>NC_079160.1:54192206-55428872 GCF_947563725.1 Argiope bruennichi | reverse complement strand
TAGTATTTATGAAATTCTTCTTATATATATATATATATATTATAATTAAGCTATTTTAGTATGGTTATCAATTTGAAGCAAATTTTGTGGATATTTAATCCACCATTTATCTGCATGCATCACAAAGCAATTACATCTTTATTCAGAATGGAATAAAAATAGCTCTTTGTCATCTGATTAATTTACCATCTGGGACAATGAAGAAATTCCTTTTTTATCCTTCTAGTTTTTGCCTGCCTTCGATGATCGTGGCTACAACTCATAAAAGAGTACTACATACTCTTGTTTCGATGCCAAAGGCAAAAAAAAAAATCTAAAAAAAAGATCTTATTCCACTGGGAGCATAATCACGTGGTTTTCGCGATAACCTAACCAAACATTAATCACGTAAAAGCTGTGTGTTCTTTTTCATTTTAGCCTCTTCTTTTCATGGGTATTATCTTCATCCTTCCAGTTCTTCTACCCTGTGATCTCTTCCGTATTTTACTGAGCATGTGCTCTTTTTTTTAGAAAGTGTTTTAAGGCAAGACTGTTTTTTTTTATTCCACATTTTGCCTTCAGGTAAGTTTTTTCTTCAGCCTTTGCCATTTTTTGGGAACCTTTTCTTTTTCTTTTCATTTTTTTTTCTTGACACGATGGACAGTGCTTGGTACTTAGCGAATATTGCCCAGCAGTGTCAGACAAAAGGGAGCGGAACCTTATAAGTTACTGGCAGAAAAAGCGAATGCTGCTTTTGATAGACAGGCCCGAACAACCTAAAAGCAACCTTAATGGATTTATTGCGTGTGGTTCTTGCGTATCGTTTAATGCATTTTTTATCAGTTTCGTGTTCTGAAAGTTGATCAAAAAAGTAAATATTAATGCCCAAATGTATTAAGAACGATGGAATTAATTTTCGAAAATTTTGGGATTGGCGTATGGAAATTATAAGAAATTATAAATGCACGCTATTTATAATTTGTGATGAAGCATATTTTAGAAAATATCTTTCATATTATTGCTAAAGAAATTTGTATTGTTTTTTGAATTACTTATTTATATCAGCACGAAATATAAAATGAATCTTATTTCAAAAGTATTCGATAAGAATGATAAAAAAAAAACATGCAATAAAATATAAAAATTGTGAAGGCATTATTGTGTTTCGTTATGTGCCGCTTGATAATTTAATGGCAAACATATACAGAAAGTTTTGTGTTTATGTAAATTTTAGTTTATTTCAATAATATCATAATTCGATAAAATTGTTATATGAAATTATTATGATTAAAACATAAAATTTTATGTGTTAATCGTAATTGTTGTAAGTAATAAAATTTATATCAAATTTAAATTTTGTGCTAAATGCATTTGGAAGTTTCAAACGACATTAATCTAAAAATTACTTATTATTGTTAATAAACTTCAGATAAAACTACAAATTTTAAAAAGAGAAATTATAAATTTTTTATAAATGCATATATTTTAAACCTATATAAATAATTATAATTTATTTCATAATTGGTAAACATTTCACTCTGTTTATAAAATGGTTAATAGGAAAACTTGCAACTATTATTTATTGGAGGTCATGAAGTGTTCCAAAAGATTGGAATTAAAATTAAAATGTACTGAAATAATTAATATTGTTTAAATCGACGAATAATTTATGAATTGTCTCTTATTATGAATATCTTGCTGAGATGCAAATTATAAAAACATTTAGATAATTTTATCTATGGTCTCATTTTTATCACAAAATAAATAATATTTATTTGCTTAATAAAGCTATTGATTTAATATTGTATCTTTATTATAAAAAAGACTCCTTTTATATTTATTAAAATAATTATTAATATAAAATAATAATTACTTTAATAATTAAGTAATTATTATTAAAAAATAGCTTTAATAATAATTACTTAATTATTATTAAATAATTAAGTAATGATTATTATTTATAACTTAATTATTATTATTATTATTACTTTTGGAATTTATAATTGCAAAAATGATGAATTAAATTTACAATGCTTCAGGTTCATACGGAAATGTTTAAAACTCGACAAATTCCAATAAGTAAAATTCAGTTTCCCGCACTAGATTCTACTTTTGAAAATAAATAAGTTAAAAATTAATCAGTAGTTGTTAAACAATAATGAAATTTTAATTAATTATGTTAAAAAGTAAAATATAATCACATAATTATAAAATTTTACTGGTGCTGCAGGTACCGTTCAAACGCTATTTATTATTCCTTGCTATAGAGAACACATTGCAATAAAAAAGTTAATATTTCCATTTGAAAAATTTCGAAATTTTTCAGTGTAGCCGTGACTATTGGAGCTTAACTATTATTTTTCATAAGATTCTTGAGGGCATACCTCAAAATACCTTGAACCGAAATGTTATTCCGTTCTTGTGAACGGAATAACATTTACGAGAGTTATGTAAATTAAATGAGAGATACATAAATTCTCATATATCGGAATGTTTTTTTATACCATATCTTTTTGTCAATTTTATATATTGATTCAATGGGCATCATATCTTTTTGTCAATTTTACATATTGATTCGATGGACATGATATCTTTTTGTCAATTTTACATATTGATTCGATGGACATCATATCTTTTTGTCAATTTTACATATTGATTCGACGGATATCATACATTTTTGTCAATTGTAGAAACAATAATGTCAATTGTCCCTGTATAATATGTAACCCTTTATTATATGTGATTATAATCGCCCTGTATTATATGTAAAATTGACAAAAAGATACGATGTGCATCCAATCAATATGTAAAATTGCCCAAAAGATATGATGTACATCGAATCAATATGTAAAATTGACGAAAAAATATGATGTCCATTGAATCAATTTGCTCTTACTTTTAAATAAATGCATTTTAAGAATTTCAGTTTAATTTTCTCTCCAGAGTTCGAACATTTAAATTCAATATGCATATATATGTATACAACGAGAGATAGGGAGCGATCCTCAAGAAGATGAAGTTTAAGACCGACTACCTGGATACAAAGTAAAGTGTTGTAACAGAAGAACTTAAGGAAAGTTCTTTTCTGAGGATGGCATGTAGAGTTTGATAGATTACTTCTTGACCTGAATCGATCAGGCTCGTTGTTGCACTACGCAGAGGTTAAGCTTTTGAGCAATAGTTTTTCTCAAACATTTAGCGAGATATTTCGAGGAAGCTTAGTTTCTTAGTTCTTCGTGAAAACTCGAAAACTTTCGCATTAATTTTTCCTTCCACTTACAGTAAAGGTAAAGTGAAAGAGAGTTTTTACCTTACAGTGCAGCAAATTTAAATTGCTGCTTAGTAACAATGTATTTTCAATTTAGAATGATTTTTTTCCATCAGAAAGCATTTTTTTTCAAAAACGGGAAATGAAAGAAAAAAAAATATATTAAAATCACATATAAAGTATTTAATTTGAGTATGAATTATAAATTATTGAAAACAATTAATGTAAATCAAGTTTATATTCTTGATATGTGTTATATGAGTTTTAATAGGTGCATAAATGTGTACAGCTATTAATGATTCGTTTAAAAACTGATTCGTACAATGATTAATGTGTTTTTGTGCAATGATTCTTCTAAAAACTTCCTTACTCTAATACAACAGAATTGCCAATTTTACAATTCCTTGAAAATTTAAATAAATTCGTTATTGATTTTCATAATTCTCGCACATGAGTTAAGATAAAAAAAAGAATTATTTGTTTAATTCTAATAAGTTACATGAATACGTCATTGCTCAAAATAATTTACATTCAATGTTTTTGATTATTGTGATTTTTTTTTGCTTAAATATAAATATTTTTTCTTTATTCAGAATTAACTAAAATGTATTGTTCCAAAGTACAGAAAAAATGATGCATCGAAATGATACAATTTCCTCTGAAAACAATTCCCTTAAAAGAAAAATTAATTTTATGCAATTTCAAAAGCAATTCATTGTAAAAAGAATGTTTTTTTTTTCTATTTAAATTCAAATATTTTTTTTCTTTATTCAGAAATAACTTAAACATATTATTTTAAACTGCAAAATAAACGAAGTGTAGAAATAACCGAATTTCATCAGTAAATAATTCCCTAAAAATCGTAATTTTACATCGCTTCAAAAGTAATTAATTATAAATAGTTCTGTATCCAATTCTTTTATTTATTTCCTTTCTCCGAAAACAATTTCATGATTAAACACTTTGGGCTTTCTGTCACCTTATTGTGCTTTTTTTTCTGTGCAGCTATATGCATGTGTGTATGCTCCACATCTATGTACAGACTTCGCTAATATATTTCAGTAATTAAGTTACTTGTATGCAACAACTATAGAAATATGTTCTTAATTGATTAGTACGTATTGAATATTAACATCAAGTTAATAGGTAAATAAAAAAAACCAAATAAAAATTAAACCAAAAAAAATTGAATCCCTGCCTGAGGGTGACCTTTGAAAAAGTCTTCAGGCCGGATTCTTTTTTATTTTATTATTTTTTTGGGTTTAATTTTTATTTGGTTTTTTTTTATTTTCCTATTAACTTGATTTTCATACTTTTCTTTCAATTCATCTGTGTTTTAGAAGTAGCTGCAGTTGCGCTCTCTAAATACTACGAAGTTCTTTTTTGGTTTTAGTTTCAATAGGTAATAATTTTTAGTTGCGATTTCGAAACTGTTTTGTTTCGTTTTCATTTTAGTTTTGTTTTCATATTATTTCTTACTTTAGATTGGTTACTTATATATATATATATATATATATATATATATATATATATATATATTTGCATTGTCATTAGTTCTGTGAATTTGTAGAACAAATTTTGTTTAGATGTGTTATTTAATATGTTAATGTTATTTAAGATTATTATGACATATGTAAGTTTCAGTCAGGCTAAGAGATAGTAGATTTTCTTATAATTGTTCCTAAGAAAAGGAATCCTACTAAATATTTCACTAATAAACACAATGAGAAATAATTTATTGATTGTCAATCCTTTTTGCCATCAAACTTGTTTTTACCTAATAAGATAAACGACTCTTTTTTTTAACGTCAACAAAAACCTTCACAATTACATTATTTACCAGATCCCTAATCATTTTCAACAGAATGTGGAGAAAAATGGAACGTGTGAGAAAAAAAAAGTTGCATTGTATCACCATCAGTACCGATTGGAAAGATATTTCACACATAATGCAACAAAAATGCTGTATGTCATCGACTTAATGAAAGTGATTGATACAAAAGAAAGAGATAATCAGCGGAAAAACTGCATCGTTTGCTCATCTATCATTGGCCTGACAACGTTACGCATGCTGCGCTAAGATAATTCTCATTATTTATATCTCTACACAGAATAGAATCTTTCTTTGAGTTTGTTCCTGGAAACGGAAGTATTTGGAAAAGAATGGAGTTTTTGTGGAGGAAGAATTGGAATTTTTGAGCGATGAGTAATTATGTGAAAAAAGCTTTAAAAAGAAGGAGATAGAAGGTTTATGATTCTTTTATGGATGGAATATATTGCTTTTGTACCTGGTTTATAAGGCTTAAATAACTTTTTTCCTGAAGATTCGAGATCATTTATTTCTATCTTTACTGTTTTTGGTGAACAAATATATTAATATTCATCGAAATTATTAAAACATATATTCCATCGTTTTCTAATTTTTTCTTTATCGTATACAAAGTACAAAGAGAAAGTAAAATAATTGCAAAATTTAATTTGGATATTTACGAATCTGTACATTTCAAACGATGGAATTCTGTCTGTCTCTAATAGATTTTTGGATATCCACTCTTTATAACTTCTGGAGAAAAAATAAGCTTAAAAATTACTATGGCAGAGTTTTGATTATTTTTATTTTGAAATATCAGTTTTTCCAGTTAATTTTCGGAAACTTTGGATTGCACTATGTTTTTAGTTTATAATTTTTTTATTGTTTCAATTAGCAATTTCTTATGTATAATTTAGTTTTCACATGGCTTTTCTTAAATAAGCAATGCTGACTTTTGTTATATTTTAAATACATTTTTCAGAAAATCTTAAACAACTAATAACACATTTTTTCAAAGACATTAAATGCATTAAATTCATTAATGACTTATGCTTTGCTCTTGTTACTTTATGATGAAAAATATTACCGAATAATTATAATTTTTGTCCTGATTCTGATTTAATATAATTATTGATCCTATGATGGTAGGTTTATGTTTTTATTCCTGATAATAAAAGTATTCCTGTTTCATTAATTCCTGTTAAATTGAAATATCTCCTTCCATTAATCGCTTCTTCTGTCAATTAAGTGAGTAAACTAACGAATTATGTTCTACTACTTTTCTTCTGACGGGTCAATCTCATGTTAATAAGTTGCTTTCAGGAGTTTAAAATATCCTAAAGTATTATTAATTGTACCTTTTTTAATGATTTTTAGTGTTTAACAGACTTAGTTAATATCAATTGAAGATAAAGTTTTAATAAGATATAAAAAGTTAATTTTTCATCAAGGTATTTTTTTTGTGAACGCTCTATTAAAGTTCAAAGTTTGGAATATCTTTAATTACAGAGCAAGTTTTGTTTACACTTCTGAATTATTTTAGAAAATTAAATAAGGATATGTTTTTTTTAATAAGCTAAAATGTTTTGTTAACTATATGTTTTTTTATCTTTCTTTTTAATATTTTGGTTTGTTCTATTGTATTTTGGTTGGAGACAATAAGTTCGCTTGGTTAATTCCAGAAAGATTATTACGGCAAGTATAGGAAGTTAATAGAACTCAGCAAAAACCCACAGTACACTTAAATAAGAATTATATTTAGGATTAGGATTAATTATTACGCTGCTGGAGCTATGGTTATCATACAGTGGTACATTATTAGTATCATAATTTCACATGCCAGTATCGATATGTTGATCTACTATTCAAAATGCACGCATCTCTCTAACTCTCTCCAGATTCATATTCGTCCTGCTTGTTTCATTATGTTCACTCATATGTCTTCCAGCCGCTCACTAATGGTTGGTTCTAACATATTTAACAAAAAATATTATCAGTGACAAGTATATTTTGAATTTTTAAGGATCCTGTCATCAACTTTAATATTTAATTAGTTTGGTTACGCAACTATTTATTAACAGAAGAATTTAAGAATAATACTATGAGAATACGAATTTCTTTTTTTAAATCAATTTCATTTCCTTCTCTGACATATTTAAAATCATAAACAGTTTAAAACTCATTTTCAATTAAAGCTACTTTTCTAAAAACTGTACTAGAAATATTTTAAACTGGGCTTTTTTTTTCATCTATTAACGCTGTATTTTTAAAGAAAACATTTATCAAATAGAGCGGGTGATTTAAACTTATTTAAATCCTATTTCTCACCAACATGTGGACATTTCATTAATATTATAGATTTAGTTTAAGATACTTTCAAAAGAGCAAATTATGTTATAATTACTCTGTGTAGTACAGTGTTTTAATTTTTTTATAAACTTATTTGTGTTGATAGTATAATATAATTTTCTTAATCGATTATACATAATATAAAGTTTGAAATCATATGATAAAATTGAGAAATGATTTTAATCTATGCCCAGGATGTCTAATAAATACCCAATTAATAGGAAAGGTAGACAAGATGAATTCACTGAAAAACTCAATGATTTCGCAGTAACAAAGCGAAACTGTGTCAAATTTTGAATAATATAATTGTTTGAGAGCAATGAATGCTTGAATTTGTGAATACAATGCTCTAGCTGAAATAGCACGTTCATCAATAGTTGCGAAGAGTATTTAATGAAAGGAATGTTAACTTATATCCCTTAATTACTGAGTTGCGATACAAAGAGAAATTTGTAGAATAAATCTTCTAATATCGGGCAATTTTAATTGTTATATATGAGTTATGTTTGCGAAATAAAGTGAAAAACGTTCGGAAAGATATGTACTGTTAATACGTGTTTGACTAAGTTTAATTGCTATTAATAACACAGATGAATTTGTGTATTATAATTGATAGGACAAGTTTTTTTTAACCTAGAGATACCATATTTAGCTCAGATATAACTTGAAGTAATGAAATAAACAATTCGGATTAAGTTTTTGTAATTTTTCTTATAGATTGTTAGCTAAAAATTCATCCTGAGTTTAGCATTCTTCTATGTTAAATTCCAAGCTTATTATTATAAAAATTATATCATTTTAAAATTCAAAGAAATAGTCTTTTTAGTGACATTAATTTAACTATTGTAAAAGTTTAGAAAATTACATTTTTAAAAATTTGTATATATTTTTCAACAATTTAATTTCATTGTATCATTTAATATTTAACTGCGTGAATTCCTTAGAAAATAAAGGAGAAAGAATTTGCTATTTAATTTATGAAGAATAAGAAATTAAAGTTTCATTGTCAAGAAAAAAAAACATTCAATTTGAAATTATACACATAGACTCCTAATTTAATATTGGCATTATAATAGCATAGGAATCAACTCAATTACGGTGCCTCATGTACGCAAAAAGTGAAAAAATGTAATTAAAGAAGAAATGTAAAAGAAAATAACAAAGTCATAAATGTCTGTAACAATTGGATGCTTAAAATCAATCAAGTTTTGCATAAGAGTTTTAATTGAAACTAGCGGCAACCAATATTCTCGACGAAATGATAGGCAAAACATCAGAATATTAAAATTATAATAATACGATTCATTTAAAGCTGTCGCTACTAGTATAAATATTGAACTTATATGGAATAACTTTGTTATGATTTCTTCTATACCAAAAACCAATTAGTTTAAACATATTAGCCAATAATATAGCTGAATGCTGAAAAAAATTTACAAGAAATGCTATCCAATCTTCACAGAATCAGCCTTTCAATAATAACGAATGAGTTGTTAGCAACGCATGCGCAAAGATGGCAAATCAGCCAGAACATCTACATATGATTTTAACCAGAATTCTAATTTCAGATGTTTCATCAAATTATTATTTTACTTCAAATAACAGGAGAATTGAAATAAACTTCATGCTATCAATATATTTATTACATTTTAAAGAAATAAGCTGAATATCTCTTATCTCAACAACGTTTGAGAAATGCGGGATTTACCTTCAATTAAATATTGTTCGGAGATTAAAAACCAAAAGCTTACACTACAATCGTATTATATTCGTTCTACATATGTCTGAAGGTTCAAAATTTAACTTCCAACGCTCACATTTTTTTTCAAAACTACTTTCGATTTTGTTATTTACATTTAAAGGTAAACTCTATATGTTTACCTTTTTTGCTTTTATTTCTTAAGTCACGGAGTCAATTGTTTTTTAAGTTAATTTATTCTGACATATGTATATTGTACAGTTTCAATTGAAAATAATTCTATTGCATCCATTTTTTTTTCACTCATTTTAAAATATATTTTTATACTCACTTATTTTTTAAATTTAACCTGCTGGAGTTGAATATCCATAGTGATCCACTGTGTCAAAATACTCTGGTATGGCGCCAAAGATTTGGACCGGTACCTAATCGGGTGAATTTGTCATCTTCTGACAATAGTTCAAAATCATGAAATACGTTTAAAAATAACTCTAGTTCTACTTCGAAACCAGACTTGAATATGATGAGTTAAAGTAAACTAAGCCAAAATTACTCTCGAAAAACGCTAATATTAACCACCCAATTAATCTTTCATTACCTGGTTTTTTTTAATGACTTATTATATGTTCCTCTACCGAAAAAGGAACATATGCTTTAGAAACGGCGGAAATCGACATTTTTATGTAATAGTGTAATAATGTTATGTAATTCGATGTTGTGATATAGTAATTCGATTAATTTAAACCAATAAGTTAGATTTTAAGGTCTTAACCTTAAAATTAAATTAAATAACTGAGTCGCTATTAATTCCAATGCAAGATGTTTACGCGTATCATATTACCATGTATGATAAGCATTTTACTAAAATGTAATTGGGAAAATTGGGAATCAAATTACTGTCATCAAAGCAGAATAATTAAACAGAGAATGTTTCAAAGTTAAATGCATTTCTTATAGTGAAAATAATTTATATCCTTTATATTGAAAAAAATACTGAAATTGATAATTACATCGGACGAAATTGATTCTTCACATGTAATTGTCAGCCTTATTACTCAATTAAGCAAATTCTGTACCAATACAGAGAAATCTAGAATACTCTATATTGTATTTTACAATTAGGGCACTTCTTGGCCACGTACCTCTGATGTGTCGGTGTCACAATTTCGCGAAGCCCTCGTCACAACACTGACATATCTAATAGAAATGTTAATACCTGTTAGCTAATATGCGTAAGAGCTTTATCGATACGTTGATTGTGAGCTTAGAAACGGAGGTATTACCATGAATCATTTCTGTGCCATAGCTAGGAGATTAAGTGAGGACAGTACATATTGCACAGCGAGCATTGGTGTAGTTTCCTGCACATTTAATTGATTGGCGATATAGCACGTTCGTACTAAATGCCAATTGTACTGAATCATATTATGCAGTTGTTTCATCTGAATTCTCTCTATGCCTCTGAGATGAGTACAATTTATTTCAAGTTAAAATTTAAATAATATTTCATGTTTGGAAAAAAAGTATGTTTTATTTTGATACAATACATGTTTTAATATAAAATGCATCCTAAGGTTTAACAAGCAGAAGTTCATAATTTTATTTTTTAAAATATTAATTATTAACGCAATAAATGAAATGGAAATCCTATAATTAAAAATATTTTTTTCTCTGGAAAGAATGAATGAGTTTTTGTTTTATTTTCTCGTATGTGAAATATATAAAGAGAAAGTATTCTAACAATTAAAAAAATGGAATCCTATATTTGGAAGAATTTCAACGTCACAGGCCTACATGAGAATGAAAAATACTTATTAGGTAAGAGTGTTTTTCTGCCCTTGAATGCAAACAATCAAAACCAATTTCAGCTATACATATGAAATTTGGTATGCCATCTGCACAAGAAATTGGTAGGTTTCCATCAAGTTTCTTTAAAAAAATCAAAAGAAAATGGTATGTCTATTAGAGTGTAAGTGAAAATGATAATTTCAAAACGCAAAGAAATAAAATAGCAAAATTCGGCCCACTGCTTTAGACATTAAAGAATACTTCACATTTTGATGCAGATTTTCCAAGAGGTTAATTGCTAGTCTGTTTGGACGTTCGCATACACAGAAACGCGTAACTCAAAAACTCAACGACGTAGATAATTTGACAGGATTTTGTAACTAAATTATACATGTGATTTTGTTACATCAATTATAGGCTAATATGAAATAATCTTTCCAATATGGTCAGAAAAACGTATGCAAATGCATAATCAGTTTTCTTTGCAATACAATAAAGTATAAAAGTTCATGAACTTATATAAACCTTCATGAACATGGGACTTTGAAGATACAAGAATAAACAATTGTACATCCATGACCTTGATTAAAGTCCTTAATTTTGTGTTAGAAGGAAGTAGATACTAACTTTATTTAGGGTGTAAATGAGAAAACTTTTGTGTGACTAATCCTCCTGATTTCCTTTCTGTCAAAGCCATCCTATAGTGAATGCTTTCGAAGATAGAGTCCTTAATCTTTTATTGTTAGATGTAGAAATATGTTCCTTCTTTCCGAAATATTAAGTGTAATAATGATGCTTAACAAAGAATCATAAAAAAATTCATGCTCTGTTTAGCATGTATCAATCTGTAAAACGCACCGTCAATCATATAGTTCTGAATTATACAAAAAAAAATATTAAAAATAATCACTACTCAGAGAAGTTAAAAGAGATTTGTTTCGTTCTCCACTCAAAGTTGGCTGAAAAAAAAACCTTGACGTAACATATTACTAAGATATTTTAACTTATTTATATATATCAGTTACTTTCAAACACAAGAATATTTTGACTTAACAAATTTCGAATAATATTCATTCTTAGATAACTTTTGCAGAATAAACTAAAAAAAAATGTAGTTTTCCTGATATATATAGGCATGTTATAAATCAAGAATTGTTGTTGATTCTAATGGCATTTGCCATGGACAAGCTCGCTAACGAAGTCAGTGACTTTAAGCTGTGAGTGCGCCTTTTCTTTTAGTAGCGCCAACTAGGAGTACGTAGCCAAGAGTACGTATTAGCTACTCACGCATCACATTTGCTGGCATAGCCCCTTTTTACATGGGGGGCACATTCAGACATCTCACAGATAGAATAGATGAAGAACAACCATGTCCAAACCGGGACCCGAACCCAGGACGCCCGGATCACGTAAAAAACGCGCTACCCCTATGCTAGGACGCCGGAATAAATCAAGAATAAAAGATTTTAATAAATATTTAATCAAATTCTAAAATGTATTAATAGAAAATAATCAGTTTCATTATTTAGGATTTATTGCATTAAAATACTATCATGAATTTAAAATATTGTTTCACTGAGCAGTCAATATCATGGTAAGGAAAATAATTTTGTCAATAGCTGTCATGGATGCCGAATGAAAACAATGTCAATTACACTCAGCTTTGGTGACTATCTTGGGAAATATTTTACGATCTCGACTCTGGCTACGAAAAGGGAGGTTCCTGAAACTGCTGGAGCATTGGTGATATATTGATTGGGAGTTAGGATATAACAAGACTCTGGAACATTCGGTACCACGTTATAGTAATTATGAAAACGGAATATACATATAAGTAGTTGAATTTGAGTTCTGGAAAGTAGTTGAGCCTGTCACTTTTTGGAAGGACTTCGCTCCATCTTATTTTCTCAGAGCCTATGAAAAACTGTTTTTTAAAAATTTTAGTGGATATTTTATTTCATTGTTTACATTTATAAGAATTTTAAATTCCATATCAGAAATATCTTCCAAGACTTTTGTATCAAATCAAATTATATATACTAATAGTGATCTTTCAAAGACATAATAAAAACCATTCTTAAATTTAATCATTTGCTATTAATGCAGAAACATAAATATGATTGAATATCTGGTACATGACTCTTTCTTATGAATAATACACTTGTTTTTCTTTCTTTTATCTTCTCATTTTGATTTGCATTTGAATTTCTATTGATTTATTTTATCATTTTTTTTCTTTCCAAATGGCTTTTTAAAATTAATTTCTAAGATATTTTTTTCTTTCCTTCCTCTTTTGATGGCATTTTTTATTTTATATAGCAATATGTTATCAGGCAAGAAGAAAAGCTGTCATTTTCCTTTAAATAACTTTATTAATATTTTTATTTTTCCAATTTCCTTGTTCAAACATATTTTACCTTTTATTTCCTCTTTTTTTTCTTTTTCTTTTTTTTTTTTGCACATAATAAATCATATGAAGAAAGTTGTTGGTTTTGTCTTTGTCTGAAATTTTTTATTAAATAAAATATGCTAGATTATTACATGTAAGCAATTTTTTTATTTATGTGATGTCAAATCATTTTCAACACAAGCTAATGAACCCTCTTCCATGGAATCTTGATTTATGGACTTGGTTAAATATCTCAAAAGAGTGACTCAATTAAATCCTTAAATAAAAAAAAATTAAATTTAACAACCCCCCCCCTGAAATATTGGATAGTTAACACATTCAACACATACAAACCACTCTCCGTGTGTGTGATGGCTGGCACACGTATAAATCTGTCATGGTCATAAAGTCCACCACGAGAGTAATACTACTGGACTACTGGGGGGGTACTGGTTCAGAGGCGATCGTTCTGATGCAGGTCTAAATTACGATCTGTGGATGAGTGGAGGAAATGCATGAATGAAGACCGCCCTGTAAAAAGGGTTATGACGCGTGAGTAGCTAAGTTGTACTCTTGGCGCTACTGAAAAAAAAGACACTCACTCGGCTTAAATCGCTGACAGATAACTGTCAGCATACTTGTAAAGTGCCATAAGTTACGACAACAAGAACGCATGCAAACCATAAAAGCAGGCGAAATTTCGAGGATACCATGCATAGAATTCTCATATCTCAGATATGTATTATCATTGGCGATGAGAAAAATCAATGAATCAAAATCGAGTAGCTTCCAGATGAAATGAGAACAATTTTACTTAATCAGAAAATTTTCATCAATCATTCCTCTTGAGGAAAAAAATGGAATGATATGTTTATATAATATGTGTATTAATAAAGCCTTATAATCAATAAAGTCTACAGGAAATGAATCTACAGGAAATGAACAATCAATAGATAATTTTATAAAAGTAATTAATAAAACTAATTAGACACTTTTTTTTCCCATCAAATATTTCAGTATGTTCTGAATAAATTTAAATTCAATTCATATAAAACAATTAAGCTTTTTATATATAGTTTTTATTTTTGCTAAAACAAACGGTCATAAGAAAGAAGAAAAATTCCATCTGTCTCGATAATTACTTGAAATCTCCATTTTATCCAGGCAGTTACTGCTGTCACTGAAGAGCTAAAACACTCAAAATAAAAGTTTTTCAATTTAAATTCATTTATTAATTTAAGGTCCTTACTATCCAGAATTTAAAAAAATAAAATAAACGCAAAGCCGTTGAAATAAAGAATGCTTACCCAAATTATTTTAATGTCTGGAAACTGCACTTTGTTCCGCTAACAAATTGAAAAATTAAATCCTATTGTCTCAGGGCATTAATAGTATTTAACGTCGAATAACGAAGACTTCAACTTGGTGATTTTTTTTCAAACAATAAAAGAAACAACGCTTTCGTTTCAGTTTGCACAGTGCGAAAATTAAATGAATTCAATTGTGCTCGGAATATGCGAGCCGAGAGCAGCAGCACAGACAAGTGTTTTAATGGTAAAATTTTTCTATTATTGAGTGCAAAAAATTATGGGTTTTGGAACTAATTGCACAAAAGCGTGCTTATTATCTTTCCAGTGTTACAACACAATTACTTCGTTGCTTAATGCATCCCTTTGAAAATCACGATAGCTATTAAATTAAGCACCTTAAATGTTCATTCTGTGTAAATATTAATTACTTTTCTAAAACGCATAAGAGCAATAAGGCGTTTTTTTTCAACAAATTAAAACTGCTTTTTAGGGAAAAAAATGCTATGAAATTGTTTTAACAGGAATACAAGTCTCTTATGTTAAATGACTTTCAGAAAATTATTCTGCTGTAAGCTTGTGTGACAATTGCTGAAACGTATATGTATTCTAATTTTTATGGGGTAGAATTTAATTTAATATTATGTTTTTTATGAATCGCACTGAAAAAATGATTTTATGACTCATATTTATGTATATTATGCAAGGCTGCCATAAGATGATGATGACGAAAAATATAAAGATTTGAAATATGTTAATATTTGTGATGTGACATTAAAAGTGATAATTTTAGCCTGAAGCTCCAATAAGGGCTTTATATCGCATTTTGATATGCTATTATGATTTTTCAGTTATAAAGGCTTTCAAATAGGCTTGAAATGAAAATATATAATATAATTTTCCTTTTAAAAATAAATGAATATGATATCCTCATCACAACATTTTCTGGTCTTATTTCATTCAAATACGCTAAACACATTAATTTTTGCATGAAAATGGAGTTTTCAGTCACAGGAAAATGTTGTTATTAATGCTTCAATGATTTTGGACTTTGCCTCAACTCACTATATTCCTTTCATGTTGTACTCTATCCTACTTACCTCTGAAACGGGTATGTCTCATTTTACAAACGAAGAATACACAGATATGGATAAGAGCATGTGGATACGGTATAAATTTTGTAATCTTAACTCTCGGAGAGCCAAAAAATTTACCACTTTCGTTACCCACATCGTTATATGACCAACTTTGCAATACTTACCAGAATTCATTAAAAAATATACAGAATTGTCGGTATGGGAAACTGTAAGAAAGAAATCATGGTTATCGACTCACCACTGTCGAGGATTTTGTATTCTACCAAGAAGACGAAGATCCAAATCTGAGCTCGCGTGCACTTGATAATAGAGCCAGAATTTCAAAAATTAACGAAGACATTGCATAAAAACCAGAAACACCCATACTATTATGGCACTCAAGCTTCCAATAACCAGCATCATTTTGCCGGGGCTGTTACAGCTAAATACTGAAAAACAACATCTTCAGAAAAATATAGTGTGGACAAATTAGTATTTTTTTTCTTGGGAAAGCATTTTAAGTTTATATACGCAATATACAAAATTTCCAAGAATGCAAAGATATGTATCAATTACCCCTGTAGCATGTGTTCATTGTACAATACTGTATGACGTTAAAAATACTGAGAATATTATTTAATATTGAATATATAATATAACTAGCCGCCTTTGGCGACCAGCCGGTTCGCCAGTATTACCGCTCGCTACAATTTTCAATTAAACATTTTAAGTAACTGGTCTCTTAATAGATTCTCAAACAAAACATTTTTAATCTTCAAATTTTGATAGTCATACCAAACTTATACTGTTGTTTAGATCGTTTCGTTCAATTTACTATATATATTTTCCTAATTTGTTGTCACTTCCGGTAAAACTTCAACTTTAATTTAAAGTGGAAATGATGAAATTGCAATTAATATAAAGATATTTTTTAATAAAACCAAGCGTTTTATTTTATTTATCATCTTTATTGTTTTTATTTATTATTATTATTATGGAATATGAGTATTGCAAACAGAATCGCTCGGTATTTAAATCTTATGTGAACTACAAAATATTTTTCATAATTTATGTAATATCTCTAACAATAATTCAACAAACATTTCTCAGATTCAGCATAAAATTAAGTTTTTAGTTTTGCTTTCAAAAGGATTGAAATGAAATCAATAATAATATTTTGTTCCGGCCTATAAATATATTTCAAAAATTATGAAGTCTAAATTTAATACAGTAAGATATCATATTCTGAGAAATATTCTGCACGCACCAAATTTTAAATATATGAATGAATGTTTCTATTTTCCACTATCAACTAAGACTTATTTGTGAAGTTTTGAATGTTAAAAATTTAGAAAAACTCAACATTTTCAAAATCTTAGGCCAATTAATCTTGAGAAACCTGCGTACTGATTGGCGTATTTTCTATGAAACGATTGATGAAAAATCTAAAATTATCCTTTTTTTATTGAATAGTGATATATAAATTTTCATAAATCAGTCAGTTTAAGTGATTGATTTAGTTGATTGGAAATTAAGTCTTTTTATTTAAAATATTAGTGTTTCAAGAACATTTTTTTATTCGTGATTTCCACAACAGAAGCTTTATGTAAAATCAAAAATTCTTTATTTATTAGAGTATTATGTTACAAGTTACATAAAATATAATCATTTTCCATTTAAACCATTTTAGCAGATCTGTGCCTTACTAAAGGTTTACAAATTAGCTGTGTGGCCCTGATTTGAATGGATATCCTGTTCATATTAAACATAACTTGCCTTAAAATAGAACTGATTTATTGGATTTATAATATAGAGAGTGTAAAAATTTTTCTTGAATTTATTTTTTTTTAAAATAATATTTCATATTTGTTTCGTTTCCTACAGACACGTACCGAAAATTATATTTTTGCATATTTCATTTCCAAAAAGATTTAATTTACTTTTAATTGGAGCTTTAATCAATGTGATGGCAACACTTTGAAAAAAGCTAATTTTTTCCCATGAATGCGAAACGTGCTCGTGCAGCTAAAATTTTATTTTTATTTTGTAAGAAAAAAAATTGTTGAAAAATATAGTTAAAATATTTATTTAAAAATTCATTAAAAATAGAAATGAAATTTTAAGATTAAAACATTGGTATCATTTAAAAGATACATTTTTGATCTTTAACTTCATGTAAAAATCTTTTTTGTGCGGTAATATTTTCGGAAGCTATAGCAGCAACACGCCAAAATTTCGCTTAATTTTTAAATAAATAAAATTCTAATTAAAAATTCCAAAAAATAACCCCCAGGTGCACATTCCCGGCCTCCAAGGTATACACGTGCCAAATTTGGTAGCTGTAGGTTGAATGATCTGGCCTGTAGAGCGCCAACACACACACACACACACATTGAGCTTTATTATAACTATAGATATAGAGTTATAATGAATATTGTGCAATATGCTGCATTGGTATTCAGCAACCAATTTAAAAAGAGCTGTAAGTCGAACATATCATATCGAATAGTTGCTTGTTTTGTTCAGACGTCGGATACCTCATTGAAAGGATTTTTGGCTTGTGTTTCTGTACATGTTTTTATGTATAGATAATGAAATAAGTAATATTTTTGTTCCTATTGTGTTTTTATATCTTAAATAAGGCTCATTTCCATATTTGACTTTAAATCTTGTTATAATCACATATATAAATACAAAATAAAAAATTATCATAGAAATGAATGATTGTGTCTTTTGAAAAAACGGGATCTTTCAATTTTTTGATGTTTAATTTTATCATTATTTTTATTAATTTTATCATTTACTAAATAAATGTTGTAATTATCATAATTACATGCTGTGAATTAACTCTAAGAACATATTTTGTTTTTATTTAATAGAAATTGGTTGACGTGTGCTGGTACAAAATGCATATTCTCATGTTTCATTATGTAGAACCCTTCCATCTAAATTAGATAGATTTTTAAATTAATTTTTGTCAATAATTCGTGGAATATTAATAAAAAATAGTTTATATGTCAATTTTTCAAATATTAATTTTTTGTCTCATTAAAATTCCATAAAAATTGACTCTAATTTTGTTTCAGTATATTTTCCCTGCAATAAAATTTGAGAAACATTCTAACTATATTTTTAATCAATAATTTGCCTTATTTCCTAGATTTTTATTCAAGTAGTATTATATATATATATATATTGCAATTATCACTGCTATATAACTAAGAGTAAATTTATATATAAATAAGAATCACACCTTTAAAAATAATAGTTCGATAATGTTTCGAACTAGACATTCATTTATCTTTTAATAATATTATATACTGCATTATAATAATCTCTAGTTTTACTAAAAGTGATTGATTTAAAATAAATATAAAATGGTATTAAAATTTTTTTATGAAAAATAATTTTGTAAAAGTAATTTCATTTACTTAAAATAATTTTTTTAATTTATTTTTTATGAAAAACATCTTTTTCTAGAAACTTTTGTAATAAAATTATTTATTTTGAAATTTTGATACAAAAACATAAAATTTACTCCTCTGACTATACTTTCTTTTGATATATTGATTATTAAAATGCATAATTAAATCAATTACATCAATAAAATTAAGCTCTTACTTCCTCGCAAAATCTTTACTAATATCTTCGGTCAAACGCGTTATCTTTCAATTGGTGCTATCTTTTAATTGTCTGCCCTAAATCTGCAAACTGGACCAGTCAAATGTTTCCTTAATCATATTCCTCTCACATGAAATCTCTAAATATGTAAAAAAAAAAAAAAATCTTTTTGCACTTTCTAAAGTTTAGAATTCCTCAGGTATATTCTTTTAATAGTTTCATATTCTCCTCATGAAAAGATATATAATCAATAATTAATTTTTACTTTTCACATTTCAATGAATGGTTTAGTTACAGAAATATTTCATCATATCACATATATGAGTATATTCTTTCGATAATTTCACCGTCCCCCATTTAAAACAATAATTAATTTTTACTTTTCACATTGCAATGAAAGACTCAGTTACAGAAATATTTGCATATCATATACACTGCAACGATGCTATAGATGAACGCCAAAGACATCTAGATCCTGATTCCAATTCCACTTTGGCAAACATCTCTGGAGCTCTATCCAATTGGCATCTATACCATCAGGCTACTCAAACAATCTTAATTACAGGCCATAACAATGACAATCCTAGAATAGCCGCCAACTATCCCCGTCCGGATCCTCACATAAAGCTGCAATCGAACCGATTAACTTCAAACATTGGCCATTGTATCCGTTTCTATTTCACATGATCTACGTTACGGGGGCTTCCCATAACATGGCACCGGCAATTCGTGTCCTTCTGCATATTCTTGTGATTAGTCAACAGCCGTATCGATTGGTTCATGTAATTAATGCTAGTGGAGGACAGATCTGATAGGAGATTTGTGAGTTGTATCGCTATCGAAGAGCTCCTTTGACAAATGAGGTGGTCCAAATTTCGATACCCCAAACAGTCCTGCGGGCAGGACTGATTTCCAGGTGTTTAGCAGTGAATGAGACTTGGTTTGAGGTGTTAGGGGAATGAATGCATTGATAGCATAGTGCATAAGGATACATGAAGAGATTTAATGGATGGATAGGAGATTTCAAGCAAATCCGGCGAATGGGATTTGCGAATAGGGTAAGGTAATGAGATTCTAATTGCTTTCGAGTATTGCTGTATAGAAAAAAGCAAAGAAAAGAGTTTGAACGTATGTAAACCGTATATATTCAAAAGAGAAAGAGTTTCGTTGAAACATAAATCAGGTGTTTTTCCATTTTCAGTTGTAAATTCATATCTGAATTTCTAGAAGAAGATCTGATACAGATCAAATTCATTTACTGTATTCCAAGAAGATTAGGTTGACTAGTGTCAGAGTTTTAGCTTTGTATAAGGATTTGGAATTCGATCCCGCCAAATATATGCCATGTGTTTCATGAGCATTAAAGTTTTTGAGATTCAAATTACCCACTTTCTAAACTTTTGGGGTCAAGGACAGATGGAATGAATTTGGGTAAGGAAAAATAATGAAAAAGCAAAATAACAAAAGCACCATGTCAGTTATTTTCTCCACTACTAATCATAATTTAAATATGGGAAGCTCATTCCAAAACAACTCTAGTAGAACATCAAAGTACTTTTCCAATCTTCCAAAGAATAAAATAAGTAGAATTGCTTCTTCTTCTAATTGCATAAATCATTAGTTTAATTATCTTTCAGAAATCCATTTCTACGACCCTGCGGATTTATAAATATAAAGATAATAAACAGATATATTTGTCCGAGCATCGAAAAGTTAAAAAAAATACAAGTTTTATAAATATAAAGCATTGCATAATTTGAAATTTATATTTAATTTCATTGAAAAACTCTTTCCTAATTAGTTTCTTTTTCTGATTTTCTGATAAAACTCAGCAATTGATAAATTTATTTTTTTAAACAACCAAATGTGTTATTGTTTCTCATATACTGCCATTGAATTTAATATTTCGATTATTGAGGCAAGTTGTGAGAATTATTAATGGCCTGTTGTTCTTAATAGAAAAATTCATTTGTCCGAGCACCTAAAAGTTAACAAAAAAGCAAGTTTTAAAGAGTGTTTATGGAATAGCTAATAATGAGATGTGAAACTCTAGACTGTATAGACATTCAATTTTGTATGTTAAATTTATACAAGCTTCTATACATAAAAGTGTAAGCTTTCTACATTTATATACATGAAGCGATTATTCATTTGCAACATGACTATATTAAATGGTTTCAAGATCTTTTAAACCTAATAATTGATATAATTTTATATATTTCTAGTTGTCTTATGTGACCAACTGACTCACAATGGATATTGATTATATTTCATTTCAGTTAAACAATTTAGATATAACTTAACATCTATGATACCGTAAATTTTATAGACATTCAAGAAATGTTACTTTAATTGTTTCACAATTGATGTACACTTTATGTACATGAAGCTTACTAATGGAGATTAATTTAATGACATCACGGCATTATTAACAATGTAAATGTGTGGTTCAGCTATTTAGAAAATTTTGCAGTATTGTAATTTCACTTGTTTAAAGAGAACACAAGGACACAAAATGAAGTCTTAATTCTTTAACTTTCAACAATAGAAGAAAATCACATGATCACGTAGTTGATTAAAAAATAAAAATAGTTTGACCTTCAGGACAGCAATGCAATCCGCTGTTGGTAATCAAACAAAAAAAATATTTTTTTAAAAATTGGCAAAATGCAACAAAAATTTGCAATAATATTAAATTGGTATAATTGAAAATACATTTTTAAAAATTTCGAATATGAGTAAAAATTATTTTTATGTAATAATAATTTCGGAAGTTTTTGCTGTAAGATTCAAAAATTCGACTTAATATTTAAATAATTAAAATTATAAATAAAATTCCAAAACTGTCTCTCAGCGGTGTACTTGGGCAAAATGCAGTAAAATTTTGCAAGACTACTGAACTGGTATCATTTAAAGCACATTTTTGAAACTTTTTGAAGTCAGAAACAAATTATTTTTATGCAGTAATAATTGTGGAAGTAACTGCCGTAAGACTCAAAGATTCGACTTAATTTTCAAATAATTAAAATTGTAAATAAAATTTCAAAAATATCTCTCCAAGGTGTACAAATCCACCTTCCAAGGTGTATATATGATGCATTTGGTAGCTAAATCAAACAGTCTAGAATGTAGAGGGTTCAAACATACACATAGAGAGAGTACTTTCATCTCGATTATTAATAGAGGTTTGATAATATTATAATTCTATATAAATTGCTAAAAAATATTTAACATTTTAAAACGTATTTGACTTCTAAGTGTCCTTTTCTTTTTTTAAAACTATCTATTAAATATACATTATTGAAATACACTGACACTTCTCAAATTTATTGCACAATATTTTGCTGATCCATCAATTCAATTTACCAAAAACATTACAGGAATGAAAAATACTCTTACACATTTGTGCTTATTCCAAAGCTAACATCAAGGAATTCTTTCCAAAACGAAGTATCATTACCAAAATCAGGGCATCTAAAAATAAATCGCATCGCACCATGAGATAAAAGAAAAATTGAATAAAATAAATCTTGCATCGAGTAATTTTTAAGCCATCAATCTTCAAGCATCCGTGTTTAATTAACCTCTTTTCTTCTACACGCCAACTTTCTTCAAACTCACCGAAATCCTTTAGGAAAGACTGCCTTTAAAGAAGAACATAAGGTAAAGGCCCTTGTGAGTTTGCTTCTTTATGACGTTGGGGTGCTTTTATCGGCATTTCTATCAACTAACCCAGCTCCTGTCAACAAAAAAGTTACTTATCGAATTAGTCCTCCTGGAGTAAATTGGTGTCAAATTTTCTTCCCCTACAACATTTTATTTACGTCATTTCATCTTGTGCTCTGGAGATACGGATGAGGAATGACAACCCATGACTATGACCCCACGGCTGTCTTTTTTTACTCGGAACTTCGACACTGGGGGATGGTGTAGCGATTTAAAAAGTATTTATGGACTGATAGATACATATTCTTTTGTTTTTAAAGTTAATGCTAAGATATCCCATTAATGAGATATTAATCATTACTTTATTGATGAATTTTAAGAAACGGCATTTTAGAAATAGAGGGTTTGAATGCTATATTTTAATTGAAAATGGTGTAGCAATTTAAAGAGTATGAATATTATGGGATATGGTGTAGCAATTTAAAGGGTATGAATATTATGGGATATGGTGTAGCGATTTAAAGGGTATAAATATGTATTACAGGTATGGTGTAGCGATTTAAAGGGTATAAATATGTATTACAGGTATGGCGTAGTGATTTAAAGGGTATGAATATTATGGGATATAGTGTAGCGATTTAAAAGGTATAAATATGTATTACAGGTATGGTGTAGCCATTTCAAAAGTATTTATGGGCGTAGTTTTATACTCGTCTGTTTTTAAAGATGAATCAATGTTAAGATATTCTTTATTCTTATTCAATTCATGAATTTTAAGAAGTGGCTTTTTAGAAATAGAAGGATTTGAAAACTCTATTTTATTTAAGATTCAGAATCGTTTCTGCTTCAGTAGTTTTCATAGGAAACCATTAAAATGTAGAAATAACCTGTATTCACGAAGAAGTATATTTTTCAGCTTTAGATGAGTGCTTTGCTAGTTTCATAGAGTGTCTAGTATTTATTAATGAATAAGCATTATTTCTTTTTTCATCTAATGAACACAGTAATTAATTTTTTTCTCATATTTAATACTATTGATATGCTCTATAATTTGTTAGAGTTTCAATTATTTTTCAAAAAATCATTATCGCTAAATTTTCCAATTTAATTTCAGTTCAACTGGATATTTTATAAATAATGCAAATATGATCATTGGACTTGTTTTACAAATTTTGTTAAAAGACAATGTGGGCAAAAGTAATTTTTTTTTTATATTGAGCAATTTAGTATAAATAAAATAATCTTTTAATATTCCTTGTTCGATGAAAAATCCTTTTACTTCTTGATGTATGAAGTATATAAAGTGAAACTGTTGTTTTCTACTTCTACCAAAAAAAAATCAATCTAAAGATTTTTATAAATCTTAATTTTTCAAATTTCCCTGAGTCAGTGAAATACTTTTTTTTAAAAAAAATCATTATTTATATGCCTACCTTTGAATAAGGAAACATAAAAGCATATTGAGGTAATGCGATAGAATCTTACAAGAAACAAGAATCTATTTAAATGCGAACATTTATTTTAAAACGCGTAAGTCTTAGCTGTTCATTTTAAGGGTAAAAATAAAACTCATTCTTCAAGAAGAGACTTTAGTTTCCTACTGAACTCATTTTTTGCTGATATTTGCGCTACTTCAAAAACTCTAATCTAGAAACTGAATTTGAACTATGTCTATCCTTTGATGCCCGAATAATACAATCATAAAATTAAGTACAAAAACAAATTTTGATTGAGTCAAATTGTTACTTATCAATTCCATTGATCATTTAAACTTGCAAATAATGAATACTTTTCGAACCTTCAATATATTCCATAAATATATATTAAATGCAAAATGAACAGCGGATGATTCGAGAAAAGTTATTTCCTATATCTTCTTATTTAAAAGGATCAAAATTCAGCCTCTTCAGATTCCTTCTTCAGCAATGATTTTCCTTCATTCCTCGACATCAATATTCTAGTTATTTCCATATTTAAAAGCAAACAGCATCAAATCATTACAAATAGTGAACTCTCATTCCTAAAAAATTTATATTATATGTTTCACTTGACTGATTGAACTAGATTGTTTAAAAATGTCAGCTATTAATTTGAATAAAATTATAAGCAATATTGGTGAGAAGAGAGCCTGCCACATTCCAAGATGTTATATCATTTTCTGCCATAAATATATCAGTCGAAATTCAAGAAAAATATTAGATCTTTTTATTGCATTAAAATTCGTCTTTCAATTTTCTCGAGAACAACGGCAAGAATGAACACTGTCCAATTTCCCTAGAGGTGATCCAAAATACAAAACTTAATCATACAGTTAACCGTTATATCTTACGGATAGTAATCAATGTAAGGAATGGATAATGACACATAGAAAAGTTTTGGTTTCTCTTTTTTTAAGCTGTTGCAACTAAAGTAAATAAACGCTTGCAAATGATAGTGAAGAAAGTTGGAAAGTGCATTTCGTTATCATTTTAAGGGCACTAAAGAAGATAAATGTTATCTAGTTTGATGTCTTCATTGGCGAGTATTGAAATCAGTATTTTCCAATTACTATTTGTTTTCAATTACTTTTCTTAACTTAATTTCTTAAGTCAGGAGTAATAGCAATGAACAATACTAGAGCCGAAATAAAAAAGAGAAAGTTTCTATCATCGATTCATATTATTGTGCAAAGTGCAGTTCCATCTATTATCATGATCAGGAATCCATTGCATAAGAGCCAGAATTTCGACGTTGATTCCACACTTGATGGTGCGTTGAAACATTTTGATGATCTGTTCAAACTTCTCATGAAATAACTATTCAAAAATATAATTTATTAACACTTAATTGTTATTTTATTTATATAAAATGCATGACACAATGCTTTATGGATTATTCTCCTATTGTTTATGTAAAAGGCATGACGCAATGCTTATAAAAATAAAGGTAATTATGCCGGCGTCCTGGCATCGGGGTAGCGCGGCTTCCCCATAATCTGGGCGTCCCGGGTTCGAGTCCCGGTTTGGGCATGGTTGTTCTTCCATTGTTCTATCTGTGAGATGTGTGAATGTGCCCTCCTGTAAAAAGGGGTTGTGCAAACGAATGAGTGATGCGTAAGTAGCTAAGTCGTACTCTTGGCCCTAGTTGGCGCTACTATAAAAATAAGAGACGCAACCCCCTCCGGCTTAAAATCGCTGTCTTCGAACAGCGGGCTTGTCCGTGGCAAGTGTCATAAGAAACAACAACATGATAATTAATTATAATTAAAAATTATAATTTTTTAATAAAATGGTAATTTACCTATAAGTTACCTATAAAATTTTCTAATGTTCTTTTTAAAATGTGACGATTGGAAATTTAAATGCGATTATCTTTTTTATAATGTAATATCCGTAAAATTAAGTTATAATGATTTGACGGTAATATCCAGATTTCAGGGATAGCGGGTTGTAGGCTGTAAACTCCATTCTACCAAAGGAAAAAGTGCTGGTGTCGCTCGTAACCAAATGTCCTCTACTTAGTGTGGCATTGAAAGCAGTTGTAATGGCAGAAGTGATCATCTTCATCACCTAATGGCCATATATTACGAAGTTTGTCTCAGAATCATCCTCTGCCACTTTAAAGCGGGGTGTAAGCATAATTGAACAAAATAAAGCTAGACAAAGCCATGCATTAAAAAAAGATTATTTAACTTTTGCGCAAAAGTTATTTGATCAAATCTATGTACGATAAGATCTCCATGGTTATAAAAATAATATATTTTCATAAGTTTCGTGGTTAATATTTTTTTTTCATTTATTCGCTGTCCCATAACGACTTTTCTATTTTTAAAGAGCGACATTAATACATTTGTAACCGTTCCCTGTACAGAAAATAATTCTACAGCTGAAAGTTCATTTTAAAAGTTCTCGTCAGAGAGGGTAAAAAAGAGTTGACAGCAAAAATAATCTGACATGTGTCTTCCTAAATGGCAACATACACAACTCTGTCCTCCCTGTTTAGTATTATCAAGATAAGAACTGTCTAAAACCATGACACTAAGGTGAGGTTCTGATCCCAAATTGCGTCTTTTTACTTCAATTAATGTAGATGAAAAGCGTAATAAAATTACAGATTTTTGCTCGGACAATGCCGTTAAAAAGGTTTTAACCTTGATCTCCGAGTTGGAAAGAGTTAATTTGTGATGCGCTTACTTTTATCTTTTAATGCCGCTTTTTATAGTGCAATAAAACTGGTCTGAAGCTGTTCTTTCGGAAATTTATCTCTAGTTTGTTACTGGCGACGACACCGCTAGTAGTTTATTTAATCAGATAGGCTGTAGTCTTTGGAAGTGTTAATACATTTAGAGTGATAGTAAAATCTTCCGTTAAAAGACTATTTCTGAGATTTTGAATCTGATTTCAGTGTTGGGTTCTTAAACTTGTTTCATTCGGAAATTAGCTTTTTATCTATTCTTTTATGCCATCAAAATGAACATACTTTAAAAAGTCTCGTATAAATATTGTTAAGGATATCATTAAAGTATAATGATAATTTTAATTTGGATTGCGATTTTAAGATACTTAATTTGTGTACACATTTTTTTGTAACGTTTCCGTAATAAAATGAGATTATAAAACGCACATAAAAGTTACAATATGTTAATACATTTAGAGAAATACCCTTATGAGTTAATTTCAAAAGCCATGATTCTTGATTTCAAACTTTTGAGGAATTGCAGTTGAAATAAAATCATATGTTTTTCACTTCGACTCTTAGCCAAACAACTGAAAAAGCAAAGAAAAGCTTTAATAATAGTATAATATTATAAAGAATAGTATTCTGTAATAGTATTCCATTCCTAATGTATTCATGACTATTGCAACACTGAAATCAGGTAATAAACTACTTATTTCGATATTCAGTTTCGGTATACAATTGGAATAACAACAGAAACTTCGTCATAGAAACATCAGGATTTTGCTTTAAACCTACTGTTTTAACTTCATATGGGGAGGGGGGTGCCATATAGTCACGTATTTATGATATTACAATAAAGTAATGCACTGGTCATTTCGACACTCTTTTAGGGTAAACAATTTACTTTTACACTTTAACTATTATATCTTCATTTAGAGGACACGCCATATAGGCATAACACTAAACTGGGGAGGAGAAATTTAGGAGTTAAGTGGAGAGGTGAGGTCTACGAGATTGCATTTTCTTTACACTCAAATTAAATTTTCTAGTGAAAGTATGAGTATGAAAATCAACCAATATATTCTACAGATATTTTTCCTGTTATATAAATATGTTTTAGAAATTTTTCAAAATATATTATCATTGAAAAAAGTAATTGCGTTTGAACATACATTTTCTTCTCAAATTACGTGGTACAACAAATAATATTCTTGGAAATAATATTACTTAATTTTTAAATCTTATAGATTCTTCCAATTTACAAAGGTATATGGAAAACAATATAATGGAAAATTCAACAATTATATGAAAAAAAAAAAATGAGAATCAGTAAAATTGACCCTTTTTTTTACCCGCATCATTTCTATGCAGAAATTTGTGAACAATCGTAGAATGGTTTTCAAGGGCATTTTAAACATGCAGGTTAAGTTCTAATATAAAAATCAGTCTGTAAATACTGTATATATTTCTCTTGGTATATTAATATATTTTAGACTTTTTTTTTCAAATTATATTATTACTATAAAAATTAATTATATTTGAGCATACATATCAGAAATAGTCGAATGCGAACTTTCATCGAAAAAATATTCTGTGCAATTATCCTCATTACTAAAATCACTTTCTGCTCCATTTAAAAGTCTCTTGAGCTCTGCTTCATAACGAGGATCAGTAGGTTGGATAATATTTCGAGGTTCAAGTATTAGAGCCATCTACTAAGCCTTGTATAATAGTGGAACACAAAAAGGGAGGTGCGATGTCGCAGACGTCGCGCAAAGAAATAGCTGAAATGTATAAAACACATCAGCTGAAACCAGTTTAAAAATGCACGTGTAGTGAAGGTCACAAAATAGGAAGCTACAGAGTCAATCCATTCGATTGAGTTAAACATATAATAGGGGTGACCGAAAGTCCATTCTTAACGATCTGAGATACTGCACTCCACAGTTAAGATTTAATTTGAAATTTTTGTTTGAAAATATTCAAAATTCAAAGTTATAACTTTTACAGAGATATGTTCATATAAGTGACCAAGGTATCTCTCAGGATGGCTATTAAATGAGTAGAGGATTAGCGGGAAATGCTCTTAAAAATTTTGCTTTACGATGTCGGTGTCGTTAAGATCCGTTCAAAGACTGTATGTAAAAATTAAATGTGCAATATTTTTATCATTATAAATAATATTATGACAATTAATATATCTCCTATATAATAATAATTGTTTATATATGAAAATAAAATTATTTTCTTATAATAAACACAGAAAATAATTTTACAGAATTTTGTTCCCACCGATTAATTCTCGGTAATTAAAAAAAATGGATTAAACCATGTATTGTCTTTGCTGTAAAAATTAAGATAGCTTTAAATTCCATAGTGCGGTTTAGCTAAAAAAAGCTGAATGCTAAACTCATTTAAAATTTAATGAAAAAATCTTCAAAGTTTAAAAAAAGTAAAGAAAAAAATATTTATAAATTTTTTTTTATCATGTACTGCCAAGGATCGATCTTTTAAACATTTTAATTAATCAAAAAAGTGATATTTTGAAGTTATGCCAATAATATCTTCCAAACACATCTCCCCTAATATTGTGTATATTGTTGCATATTGTACCATATTTTATGATATAAAACAATATTTGCAATATGTATAATATTATTTAATATTGAATAATATTAAATAATATCGTACAATATTGTGCTACAGGCTGTACTACCTGGGCCATTAGAATTATTTTTTATCATGATTTAGAATTCAAATATTTTGTTTTTAATCATACCAATATAGTTGCCTTGCAATTTGTTCCTCATTTTTTGCATTTAAATATTGCAATAAAATTCAATTCATTTTGTTTGGACAACATTTAGTCACTTGAATTCTTTTCCTTTTTCAAACCTAAGGGAAGGATTCTGTGAATCATTTTGGCACCTATATGAGAAATAAATAAATACATTTACAATAACGTAAGAGAAAACACTCATATAGAAGATGAATTATAATCATTGTATTACGCTCTGTCTCAGAAACTAAAAAAAATCGAGAGGCTCAAGTGAGTCCATCAGTTGTCAGTTTAGAAAATAGCACGCGATTCGCGTGGCCTGCGTTATCTGGCGAAATCTCTTTCCTGCGAATTCTCTTTGAGCTCTTTGTGTTGCTATGTTTATTTATTACTGATTTGCCGCTTGTGTGCTGCTTCTTGTTACAAGTGTTGTCTTTATGTATGCATAGGTGGTGGTGGCATGTTCGCGTTTTTATGTAAAATAAAGCATTGCTAGTTTTTATTGAGCTTGTTGAATTCTGTTCACCACAGTAACTGCAATGTACCTTGATTTCTCAGAATATTTCTGTAACAATATCAAGTTACATATGTATGCCGTTCAAATAAAATTAATAAACGAAATACCCAGCCAATTATCTGGTCTCTAAAGGGCGAAAATTTATAATAAAGTAAATAAAATGATGGACATTGATGTAAATATGTCATTAGAAGATTGGAACTTCACTTCGGCATCTTATTTCATGCATTTATCTAAATGAGTTGATTTTATGTGCATGATCCTCGCATATTAATTTCCTCTGTCAAATGTGATAAATTATCCTTATATAGAGTTTCCTCTTATTTTAAAGAATATGAAAAATCTTTTATTCAAAACAATATCTTATTTGTCAATGTCAATGAAGAAAAATTCATAATGGTCTAAGCAATAATGTTTTTAAAAAAATAAATCCTGGAATTTCTATATAATTTGAGGAATCGTTCCTTCTCATATGTTTTTTTTTTAATTTTCTAATATTCGCATATGTTATAATTTATTCATGAAATTCATTATGCAGTTGGAGAAATTTAAAAATTTTTTCAATCCTTTTAAAGGTTTTATCTTGTTTATCAATTGTTTTAAACAAAATTTCTCTCTGAATTTAACCACAGTGTAATGCAAAAATAAACTGTAATGTATGCAAAATACAAGTAATATATAACCATATAGTTATATTTTTATATTCAAGGTATATTAACAAACGAATATATAATTAAATTTTAAAAAAGATTAATATTTCTAATCCATAGAGGGTAGAAATTTTTTGGAAAATTTTCAAATGAAGGCAGAACTTTTAATAAGTAAATGCAAACTGATTCGCACTGAGGTTGAAACTTTTGCATAATAATGGTATATTTGTATGCTTTTTAGCATGAATAATACATATAATTAAACATCTACCATATCTTTTCAGTATTCTTTTATTTTAAGTTTAAATCTAAGCAATCCACTGAATAATCAACTTCTGAGAAGCCACTATCCAATTATATTTCATTTTTTTTTCTCCTCTGAAATTAATTTTTCATTCATTTGCCAACATGAGTTTATTTTTTTCTCTGCCTTGCATTCATTATATGAGACAAATAAACATCATATTTGCTTTTGTAAAGGTCGAGATACATTTCAAAAGTCATTACAGTACATTTTTTCCCTCAAAAACAGAATATAATCTTCTTATCAAATACTAGTCTTTTTAATACAGATTCTAAGCCTATTTAAAGCTTACTAATTACTACATGAATAATAGATAGCAAATGGCTTAGGGAAATAACAATTGTGACGGAATAAATCCCCCAGTTTTCCAAAGAGTAATTGGTTTTTCATTTTAACAAACAAAAGATATCTGACTTCCAAAGCGACGACAGGAGACCGGAAGGCTTCAAATTTTTCAAATTTCTTTTCAATCTCAATTTGGTTTGGTATCGTGATGTTTGAAATCAAGAAATTAAATGCGATGATGTATGGGAAACAAAGAAAAAAATAAGAAACTGTTTTTTACTCGTTCTAAATTGTTAGAATGCGTTAATATTAAAACAAATTCTTATTTACTTCAAATCCCAGTTCTGTATGATATAATGGAATTCGAAATGAACAAATTAATTAGACTGTGATAAATAGTTCATCAAATATTCTAAATATTTGTTCTTAGTATTTAACTAATGGATCACGTAGTCATTTTGAAATATGCATGGTCTCTTTATTTTATGAATAAAACATGAGAAATATGTGCTTGGAAATGGAAAAATAATACATATAGAATTAAAAATTTGAAGTAAATATAAAAGGCCTTATAAATGATTCATTTTTTATTCATTATTTTACCATGATGAATAGATACCACTCAACCTCATTTATTTTATCTGGGTTAATTTTAAAAGAATTTCATCGATATTTTGACTTAGTTTCTTTGTAATTTCTCTGGGGATGACTATATTTATTCCTAATTATACACATTGATATATATTTATACATATATTTACAAACTACAAAACAATGCTAAAGATAGAAATAATTGGTCGAAAACGAAGTCTACATATTAGTTGCACTTTTTGTTATTTGATAAGTGTTTAGTTGCTATTTTTGCTTTTCATTGTATTTTTCTTTTGTCTGTATGTTACAAATAATACTTATAAATATTAACCTTAGTTATTATAAATAATAATCTATTACTCATTTTGCCATTCATTTTAACAGCTAATTTTAAATATATAAATGATTGAATTTGCGCCTCCCTTTCGAAATAGCCTGTTTGCTCTAATCATTTTCTTCCCACTCTCCTGTTTGTTGTTTGTTTGTTTCTTATGGCACTTGCCACTGACAAGCCCACTGTTACGAAGACAGCGATTTAAGCCTGAGGGGGACGTCTCTTATTTTTTATAGCAGCGCCAACTAGGGCCAAGAGTACGACTTTGCCATTCACGCATCACTCATTCGCTTGCACAACCCCTTTTTACAGGAGGGCACATTCACACATCTCACAGATAGAACAACAGAAGAACAACCATGCCCAAGCCGGGACTCGAACCCGGGACGCCCAGATCACGGGGAAGACGCGCTACCCCTATGCCAGGACGCCGGCTCCCACTCTTCTATTTCATGAATTCACATATATTTCGTAAATGGCTCATCATGAGGAGAAACAATTTGTTAACGCAATAGGTGTTTGAAGATCATATTCTTTATAATACCTTTATTTGTCAACAATAAACTGTACTTATTAATGGAAACTTATTATCTTAAAATAAAGTCTGCAATTTCTTGAACACTATAATTACATCCATATAGACCACAATCCTTATAATCCAATCATTTTGGGTACTTATCATTCATCTTCTAATGCTTCGCCAAAATATCTGCTGTAACAAGCATTTTAAATTCTTTGGAATCCATATAAGCATAACACCAGCCTGCAAAAATTTCTTGTTTTAAAAGTAATAGTTGTTTTTTATGTATTTTCACATGCTTATTTCAAAAATAATATCTGTTTTTACGTATCACGTACAGCTTTTTTGAAAAGTAAATTTTTTAAATAAGTAAAAATGTACAGAGTTTTTGTTATTTGGATAGGATAAATTAATAAATTATGTATGTTTATTTGTTTAAATAAATTCTGAAAACCTCTTACTTCATTGAAATTAAATAATACATTTGTATTTAAAAAAACACTTTTATTTTAAAATTCAAAACATAGATGGCAGTTGGATTTCACCGTGAAAAATGAAGCACCTGAAAAATTTAATAAAGCCGAATTAAATGACTTAATTCGTGATTTAGGTTTAACTAAAGAAAATGCAGAATTATTAGGCTCCATGTTAAAAGAGAAAAAATTATTAATGACACATACGTCGTTCAGTTGGTACAGGAATCGAGAAAAGCAATTTTTTTCATTTTTCAAATCTGATAACTTCTTGGTTTATTGTACTGACATACCTGGTTTGTTACATGAAATAGAAGATAATATTCCTTATAATCCGAATGATTGGCGACTATTTATAGATTCCTCAAAGAAGGGTCTAAAAGCAGTTTTATTGCATAACGAATCTAAACTTGCATCAGTTCCAGTTGCACATTCCGTTTTCATGAAAGAAACACATAAAAGTATGGAGATGCTTCTCACTAAAATAAAATACACTGAACACAAGTGGGCAATATGTGGTGATTTAAAGGTTATAGGTCTGCTTCTCGGGCAACAAAGTGGATTTACTAAATTTTCGTGCTTTATTTGTGAATGGTAAAGCAGGGACAGTGAAAGTCATTGGATAAAAAAGATATGGCCGAAGAGACAAGAATGGATTCCTGGTAAGAAGAATATTTTAAATGAATATTTAATAGAGCCACGAAATATTTTATTGCCCCCCTTCACATAAAATTGGGACTCAAAAAGCAGTTTGTGAAAGCTTTGGATAAAGGTGGAAAATGTTTTGAGTATCTTATGATTTTCAAATTTGTCTAGCGCTAAAATTAAAGAAGGTGTATTTGATGGAACACAAATAAAGAAATTAGTTAAAGATTCCAATTTTGAACAATGTATGACAAATAGAGAGAAGCAGGCTCGGGTTGCATTTAAAGATGCCGTAGAGGGTGTTTTGGGAAATGAGAGAAAAGAAAATTACAAAAAACTTATAACTGAGTTATTACGTACTTATCTTTTGGGGTGCAATATGAGCATTAAAATTCACTTCCTTCACTCACATTTAGAATACTTCCCAGACAATTTAGGAAAAATGAGTGACGAGCAAGGTGAAAGATTCCACCAGGATAAAAAGGAGATGGAACGCAGATATCAAGGACGGTGGGATGTTAACATGATGGCCGATTACTGTTGGTCTTTAAAAAGAGATAGTGATGTGGACCATAAACGAAAAACCCGAAAAAGAAGCTTCTTGACTTCAAGAAAAACACAAAAGTTATCATAATATTGTAAATGAACAGCATTATTGTGTTTAGTTAATAGTAACTACAGTTGCAACTGTATGTATTATACTGCATTTTTTTCCTCGTCATTTGTAAAAAATCCTTACGTGTTACATAAAATTTAGTTTGCATTTTGGAATGACATCATCATTGCTGATATAAATCAATTAAAATTTTACAAACAATTTTTGTTTTTTGTTTTTTTGCAGGCTGGTGTAATTCTTATCACTCATTTTCTCAAAACAATAGCATTCATTGTCCTTCATATATATGTTAGGTACATAATCCATCTTTTCTCGCAGAACAGAATGGCTATAATTTCTATTATTAGATGATGAAGATGAAGCATGATCTTTCCTTGAAACTTGCAACCAAAGTGTATAAGAAGAATTGTGTTATTGATTACAAATGATGATTAAAAATAAATTATGTCTCAATATATCAAATACTTTTGGAAAATGTAATATTAGAGACATAATTGCTTAAAAAAACAAAAATTTGAAAATCATGAAATTAGCATTTAAACGAAATTAAATAATAAAAGAATATTCCAGATACAAAACAAAATTTCCCTTTTGCTATCGGTACATCTTACAGCTTGTGTCTATATGCCACTTTAACGTAGAAAATTAGGTATTAGTTGCTACAACTGAGTACAAGGATTTTTACACTTTAATTAATTTTAAGATTAATTTCAAAAAGAATCATCACTGGTTTGAAATTTAAGCTAGTTGAACATTTTGGTATAATTATTTAAATGAAGAAAATTATAGTAACTAGAAGTCTCAAAACACAAACTCCTTTCATGTTGGTACTCCTAATGCCGATAGATACATTTACAATAACACTTTTAAATATAAGGCTTAATCTATATTAGCAGAATGATGTGAAATACCACTCTCCAAACATCAATATCATAACGATAACAGAATGTTTCATCCACAGTCAGAATTTGTAATGCACCAAGCTCATAATTCTTACAGGTTTCAGATACTTTAAACGTATGACTTGCGCTTAATTTGAATTGAATATTTTATTAAAAACCCAGTATAAATCAAAATTAATGCGAATGAAAATTTGTCGACATTTTTATAAGAGCGATAACATGAAAGAAATATTGACTTGTAGATGTTTCTCACAAGCTATGAGTAGTTTTCCTCTGTCTTAAATAAAAAAAATGATATAAAGCAAACTCAAATTGGCTTAGATAAAATCAATATAACATCATTATTTTAATACAAAAGTTAAATGCCAGTTTTTAAAACAAATATAAGCCTTTAATTGAAAAATTAGTGATATCGAAATTACATTAAATTATTCTACATCTATAAGAGCGATAACATGAAAGAAATATTGACTTGTAGATGTTTCTCACAAGCTATGAGTAGATTTCCTGTGTCTTAAATAAAAAAAAATGATATAAAGCAAACTCAAATTGGCTTACATAAAATCAATATAACATCATTATTTTAATACAAAAGTTAAATGCCAGTTTTTAAAACAAATATAAGCCTTTAATTGAAAAATTTGTGATATCGAAATTACATTAAATTATTCTACATCTATAAGAGCGATAACATGAAAGAAATATTGACTTGTAGATGTTTCTCACAAGCTATGAGTAGATTTCCTGTGTCTTAAATAAAAAAAAATGACATAAAGCAAACTCAAATTGGCTTAGATAAAATCAATATAACATCATATATTTTAATACAAAAGTTAAATGCCAGTTTTTAAAACAAATATAAGCCTTTAATTGAAAAATTAGTGATATCGAAATTACATTAAATTATTCTACATCCCGGTATACACAGAATGGAGTAAAATCCATAAAAACTGCTGAAACGTAAAAGAAATTGCAATTCTTATGAAAAATCGAGTCTCAAATAATAAACGATAAGAAATCACTAAGTTTTACAATTTCATAAAAATTTATTTTAGTTTCACACCATTTCAAATTTAAAAGTAGAGACTTTTCAAGATACATTAAATGGATTCAATTAATAACTGAGAAAAATGTCATTTAAAAATGTCATTTAAAGTAAATATAAAAGGCCTTATAAATTATTCATTTTTTATTCATTATTTTACCATGATGAATAGATACCACTCAACCTCATTTATTTTATCTGGGTTAATTTTAAAAGAATTTCATCGATATTTTGACTTAGTTTCTTTGTAATTTCTCTGGGGATGACTATATTTATTCCTAATTATACACATTGATATATATTTATACATATATTTACAAACTACAAAACAATGCTAAAGATAGAAATAATTGGTCGAAAACGAAGTCTACATATTAGTTGCACTTTTTGTTATTTGATAAGTGTTTAGTTGCTATTTTTGCTTTTCATTGTATTTTTCTTTTGTCTGTATGTTACAAATAATACTTATAAATATTAACCTTAGTTATTATAAATAATAATCTATTACTCATTTTGCCATTCATTTTAACAGCTAATTTTAAATATATAAATGATTGAATTTGCGCCTCCCTTTCGAAATAGCCTGTTTGCTCTAATCATTTTCTTCCCACTCTCCTGTTTGTTGTTTGTTTGTTTCTTATGGCACTTGCCACTGACAAGCCCACTGTTACGAAGACAGCGATTTAAGCCTGAGGGGGACGTCTCTTATTTTTTATAGCAGCGCCAACTAGGGCCAAGAGTACGACTTTGCCATTCACGCATCACTCATTCGCTTGCACAACCCCTTTTTACAGGAGGGCACATTCACACATCTCACAGATAGAACAACAGAAGAACAACCATGCCCAAGCCGGGACTCGAACCCGGGACGCCCAGATCACGGGGAAGACGCGCTACCCCTATGCCAGGACGCCGGCTCCCACTCTTCTATTTCATGAATTCACATATATTTCGTAAATGGCTCATCATGAGGAGAAACAATTTGTTAACGCAATAGGTGTTTGAAGATCATATTCTTTATAATACCTTTATTTGTCAACAATAAACTGTACTTATTAATGGAAACTTATTATCTTAAAATAAAGTCTGCAATTTCTTGAACACTATAATTACATCCATATAGACCACAATCCTTATAATCCAATCATTTTGGGTACTTATCATTCATCTTCTAATGCTTCGCCAAAATATCTGCTGTAACAAGCATTTTAAATTCTTTGGAATCCATATAAGCATAACACCAGCCTGCAAAAATTTCTTGTTTTAAAAGTAATAGTTGTTTTTTATGTATTTTCACATGCTTATTTCAAAAATAATATCTGTTTTTACGTATCACGTACAGCTTTTTTGAAAAGTAAATTTTTTAAATAAGTAAAAATGTACAGAGTTTTTGTTATTTGGATAGGATAAATTAATAAATTATGTATGTTTATTTGTTTAAATAAATTCTGAAAACCTCTTACTTCATTGAAATTAAATAATACATTTGTATTTAAAAAAACACTTTTATTTTAAAATTCAAAACATAGATGGCAGTTGGATTTCACCGTGAAAAATGAAGCACCTGAAAAATTTAATAAAGCCGAATTAAATGACTTAATTCGTGATTTAGGTTTAACTAAAGAAAATGCAGAATTATTAGGCTCCATGTTAAAAGAGAAAAAATTATTAATGACACATACGTCGTTCAGTTGGTACAGGAATCGAGAAAAGCAATTTTTTTCATTTTTCAAATCTGATAACTTCTTGGTTTATTGTACTGACATACCTGGTTTGTTACATGAAATAGAAGATAATATTCCTTATAATCCGAATGATTGGCGACTATTTATAGATTCCTCAAAGAAGGGTCTAAAAGCAGTTTTATTGCATAACGAATCTAAACTTGCATCAGTTCCAGTTGCACATTCCGTTTTCATGAAAGAAACACATAAAAGTATGGAGATGCTTCTCACTAAAATAAAATACACTGAACACAAGTGGGCAATATGTGGTGATTTAAAGGTTATAGGTCTGCTTCTCGGGCAACAAAGTGGATTTACTAAATTTTCGTGCTTTATTTGTGAATGGTAAAGCAGGGACAGTGAAAGTCATTGGATAAAAAAGATATGGCCGAAGAGACAAGAATGGATTCCTGGTAAGAAGAATATTTTAAATGAATATTTAATAGAGCCACGAAATATTTTATTGCCCCCCTTCACATAAAATTGGGACTCAAAAAGCAGTTTGTGAAAGCTTTGGATAAAGGTGGAAAATGTTTTGAGTATCTTATGATTTTCAAATTTGTCTAGCGCTAAAATTAAAGAAGGTGTATTTGATGGAACACAAATAAAGAAATTAGTTAAAGATTCCAATTTTGAACAATGTATGACAAATAGAGAGAAGCAGGCTCGGGTTGCATTTAAAGATGCCGTAGAGGGTGTTTTGGGAAATGAGAGAAAAGAAAATTACAAAAAACTTATAACTGAGTTATTACGTACTTATCTTTTGGGGTGCAATATGAGCATTAAAATTCACTTCCTTCACTCACATTTAGAATACTTCCCAGACAATTTAGGAAAAATGAGTGACGAGCAAGGTGAAAGATTCCACCAGGATAAAAAGGAGATGGAACGCAGATATCAAGGACGGTGGGATGTTAACATGATGGCCGATTACTGTTGGTCTTTAAAAAGAGATAGTGATGTGGACCATAAACGAAAAACCCGAAAAAGAAGCTTCTTGACTTCAAGAAAAACACAAAAGTTATCATAATATTGTAAATGAACAGCATTATTGTGTTTAGTTAATAGTAACTACAGTTGCAACTGTATGTATTATACTGCATTTTTTTCCTCGTCATTTGTAAAAAATCCTTACGTGTTACATAAAATTTAGTTTGCATTTTGGAATGACATCATCATTGCTGATATAAATCAATTAAAATTTTACAAACAATTTTTGTTTTTTGTTTTTTTGCAGGCTGGTGTAATTCTTATCACTCATTTTCTCAAAACAATAGCATTCATTGCCCTTCATATATATGTTAGGTACATAATCCATCTTTTCTCGCAGAACAGAATGGCTATAATTTCTATTATTAGATGATGAAGATGAAGCATGATCTTTCCTTGAAACTTGCAACCAAAGTGTATAAGAAGAATTGTGTTATTGATTACAAATGATGATTAAAAATAAATTATGTCTCAATATATCAAATACTTTTGGAAAATGTAATATTAGAGACATAATTGCTTAAAAAAACAAAAATTTGAAAATCATGAAATTAGCATTTAAACGAAATTAAATAATAAAAGAATATTCCAGATACAAAACAAAATTTCCCTTTTGCTATCGGTACATCTTACAGCTTGTGTCTATATGCCACTTTAACGTAGAAAATTAGGTATTAGTTGCTACAACTGAGTACAAGGATTTTTACACTTTAATTAATTTTAAGATTAATTTCAAAAAGAATCATCACTGGTTTGAAATTTAAGCTAGTTGAACATTTTGGTATAATTATTTAAATGAAGAAAATTATAGTAACTAGAAGTCTCAAAACACAAACTCCTTTCATGTTGGTACTCCTAATACCGATAGATACATTTACAATAACACTTTTAAATATAAGGCTTAATCTATATTAGCAGAATGATGTGAAATACCACTCTCCAAACATCAATATCATAACGATAACAGAATGTTTCATCCACAGTCAGAATTTGTAATGCACCAAGCTCATAATTCTTACAGGTTTCAGATACTTTAAACGTATGACTTGCGCTTAATTTGAATTGAATATTTTATTAAAAACCCAGTATAAATCAAAATTAATGCGAATGAAAATTTGTCGACATTTTTATAAGAGCGATAACATGAAAGAAATATTGACTTGTAGATGTTTCTCACAAGCTATGAGTAGTTTTCCTCTGTCTTAAATAAAAAAAAATGATATAAAGCAAACTCAAATTGGCTTAGATAAAATCAATATAACATCATTATTTTAATACAAAAGTTAAATGCCAGTTTTTAAAACAAATATAAGCCTTTAATTGAAAAATTAGTGATATCGAAATTACATTAAATTATTCTACATCTATAAGAGCGATAACATGAAAGAAATATTGACTTGTAGATGTTTCTCACAAGCTATGAGTAGATTTCCTGTGTCTTAAATAAAAAAAAATGATATAAAGCAAACTCAAATTGGCTTACATAAAATCAATATAACATCATTATTTTAATACAAAAGTTAAATGCCAGTTTTTAAAACAAATATAAGCCTTTAATTGAAAAATTTGTGATATCGAAATTACATTAAATTATTCTACATCTATAAGAGCGATAACATGAAAGAAATATTGACTTGTAGATGTTTCTCACAAGCTATGAGTAGATTTCCTGTGTCTTAAATAAAAAAAAATGACATAAAGCAAACTCAAATTGGCTTAGATAAAATCAATATAACATCATATATTTTAATACAAAAGTTAAATGCCAGTTTTTAAAACAAATATAAGCCTTTAATTGAAAAATTAGTGATATCGAAATTACATTAAATTATTCTACATCCCGGTATACACAGAATGGAGTAAAATCCATAAAAACTGCTGAAACGTAAAAGAAATTGCAATTCTTATGAAAAATCGAGTCTCAAATAATAAACGATAAGAAATCACTAAGTTTTACAATTTCATAAAAATTTATTTTAGTTTCACACCATTTCAAATTTAAAAGTAGAGACTTTTCAAGATACATTAAATGGATTCAATTAATAACTGAGAAAAATGTCATTTAATGAATTTAAATATCGTGCTTAAAGAAAATCTCTATAATAATATTTTTTTCACTGGGAATTGAAATTAGTGAAAGGAAAAATTAAGGATTATTGGCAATTAAAAATTATTAGTAATTTGTAAGAAATGTTATAACTATCTTTAACTCTGCTAATAATTTTTGAAACTTATTAAATATCTGAGAAATATTTATTGTAAATAGAATCAATGAATCTAATTAGAAAACCATAACAATTTTTCAAGCAATAAACGTATTTATTACAATAATTTAATATAAACTCATTGATCAAAATATCTGCTCATTTAAGCATTAATGATTAATTTTTCTTAATGATAAAATTTAATTAATTATCTTTCTATAAGCAAAAGATTTTAAGAAATTAAACACATAAATGCTGCTATAAATAAATATTGCTATCGTTTATACCCAATATATATATTAATATTATGCATTCTTATCTTAATGTGTTAGAAATCTAGCATTTGAAACAATAAAAAGATTTATAGATTGAATGAAAATTTACTGAAAAAAAATGGTGTCAATTTTTAATACTTCAAAATTTCTATATTATAAATTATTTTATTGTAAACGTTGAAATAATATTTAATATATTAGCAGTTTTAGATCAGTTATCTGTATCTTAAAATTCTTTAAATTTTTGACAACTTTAAAGAAACATTTTCTATTATTGTATAAAGCATTCTATATATTTCCATATGTTAATTTTTTTTTAAATTATTAACTTACACAAATTTGTCCTTTAGATTGAAATAAATATTCTAAAATACTAATATTACTTTTTCAAATATACAAGGATTGGTTCAAAATGTCATTTGGGTTTTCATGAACATTTAAAAAAATAATTAAGAAACAGCGAAAGACATCAATAACTCAAGTCAACTTGTTTTCCAATAATTTCTTTTATAAAAATATCTACTTTTTTTTTTTCATCCTTCATTTTGAATCAATAAATTCATTTAAGGCTTCAGATTATATATAAATAATTATTTCTTTTTATATCAAATATATAGTTAGAAACAATTAATGGTGAAACCAATTTTAAATGCCTATTCAGACATAAAGAATGTCCTCTCGTGTTAAAATTATTTTTTTCCGAACCTTCCGTTTTTATTATTTATCTTTTTCTCTTCAACTAAATTAACATTCTTCGTCAACTGTTGTCTAGAGGCAAATTAAATTTTTCGCATGCAGTTTTCTGTTAGAACTACCTTATTTCTTACCAAGAAAATCCTTTGAAACTGCCTAGAAAAATTCCAACGGATATTTTCTTTGTACACGGACTTCTAATAGAAGAATTTCCCAAGCACTTAGCGTAGAGCTGTCTTGGTGTTATATTTTTTTTCTGCTTCATTTCAGAGTGAGTAATTGATCGCCCTGCTTCATCACTTATTAACAAAATGTACAATATTCTTCTCTCGGGAGAGATTTTTTTTCCCTTTAGTTTTGTTGGATTAGTATTAGGGTTTTGTCTTTTCCAAAGGAATTTTAATTAAACATTTGGGAGAATTTCGACCGAAGGTGAATTGGTTATCTTTGTTATTTTCACTTAAAAAGAATGATGTGGTACTATTTTTCTTTAATCAATATTCATTTATCAATCATATATTGTGATGAATAGAAAATGAAATGTATCTATTAAATGTGTACAATATTTGTTTCTGAGAAGATATTCTTCCCTTTAGTTTCGTTGAATTAGTATTAGGATTTTGTTTTCTTCCAGAGTTATTGTAATTAAAGAAATTAATTAAATTTTAAATTACAGAATTGGGAGAAATTCAACAAAAGGTGAATTGGCTTTGTTATTTTCAATTAAAAATAATGAAATGGCACTATTTTTCTTTAATCAATATTCATCTAACAGAAATTTTGATGAATAGAAAAGAATATATATATATATATTAAATATGTACAATTTTCTACTCTGTTTAGAGATTTTTGTACCTATATGTTTGTTGGATTAGTATTAGGGTTTTGTCTTTTTTAAAGGAATTTTAATTAAACATTTGGGAGAAATTTGACCGAACGTAAATTGGCTATCTTTGTTACTTTTCAATTAAAAAGTTAAAGAGAATGACGTGGAATTATTTATCTTCAATCAATATTCATCTAACAGAAATTGTGATGAATAGAAAAGGATATATATATATATATATAATCCATTATATCCATATATATATATAATCCAGAGTTACCATAATTAAACAGACTAATTAAATTTTAATTAAAAAATTGGGAGAAATTCAACCAAATATGAAATGACTATTTCTGTCATTTTCAATTAAAGGTAATAACTATTTTCTTAAATCAATATTCATTTATCAATCAGAGATTGCGATGAATAGAAGATGAAATATATATATATATATATATATACAAAAGTATTAAAATCAAATTAATAGGAAAATAAAAAAAAACTATTAAAAATTAAACCAAATAAAAAAGAATCCGGCCTGAAGACTTTTTCAAGGGTCACCCTCAGGCAGGGATTCAAAGAAAGGGATATTTTCTGTGAAGGAAATCCAGACAAAGGTCTAATAATGATTCCTAAAATAACCATGAATTGTATTGATTGTATTGTATTGTATAACCATATGTTATTGTATTTTTACTTTGTAGTGGTTATTTTATTCTAATTTGTTGTTTTGTATTTTCCTTTCTGTTAAAATGGTATATCACTTGGGCCTAATTTCAGGGGACTTTCGGGTCACGAGGAATTATTATTAGACCTTTGTCTGGATTTCCTTCACAGAAAAAAAATCCCTTTCTTTGAATCCCTGCCTGAGGGTGACCCTTGAAAAAGTCTTCAGGCCGGATTCTTTTTTATTTGGTTTCATTTTTATTTGTTTTTTTTTCCTATTAACTTGATTTTAATACTTTTGTATCAATTCATCTGTGTTTTAGAAGTAGCTGCAATTGCGCTCTCTAAATACTATGAAGTTCCTTTCCTTTTCCTTTTTTGGTTTTAGTTTGAATAGGTAATAATTTTTAGTTGCGATTTCGAAACTGTTTTGTTTCGTTTTCAAACTATTTCTTACTTTAGATTGGTTACTTATATATATATATATATATATATATATATATATATATATATATATATATATATATATATATATATATATATATATATATATATATATATATATATATATTAAAAAAGCTTTATTTTAAAACGTTAAAAAATATACTAAAATTTATGCAAGTATATAAGCCTCTAAAGTAAAAAAAAAAAAAAAATCGTTTCTGAAACAGAATTTCTAATTAGTTCAACCCTAATCACTAATAATATGAAACATATTGGCTATATTTAATTACAGTTAAATAGTTAATATATAACATAATGTCTATGATTCCTTTAAATTATCAGGCATTAAAACCATCTTTTAATTGTTTCCTACGTGTTCTATTCAATTTGCACATGAACCTTTCTATTAGAGATCAGCCCCATGACACCATAGCGCTTTAAGAAACTTAGACATCAGCTTCATCTATCTTCTAACTTTCATGGAAGTATGACTTAATTTTTTATTCGTGTGTAATTAATACAGACATTATACAGAATCCTTCTACTTTAGCTTTCTTCGTCAAACAATTAAACATTTGATGGCACAATAGAAGCGGTTTGAATATCAAAGTAATTAAATATTAAATTTTAGGCAAAAAATATGTTTAAAAAATTCCAAAATTGAGGAAAGCAATTTATGTAAATATTGAAATAACAACATTCATATTTTACATATAGGAAATTGTATAGAACTATTTTTCTGCAAAAAAAATTTTGTTCTAATGGAAAAACATGAAAATTTCATTAAGTTTTTAATTTATTAAAATTTCAATTAAAACCACAAAAAAAAATTTATAAAAAGCCTGATTTTAGCATCTTTCAAAGTATATGCATACCGATTTCTAATTTTTCTAAGTTCTGACTCACACGGTCTGATCTGTAAAATGTCGAAACAGAACACAGATCCATCTTTACTATAGCCAGCGATTTATTTTATTTCATACAAATTGCTTCCGCTTAAAATATACATCTATTATTTACGCCTGCCTAGAGGTTATAAAACAAATTCACTTTATAAAATACAAAACCAAAAGCAATATTCAGAATTATTCTCCCTCGATTTCTCCAAACAGGAAGACATTCAAAAATTCTAGATATTTTCTAAAGTCTGCACTACGTCAAGTAATCCTTTTTACATAATCATATTTCTGACCACATTTTACAGTGATTGGCGAAGTTCGTAATCCAATATTAAACGAGAGTCATCACCAAAAAGTTACTGTTTCTACAGCTATCGAATCCCCATAATCCATTTCCTACCGGTGATTTAACAGCGAAGAAAAAGAATTAAATTCCGACAAGTGTTACTTTAATTGGAGCCCTAGCGAAATTTATACGTATCTGGAGTAAAAGGAATCAGAAGCAATATCGAGAATGGCTCGAGACAGGGTTTGTTAGATAGGAGATTTGTTGCTGTAAACGGTCGTGTACGGTTTACGGTTGGAGAAGCTTTATTGGCCCACAGTAAAGGGAATGTGAATACTCCATTTGACGTTGAAAATTACGGCTCTACGGGTGAAAGATTCAATCTAGGGGGTTTTATGCAAATTAATTTTGGCTTCCGCTTGAAAAATGAGTTAAGAGCTGATTTTAATTTCAAATATGGAATCAGAATGGTGGTTTCAAATGAGCTGGAAAGTCTCAATGGGTAGCTTCGATCAGAAACTTATTTCTTTAACATCAAAGGCTTTTGCGAATGGCTATTAGGTAATGGATGAATTACGAAAAGTGGTTCCTAATCTTCAAAATAAGATACACTTTTCTCAAGTACTGAATAATTTCAAAATACGCAAAGAATAAACATAAATAGATACTGTTACTAATTATAAAAAAAAACAATTTTTATTTTCTTCATTTATGGTCCTTTTTGATTGTACCTAGTTGGATATAATTTGTTATATTTTTTACATTTGCCTCAGTGACATTTTTAGTTGTAACTTGTTGGTTGTACTTTGGTGTATTTTTTACATTCGTCTTCTTGACATTTTTGGTTGTACCTTGTTGGTTATACTTTATTGTATTTTTTACATTCGTCTTAGTGACATTTTTGGTTGTACCTTGTTGGTTGTACTTGGTTGTGTTGGTGTATTTTTGCATTCGTCTTAGTAACTTCAAGCTTAAAAACTTTTCTAACAATAGTAAATTTTAAATTGGACTCTACCAATTTTTGAGTTTTTCATGTTAGCGCAGAGAAAACCGGCTATTAGATAAACTGAACAATATTTTCAGGAGAAAAAGAAAAAAAGGGCAATAGCAATTCTTTATCTACTCATTTGTCCCTGAAATTAAATTCTGCCTAAGACTTAAACATTGTTAAATATTTATTTATTCTTTTTTTTATTCATTTATTTTTTGTTCTTTTTTCTCTAAATGAATGATGAATAATTTAACATTTAACTAACTAATTTATGAAATATTTGAAGATAAAGGCTAAAAATCTATTAAACATTTCAATTTAAATGAATAGTTTTCACAAAATTACAGTATTTTATAATTTTTATAAAGCAATTATGTCAATCATTAAACAATGATTTATTTGATTTACTTCCAGAAAAGAACTCTAGATATATAATATAACATATATAATGGAATTTTCTTTTTGTTTAAATCAAGAATGTTTCTCATTTTCTATATGCTAACATGCAAACTACTTAGAATTCATGTCTGTGTTAAGAAATTCTTTTTTTAGTTCATTCTGGACTTTTGCCAACTATACATGTCTACATTTTTTATCCATTCTTATGAAGAGTATAAGAATATTTTATGAATGTTTGTGACAGCGATGTTATTCAGCGATTAGGATTAAAATACCTTTTATATTTACTTGAGAAAATTCGAATTAACTCAGAAGAATTCAAAACTGCTGGTGCATCATTTTGCATAGATATGTTATTTAAGAACGGAAAAGCACAACAATATTTTAACACCCTTATTTACAGAAATTTTCATTTTTTAGTATACAATTTTCTTTTTTTAGTTTGATAAGTTTAAAAGTTTATTCGAAATTTTAGAAGAATATTTAAAAAAATTCTTAAGAATTAATAAAATTAAGTTAAATATTTTAAACACCATTATTAACAGGAATTTTCTTTTTTTTAGTACACAATTTTCTTTTTTTAATTTGTTGAGTTAAAAAAATTTATTCGAAATTTTAGAAGAATATTTAAAAAAATTCTTAAGAATGAATAAAGTTAAGTTAAATATTTTGAGCAACATTATTTACAAAAATTTTCTTTTTTAATCAATTAACAGTTTCTCCAATCTGATTCCTATTAAAACAAATTCATTTCAATAGCTATAAAATTAATCAAATACCATTGGTGAAGTAATTATCTTGTTAAATTACAAAACGTACATTGCATTAATATAACTATTTTAAAATAACAAATTATTTAAACTTCTAATCTAAGCTTTAATAAAATATCAATTTTGTAAATATGCTACTAAATGCTCATGAGAGTTACTTCTTTGAGCAAAACTGTTACACGAAATGAAGAATTTAAAAATTTCATCGATTGATGACAAATATTAATCTTTTTTAAAGCTCAATTGAGTAATCTTGTAATTTTATAATCAAAAGAAAATACATTTTTTTTATCAATACAAGATTGTTAATGATAAGGAAATAATAATCAAACATGTTTAACTTGCCACTGATACTACGCCTTCATATATATATGTCCTTGAAAATAGAATAGTGCAGAAAATGGAATTATTATAAGCTAAATATATTATTTTGTCTAAAACATCAAGTTTTAATAAGGAAATATTTGTAATAAAGAACATTCTATTGAAATTTCTTTCAATTATTGAGTACTAAAATATCAAGGATATAAAATTAACGAAATTTAATAAAATTCCTATGTATAATATACCATGTTGAAGTGAAAGAACTCATTGACATGCATAAAATATTCTTATATGCCTTATACAACAAGAAATGTATATTTACCATCATTTTTAATATTTTCTCTTTATTCCTGAAATTTCATTAAATTCCATGAAACATTGATTAAAAAAGAATAAAATCATATAGAATGCATTATTTTGATAAACTATTCATGACTATCACTGACATAATTTAATATAATTAATTTCTATTTTCCAGTAATATGATAGAAGCATGCTGTTTTCCATACTTGATATATTAAAATATAATCTTACAAAGGCTCTTTCTCTGACATAATATATACTTTATCATCAGAAGCAGCAAAATGAATATTCGTATAATATGCATAAGCAAACAGCATATGCATCAATTTAATATTTCTAACCCCGAAATTATGGGGTTTTTTATGCTTTGTCATTTTACTTCATTTGTTTCATGTTTATAATAGTAGAATTTTGTTGCTGATTTCTATAATTTTGAATTATTTCGTAATTTATTATTCGTAATTTTATCGTAATTCATATCGTATTCATAGTAATTACATTTGATTTTAAATTCACGATGAAAAGCTTAAAATACTTAAAACTTTGAAAAAATATATTTCAAAAATCTGCATCATTTATAACAATAAACTTTAAATTTTTTATAATAAATAAAAAATTTCAAATTAAAATATTCTCAATTTTAGAAAATATATGTAAAAATTTGTGTTTATTTTTATACATTCTTACTTGATTTGATTTCTTTTATGCTTGAAGTAATGGGATTTCGTCATCAATAATTGTCTCATTTCCTAACTAGTTCGAGTTCTAAAATAAAAATAAAATCAATGAAAATACACTGTTTTTAATAGTTTCAGAAATCTACTATCAATTAATTAATTGGTTTAAATAATTGTTTATTAAATGTGAACCACCTTGTAGTAAAATTTAAAATAAATTGCTCCTAAGATTCTATAATATGCTTTAAATTAAAATTAAAGACTACAAATCTGAAAATGATATTATTACGAATCTGTAATGCTACTTCCTTGCCTAATCTATATCATAGTAAAGAAGATAGATTTACAGATGTTTTTACCAAATCAATAGATACCATATCAACGACTCTCTATCTTTGCTACAGACTTGGTTTCTTTTGAGAACAAATAAATGTAAGTTATGGAAAATACAAGAATTTCATAATGTTTTAATTGAATAACAAGAATTGAATAATGTTTTAAAATAATGTATTCTTCATTTTAGTTTGTTAAAGTCTAACTTTTATTAACATTGGTGTAATTCCTTAGTATCTAAACGGTGTAAATATTCATTAAAAGACTGTAGGTCTTTATTATAACATCTTTCCATCGCTTTAAATATTATAACATTTAACATTTTTAATATTAATATTTTTAATATTTTTGATACCTCTATGATTTCCAGAATATATATTGTGTTTCCAAAATAAACACCAATAATGTTTACAAAAGACAAAAAAGAAAAATAGCAATGAAGTCATTTTGACTCAATGTTTCAAGCTGCGTAAAGAAATTAATGTCTCCAGTTACGGGTTAATGCCGTTAAAATATAACAAAATCGTCGTATAATAAAAAGTTGTTAACAAATCGCAAATCTTCAAGAATTAATGTGATATTTAGTCAGTTTATTCTCTTGATAATTCTATCAAACAATATCTTTAAATCTATCTTAAATACCTTACATAATAACGGATTATGTTTCAATTGCAAATTAACGATAACAATAACAAATGTATTATATAATTAATACATTAATGATATAAATGTATGCATAATTTTTATGAAGATACATTTTATTTCATGCTCCGATAAAGCATTAAAAAAACAAATATAGAGAGTTAAATGCATGCAAATTATTTGCAAAAGTTAAGAACAACTATTTTTTGGGATAACCGTTGTGGATGCATTCGTCTTATCAAGGAACACATTTTTATACATTTTTTCGAAACAATTCACATAATGAGGGTTGACTGCTTTACTTTCTTTTAAAGTTCTTTATTAATTCGTGATTATAATTTAACTATGGAAGTCAGGTTTTTGAATTCATCAAACAGATGAAAATGAAACAGTTCCGAACTATGTTTTCCATGCAGGATGCACAAGAGAGCAAGATTGTAGCGACAGAAAAACGTGATTAGCGAATTGAATGTAATCGCATGTAATAATCTGGCTGACTAGCATGCCAAAAATATGAGTTTGGCGCGTGAATTATCGGATATTCCTTCTCAATATTATCTTCTTAAAAGAACTTGTAACTAATGAGGGCACTTCAATGCAACGTTAAGTTCTATTTCACATCGCTGACGGCAAATGTTCTTTAAACAGGGTGTTGCAAACTTAATCGACTGATATAATAAATGCCTGAATCTTCCCGGCATCTACATCGAAAAGTAATTATGGTTGTACGCATCTTTTGATTATAAATTAATTTTTTCAATACCTGAATTTTTATGATCTGTTTATTGCTGTATATTGATTTATTATGATATTCTAGAGCACGTATGGTAGGAACAAAATTTACTTGCGTTATAGCATAGCATCGTACATTACTGAATATGCACTCGATTGCAGGTCAAATCTCGCAATGTTGATCATTTTCAATAAGCGTCATAGATCAAATAATTATAAATTCTAATAATTGCTTCTCATAATAGTAATATATTATCAATTTAATACTAATAAATTTCATTTCAGATAAGATATTGAGCACTTGTATTTTATACAATTCAGATTTTAAATCTTCATCTCTAAATCGTTTATGAAAATTGGGTTTATTTTTCCATGTAGAGTAGTATTAGTATAAAGTATTAATATTTTTATTGAAATAATGTTATACTTACAACTGCAATATTTGCAATGAGCAATGGCAAAACTAAATACGCCAATTTTGAACACTTTTATTCTTTCCTGTAAAATAATTAGTTGTATAAAGATTTAAATTGAAAATTTGGGAAAATGCATATTGTAATGAGCAGAATGTTAAAAAATGTATAAATAAAAATATTATGGTTAAATAATGAAGTAAAAAATATATTTTTGAAGAAACCATTAAAAGAATGTTGCATAAAATTTTTAATTAAATTTTTAGAAGCCATTAATCTCGGCAAAGCTAGTAGCTTAAGTTGACTTTAAATCAATAACAGATTTTTTGTTTCCCTTATTAGTTTTTAAACAAGATTAATTTTCAACAAATTTTATTCAAAAGGCAAAAATATCAAAAAGACTTCCAAGAAATTTTAAAATGCTAGATGATTGTAAGCAAATGTCAAACGTTGATTATACACTCCTATATTTAACCATAATGTACTGCCTGGATACATAGTTTTCTGTGGAAAGGCCAAGTAAAAGACTAATTCTGTATTTTCATTTATCTATAACCTTTCCACAAGAATATGACATTGGACGGACAATCTCTCCTAACATTTTGGTAACTTTCTAGCAAAGGATACATTATTTACCTGAATGCAAAGATTTCTTGAGGTAAGAATTTACCCGACTTATCCTGGAATGCCCGTGATGTACTTTAAGTACTCTCTTGGGGTTGCTTCCTAGGAAATGGAAACCATATCGGACACGTTGAGAATTTATTACGTTCTGAAAGACTTCTGAAGAGATTCTAAGAAACGCGGTTGCATTAACTTATTAAGACATTTATCGGAGAAAAAGGGGGAAGGGATTAGTTGTTCTATATCAGAGGTTAGATAAATTATGTTGATTGAGGGATCATATAATTCTTCAAAAACCCAAATTTTATTATCCAGACTCACAATTGTTTTAGTTATGACTAGGGATTGCAATATCGGGCTAAAATTTCAATACCGGTATTCGGTATTTTTTAAATCTTAATACCGGGATACCGGTTTTAATACCGGTATTAGAAATTTTAGAAAAAGAAAGAAAACGCAGGTGTTTCTTTGTTTTATTTGCCAGTTTTATTAGAAAAGGTAAATATCACAAAAAAAATTTGTAACTTATAAATTATAACAGTATATAATCACAAAAAAGTAAAAGAACTTCTTATTTATTTAAATCACAAAAAAAGTGTAAATATCACTATTCAGTCTGTGGTACTATTTCAAATTTTTGAAATGTGATCTTAAAAAACATAATTCATCAATTGTACTGTCATTACGCCTGAAAAGTAATTTTGTGTAAAAATTACCAGCTGTCGAAAACGCTCTTTCGGCATCTACGCTAGTTGGTGGTACTGTTAGCAATGCGCGATATACTTTTTCCAAGTATTTACCTCTAAATCTCTCATCTTCAAATAAATCGATTTCTCGTCGGATGGTTTTGGATATAGTTGATTTTTGTATTTTATTTTGGTTCGTTGAAATTTTTTTATTTATCGCTAATTCTAATTTTTGTTCAAGAGACAATTCCTTTTCACTATCAACAGTAGTGACAACATAATCTTCGATGATTGAACCGAATTCTTCTGAATGTGGATAGGTTTGTGGGTAAAAAATTTTAAGAAAATTTACTCTAAACTTAATCAGATTTGAATTGGTTATTTTCTTTTCTTCTTTTTCATTTTCATTTTTAAAATCATTATAATTATGTAAATACCGTAAGACATTTTCTATTTCGGTATGCCTTTCTTCTGTGCGACTTTTCAATGTAATATATAATTCTTCAGATAGTGATGTGTACTGTTCTTTCAGTGACTGCACCATGAAATTTATTGTTGCATTAGCTGTTAATAAATTAGAATCTCTTTGACATAATACCTCAATAGTCAGTTTTATTGGAAGTATAACTGATACAGTTCTGGATATTAAGTCGTATTCTCTATCTGAAAAATTAATTTACAGGTTTAAGTCGATTATTGCTTCTTGGATTGGATTTCTCTTTTTCAAAAATCGTTCCATCATTAGGAGTAAATTGTTCCAACGTGTTTTATAATCTAATATTAACATATATTCTGTTTTATTTTCAGTTAGTATATATTTTAGTAATATATCCTTTTTTATAGGGGAACGTTTAAATATCTTAACAATTTTCCGAACTTTATAAATTATAGGAAGCAATTCTTGATAGGTTAATATTTCATCCTCATTAGCAATAGCTTCTTCAACAATTACATAGTCATTATCTTCATTGTCAATATCACTCTCACTCTTACTCTCTTCAAAATTGGAATCCGAAGTTTCTATATCCGCAGTATTTGAATTCTTCTGTTCTTTATTTTTTTTGGTATAATACATCTATTACTCCTAATTGAATTCCATGTGCACAGCACAACTTCTGATTTGCACCAATCAACGTTCCACCTTTTTTCATAATTGTTGCTCCATCAGTCGTTATGGATACAATATTTTCTTTCAGGGATAATCCATGTTTCGCTCATTTAGATTTAAGAAATTAATTAAGCCATTAATTAGCTAATTAATTTCGCACGTTAGGTAGACATAAAAACAAAAACGTATACTATTTTGCTATGTTCGCGATCCTTGAACATATAGTGGAGACAATTTTAAAAATGTCTAGTAAATACCGAAAAATCGGTATTTAAACTTGTGAATACCGGTATTACAAAATTGTACAAATGGCTCAAAATACCGGTATTCGGTATCCCGGTATACCGGTATTGCAATCCCTAGTTATGACGAATGAAAATAAATGGACAAAATAGATCTTCAAAGAGAAACAAGTTAAGTAATCTTAAGCCTACAACAAATGGAACGAATGATTTTAGTAATCTTTTTTCAAGGCATATTGAGAAGTCATTCTTGATTGATACCTAATCTCCTTCACAAACCCAAATTTTATTATCCAAATTCACTATTTATTTGGTTTAGACAAATGAAAATAAATGAACAAAAAAAAAAAAAAAAGGTCCTCACGGGGATACAAATTAACTAATCTTAAGTCAACAAAAAATAGATGAAATGATTTTAGTAATCACTTTTTAAACCATATGGAGTAGTCATGCTTGATTCACGCCTAATCTCCATCAAAAACTCAAATTTTATGAATCAAACTCAATTTTTATTTGATTACGGAAAATGAAACTAAATGGAAAAATAGATATGCACGGGGATACAAGTTAAGTAATCTTAAGCCTACAACAAATGGATGGAATGATTATAGTAATCACTTTTTTAATGCTTGGAAAAATTATTCTTGATTGATGTCTAATCTTTTTCAAAAACCCAAATTTTATGATCAAAACTCAGTATTCATTTAGTTACAGCGAATGGAAATAAAAGAACTAGTTAGAGCTTCAAAGTGAAACAAATTAAGTAATCTTAAGTAATCAAATGAATCGAAAGATTTTAGTAAAACGTTTTTAGGCATACGGAAAAATCATTCTTGATTCATAACTAATGTTCTAAAAAAACAATTTTTATGATTAAAACTGAATATTTATTTGACTATAGCGAATGAAAATAAATGGACAAATTAGAATATCCAGAGGAAACAAGCAATCTTAAGCCATTGAATTGATCACATGACTTTAGTAATCACTTTTCAGACAAATGAAAATTTTTCCAATATATTTCTAGAAATTACTTAATAAGAATCAAGTATAAAACAATTCATGTACACAAAGAAAGAGTAAAGTTTTAATATCTGTTGGCATTTCTTCGATGATCCTAGCTTAATATAATGTCACCTTTATTTGAATGACCAAAGCGATAATTAATGAAAGTTATAGCAGAATTCCTAACAAACTAAGGTCGAAGAATGTGTGCGTTCAAATCGTTGATATCATTCAGCATGAAATTCATTAAATTTTAAGGAAAAAGTATTGAAATTAAAACAAGATAAATATTATATTCATCAGAATAGATAAAGAAAAGCATATTCTAATGCCGCCATGATAGCAAGTTGTTTTGTTTCGGATTGCACAATAGAGATTAAAGAATTCTTACAAAGCATTATTACAGTAAGCAATGAATATCTTATGTAGTTGTTACACAAGATTTGGTAAAAACTTTTGCATCTCAAGAATGACATTTTACGAAACAACTCCAAGTAAAGGATAATAAAAGAATATATGCCGAGCTATTGTGAGTGTAATAAAAAAAAACATATTTTAAATCAAAACAGAAGATTAATCAAACTTTGCTTCAAGGAAAAATGTCTGGAGAAACTAAAATGGGAGTAGGAATTGTATTATAAAAAGAAAATAGTATTCTCTATGGATCAGATTCTTGAGGTTGAAATTCTTGCTGCATATATAGAATTTTCAAATATTTCAAGATCTTTATAACATTATTAAAAAAAAGAAGCTGAATTATTTAGAGTCTGATTCAGCAGAGCATTCTTATTTGAGAAAAACTGACCTAAAGAGTTTTGTTTCATAGACACTTAAACCATATTTGCATTTTTAGCATCTAATGTAATGTAGCAATGATATAACATGTAAATTTACCGTAATTTCAAATAAAATGAACATCTAACCCTCTACTCAGTCTACTGTTTGTGGTGTTTCAGAATGTTTTCTCATTTCTTACACAAATTCATTGTTTCTCATGAATTAACAAAAACTCTTTTTCAAAAATAATAATAAAATAAAAGGTGCTTGCTAAAATATTAAAAATTTTACTTAATAAATAAAAGATACTTGTATAGTTTTAAAGCACTCGTAATAAATCACACAAAGATGATAACCAACGCCAGCCATCTTCGTGTTGGAATATTTTGTATTATAGAACTTGACAATCCTCGCTTTATCAGAAAATCGTGAAGCATACACATTATCTTAGAGATCTTGACAAAATCTGATAATCACCAAGTAAACCCGGTGATCTAATTATTTTGACAAGCATTTGGCGTCTTATGTATATTGGAATTTGATGATAATGGCGTAAACGGAAAATTGCCAATTAAACCTGAGAGCAATTGAAATAAACAAATACTAAATGCTTTTATACTAAATAAAAAAAAAAAGATAAGAATCGTTTCGCAATATTGAAAATGAAACATCTTCAAACATCAAATGACGAAAATAAAAGTAGCAAAAAATGTAAGGGACAAAGATTATTTATTACTAATATCTTTTTCTGACCAAATAGAAGCAATAACCTTGAAGAACTCTTCAAGGTTATTGTATATTTTTAAATGCAGTTAAATCTTTTAGATACAACTTCATATCTATGATACCGATTAATCTCAATATATTAAAGTTGTGTCATTTTATTTATCTTACATATGCTTCGCTTATTGTATACATTAAATTTTCTAATATCTAATCCCAAAATAGAAACCAATCCCACGCTATCATGCCGCTATTAAAAATATAAATGTGTGTTTTATCCATCTTAAATTTCGTGGTATTGAACTTTCATTTTTTGTATTCATTTTGTAAATTACAGAAATATGAAGCAAAATCCTTCTTCTTTAACTTTCAACAATAGAAAAATTATGCTTTTAAATATTAGATAAAAAAATGAAAAACAATGTTTGTATTTCAAAACAATGTAATCTATTCTTGGAAAATAGTCAAAAAAAATATTTTTTTTTAAACTTCCGCAAATATTTCCATGATTAACAAATTGGTAGAATAAAGTAGTAGGAATTTCTATGATTAATAATTAATCGAATTACTTTTATTTTAAATAGGTATAAAATTAACTTTGTGTAGTAGTATTTTCGAAAATTATCGCATGAAAATGCTAAAATTCAAATTAAATTCTAATTAATTTAAATTTAAAAAAATCACTCTCAGATGTACATTTCCATCCTCATATTATATATATATATATATATATATATATATATATATATATATATATATATATATATATATATATATATATATATATATATATATATATATATATATATATATATATATATATAATTAAAAATACAAATATTATGAAATTTTAAATAAATTTTATTTCTGAAACAATCTAAAAAAAAAAAAAAAAACTAAAAAAATTATTTCTGAACATAAATGAACTTAACCAAATTAGTAAAAATACCAAGTCAATAGAAGCAAAAGGAATCAAAAATAGAATCAAAAAAGAAATTAAGAATACGGTCTGAAGATTTTCTCAAGGGTCACAGTCAGGCAGAGATTCAAACAAGGAATATTTTCTATTAGTGATCTGACTTTCGTCTAATAATATTGAGCCCTCGTGTCCCAAAAATCCCTGAAATTGAGTCCTTGGAGATAAAGCAGTTTTCATAGAAAAAAAAACAATAAATTATACAACAATTTAAGCGAAAAATTACAGTAACATAATATAAACGATAAAAGAATACTCACAACCAAAATCATTAAAACAAAAAGGAAAAAACATACCAGTAGCAGGTAAAACTTCTACAAAAAGGCATCAAGCCAAGCGTCCTGCCCCTGCGTAACGCGCTTCCCCATTCTAAGTAATAAATAATTTTAGGTGTGGGTGTGGGTTCCAAGCTAATATTAAATAATTATATATATATATATATATATATATATATATATATATATATATATATATATATATTATATATATATATGCTTATAGCAGACAAGTGTTGTCCTACTTAGTAAAAGAAACATAAAAGTAAAAGAAATTAATGTGACGATTATGAATTGATAGCCATTCAACTTGCACATTTATTTGGCAAAATGAAGTACATCTCAAGTAGAATTTGCTTTACTTAACAATTAAGACGCAATTTGATAGCTTAAATGTCCCTTAAGTTATGTTCCACGATGATATTTGAATTCGCTTAAAATTTCTAATATATGTCTAGATTATATTTCATGTGTTTTTATATGAAATTATCACAGACAATATCTTGAACGGCCTTTTAGGATATGCCATTTTACGGAGAAGCTATAAAGCTCATTTACTTCTATTTAAATCATTGTTACACATCTAATATTAGATTTGGTATTCAGTCGTGCTATTATTTCAATAGTTATATATATGGTAGGATAAGAGAAAATAGGAATATTATATTATCTATCTGCTGATTAGAATTCCATCATTCGAAAGGCTCAAAGTGTAGGATATTCAAACGGCTCAGTAACAGTAAAGTTATCATATTCATTTGAATTGAAAAAAAGTATTTTCTGTTACAACATTTCACATATAGTAATAAAAATTTTAATATCGTCTGTGAAATATGAGCGATGATGCTTCAGTAGCTTCAAATAATTAATAAACTAATATTTGATTAGTAAGGCAAGACAAAAATTTAATTAGTGTTTTCTATTAAAGGGAAAGAAGGAATTAAATTTTATATGCAGACGCCAAATATTGGCGAAAACGTTGCAATATATAATTATTAATAGCAAAATATTAGCGACTGACTATGATGCGTTAGTACATATTTCGAGCTAAACATATTGACAATAGTTAAAAGATTAGCTCTAGTTTTCGCAAAAACTTATTAACTACGTAGTATAAAATTTATAAAAATGTAGCACCCTAATATTAGTGTCAGCCCTTTCGTCATCATTTATTATTAAATTATATCGTTCATCATTGTATCAAGCAGTGTATTTTATTATTGTGTTATTTGTACAGTTTTTCACCACAGTATTTATTTGATAGTTGCATGTAGGGATGGCAATACCGGACCAAAATTTCAATACCGGTATTCGGTATTGTTTAGATCTTAATACCGTGATACCGGTTTTAATACCGGTATTAGAAATTTTGGAAAAAGAAAGAAAACCCAGGTGTTTGTTTTTTTTAAATTGCCAGTTTTGTCAGAGAGTGTAAATATCACAAAAAATAATTTCTAACTTATAAATTATAACAGTATATAATCACAAAAAAGTAATTATTAAGTATTTAAGTAATTAAGTATTTAAATCACAAAAAAGTATAAATATCACTATTCAGTTTGTGGTACTATTACAAATTTTTGAAATATGATCTAAAAAAACATAATGCATCAATTGTACTGTCATTAAACCTGAAAAGTAATTTTGTGTAAAAATTACCAGCTGTCGAAAACGCTCTTTCAGCGTCTACGCTAGTTGGTGGTTCTGTTAGAAATGCGCAATATACTTTTTTCAAGTATTTACCTCTAAATCCCTCATCATCAAATAAATCGATTTCTCGTCGGATGATTTTGGATATAGCTCATTTCTGTATTGTATTTTGGTTCGTTGAATTTTTTTTTTTATTTATCGCTAATTCTAATTTTTGTTGAAGAGACAATTCCTTTTCACTATTGGCAGTAGTGACATCATAATCTTCGATACCTCAACCGAATTCTTCTGAATGTGGATAGGTTTGTGGGTAAAAAATTTTAAGAAAATTTACTATAAACTTAATCAGATTTGAATTAATTATTTTCTTTTCTTCTTTTTCATTTTCATTTTTAAAATCATTATAATTATGTAAATACTATAAGACATTTTCTGTTTCGGTATGCCTTTCATCTGTGCGATTTTTCAATGTAATATATAATTCTTCAGCTAGTGTTGTATGCTGTTCATTCAGTGACTGCAACATGAAATTTATTGTTGCATTCGCTGTTAATAAATTAAAATTTCTCCGACATAATGTCTCGATAATCAGTTTAATTAGAAGTAGAGATGATATAGTTCTGGATATTAAGTTGAATTCACTATCAGAAAGATTAATTTATAGGTTTAAGTCAATTATGGCTTTTTGGATTGGATTTCCCAGTTTCAAAAATCGTTCCATCATTAGGAGTAAACTATTTCAACGTGTTTTAGAATCTAATATTAACATATATTCTGTTTTATTTTCAGTTAGTATATATTTTAGTAATATATCCTTTTTATAGGGAAACGTTTAAATATTTTAACTATTTTTCGAACTTTATAAATTAGAGTAAGCAATTCTTGATAGGTTAATATTTCATCCTCATTAGCAATATCTTCTTCAACAATTACATTGTCATTATCTTCATTGTCAATATCACTCTCACTCTTACTCTTTTCAAAGTTGGGATTCGAAGTTTCTATATCCACAGTATTTCGATTCTTCTGTTCTTTATATTTTTGGTATAATACATCTATTACTCCTAATTGAATTCCATGTGCATAGCACAACTGCTGATTTGCACCAATCAACTTTCCAACTTTTCAACTTTTTTCATAATTGTTGCTCCATCAGTTGTTATGGATACTATATTTTCTTTCAGGGATAATCCATGTTTCGCTAATTTAGATTTAAGCAATTAATTAAGCCATTAATTAGCTAATTAATTTCGCCCGTTCTGGAGACATAAAAACAAAAACGTATACTATATTGCGTTCGCGATACCTGAACATATAGTGGAGACAATTTTAAAAATTTATAGCAAATACCGAAAAACCGGTATTCAAACTTGTGAATACCGGTATTACAAAATTTTACAAATGGCTTAAAATACCGGTATTCGGTATCCCGGTATACCGGTATTGCAATCCCTAGTTGCATGTCTGGCAATACAATAAGATTAATAAAAATCAAACTGTCTACAAGGTGATTGAAAATCCACCAGACATGTAATGCAAGAAAAGGACCTACAGTGATTTACTTATACCAAATCTAATAATAAATTTAAAAATGCTAATAATAGTAAAAGTTTAGTAGAAAAAAGAAGTAATATTAATGGTTTAGTTTCTTTAACATCATGTATTTCACAATATTTGAAATCGAAACCCTAGATAATGCATAAGGGCTAACAATAATACATGTGGTTTTTGCGAAGCAGATATTCCTATTTTTTTCCAGTTTTATAGATATTTGCTTCATTGCTTTATTTTCTTGTCTTTGCAATTGTTTACAAGATAAAAGTTCTAATTAAATTATTGAAAACAAAGAAAAATTTCGATATGATAGAGTTCCTTTATATTACTTACAGGTGATAGATTACAAAACATCTTTAAAGACACCCTGCATTTTGAAAAATAAAGTATGAACTTATGAAATAAATAAAAAAAGCATATGAATATATTCTAAAAGGGCTAACCTTGTTCTGCTGAAATTTCCTTAGGAAACTAAATAATCACAGACTTCCTGTAGACATCAGAATCAAAAATTCTAATTATAATTAAATAATAATTATAATTATAATTAAATAATAATTCTAATTATAATTAAATAATAATTCTAATTATAATTAAATAATAATTCTAATTCTAATTATTCTATTTAAAAATTCTAATTAAAATTCTAATTAAAAATTCTAATGAATTAAAATTCTAATTGAGTTTTCAAAAAAATTGACCAAAATTGTTGTACATTTCTATAAATCAAATTTTATATATATATATATATATATATATATATATATATATATATATATATATATATATATATATATATATATATATACAGAGTGATCAAAAAATAACAGGAGGTGTTAGCAGCATTGTAACGTGTTACGTACTGGACGAAATATAGTACAATTTGGCCACCATACACATTAAAGCACGCGAATTCGATTTGCCAGGAAAAAGAAGTTGTACCAAATACCGTCAACAGGAAAAATTCTGGCGCTGCAATCTAAAACTTCATTATGTAATTTGCATACACGGGTACTTTGTGACACGATATCGAGGATAAATGGAAGGGTTGCGGGAATTCAAGTCATTCTGAAAGAATTCTCTCGTAGATGGTGTTGTCACTACGTGAACGTACCTTAATAGTCAAACTGTTTTATCAGCTGGATGAAAATGGCATTGCTGCTCTTCGTGAATACCAGCGGTTAAAACAGTTGTGTAGAGGATCGATGACCATAACTAACTTACGAAGAATGATGGAAATATTTGAAACAGCAGAAATTCTTGGTGTGGTCTAAAGGTTTCTTTATGCTAATTTCTGGTTATTGGGATACTTGAAAGACGTTGTGTATCAAGGACATGTTCCTGACATTCCTACTTTAAAACATCAAATAACATTACATGTCAGACGAATAAATACTGATATGCTGCGAGCCACCTTTGAAAACCTCGTATACCGCATGCAATTATTGGAATATCAGGCTGCTGGTCATCTTCAGCCAAATTTGTAAGTTGCTATAATAATCGTTTTTCATTGGTATTTGGAGTGTTGTTATTTACTGTTTCCATAGGCAGCTGTGTATTTTTTCTCACACATTATGAATTTCTAGCACCAGGATTTCCCTTGTCGGTGTTTATTGGTACTATTTTTTTTTGACAAATCGAAACCGCATGCTTTAATCTGTATGATGGTCAAATTCGTCCATCTATAATTATATTTCGTCCAGAATATAACACGTCAAAGGGCTCCGAACACCTCCTGTTATTTCCTGATCAGCCTGCATATATATCTCGGTCTGTAATTTCTCACGCCCTACGCAATAACGCATTGACTTAAAGCATAAACGAGATTCGAGTGCTATTCGCCGACTAAACGACACCTCTAATACCTAATCTCACCATCTATTCATTAAAAATGCAAGATTCGCTCGAAAGATCTATAGTTTGTTATTATGTCTCACTAATATCATGTAAAGAATTCGCGACTACACACAATATCCCCAATTGTATCTGGAGTAATTTTATGCGGAATAACATCTTTAATGAAGAGTATGGAATGAATTGTCGGGTTGACCACTTCCGCAGGTTTTTATTTATTCCAAATTTAACATACATTGAATTTATATGTAAATTGTTAAGTACTTGTATTTCTTGAATTAATTTATAGAACAATAAATGAAGCGTATGTGTATTAAGAACATTTGATCAGAAATCATTCAGGAATTCTCCAAGTTTAAACTCCTCCAAAAACGCATCCGTCCGGTACCATTTAAGGTAATCTCTTTTTCATAATCGTATTTATGACAACATTTGACAGTGATTTGTGAAATTCATGATCCAATATAAACTAGAATCATCCTTCAAAATTTACTATTTCTTACATAATCTACTATACATAATCTATTTCCTAAAGGTGATAAAACAGCAAAGAAAAGAATTAAATTCCAACAAGTGTTATTTTAATAGGATTTCTGGGGAAATTTATACAAATCTGATGGGAAAAGGAATCAGAAACAATATCGAGAATGGTGCGAGACAGCGTTTGTTGGATTGGAGAATTGTTGCTATAAACGGTCGTGAAATGTTTAAGATTGGGGAAGTGTTATTCTCTCACATTAAAAGGGTACTGCATTTGACGTTGAAAATTACGGCACAACGGATGAAAGATTCAACTTTTTGTTTTTGTTTTGGGGGGAGTATGCAAATTAATTGTGACATTGGTTGGAGAAGGGGTTGATCGTTGATTTTAAATTCGAAATATAAATTAAAGAAAGCAGGGAAGTATCTATCCAATCAACGAATGGTGAGTAGCGCTGGCAACGTTTCATGATTTACAACTTTAAAAATGAAAACATGATGGAATTGCAATTTGTTGATTGTAAAATTTCGAATAAAGCTTGATCTGCAGAACCATATAAAGCCTCAGTTTATATCAATTGAATATTTATATTCATTATTCGTGAAAAACACCATTAATGAGATATTTTGAGCTGCTTTTATTAATCTGATTAGAAAGAATTGTATTTTTTTATTATTGATGTAATTTTTGCAAATATATGCGTTCTTTAATTCCATATATGGTAAAGTTCATACCCCTTACGTGTAGAAAAAATCAAAGTACATGACTTCACTGACTCTATGAAGAGGAGTTTGGGAGATTATTTATTATTAATTTAGCAACAAATCTATATGGAAAAATATTTAGGTATACACATCATGTTCTCTATTTTCTGCATGTTTCTACCTCCATTAGATTTGAATTTAATTCTTTCTTGCACCCGGATGGACAAATGGATACATACATATACATTTTGAGAAACCATTTTTCTTTTGACTCAGATTTTAAAAGGTAAATTTGTTTACTTTTATTAAAATCTGAAAGTATATTGTTTTCATGATCATAATACTCGCAGAATATATGAATGAAAGTATCCGAAGAAAATTATCGATGAGAAATATGTAAAAAATAGAATTTAAGATTCTTTCAAAAGCATTTTCATGAAATTTTTTATTAATTCAATAAGCTGTGGAAGCGAAATTGCATTTCATGAAGCATTCCTGGTCATGTCAGTTCAGACTATTCGCAAATTCCTATCCACCAGATCGCTTAAATATTCATATTTATATTATATAAATTATTTTAAAGTGAAAGTTTTTTTCTATAATTGTTTCTTTAATTATTTTTGAATGGTAAAGAAAAAATTAGTCATTACAATGAGACTGTATTAGGTACGAAAAATTTCTTACTGAATTTCTATTGATATGAAAGCAATTAAAAAGACATTTTGAGACAATAACTTTTGTAAATGTGGAAGAAAAATTATGTTATTTGCAATAAATTTTTAAGATTGTGCAAAAATTACATCTTTTGACTTTTTATATTCACTGGATTGTTAATATCGTTCACATTTGTAATCTAACTGCCTAAGTTTGATTTTTTGGCATTTAAATAAATGCAATAGTTATGATATTTGTTTAATAAAATCATGCAGATGAAATATTACAAGGAAAAAAAAGAACGAGGCATTTATATGCATAATTTTTACTTTTCCGTATATGAAGTATACAAAAAAGAATTGTAATCATCAAAATAATATGACTCAAGATTTTGACGATCTCCAAGTTTCAGATTTCCTAGAATCCGAAGAATATTATTTTGGAATTATGTCTGTCAGTCTCTGAAGACTGTAATTCAAAACCACTTTGAACTAGACTGATAAGATTTGGTATATAGTCTTAGCCCCCAAATTTGTAGATTTCTATCAAATATTTAAAGAAATCCATTCCTTGGAAATTTGTCTTTTAAGTTGCTTTTACCAGTAAATTTCCTGAATTAGATAATTAAAAATGTATTCATGATTTTTTTTATTTGAAAACTCATATTCAAACTGATATCAGTTATACATACTTTTTACTTTATTTCCGAATCATTTTTCTCAATTTTTGATGTTTCATTATTTTCACAACTCTGAAAAAAGAAATCAAAATCATTTTCATAGGCATAATATGAGTTCAATAAACCAGACATAGCTATTATTCGTAGGAAATAAATTAGTTAACTTTTCTCAATCCAATTTGTATGATAAAAGCATGCTGTTTTGCATATATAATAAGTTAAAGCTGTTTCTGCTTCAAACACAGCAAAATAAATATTTCAGAAACATGTGAAAGCAAATTGAACAACTCATTTCTATATCCTTTCTACAAAAGTTTGAGACATAGGTAATGGTTTTTTTTATGGAGATTAACTGAATATTTTGAGTATTTATTTTAAAGTATGCATATTTGATTAGAAAAAGGTGTATTTATGTACTGGAAGGGACAAATTTATAGCATTATATTTATATAATTTATAGCACTGAGCAAAATAGCATCAGCGCTCTTTATATATTTCTTAAGTACTCTGTCAATTTGCATGGTATATTTTATAAAATATTCAGTTAATCAATCCGTGATAATCATATTTAAAATATTGCAAGTAAATGGGCACACCATCAATGCATTTATAAGGCATCTAGATAAAGTGTAAAAATGCTTATCTCTCTAAATTCTGTACTTAGACTTATAGTTCCAATTACAAACTTTCATTAAATAAGATGAAAATTTATTAAAAATAAACTTTCATTCTTTTAGATTCTGTGGGTTTTGATCATAAAAATAGTTACGCAAATTAATTTCTTATGATTCCCTCATAATATAAAGGTATCATCAAGTAAAAATATGCCTCTTACACTAATTTAAGCAAACTCACTTAGTTTTATGTTTCTGTGAAGTTTTTAATTTTGCTGAGATACAATTATTTTTAAATTTAGAAAAACTTATTACAAATATAAATGTGAAATTTTTTTTCCACAAATTTGTTTAATACAGAAAAACTAACACATACATATATACATATATTTATCTAGTATTACATCCTCGAATCATCCTGATTTTACAGAAATTTGGTAATCACATAATGTTTTCATTTTAATAAAAAAAAACACAGTTAGACATTATAAAGAAAAAGAGAGACTTGAGAAATCGTACTTTTATGATATCTCTAGAAATGCTGGAATAATGAACAATAAATAAAACTCATTGCTCGTAATTATACACTTTCTAATTGAATGATATATTTCATTAACAGAGGCTTGGAAATGCTGCCTATTTATGTTCAATTTATGCAAGCTTAGTTTTAGAAGAACCTGATAGTTATATATAATAAACTTTTACTCATATTCCATTATCGTATACATGAACTTTGCAAATGGCGTCATGTCCCTTGATATCATAGTGCTATTAAAAATATGATTACAAGTCTTGTTCATTCCATTTCCCCATTTATATAACTTGTCTTTCTTATTCCTTGTGCAAATTATTCAGATCTGACTAGTAAAGTACCATTCACAAACTTCTCTTTGTTTATCTGAAAAGATAAAGATTGTACTGTTATTCCATAGCAAATAATTAAAAATTCCAGAATCATAACATATCAGGCAGGAGTAAAATTTTGATTACAAAAATCTGACATTATAAGTAAATAACAAGTCAAATTAAGTAAAAATTTAAAAATTAATGATTTTTTTTAAGAAAACAAACAAAATTCTAAAATAATATCATATAACGGAATTTAAATTTTAAAGTATCAGGTTTTGTATTTTTTTTAAATTTTAGTTTTATGGAATCTTTTAAATATAAGAAAATGTTCACCAAAAAATAATGAATATAGAATGGATCTTATATTCGGTATTTTTAGGGAAATGAATATAATGAAAATTTAATAAACTATTGAACATAACGACTTTTCACCTAAAATACACAAAGAAGTTAATATTTGTAAAATCGAATAATTCTTTAATACAAAACGCATTCTAATTGTAAACAAATATAATTGACATTTATACAATGATAGTTTTGAACTATCACTGTATAAATGGCAATTCTATTTATATTTATAAGTCAGTTAACTGTATATATATGGCAATTGTGTTCATATTTATAAATCAGTTAAATTATACATCAAATAGATTTTGTTTTTATGAAATATCAGACTGCAACTATATTACGCATTTGGATTCACAAATAAGCATTTTAAGACAATAAAAAATTACTTTAAAATATTGTAATAGCAGATAAATAAATAGCACTTAAAGTAGCAATAATGGTCATATAATTTAATTTGTCTACACTCTTTATTTATTTAGCTATTTCTCAATAACAAGTAGCACAGTTTTCTGAGAAAAGGTATAATAAAGGTAGAAAGCCCTGTTTTCATTTATTTGAACATATTCTTTGTACCAGGAATCCGACGCGAAATGGTTAATTTTTTCCTTCACACGATGGAACCTTAGCTGTTTGCAATGGATGCATTATTTACCTAAGAGCAAAGATCGCCTGGGGTACAGTTTATACACGACTTACTCAGAAATTCACATGATGTGCTTCAAGTACTCTCTTGAGGTTGCTTCTAGGAAATAGAAGCCACACAGGACGCATTCAGGATTTAGTATTTGTTGACGGACTTCTGAAAAGATTCAACGAATCCCCGCTGCTTCCGATTAATAAGACAGTTATTGGAGAAAGGGGGCAATTAGTAATGTCTCAGATGGCAGGTATTAAGGGTGACTTATGGATGATATAATTCTTAACAGAATCTACCACCGTGCCTGAAAAATAAACTAATGAAACTTATCCTTTGATTAAAAGCTAATGGGAAGAATGGAATGAAGAATATTTATTGGATATGGTTCTGAGTATCCTTTTCTTGAAATTATTGTTAGAAGTACTAATGAGCTATTCAGCTTAATTATTTTATTTAGTTGAACTATTTTGCAATTATCTTATATCCTTACTTCAAATTTTAATTATTTAATTAAATTAAATTGAGAGGAATGATTAAATATAACAAGATTTATTATTTGTCGAAATATTTTATATTTAATGTTAACCAATATTATCATTACTTATATATTGTTAATAATAAGTATATAATGGAGCTAAATAAATTAAATCTAATGACAAAGAAATGGTCACGTGAGATAATGAAAAAATAATCGTAATCTTATAGTGCATCTCATAGAAAAATGTATGCATTGATCTATAATATTGTTACTTATTTGTAATACTGTATTTCTGTATCACTTTCATGGAAAGGAAGATGTTGTTATAAATAGCTCTAATGGTTGCTGATGGATGCCGGTTCAATGAATTCCTAGCCTTGGTGATTAACTTGGCGACAAAACAGAGAATAATCGAATATATTGGTGGTACGTCGATTAGGAGAAAACTTATCATATCTTTCTAGAAACTTCCTTGTCCTGTCAAGGAAAATATATAAAAAGCTGGGAAACGAAGCTGAAGTCAATCAACGATCGAGTAATTGAGTCGGGAGAGAACTGATGATTTCTCTCTGAATGCTTAATGTTGTTACGATTGTTTGATAGTAATATGTTGCTTATGAAATACTATTTTCTTTAGGTTTTGTTCTTGTGTAAGCTTCGGCTGTATTGTATTCATTTTTCGTGCAGAAAAAAGAATCTTTCTATGTTATTGAGAATTCTGGATTTTTAGCCGTATAAGCGCCTGATGAATTTTTGATATTTTATTTAACATTATCTAGATCTTCATCTTACTGGCACTTTTCTATTACTGCATCAAAAATCAAAATTTCAAAATCAAGAATGTTATTCGAAGCAATATTGTTTTGTCAATCAACAATTCTTTTGGCATCTAAATATTTTTTTAAAAAATCTTATATGTATAAACATAAGCAATTTTAAGCTTTTAATTAATTTTACGCTCGTTTTATTACTACTATTTGATAAAACTGTCAATGTTAAATTTAATAACTCGTATTAGTATTTCCAACTTTATTAGTATTCGTTAGTATTCAAATAATACAAAACTTGCCCAATTATAATAATTCTTATTTAATTTTTATATTAATTTATTCTCTTCTATTTCATAAAATTGTCAGGTGCATGTTAAATAATTCATATCGGTATTTCAATTTTCATAATCCAAATAAAATTTGAACGATTTGTTTCATCTTTATTATACAGTATCAAATGTTTCGCATTCAGTAAGCATCAACCTTTAAATTTAGAAATAAATTTAAAGGTTTAAAAAAAATTAAATTAAAGAATTTGAATAAAAGCTGCCTATCTAAAAAAAGAATATTTCTCATCTCAAAAATCAACTGCACCCTAAACCAGATCTATGATTGCCTCTTCTCGCACAAAGTTCGATCCCTCCAAAATAATTGGCTTATTTTAAAATTGGCCTTCACCATCGAAAACCCTGGAATTTGATGGCAAAATGCTGGCCGAATAATGGCCAATCATCGCTCTAATTTCACTCGTTCGCGTTCTTCGATGGTTGCAGTTAGATAGGATTAGAATGAGGCTCCACCGTTTATCGGAGGGGAAACCCACGCGTTTAGGAAACTATAGACTTATCGTTACCAGGGCTCCCCAAATTTCTCTATACGATAAACTAATCATTAGAGAGAGCAGTCTTTATAGCTAAATGAAATAGAAAAAGAATGTCCTTTTCGTTTGTGTGGAATGTTCAATGGGGCGACGTAATGGTGCAAGTTTGGTAGAAACGGGCTTAGAATGGCGTAAGGGAGGATTCTGCAATTTATTAAATATATGTATTTTGGAATAGGAAAATTTGGGTACATTATAAGCAGTTTGGTCTGCTTAAGTATAGCTTAGTTTTGGTTTAAATGGTTGAGCATATGGTTGGGTGGTAAAAATGTTTGGGACGCAAATTATATTTAGTTATCTATGGCGTTTATTTTTGATATTCAAATAGTAGTTTTTACGTATAAGTGAAAATCGGCTTAGGATACTCGGTAAAGTTTTCATTCTTAGAAATATAATCCTTTTTTGCTTACTAATGTAGGAAGCACACTATAAAATTTATTATAATCATCCATAATATTTATTCTCGATATTTTGATGTATCTTCTCATTTTTAGATCCCGCCGAGTTCGTTAAAATTCGGTCTATGAATAATGTCAGTATGACAAATTTTTAGATATCTGTATTAACTTTCAGAATGAAATCAATAAAAATGAAGTCTGGCTTGCTAGATCTTGTCTTGAAGTATGATCATCTATAAAATGATGTTCATTCTAATTATGGTTCGACAGATATTGGCACGTAAATAAAAATAGCAATCAATTGCCGCGGCTCAGCTAAAAGATAATGTCAGTTCTGTTGGTGATTGGTTCAAATCCCAGTTACGGTGTTTTATCCAAAGACTGAAATTCTTTAAATTTAAAATGTTATCTATTGATTATCTAAGATCTTTGAGATTCTAGTGTTTTTTTATTAAATATTCAAACTGAATTGTTTTCGAACACTCTATATAAGTAAAAGCTGAGTCCCATCAGTTATGGGTAAGATCGATCTTAGTCTTGTGTTGGGAATTGCTTCGTTTTAATAAATCAAATTGTTTATTTGTTTGACGGCATAGTTCACAACGGCATCTTTGTGACGCTATTTTCAGAACTATCGGCGATACGCATATAGCTCCAGCAGGAAAATATTATCTTAATAAAAATGAAGAAATGAAGAAATTAATTACTTAAATAAATGTATTTTTAATTATATAAAAATTATTTAGTTTAACTATGTTAATGTATAGCAAGATAATTACGAAATCAATCATCATACAACCAATCTGCCCTATAGCTCATATTTAGTCCAATTTATTTGGTCGAATTTTCGTATTAAATAACATTAGTCCTATTTATTTGGTCGAATTATAATATTAAAGAATATTAGTCTTATTTATTTAGTATTATTGGTCCTCTTTATTTAGGTCAATGAGCTATATTTAATGTTTTTCGTCGATTCATTTGGTCCTAACAGTCATATTTAGTCCTAATTCTTTGGCTTTTCATATATCCTCCGATTTATTTATTCCATCATATTTAGTCATATTTATTTGATCGATTCATCATATTTAAGTTATGTTAGTTCGTTTCATTTGGATTATTTTTCATATTTATTCCCATTAGTTCAGTTTATTTCAACCTATCAGGTTTATATTCCTGCGAGTCATATTAAGTCTTATTAGTCCTATTAATCATATTTTATTCGCTAACTTTTGAAATAAAAAAAATAATTCCAGTTGATTGTAATCAAAAGATATCTTGAGTTAAAAATCTATGATTTTCATTCCTTTATATGAGAAATTTAGTTCAAAATGTGATTCAGAATAAGAATCTCGATGAAAATGCATATTGTCTAACATGGTTTATCAACTTTCAAGCACTTTTCAAGCATCGTGATTTCATACTTGCCTGTCGAAAAATATATAGATATGATTTCCAAAAATAGATTTCACTGGAATCAGAAATTTAAAAAAAATGAAAATTAATCGAAATATGAATATCAATTTTTTAAACATTTCTCATTAGATAAAACAAAATTAAGCTTTCTTGAAATGTATTTTTCACAATTTACTTAAATAATTAGATTTTTAATCAACATTTTTTAAATAACGTAATCTATTTTCTTAGAACTAAAGTTTGGTTTTTTATAGTGTTCAACTGTTTCTGATGACGGACTATTCGACTATTATTTTAAAAGCATCAAATTAGTTTTTCATTCAACTTTATTCAGTTGTATACGCACCGAATGAAAGCACTCTTTTAAGTTATACTGACACAATAAATATAAAACATTCTGATTGTTTGATGGGACCTGTAAAGTGGCAAATGTAAATAGCAAAGTCTTTTTTTTTCAGCTAAGAAATGAGCTTTTATGTTTTTCAATATCTCTCGAAAGCATATATTAACCCTTTTACTGGGTAGTTAACTTATATTCAATTCGTTTTGGATTGAAATATTTCATCATGCCCAGTTAACAGGTTAATAGCATATCTATATGGCATGAGGTTTAATCTCTACTATCAATAATGAAGAATAAGTGGGTGTGTTGCGCTGTTCAGTCCAGACCGTTTGGCCTATAATTATCAAATTTGACTCATATATAGGTTAGAGGATGAAAATGTGGACCATGTACCGATTTCTTTAAAAATTTAATTAATTAAAAATTAAATTGAATTTTGGCATTTTTTTCAGCAATAACAGCCAAAAATATCATCTCAAAAATTAATTTTAGGCCGTTTTGATATTTAACAATTTGCTTTTTTTTATTGATACTAATTTCTAATCGTATAAATTTCTAGTCAATTTTGGTACTTTTTTAAAATTATTTTTCCTAAATTTTCAACATTAGATTATACTATTTTTTTTTTTGAAATTCAAACCGTTTTCATTACATTTGCTAGATCATTTTTTTTCCATCTTTGAAAACTAAAAAAGGAGTTTTTTCAATATCTATGCAGTTTATGAGACGGATAAAAAAGTAGTGGTTGAATACCATGAAATTTAGATGAATCGGACTGTTACATTTTAAAAAAATAACGTTTACTTTGATGTTTCATGATAATGTTAATTAAAATGTGTCGAAAATGACACGCACAGCTATCGTTAAATGAATTTGTAACGCGCATACCTATTGCCTTATCAGGGTGATGTTTCATATAATAAAATATAATAATTTCCCCACGCCTTCAAAATTAGCCTTATTTTACAAGCAGGCCGTTGCTCTGTTACATCTATTACTTATTCCTCTTCAAACCAAAACTCATTTGCAGTTTTCTTGTTGTAACACAGAATACAACTCCTAAGATCTTCAATAGTTCGTGTTATTTTATTTCATCAACCCATCAATGCCTCTCTAGTCCCATAATCTTGACCAAAGACAAAATCTTGTCGATTAAATTTCCAAAAGAACTTGCTCAATCCCCCTCAGGGTCGCTTTCAACAAAGATAACCTGCCCAAATTTCTTCCATATAGATATAAGATTTCCCTTAAAATAAGCAATAAATACATATTGATATAAGAAAATTTAGCATGTGATATCCTGATGTCTTTTCGCCATTCGTTTTCTGCGAAACATCGCTCATTAAGAGAGTCACAATTTTACATTTTGTTTTGGTCGTTATGCGAGGTTTGACTGTAGCTCTAACTATTTAATCCCGTAAATATTTAAAATTCTTCTTAAATTCGAATCTATATAAATTTGCATATATATATATACATATATAACAGAGAACAAAATCTAAAATTTTAATTTATATATTCCTTTGTAAACTTTAATTTTATCTTTGAGCAAATAATTACTTTTTACATGGAAAATTATTATCGAATTGACTTTTCTTCTTATATATGACGCATATATTTTACAAGAAGAGAGTTACTATTTTTTAGAGGGATGCATCTGTGTCTTATCACTACATTCTGAGAATTTCATAGCTAAGACAGATTAAATAGATTATATAATTGAAGCATCTTCCCATTATTTGACGCTTTAATGTGAATATGTGACGATTCTTTTCTCAGTTGTAAAAATAATTAAATGCAAAACCACGAATACTAGAGAAGTTGCTTAATATCTAATTTTTTTGAAGCGGAAGAAAAGAGATTATAATTAAATTGACAAAAATAATTTAAAAAAAAAATATATTTTTTGATTTATTCCCCCTTTTTTTATGTGCAATATTGTTTTATTCCCCTTCGTTTTCAATTTATATCTATAAAGTTCAAATATTTTGGCAAAATTTAAAGAAGGAGTTCTCCAGGCTCCACTATTAGACAAATTTCATCGAATATATTTTGTATGACACCTCATAACCCTTTAAATATATCACCGATAGTAATCGTTCTTTCAAACCATCAATTTTGAGATAGATCTAAAAAGCACTACTACACTGTAAATTCTCTATGATATAAAATCAACAATAGATATTTTTAGTCTTAATCATAGTACTGTTTTCCACAATTTTTATTTCATACTAGTCGCCTTTGCTTACCAGATGCCCCCCCCCCTGAATACTGGTTATATTTAATTTTATTTAAATAATATATGCATTATTACATGCTTCGTGAAATTATCAAACATTAAACTCATTATTGTCTTTCATATGTTTTGCTTATTATGCACATGAATCTTTCTAAAGGAAATCAATCCCCTGATATCATAGCACTATAAACTAATTAAAATATCAAAATATTCGCTCCAAAGTACTCATTCCTACTTTACAAATTATATTTGGGCCAAATTTGGTACTTCTAGGACAATTTATTTGGCATTAGCGTGCAGACACACATATTCATCCTTATTATAAATAGAAATAAATGTATTAAACATTTTTTATAACAAAAGTTTTTATTGTTGTAAATTCAATTGTTATTTTAAACTTCATTGAATATGGTTCCTCTTTTCTTAATGTTTAACGCATTTAAAATTGCCTTATTTTCTAATAATGAATACGTTTATAATAAATACATACTTTTGACTTTAACATACTTTCACTTTACATATTTTTACATACTTTAATGCTCGGTTATTCTGATATGTATACAGATGATATTTAATTTTAAAAGTTGACAATGAGGAAAGTGCTTAACTTTTAAAATCTAAGAATCTTTCCTGTATTTAATTGAAGTTACAGATATACATGATTTACTTCAATTCAAAAAATACTTTTCTTATTCAAGTACATGGAATTCTTTGTTATATCAGAGATATTTTTATTCAATATTCTGATATATTACTTTAATCATGAAACGTAATCTGAAATGCACATGGCTTTCAATGTGAAGCGATTTTACTATCTTTTCTTAATTATTTTTAAGACATGTTCATATTTACCAAGAAAATTAAGGATTATTTAAAACTTAAGCACAAATTTTATGTGAGATATAATGAAATAATTGAGCGGATAATAAATTGAAAACAAGAGAGTATGACCCCTAAAATAATACGAATTAAATGTATGTCAATAAATAGAACATAAAAAAATTAAATAAAAAATTATAGCAATTGTTAATTTAAGAGAATTAGTCGATGATCCGTGGTGGATAATAAGGTAGTAACCATCATATTTTTAATAAAAAATATTAAAAATTTAAATGTTTCATTCTACCTGTTGCATACAAAGTTTTAGCCATTGTTGGATTTTGCTTTAGCTCCTCTTTTGAATACGAAAAGGAGAAAGATATTAACCACAATGGCTAACAAGATAATAACAACGCCTTGCCTCTTAATTATCTCATTTTCCTAAGTACATCTCGGCGCTGAGAACGCTGACACTGCCGAAAGATTAAACTTGAAGAGATACGGACGTGTTAGCGGGGGTGCATGCCTCGTAAAACACAGCTCATTTCCTTGCCCTGCTACTGGACAAGATATTTAATGCATAGACAATTTGTGAGGAAGCCATATAATTCATTTGTTGTTATGCAACTCTGCGCATTGGAATAGACTTGGAGACGAATGTATACCTAAATTATATACAGATAAACAGGCTCCTCTACAATTGCTCATTTAAATCATAGAGAGCGAAGTAACAGTAGAACAGTAACTTAAAAGAACTGTAGATATGAATTCTTTTGCAATGAAGTTTTGGAACAACTACTTATGAAAGGTTTCATAAACAGTTGCATTGAATGTATTGTATAAATAACATTTAATACATTACATTTTATTTTATAAATATTTCAGTCATATTTCTTTAGGTACAGCATTTAATGCACAGTTCTCGAAATTAACTTTAGAAAATTTCATGACCTTCACGATAAAGAAAGTGAAAATGAAAGAAAAAGAAATATTGGCATATATACACACTTTGTGGAATGAAAGTGTTAGAATTTCAATTAATCCAAAATTAAACTAAATTTTGACATTTCTCCGGAACAATTCCAAAAAGTATTTTGACACAAAATAAATTTTACATCACTTCAATGCTAAGCTTATCACTTCACTAGCTTATCACTTTTCCGTCAGTTCTTTCCGATATCTTTACATTATAAGACACTAATTACAAAAAGAAAATACTTATTATAGTTCATACGAGTCTTTTGTAATTTTCATAGTTCACATATTTATGCTAAAAATATCCAATCTGAGCCATCCATCGCCCATAAATCTTTAACATTGAAATGTAAAGATTTGTGATATCCAGCTAAGTACAACAGTCCCAAAAGAGCAAGAAATTCTTTATTCACTATAGACTCTGTGTCTTTTTCTTTTCTACATAAATTTGGAATATTTCGCAATTATTTCAAATATCGAATCATCAATTTTTAGATTTCACATATTGATTGGTGAATCGCATTTTTGGTTATTTGCAAATTTTCGGACAACATTTTTAACAAAATTTCGACACTCTACATTTTTGAATTAGGAATGATTCCTTTTTGTACCTTTATTGTTTTGTCTTTGCAATTTATTATGGATTATCAAGAATCATATTCTTCTTCTGATTTATATTGTTGATCACTAAACCTGTCTTCATTTCATGAATCGCCTTCTTTCTGTTATAGAGTCTTCATCCGACGAATTGTTTTCTGACATCTTTTAAAGTCTTTCCATTTCTTGATTATAAATTAAAAGAGAAGTGTGGCTAAAATGACTTAAGCTCGCCTTGGTACATTCTAAAAAATAACAACACGAGAGCTCGCGAGGGGCGTCGACTCTTCCCAAATTGTTCTGCAACCTACAAAATTGTTCGGAATTGGACATTTTCACATGATACGTGTACCTAATAGGGTGCCGAACCACCTCAGATTAGGAAGTAGGGTTATATATTTCTTTTAAATATAAGATTTTAATATACCTCGCCCGCATACTCCATAGTTAATAATAGAAATTTAGATCTGAATTATACTTCTGCCTTGAAATGAAAGTGGTAATTTAAAAAATCCTTTATTAGAATAAAGGATTTTGTTTTATATTTCGATTTAGTTAAGAATTATATATCACATATAATTATAATTTGCTTGCAATAATAGTTATTAATTAGTTATATGAAAAGTTTTGATTAAGTTCTAATGTTTGTAACAAATACTGATTACTATATGATAAACTGTAATTTTTATATTTAACAACTTTAACCACATTAAAAACAAAATTTTAGATAGAAAACGTAAAGACGATTTATATGTTTCTCAAGGCAAGAAAATATATAGAAATAAAGAAAATATATTTATAATATTTATAAAATGAATCAGAATGTTTAAATATTATATAAGTAGAAATGGAAGACTTAAAAACAAGTTATTAGCTGCATAGGAATTAAATTGTATATAGAAAAAATGTGAACACGATTTCTATGTTTCTTGAGGATAAGAAAAGAAAGTATTTATAAAAATGAGTACATAAGTATTTTATAGGTCAACATATATATTTTATGCATAATTATTTTATAAGTCAAAATAGAAGGCTTACAAATAAGTTATTAGTGGCTTACATTTATTAAACTTTAGTCATTTAAATATTTGACTAATATAGATGCGTTAATAAATTAGATTTCATGAACTGCAAATAACAAAAAATCTCAAATGCCTTTTGTTATGAAATCAACTGGAATTTTCTTTCAAAAATGCTTAACTGGTTTGAATGTATCATCAGTAAAAGTAACAAATAGAGAACGATGTTCTCATGCCAGCATCAATCTTTATAATAAAAAATACTTATGTTGATGCCCTCTATCATAAATGCACGGCCTCCAAGTTCTAAACAAAATAAAAACGTGCATAAATCTTTGCATTGTACATATTTAATAACATTAAAGCATCAAAAAATATGATCCATGAGAGGAAGAGTAAAAATCTATTCCACTTTCCCACTTGTTCCTCAGTTAAAATTCCCTGGAGAAATCGCGATAAGGTTTTCATATAGGTACAACGCATTGGATAAGTATTATCTTCTTTCTCTACGGTGGAACGAACGCATTATTATCAGCGTGAACGAATGATTTTAAGAGAGAGATGGAGCAGAGAAGGAAAAAATTCGTAAAAGGAATCGTCTCACAAAAACTCTTTCTAGCGGACGTAACAGAAAGTCAAGTCTCTAGCTGATAGCGGATAAGGTCCTACATAGGACACATGGAACAAATGGCTGGCGTACAGCGCTCACGTCATTTGTGATCATAATTTGATTCGCTTGAGTTAGCTTTTGCTTTCTGAAAAGTACTTAAGGAGTCTTTATAGGTACGTAAGTCGCATCTTGCTTCTTTTTTTTCCTTCCAGAATCTGTCTATTTCCTTTCATTTTTTTTTCTTTTTCTTAGTGAAAGATAAAAGACTTCGGAGTCTCATCTAACGGAAAGGACGAACAATGTCACCAGTTTATTTTAGAGTCACTTTGATACAGTGATCATTTTTAGAGTTGCCATCTACTAAAGGATTTAGAGAACAAGCTTCTAGAAGGATAGATTGAAGAATAAAAATGGCAGTTTCTGCATGGTTAATCCTAAAGACATGGATGGAAATATACAGTTCTTTTTTTCATTTTAAATGGTCTTTTAGTTCTTTCAATGTGCCATTGTGCCCTGTGGATCGTGAATGCATCATTTATTGTAATGAGTTTGCATTCTTATAATTGTAAGCAAAATTTCGACTTATCGGATATAACAAAAGTAATTTTTGATGCTCGATAAATTTTAAATAATTTTCTTTATATGCATTTTAAAATATTCTTCAAATTCTTTTTTGAATTTCAGAGCTATATCATATCTTATTGTTTGAAACTTTATTTTTTTTAAATTTCAAAGGCATGAAACATTATGAATAAATCTATTTAAATAAGAGAAAAGAAGGAAGAAAATGTTAACAAATGTAAAAATGAAATTTTAATTAAAATTATTTAAAAAAATTGAGAAATACACTTTTTTATTTTTATAAAACTTTTCCACAGTATGCTCAATTGAAGTAATTAAATTGTTTAGTTAATATTTAAATTTTAAACTTCAACCATCACGCGCTAAAATTTGCAATGTTCTAGGTTTACAGTAATATTTCACTTATACATTTTTTTTTCCAATGTGATGACCACTTGTTGATAAAAGCAATTTTTTTCCCATGCACACGTTAAAGAAACGAATCTAATTTTTAGGTGGTTAACACATTGGTATTATTAAAAAGATAATGTTTTTATCTTTAACTTGATGTAAAAATTGTATTTGTGTGATAATATTTTCGGAAGTTTTCCCGAAGAAAGGCAGACACTTAGGTTCATTTTTAATTAAGAATTGAAAACAAACACCTCCGAAGTGCACATTTTTGACTTCTTAGATATAGGTGTGCCAAATTTCATAGTTGTGGGTCTGTAAATCACGAACATAGACACACTTATTCATCTTTGTTATAAGTATAGATTTAAATATAAATAAAAAATATTTATTTTCTTTAAGATTAGTTCCAAATTTACGAAACAGTTCAACTTTTAGATTCAGTTGTTTGCACATTAAAGATTCGACGATTTATTTTAAAATAGCTTTTTCAGGTGAATGCTCACTTCAGTTGCTTTATCTGAAATTGTCTACTAAAATGTTGCCAAAACATTCATTTTTTTTTCTTTTTTTAGTGCGAGAAGATTCGAAAAAAAAATGGGTAAATCATGGAAAAATAGGGGAAAAAATGTACAAATTTAGCATTGGATGCACGGAGAATTTCATGATAATGGTTCATTTCTTAATAGCTTCGATTGAGAAATTATAGTGGATAACCTGTATACAGTAAATTATGCTTTAAATAAAACTGAATGAATTATATAGATGTTTTAAGCACCACAAAAAAATTCCGTAGCATTCATTTCTTTTTTTTTAAATATCACATTTCAGATATATTCCATTTGATATAGAGTCATGCAGAAAATTAAAATTTTCTAGATTTAATTTGCAGCAATATCTAACTTATTTTTTTTTTAATTTCAGCTTTTGTAAATTTGATGGCACCTCGTTGATAAAAGCTAATATTTTACAATGCACACGTAATGTACTCGTGCAGCTAACATTTTATTTTTATTTTGTGCAAAATAAATAATGAAAAATATGATCAAATTATTTTTGAAAAAAATCATTAAAAATAAAAATAATTAATTTATAGTTTGAAAGATTACTATCATTGAAAAGATTATTTTTTGAATTTCAATATGATGCAAAAATCCATTTTGTACTGTACTATTTTTGGAAGTTATAGCGAAAATTCTCCAACATTTCACTTAATTTTAAATTAATTAAAATTCTAATTAACAATTCAAAGAAATTGCTCCGAGATGCTCATTCCCGCCTTCCAAGGTATACACATGCCAGGTTTGAAAGCTGTAGGTCAAACGATCTGGCATGTAGAGTGCCAACACACACACACACACACACACACACACACAATGAGTTTTATTATAAGTATAGATTAAGACTATTTTTGCAAAGAAAGTAGGGGAATAAGAAAGTGGAGCGTATTTCACAGCACCCAATAAATAAGAAAAAGATTTTCCTTTGTAAAGAAGTCAAGAAGAACGAATACCAGATAGGTTTGATTTAAAATTATTAATCTATATCTTCCGCTTTTATTACAAAACTTTTAGTATACAACATTAGGGAATGCTAAGCTATAAATCACTCGACCTTCTTGTGCTAGAAAATTCAGTTCTTGTATCGGTATACAAATTGAAAATATTTAATATACATAGGGAATATATCTTCCGCTTTTATTACAAAACATTTAGTATACAACATTAGGGAATGCTAAGTTGTAAATCACTCGACCTTCTTGCGCTAGACAATTCAGTTCTTGTATCGGTATACAAACTGAAAATATTTAATATATATAGAAAATAATATAACCACCTGACAACCACTTCTACTTTACCACTCATTTTCAGTAGAGGCCAAATCAGAGAAGAGTGTCAACCACTCCAAGCAGGTGAATCAGGTCTTCTTGAAGGTGATATCAACAATAATTTCATAGTGCAGTTATAGTTACAATCATAGTTACAAACTAATTTATATCCTTCAAGATATTTAGTATACAACATCAGAAAATATAACAAATAAATTACTCAATTTTTTTAGCTCTAAGTCATTCAGCTGTTGCATTGGTAGTATTTAAAAATCTTGAACATACTTAGAAATGGATGCAACCAAATGCCGAATCCTTTGCCTTTTGGCAATAGTAGATCCCAAATCAGACAAGAAAGGCGACCACTACAAGTTAGTGATACCAAATTCTTCAAAGGTAAACATTAATACATGTTTCACAGTAGGAGACGAACTTTGACATCCAAAAATTAGAAACTATACAACTTGCACCTCTGAACAACTGAAAATATTGTTGAAATTTGATATATTGATAAATCCGACCTATCACGATACTCACAGACTCAAGAATCTGGGATAATTTCACTCCAAGCTAACAAATCAACGCCATCTTAATGAGATCATATGATGTGATGAATCGCATTATTCTTCAAATCTTCATTCGAAGAATTTATCCGAAATCTCTCTACAGATACTCTAAAGTTTTAATAAGTGGTATAATTAATATAACAAACATAACTTGATAAAATCTTATAATTGTCCCTGGTTTCTCTCTTAATTGTCAGTGTAAAATTTAAAACACTGATAGTTTAATTTGAAATAATAAAGTCATCAAAATCGTCGTCCTAAAAGAATAATTGAAATTTTCTTCTGTTAATAATATTAATATTAATATTTTGCCAAATGTGATAACTATTAGAATAAAAAGAATTCATAATGTATATTATAAGCAAAATTATTATCTATCGTTTCGTATATATATATATATATATATATATATATATATATATATATATATATATATATATATATATATATATGATTTCCTATGTCTAAACTTCTTAAAGAAAGCTGCATTTGCCTCTTTCGAGTACCTACATATTCAGTGGCATGTAAAGGTTAACAAGTATAAATAAACTGCTAACTTTCTGGTGCTTTCGGTACGTTGCATTATTTATATATCTTACACATTCTGGAGGCGGCATGAGCACGTACAGCTCTCTCGACTAATGTCTCACGAGATGAAATTTATGAGATGACTTGCAAAATAACTTAAGCCTATATTCATGGGGGTTCCCCAGGGCGGCGTAAATAGATTTAAGAATATAAAATGGGGAATTTTAAGGAAAGACTTTGTAAACTTTTTGCCAGAGATGAATTATTTCTATGCTTTTATAGCTATAATAGTGTGGAAAATGACACGAAGTATTAAAAATAAGTGATATTTGGCATGTATTATCTATGTATTCAAAAATAGAACACTTGAGAAATATTAATTTTTGTCGTATGTAATATAATATGGAGAAAATCTGCAGAATGGATAGGATATGTATTCTTCATTTAATGGAAATTATTTGTAAATGTGTAATGTCTTATCACTGAATTCATTAAAATGTCAACAATTTGAATTTACCATGACTTTAGAAACTTTGTACACTTTCATTAAAATAATTTTTCGTTTGTAACAGTAGGATGCAATTGATATTGCTCTACTTTTTTCGAATTATTAGAGTTTTGAAATTTTGTGCGCATACATATTGTCGATGACAACGAAGCATTTTTGGAGGTAGATACTTTAATAATGAGTAAATCGAAAAATTTAATTAATTATTTTTTTTTCATTTATATAGTTGACAGAACTAGTAAAAAATAAAAAACTAAGAAAAAATAAATTGATAAAAAATTATTCCAAGATTTCAAAATCCTTATAATAATGAAATTTAAATTAAATGCTAAAAAGTAAATAATTAAAATGTTAGCAGTTTTACTTTTTGAATCACTAATAAAAAATGTACTTTAGCTTTTAATCAATTTATTTATTATTTTAGTTTAAGACAATCATTTTGATATAACAAAAAGTAAATAATATACAAAATAAACTGTCATTTTTTTCTTTTTTCTTTCTTTTTTTAGATAAATTACAAAAATGGCATTGTTTTCGTATTTTCTTTTTTAGGTAAATTGCGTAGTCTACAAAACTGATGACTGATATTTTATATATGGTGTATGAATAGTACGCAAAGCTAACATATAGTCAAAACATTATCCTTATTTTAATTATTAAGAAGGAATTAAATTGTAGTTAATATAAGCCATTTGCAATAACGCTTCTCATTCAAAATTTAAATGCTTGATTAACAAACCATAAGTTAATTTAGGATGGCAAAAAGTTAACAAAAATAAATTTTTTAATGAAAATTTAGTTTTAGAGGAACAAGGCGTTAAAAATTAATGATTGAAAATTTTATTTATATTTTATAAATACGCAAAACTAAGTCATAGTCATAAAATTATCTTCATTTTAATTATTACGAGCAAATTGAATTATAGTTCATATTATTGCCATTTAATATAAGATTTCTCATTCATTTTTATTTTTTTTATTTTTAACAAATCATGAGTCATCTTATGATGGGGAAAATAAAACTTAGTTTAGAAGGAAGGAAACATTAAAAATTATGCCAATTATTGCTTCGACAATTAAAAACTTAAGAAAATGAAAAAAAAATAATTTGAGCCCTAGCTGGTATAAAATTTAAATACTGATCTAAAGATAGTTCAAGTTTTTTTAATTTCAGGGGCCTCACAATATTTAATGAGAAATATTTAAAATATTAAAAAATAGCGGTACAGGAAGCATTAGTGAAACATATACGTTTGAAACCAAAGATGAATATTAATGTTTGGTCATAAATATACCGATAGTTGAAATAAATTAAAGCTTTATTTTTCAAAAAATTCACTTTTTGAAAAATGATGAAAAGCGCCTGGTCCAATCATTCAAAAGAATTTTAATGAGCCCGAGCCAACTTAAAAATTGCGAGCTACATTAGCGATGTAATGTCAGCTATCAGTGAAATCTGCTAACTGATAAGGGATGATACACCCGTGTTAATGACGGTGATATGATGTGCGTGAAAAATGCTCTCCATTAATATCAATCGATTATTTATTTTTCTCCATCGATTCTGAGTGGTGCTGAAATGACCAGGTATTAAATCTTTTGCACTCGATTTTTCTAATGAACGATGTAAACATATGTGGAGATAAATGGGAGTTTGTGAAAAATTGCTAAGAATCTGGAATTGCGTTTAGTGTCAAAACTACGAGTTAGGATGGATTCAAAATACTTTTTTTAAAATCAAGAAAGCTTATTTTATGTTACTTTCATACTGGTTCTTGTAGTTTGTTTCCAAGATTGATTAACTTAAGATTGATTTTAGAATTTCTTTTTTAAAACATGCGAGAGAGATTTTTGACCCCATTGCTTATTTTTTGTTAAACAATTCATATAATTTAACAAAACTTGTTGATTAGATTTTATGCTGGGTATACAGTAAAGGATTTATAGCAGTGAATATAATAAATATGAAGCAGTTTATATTTTATTAAAAGTTTGGAATCATATTTTCTTGTAGTGGTAATTTGAAGCATTTTAAGTTAATTATTGGTTTTTTTTTCAACCGCTTTTTTACACCGGTTTTTTTTTTGCTTTATATAAATGAAATGGAATGTGCAAAATATAATTTTTTTCAATGATTAAAAATATTGTCATAAAATATATTTTTTCTCTGATAAGCTTTATATGAATGGAACAGATAAATAAAGAAATATGCTTACAATTTATGAATAAATGGGATGTTAAAGTTTCTGGGAGTTTGGAGTCATATTCACCTTGCAGTAGTAAGTTGCACCTTTTGAGTTAATTAATGGATTATTTCACCGATATGAAATCGAAAGATGAAAATTATTTTTTCAATAATTAAAAAAAATCATACTTTTTTTCTATGCTAAATTTTATATAAATTTAACAGATAAAACATGAAATAAGCTTACAGCTTATGAATAAATGGGTTGTTAAAGTTTCCTGGGAGTTTGGAGTCATATTTACTTTGTAGCAGTAAGTTGCAGTATTTTGAATTTAAATTAATGGGGTTTTTTTTCCACCTATATGAAATCGGAACTTGTAAAATATTATTTTTCAATAATTAAACAAAAAATTGTCATAATTTTTTTTCTGTGCTAAGCTTTATATGAATTGAACAGTTAAAATATGAAATAGGCTTACGACTTATGAATAAAAGGGTTGTCAAAGTTTCATTATTCTGAACTTTATGCTAGAGGAAAAAAAAAAGAGTATACATATGAAATGAATATAAATATTCATTAAAATGCCCAAATATTAAAAATATATTAACATTCTTAATTAACATGGGGAACATTTGAAATTATGTGCCAAAATTTAATTATAGCAGTTAAATGTTATTTTTAAATTTTGCACTGATTCTAAATATTAATCTTTTTAAATTGTACACTGATTCCGAGTGTTTATTTTGATTATTACAGTGATAATGAATATAAAATCAGGTATTATTTTTTATATTCACAAGTAATTAAAAACTCTTTTGCTAAAATTACTCTTTTTTGAAGACATTTTATTTTCTGATGATTAATAAATCCTTCAGAATGTTTAAAAAAGACTAAAAAAAACAAAAAAAACTCAAAAGTAACTTTGGGTTGAAAGTACTTTATGGTATAAATTTAAAATCCTTGGTTATTTTTTAAAAAATGTTTATTCTTTATTCCCTCATTTGCTATTAGTTATTTCCATAAAATAAATCCACGTGGATTTCTTATATAAAAACTAAATAAAAAATTTGAATCAAAATATTTACTGCTGATTGTCTAAATGGTAAAGAAGAAATAAGAATTTAAATAAATGTTTCTGCTGGTTTCCAGTTAAGGATAATGTTCCCATCTTTAGAACTGAAATATTTCTTTCAATTGCTTAGCTTGTGATAAACAAATCTTTGATGGGAAGAAAAGAAACAAAAATGGATTAGATATCTCAAGTAAACTTTTTTTTTCATTTTTTTTTATCGAAAACAATTTCTTTCTTCCAAAATCAAATGGAGGGAATTTTATTTAAAATATATTCTGTTTTATCTTTTCATGATATAAGCAGGACTGTTTTTGCAAGCGATTATGCAGTAACTTCTGATGTTCCTTATTTTTAAACTTTGTAGTATTCCTTCAAAAGAAGATAATATTTTTGTTACTTGAATAGAAATTCCTATTATTATGAAAAATATTTTATAAAATTTATTCTATAATTTATATATATTATTAAAATTTATTTTTTTGCTGTATATTCTTGTCTACACACAGTATTCTGAACACAAGATTTTGAAAGATTCAGTTTAAGTAATCATGTTTAAGTATTTTTTAAACTATTCTGTTTATTTTTTTATAATTAATTGTTTTAATTTTAATCAAAATCATTTCCATTTTGTGCATTATATTGAAAGTACAACAATTACTTGTTGCCTTGGGATTATTCAAATGAAAGTCAGTATGCAAAATTATTAGTTATTAGACAATTATTTAATTTTGTTATTTACAAAAATTTCAAATTAATAGAAATATATATTGAACGTGCATGTCTTTATATCCATTATAAAACATGTTTACATCAGATTGTATTTACACTATACATTTCATGTAATTGCTTATTTATTTCAATATAGTTACATATTTACGTCTATATACACACACGAACGAACGCATACACATAAAAAATTGAATCACTTCACTGATTTCAAATTCGAATCTCAATTCTTAAGACATATTTATTACTGTTTATCCGACAAATTAAAACGGTCTTTCGAAAGTTGCTACGTCGCGTTGCCACAAAGTTTCATCAAAATTTGTTCCGAAAGAATACTTTAACTTTTTGGCTCACTTATTTATAAACAATTACCATTAAACATAATTAAAATAAGCTCCATTTATAATTAAATCAATTGCATTATAAAAAGGGATGTTATATGTCGCATGTCCTCCTCAACAAATGTTGACAAATGTCAATGTTTTTTCAGAATTGACGAGAATAATGCACAATAAACTGACCAGGTATATGGCTATCAAATTAATATATTTTAATTCTACTACAATATGAAAAATTATACTTCGTTCATTGAATATTGAACATGAAATATTCATAAATGATTTAATAAAAATTGAACACAAATAATATTCTTGTGAACAAGCTGATCATCCCTGCAGATGAATATTTATATTTAAATATGTATGACAACTTAAATGTTTTAGCATTTGTATTTAATTTAAAATATCCAAATTTCTTAAAACTAATTATGGAAAAAATCTACAAGTAAGTTAATAAAATCCATGCATCCAAATTTAGTCTATATATAAAAATTAAAATTTTAATACTTACGTATACACACAATACGAGCAAATGAAATAATAAATTATATTTTTCAGATGCAAATTGTCTTAAACTCTTTATTTTACATAAATTAATCCTGTGTAGTAATGCGATCCTTTCTCCAAGTTTTAAACCTGTATTAAATGTAAATATTATATAATAGTTCAGTAAGAAAACTATTTCAATTTATGTTTTTCCTAGAAAAGCTCTGAATAAATAATGATTTTTAAAAGTAATTAATTTTCATTTCAATTTTTAAAACAATTTATATATTCATGTACATAAAAATTACTAACCACAATGTGCATAAATCTTTCAAATAGTTATTCAGAAATTTTATATGAGATATAATGAGAGTTTCAATAATTTTAAACACAATACGAATCTATTATAAATCCATTTTAAAAATCAAATAATCAAAGAATTTCAGACAAGTCACAATTACTTAGAAAGCAATTTAAAATATGACTTGTAAGATTCTAAAATCCTGGAAGAATTATTATATATACAAATTCTTTTTAGCATATGTATTTTAAAGTGGCAATGGTTTTAAAGTTTACATGAATCTTAGGAACAACCATACTAAAAATAAGATAAATGTAAAAAATATATATAAATCTTCAGATAGTTCTAACGGAGATACAAATTGGCAAGCATGATGCACGCTTGCTTTAAAAGTGCTGATTGATGAATATGTGATACTTGAAACTACTAATGAACCTACATTTCTTCTAGCAATCATGCTTTGAAAAATGTCAATACTTTAAAATTTGATCGAATTTTATGGGCACCCATACTAAAAGTAAAATAAATGTATGGTAGGAAAATCTCCAGACAATTCTAAGAGAAATATAAATAAAGCCGTTAAAGATAACGCGGCACATGATTTCAAAAAAAAAATGCTAATGTATGAATAGTTGCAAAGTCATTTTGGTCTATCAATAATGCTTTCAAAGTTGTAAATATTATAAAGTTTACATGAACTGTAAAATCCCCAGTTTTAAACTATAATCTCTAGACAGTTATATTAATGTTAGATGCACCACTCTATGAAATAAAAAAAAAACAACTAATGAATGAATATTTCTTATTTGAATCTAATGAGCGTACAGATTTCTTTTATCAAATATACATTCAAAGTTATGAATGTTTTAAATTTTATGCGAGATTTTTAGACACCTATTTTAAAAATAAAATAAATATAAAAGCGTATGAAAAACTCATCATAAATAATAAAAGAATATAAACGAATCTTTTAGATATATTAAATATTAATGTATGACGTTTAAAATATTGAAAGTAGGTACTACAGAAGTAAAAAACTATTATTTATGAATTCATAATATTGTCTCTTATACCCATATAACTATCTCTATAATAATAATTGGAACATAAGTTAATAAAAAATGTACAAGGCATTGATTATATTTCCCGCACGGCCTCAAAAGATTCAACATTATTCTTCGATGCGTGCTTTAAATTCAAAACTTTACATCATATATACAGATTACTGATTTAAAAATATCTTGGACAAAAATGAAAGAAATTTCAAAAAAGGCAAATGAAAGCAAAGAAGAGAATTCAAATTTTATTTTGAAATTCAAATAAGATCTAAATCACAATCCAAAAGTAAAGAAAAAAAATGTGAAGTTTCATCTTTCGGGAAAATCGCATATTATCATATAAATTGGGAAAAACAAAATTATTGGAAACGGAAGTAATAAATTATACTCTTCTGAGACGTTTAAGCAGAAGTTTGGACTTTTATTCTTCTACAGAAACGAATTTCTTCCCGAAGGAAAGAGGTTCAAGATAAGGCCAAAATACCTATTTTGCCAAGAAAAAGAATGAATAAGCCTTCAAAGGAATTTGAAATTCCTTTTTTCTTTGTGACTTTACAACTGTACTTGTCCTTTTATGCAGTTTTGGCCGAAGGGAATAATAATTTAAGGTTTTTACTGGTCGTAAAAACTAGACTTCAGTATAACGAACGTTATGATAGCAAAGAAACATAAATGCACGCCAACGCAAAACCAACAGTTGTAAAATCCGAAAACTATAGAAAGTCTTTCTTCTTCGTTTGTCAGAAAAGGATTAAGAATGTTTCTGGAGTTTCTTTTTTTTTCTTTCCTCTCTCTTTTTATAATCTTCTTCTGTTTTTTGAAAAGGTTTGGAAACTCAGATTTTAGGATCTTTCTGTTGTCTGTGAAATTCCTGATGCATAGAATTAAATCCAAAAGAAGAAGTAAGAGAAGAGGGTTTTTTAAAGCGAAGTTTGTATCAGAAAATGTTAATTAAAAATTTTATGTTTAGCATTTTAGGGCTTCTTCCTGCGGAGTGGAAAGTGAGTTCGTTAAAATTGTTTTACGGTCCAATCTGTTTTTAATTTTATTCAACTATCTGTTGTATCGAAGTAAGTAGTAAGCTATTTTTTAGTACATCGGAAGTCACATATTTTTGAAAGTTAAACGTGTATCGATAAATTTGAACCAAAAATTTGCTATTTTAAAATAGTTCTAATTTAATGTAAGGCACATAATATATTCAGCAGATAACTGCACAATGCATTATAACTAACTACATTGCCAAACTAGATTAAACAGATTATTAATATTTCAAATCTAAATAGTTAAACTTTTAAATTAAAAATGGAAATTTAAGTATATAATATAAGTATATATATTAAGCATATATATTTATATAAATTAAGTATATATATTTATATAAATCAAGTATATATATTAAGTATATATATTTATATAAATCAAGTATATATATTAAGTATATAAGCTATAAAACTTTGCAATCTTCGAAATGTTGTAATAAGACAATTTCTAGTACATTAGTAGTCTAGAAATTGTCTTATTACTAGTAAATTAATTTATTTCTAGTACATTAGTTTATATAGATAAATTTAAAACAAAAATAGGCTATTTTAAAAGAATTTAAATTTAATGTAAGGCATTTAATATATTTAGCAGATAACTGAAAAATATACAGTCAAACTAGACAAAATAGATTATTAAAATTTCGGATTTGATTGATTAATATTTAAGTGAAAGGGAAATATATAAGCTATCAAATTTTAGCATCTGAAAATTTTTATTGTAATAATAATTATGTACATGGTAATCATTTATTACATGAAAATAATTCACTCATTTATTCGAATTATTTTTTGTTGTAGAAAATTGATATGCTCAATATGAATGTTTAAATTTAAAATGAACATATGCACATTTAAAATAATTCTAACTCAATATAAATTATATTCGGAAGATACCCGCACAATACATTACAGCTAACTAACTTCAGAGCCAAAAGAGATTAAGTAGATTATTGAAATTCTAGCTTTGAATCCAAAAAACTTTATCGAAAGGGAAACACATAAACTAGCAGGCGGCTTTAAAATTTGAAATTATTGATTGATTATCAATAATCAACAATGCGATTGCATTATATGATAATCTATTATTTATTACACATAAATATTTTATTAATTATTTGAATTGTTTCAGTTATTTTCGTAGAATATTGAAACGCACGTTGATGATTATAGCTTGCGGCAAAACGTATTAATTCATTGCGTTTGCTAACTAATTATGATCCTATTTCAGAAAAAAAATCATAAAAATATGTAAATAAACATTAATATCCTTTAAAAATCTTAATTAATGACATATTTTCAATTGAAATTTGTTCCATATATTTTCTTTACGTAATGCATATGAAATAAGTATGTGATACTTATATGCAGGTTAATACTAAATTCTTGCACCTCCCTTTAACTTCCAATAGATAAGCTCATCGATAAGTTATTATTATTGACAAGATATAGTAGAATGGCTACATGTAGATGACGTGATAATCTACCCCATCACCTATCGACGAAATTTGGATTTAGAGTTTCTATCTCAAAGACGATTTTAGAAGCGGACTTAAAGTCTAGATAATTTCCGATTTTAATAAGGCAGCACGTAAATTACTGCTAAAAACTGAACGCATAATATGTCCTAATGTTCGGTCGCGATTTCTATAAGTCTGACAAAACTAGACTATATGTCTCTCAAATAATTAGATTAGGAAAATTCTGAATGAATTAGATAGTCATTTGTAACAGCCATGATCTTCTTTTTAAGCCTGGTAATGCTTATAGAGATTCCACATGAAGCAACTATATCATGAAACATTTATAATACCGCGTAATTGATGCTTCTTAATAGAGTTAAGTCCTAAGACATATATCGACATTATAAACTTCATTGTATGCACTATCTATATTCTAATTGCCGATCGATTTTTGATGTTATCGTGATTTCGTTTCCATATTTCAAATGCAAACTGGCCAGGTAAAAAATGAATAATACAATTTCAGCTCTTTTTATAATAGAAAATAAATAAAAGGAACCGAATCGAAGAATGGTAAAATTTTAAGTATATAATTGTTACTATAAACAAATCACAACATTCTATCGTGTAATTTCGAAGAAATAAAAATTTTCTAAAGAAAAAAAAATTGGAAAATTTTGTAATTCATATATATACGATTCAATTTCATACTTGTGTTTATCAAAAGAACCTTAGTTTAAAACATTTCCTAACGCAGCGTTAATTAATTTTATGACCTATACATGAAATTTACCAATTAAATTATAAGAGTTTATTTATCTCTCAGTTACCATTTTTTCTGCCTTCTTTTAACCTAATAGGCACTTTTATTCTAATGATTTATCACATCATTTCTTCTGTTATATACTGATAATGTGATTTTGATATATTGATAATATGAGAATACATTAATACATGTTCTATTGGATGATATAAAGGGGCAACAAACCTTAACGGCTAATTTCTTGAAAAAGAGATAACATATTTCTATATTTTCCTAAATCCGCAATTAATTAAAAGAGTAATTTGATAATTTTCTTCTTTCGTTACACAAGACTAAAAACAAATTTTTTTGTAAATCGATATCTGACAATTAGTAATCCGATATAATAATCATAAGATTATCATAAAGCATTTGAAATATTGCTGTTAATTTTGATAATTAAGTATGTCATAATTTTTGATTCCTGTTGAATTTTGAAATGATAATTTGATGGCGTTTTCACAAATGAAAATTTATGATGTAAATTATGGTTGGTAAAATATTCAATCATTTGTAATTTTCTCCACTCTCATAATAATGACTTTGGCAAACTTTTTTATGATTTTAACAACATTACCTAGAAAATTACATTCGATCTTCCACCATTTCGTTTCCATTTAATCAACTTATAACTAAACTTTAATGTTTTCCCATGCCGATATGAAGATCTAATGTGTTTTGATGTAATGACACATTTTTCATTTTGAGTTAATGGTATACTTTTATGACCATGTTAGTTAATTACGGATTTCTGTTGGTGCTAGTTAGCAGTTATTTAAAGTTCACTCCTCATACATATCTTATCTTATATGTCTTATTACATATGTCAAGATTATCGTAGCAAATAGTACCTTGAATATTAATGACAAGACTGCATTGAAAAATATGAAATCAATCACCATAACGGATGATGATGTAGTAATAATCAATAAAATTTGAAGGCACTTTTCCAAAAATAAAATAGTTCCGCTTTAAAATTATTTTTTCGTGTTCAGTGTCTCAACAGTAATTTTTTTTTTTTAAAAAAATCCTAGCAAATTACTAATTACTAAAACATTAAGTAACAAGAATTTTATTGACAAAATTTACTTTACTTAATTCAACAATGATTTTTTTGAAATCAATGTTTTAAATTTCTTTATTGTATTGTTGAAAATAATGTATTAAAATTTTACATTTTAGAAAGTCTTCACTCTTAAAAAAATGTCATGTAATCTATACTTTACTTGAAAGTTAATGAAATAAATATTGGTTCGCTGTAAAGACACGAACTAATTAGAGAAACCGTCTTACAATAGAGACTATCAGAAAGAATTTGAAAATTTCTTTCCACATTATTTTTTAGTAATTAGGAGAAAACTTAAAATATTAAACAAAAATATTTTTAATTCGAATTATGTGTACTAATTGGGTATTCGATAGAAATTTCTTATCTATTGTAACTTCGATAATCATCGCTATACTTAAAAAAATGTATCGTTGTTTGCCATCTATAAAAGCTAATTTTATTGCAAAGGTTTTCATATTTTTTAAAAATTTAATTTTGAACATTCATTGTGTTTTAATATAAAGTGAGTGTGTTACTTCAAAAATTAGCAAACATTTCCATTCAGAGACATTTTATTCATCCCAAAAATTTGTTTATTTGTGTTACTTAAAGAATAAAGCTGCTGGCGACAGAGAAAATATATCAGATAATTATTTTTTATTTAAATATAGCAAAACATTTAATTACTAATATTATATATAAATATCTCACATTAAACTTACTTAATGTACAAAGGCGTTCTGAGTTGAATTCAACTGTGAAATACAATAGAGTGTATACCCCTAAGGTCATTGTATCATTAAAAAAAATGTCATGTAATCTGGATTTTCCTTGAAAATGTATGAAATAAATATTGGTTGACTGTGAATCAAATAAAAATAGGAATTAAAAGAAACACATTTTACAATAGGGACTATCAGAAAAGGACTGTCATATTATATTTATGACTAAATATAATATGACAGAAACTGAAAGCATATATATATATATATATATATATATATATATATATATATATATATATATATATATATATATATATATATATATATATATATATATATATATATATATATTATATACAGAGAATAAAATCTCAACATTGAAGGGTAAATCACTTTGTTATATATATATATATATATGTGTGCGTGTGTGTATGTGCTTAGTTTAGTGTAGTTATATTAACGTCCCGTTGTAAAGCAACACTAGGGTTATTTTGGGACGGACCTCGTAATTTTGAAAAGCGGTCAGATGACGAGGAGGACACCTGAGCTGGCACCCCCTCTCCACACCACACCAGAGGGAAGACGTGTGGCAGGACGGATTTAACATGCAACAGACCCCCTTTCACGACGGTTCTTCGGTAAAATCGAGTCTCTAACCTGAAACAGTACGGTTCACAAGCGGAGACCTTACCACCATGCCACGGCGGCCCATGTGTGTATGTGTATAAAGAGAATAAAATCCCAATATTAAAGAGAGTATCGCACTGTTTATAGATCCCTTCATTTTATTTATAGATTCAGAAACAATTAGTGCGTTAAATAATAATCCATTCACTGAACCAATAAATATTAAGACAGACGGTTTACCAAGAAATAAAAGTATTTATTATTTTCAGCTGAATGCAAATATGTGTCAAATCCATTTGTAATAATACAAAAGAAAATCGCGTAATGATATGCATTCCTTGCGAACTTCCTCTCTTCAGGAAATCATTCAAACCAACGACGACGACGAAACCTTTTGAATATTAACATAATCGAAAGCTATCCAGTTTGAACGAAGTGCCTTTGAAGATAACATTATTCTTTGGAAGGAATAACAAAATACAACCACTTTCAGATTAGAGTAAGACGTCTAACAAAAATAACCCAATCAGCAAACGTATTCCCAACGGACGTGAGAAACTCGAACGAATTTTTCCGGTAATTGCGCACGGGTAGCGATAAATAATGCAATTACGAATTCAAAAGATATTGTTCAATTGTATTACAAGTATCACCGACCCTATTTGATATTTATAAGGGAAACTTGGAATGATATGTGTAAGGTTTACAAAGCGCCACACAAATCAAATTAATGGTATTTGTTCATTCTAGCAATTTGTACAGTTTCTTGGTTACGATCTTCAATGATCGGAATAAATTTACGTGGAACCGATATAGAGATAACTGTTTGTTTTAGAATTTGGTGCTCTTCCTTATCTTGGAATCTTAGAAGGAGGGGTGAAGCCTTTTTACTAACTTTATGGATTAATTTCAAGATGAAGATGGATAGGCAATAAATGAAGCTAATTTATGAAAGAGGTTTCTAAGCAATGGAATGTATCATATGCTTTATTGAGTTTAAGAGTTTATAGTTGTAAATATTTGTTTCACTTACATTAAATGAAAGTGAGCATTATTATTGAAACAAATACATTTAACGTAATATTGACACAAAAGCTATTTTGGAAAACCTTTTGGTAAGTGATAAATTCTAAGTACGAATTAAGATTAAGTTTGTTTATGGAAAAGATATAAACAGAAAGAATTAAAAGGAAATTACACTAATTGCTTTTAAAATGTTGTTTAAACAAGGTAAATGAAATGGCTCCTTTGAGCTACATTTATATTCAAAAATAAATAAAAAGAGCTTCATAATGATATAGTTAAAGAGAGCAGACATAGTTTGAAAGAATTTTAAAAACATTTTAAACTGAAAATGTAAGCATAAAACAATTCATCCCACATTTAATTTCAAAAAGCCAAAGGCAATGGGCAGAGAAGGAGTTGAGAAATGATGTTGTTGTTTCTTATGGCACTTGCCACGGACAAGCCCGCTGTTCAAAGACAGCCGAATTAAGCCTAAGGGGGAGCACCTCTTGTTTTTATAGTAGAGACAACTTGGGCCAAGAGTACGACTTGACTACTCACGCATCACTCACTCGCTCGCTTGCACAACCCCTTTTTACAGGAGGGCACATTCACACATCTCACAGATAGAACAGGAAGAACAACCATACCCAAACCGGGACTCGAACCCGGGACGCCCAGATCACAGGGAAGATGCGCTACCCCTATGCCAGTACATAGGCGAGAAATGATTCAATGACAATAAATATAACTGACTGTCCCAGGCAAGTGAGGCAACAGTCTTTCGAAAGCGTTTACTTCTCTGGGCCTTTACTACTGCTTTAGTAAAGACCAAGAGAACAACCAATGTGCCTACTAGGAAACATATTCATCGTATATGATTCTTCATATTTTTTAAACATATGTGGACTTATCCGAGTGTAACGTAACTCACAATTCAACTCAATTAACTCAATAGACAAGTAATAAATAACAATGTCTATGGTTGAGTTACATTTCTACCAGAAGCGAATTTCTAAGGAGGGGGATATAATATTGGGTTTTAATTTTTGAAACTTTTTGAATCACTCACTCACCCCACGCACACACGCACGTATGCACGCACATGCAGCTTTTTGAGAACGAAACTTACAAAAAGAAACTAACCGAGCTTTATAGACAGATCTTTAAAATAATGAACATTTAAAAATTAGAAATTTTTTCCCAAATCACATTTATATATTACTATACCATATTTATATATTCCTAAATCATTCTTAAAACTCATGTTAAATAAATAAGAAAAGCAATTCTTTATCATGATTAAAATAATAAATTGCATAGAAATTGTCAAATCTCCCAATGCATAAAACAGAGTTCTGATAAATAAATTTAATTTACATTTCCATCGTAAACTTTTGAAGAATAAATAGTTTTAAAAGTCTCATTTAACTATAGGAAATGTTAATATTTCAGTATTGAAGATAGTTATATAATTAAAGAATAACTTAGATTATGAACTTTGTTTTTCTTTTATAAAATTAGGATGTTTTACGCATTACAATAAATTTAAATGTATTATACTAATGTATGTTAATAAATATTATTTCTGTATTTTATATCTAGTGGAATCCAACATTCTTTTTAACTGCGAATTTATTTTGAAATCCTCCCATTCATAGTTTTGCAAGATAAATTGAACATGATTCTTCAAAATTTATGTCTTAGAGCTTATTTTTGATGTACAAAATTTTATAATGTATTGAAATATTTTTTGAGTGTTTAATTTAAATTTCAGAAGTGTTTTATATCACCATACATCTTCCTATATGAAAAACATGGAAAAGGTGGAGTTTTATTTTAATGTCTGATTTCATAAAATGTGTTTTTATCCCAAATAAAATAAGCATTTTTATTTTGCCCTTTATACTTTTGCTCTTCCATTTATAATTCATTATTATTTGTTTTTATCATAAGCAAGGTATGCATCTCATAAAATGTATTTTTATCATAAGCAAAGTACTTTTATTTTATCCTTTCTACTGTTATTCTACCACTCTTGAAGCTATTGCTTCGGAACTACGTTATCAGGTTCGGACAAAAGTACTAAATAAAAATTCACTTTAATTTGATTAAATTAAGTTCTGAAAAAATTAAAATATTGTTTAGTCATAGAAAATTGATGCACAAGTGCATTGATCTTAATCGGGAAATAATTGTTAAATAAAATACAAATGGATATCACAACTTGTGAATATGGGAATCTTTACAAATTCCATATATGTCCTCTATTCACATAATTGTAAATTTCCTATCCTATTTTAATATTTTATTGTTTTTTTTGGTTTTTTAGTTTATATGACATTTCTATATTTACTACTGGGAGATTCATTTTCTGAAAAAGAAGCAGTATTTTTTTATATATTACATTTTAAATGCATTCTTGAATAAAAATGCTGCATTTTTAGATGAGTTTTAAAACTTCTTGTTACACATTGTAGCCAATACATACCTGAATTGGAAGATAGACTGCATAAAGAAGACACGGGGAAGCATTGAATGATTATGGGAACGCAATCTATGAATAACTTAGCTAAAATAGCAATTTGGTATGGGCACATGCATGTTTTGAGCCACGGTAAACAAAGAAAAAAATGCTTGCAACTTTGAAGTAAAGTTAAAATGAAATTTCAATTTATTTCAATGTAGTAAATTTAGAAAAGCGGTAACATTTATTTCTGTATTATATTATATAATTAATTTATATATATATATATATATATATAAAGAAAGGAAGAAAAAATTGATTTCTTAGACATTTTTGCAATAATTAATTTCAAAAATGCTTATATTTTAAATATTCATTTAATTAATTTTTATAATTTTAATATTCATACATTTGCATGAGAATATTTAAAATATCACGATTTGGTTATTTTAACTATAAATACTTAATATTTTAGTAAATTTTTATAATTATTAATACATTTTTATTTAATAAGAATAATTCTTATTCAATAATTAATTTTTAATTACACTTATGTATGCCTTGAATTTTTTTATGATTCAAAACATTTGTTTTAATCATCAAGTTGTGCTGCCACAAATTAATCACAAATAACAATATTATAAAATAAGGACATATTATCATTCAGTCAAAATAAAAATGAATTCATATAATGGTACTTCAACCCAAACAAATACATTGATTGAGAACTTTGTTCAAAAATGCCCTGTCTTAATGATTCTTTTTTCCTTCGTTTAACTTTTTTGCATGTTTATTTGAAGAAAGAACTTGGTACCTGCATTTTTTTTAAGTTTATGCAAAAGAACAACCAAAACTCTTTACCAGACTGTTTTTTCCCTTATCTCAGAATTTTACCTGCTTCGTCACAGAAGGAAGTTTCATTCCGTAATGCTCTGATTATTATTTTAATGATTCTTCTTTTCGCTATCTGGAAAAGACGGCTTACTGCTCTAATGATGTCATAAACGGCAACGACCGTCATCTGTGTGACGCCTAGTGAGTTCTGAACAGTCAGGAATTTTATAGGCGTGGGCCTGTATGACGTTATTTTATTTTGTATCTCATTAAAGTTCAGAGGAGCATAGATTTATATATCCTGCACCGAAGTTACTTCATTAAATTCAAAATTCATCTCATTTTTGTACTGCAAGAGATTAGATGTTGGTCGATATTCAAAATTTTTGGTTTTGAGATAGGAATCTCTATCTATGGATGAGCATAAAAGTGTATTTTTAGACTTTTGGGCTCAAAATAATGCATTTTTCAGTTGCTTTAATTAAAAATAAACTGATTATTTAATCGGAATTTGAAATACTATAGATTTACATGGGCATTTGAAAGAAGGCTCAGATTTAAAATAATTATTTCTAATGAACGCCAACGTATATTTTGAAGAGAGGAAATTTTAATGTTTTATTCTATGGATTCATTATGTTTCAATTGTTATTCCAGAAACGTTGAATCAGAATTTTATTTCTTGATACATATAAAATAATTATTCTTTGGTTATTAAACTCATTACTGTAGCAATTTGACCTTGAGGCAAGTATAGGATTTTAGTATTGGACATGCCGTTTGTTAAGAAATTCAAAGTTTTTTGCCTTCTATCCTCTTGGGGTCTTTACTGTTACGTTCGAAAGCAATTATAAGCTTCTCAACATTTTCATCTGACAAGAGTACAAGCTTTTCCGTTTGCATATGCAGAGCATCTTTAATGAAGTTCTTGTATAAACTATAAATATGTTTAAAAAGAGTCTTTTTGTTGAACTACACGTTTACAATACTTGAGTAATACACGCATACAATGGTTAATACACGCATACAATAATTAATACACGCATACAATAGTTAATTAATACACGCATACAATAGTTAATTAATACACGCATACAATAGTTAATTAATACATGTATACAATAGAAATACACGTAAACAATAATTGATTAATACATGCATACAATAATTGATTAATAAACGTATACAATAATTGATTAATACACGTATACAATAGAAATACACGTATGCAATAATTGATTAATACACGGATACAATAATTGATTAATACACGCATGCAATAGAAATACAAGCTTACAATAGAAATACACACGTACAATAGAAAGACATGTGTACAATAATTGATTAATTCTTTAAATCCAGCTCATAAAGCGAACTCACCTGAGGCATCTTCTCTTAAACAAACAATTAGCTCTACGTACACTGAGGTTATCTGAGTGCAAAAAATAAAATTTAGAATGTTTCTTTTCTTCATTCAAAGATTTACTGTACGTGTTTATCTGTAATATCATTCATTAAAAGCAAATAGTGTGAATCTGTTCTTTCATTTTCAAGGAGCAAATTCGACCGTCTTTTGTCCTGTGAGTTTTTGAACATTTTTATTGTCTTAAATTGCAAATTTTTATTTTATATGACATGTCAGAAGGATTTTTTTTAAGTGCAAGTTCACATATATGAAAAAATGATCTCAAAATATCCTAATTTATTTTCGAAAGATTTAGATTGAATATAATTTGATATAGATAAATTCATAAATATCGAGCCTAGAGAAGAATATTTCTACATCCATGTATTATTAAAATACTTATTTGCATTAACCCATTGATACAAAAGTATTAAGCGTCATTCTAAAGGATTTTATTCACATGTGGTCTTGTTAACATATTGTAGCAATATGTTAACAAATAGAAATACAAACAGAATAACAAATAGAAATAGCATACAGCTTAAAGTACTTTTTGAGTATAATAATTGAATAAAATGTGCCATTAAACTTTGTCAATTATTAAATTAATTGGTTTCATTATTTATTTTGAGCTGAACTTGGTCTTTTTGTGAAATTTAAATAATCAAAAGGGTGCGAATTTAAGGTCTGTAAGATTACATACATACATTTATTTGAATTTCATTAAGGATCAGTTATAAGTTCGGAAAAATTATCAATTTATAAATCCAGAATATATTTCAATTCTTAAAATTAAGAATTCGCAAATCAAAATGTTTTTGATGAGCAGTTGAAATGTATGAATAATCTAATTTTATATAACCCATTATAAAGACATTTTTTTATGAAATTTATAAATTTGAATCTTATTTATTTACTGTATTTTAAGGAACCATTCGATAAATGAATAACGCATGATATCAATAGAATAATTATTTAAAGGACAGTATTTAGTATAAATAATTACATTCTGTATTAACGATTTATCCGTTTTATTATTTTAAAATTATGTCTTGTATAAATTACAACCACTAATGCATTTGATTTTTTTTAAAAATTTTAGAGAATATATTCAGCTTTCTATTCTTTGATCATTTTTAGAGTAGGCGGATTTAATATAAAAAAAGTATCTCTCATATTCCTTACCCTTATAAAAATTTCTTTCTTACCCTGCAGGAATATGAATGGCTTCAGATCCAATTTATATAAGTACATGCTGACATAAAGTGGATCTTTATTACATGCAGACATAGAAATGCAAAATAAGTAATTTGAAAAGGCAAAAAGAGTTTGCAGCTTATATTTATATTTTTAAATTCATGTATGTTGCATTATGATGATATTTTTATAGCAATAAAATACAAAAGGGTTTTTTTTTCATAATTTCCATAATTTTTTCATTTTTCTTTCTGTATAGCAGTAAATTACTACTAGCACCAGTGTTGCAAAAAGCGAGAATTTTTAAACTTTTTAAAGTTCAGACAAATATATTCGAAACCATCAGCCTTTAATATTATTGAAATTTAAGCACTAGAACCAATAAAAATTTTACATTTTGAATGATAAATTTGAAATATTCTTTATTTTGAATTTATGTTATTTACATCTGTCAGGAATCATTACATTACAAAATAATTTTATTAATTGAAAATTTGTTCAATGTAACATAATCTCTTTTAACTTTTCAAAAATTAACTCAAAGTCATCAGTATTACTTTTCTATTCTAAAAGTAATCGATTTGAAAACAGATTGAAGAAATTCTTTAGATAAGTTAATGATAATACGTTTTTTAAACAGCATAAATCCAAATAAAAAAAGTCCTTAGTGAGGAATTGTTATCCTAGATGAAAAGTAAAAATTGCATTTCTTTATCAAAATCGAAAAATAAGAATATTTTTTAATTTCTTTAAAAACAAAATTTTGGGAATAATTAGGGTTAATTACTTTTCTAATAATTTTCAGCTGTATATTTATTTACTTTTACTCTTTATTTTATATTTTGCTTTCAATAAATGAGCTTTAATTTCTAGTACTGATATCTCCATTTTTAAATTTATTAAAAACCAAATGTAAACTCACAAATTACTTACTATTAACCTCCATTATCTTCCAATTTTTTCTGAATAATTTGATTTTATATTAAAGCATACATGTTTGGTTTTTATCTGATATTGCATGTTTTAATAATCTTATTCAGAAAAGAAAAAAAAACTCTTAGTTTGGCAGTTCAATTAAATTTATTGTTTTCTGTCTCGTCATAAATATAATCACAAAAAGTTTTTAAAATATCTAATTCTATGGAGAAAACGAAAGAACTTAATTATTATTTAGTATTTGAGTTGATTAATTACAGTCGAACCTGAAACAAAAATACATTCTTTTTTTAAAAAAGATTCTTCTTCACGAACGCGAACGGTTTCATCACTTGATAAAAATTTCGGAATTATGAGATTAGAAGCAAAAATAAATTATAGACTAATGGGAAAAAAGATCTCGACAGGAAGGAAAGCAAGCACCATCCAGAAATTAACAAGAGATTAATTGCCAACCAAGCCTTTGGTGAAATCCTGGTAAGGCAGGGAAAAAAATTTAATGGAATTATCAGGCGGAAAAACACACTGATAATGAGGCGAAACGTAAAAGATTAGCAAAAAGCTCCTGGAAGGCTTGGGGGGTCTCTTTTTAATTAATAATTCATTCTATCAACAGGTGAACGAAACTAACTTTTTTTTTATTCAAACGAGACATGTTATTCTAGGTTGATCGAAGATGATATTGTAAATAATTGGCTTGATATTAAAAAAATAACTGTATTTCTAAATAATTAAAATAATCTGAATACTTTAAATTGAAAATTTTAAATTGCACATTCTTTCTTAAGAAATATATATAGAGAGAATTTTATTCAAGCAATATATGTTATTCCGGTACGATCGTTGATGATGTTAACATTTGGTTTGATAATCAAATAAGTACAAGATTAAATTGTATTTCTAAATAATTAAAATAATCTCAATACGTTAAAAAGTAAATTTTTAATTGCACATTCTTTCTTAAGAAATATTTGTGAAACTTTTTTATTCAGGCAATATATATTATTCTGAGATGACCAAAGATGACGTTATAAACATTTGGTTTTATCAAATAATTAGAAGATTAAACTGCATTCCTAAATAATTAAAAGAATCGCAGCACGTTAAAAAGAAAATTTTTAATTTTATATTCTTTATTAAGAAAGATTTTTTTAGAACATTTTTATTCAAGCAATATATGTTTTTCTGGGATGACCAATGATGATGGTAAAAACAGTTGGTTTGATAATCAAATAAGAACAAGATTAAACTGCATTTCCAAATAATTAAAATAATCTCAATACGTTAAAAAGTAAAACTTTAATTGCATATTCTTTCTTAATATATATATATATATATATATATATATATATATATATATATATATATATATATATATATATATATATATATATATATATATTATTTAAAGAATTATGTTTTTCCGGGATGACCAAAAGTGGTGTTATAAACAGTTGGTTTTATAATCAAATAAGTAGAACTGTAGTTCTAAATAATTAAAATAATCTCAATACGTTAAAAAGTAAATTTTTAATTGCACATTCTTTCTTAAGAATTATTTGTGAAACTTTTTTATTCAGGCAATATATATTATTCTGAGATGAACAAAGATGACGTTATAAACATTTGGTTTTATCAAATAATTAGAAGATTAAACTGCATTCCTAAATAATTAAAAGAATCGCAGCACGTTAAAAAGAAAATTTTTAATTTTATATTCTTTATTAAGAAAGATTTTTTTAGAACATTTTTATTCAAGCAATATATGTTTTTCTGGGATGACCAATGATGATGGTAAAAACAGTTGGTTTGATAATCAAATAAGTACAAGATTAAACTGCATTTCCAAATAATTAAAATAATCTCAATACGTTAAAAAGTAAAACTTTAATTGCATATTCTTTCTTAATATATATATATATATATATTATTTAAACAATTATGTTTTTCCGGGATGACCAAAAGTGGTGTTATAAACAGTTGGTTTTATAATCAAATAAGTAGAACTGTAGTTCTAAATAATTAAAATAATCTCAATACGTTAAAAAGTAAATTTTTAATTGCACATTCTTTCTTAAGAATTATTTGTGAAACTTTTTTATTCAGGCAATATATATTATTCTGAGATGACCAAAGATGACGTTATAAACATTTGGTTTTATCAAATAATTAGAAGATTAAACTGCATTCCTAAATAATTAAAAGAATCGCAGCACGTTAAAAAGAAAATTTTTAATTTTATATTCTTTATTAAGAAAGATTTTTTTAGAACATTTTTATTCAAGCAATATATGTTTTTCTGGGATGACCAATGATGATGGTAAAAACAGTTGGTTTGATAATCAAATAAGAACAAGATTAAACTGCATTTCCAAATAATTAAAATAATCTCAATACGTTAAAAAGTAAAACTTTAATTGCATATTCTTTCTTAATATATATATATATATATTATTTAAACAATTATGTTTTTCCGGGATGACCAAAAGTGGTGTTATAAACAGTTGGTTTTATAATCAAATAAGTAGAACTGTAGTTCTAAATAATTAAAATAATCTCAATACGTTAAAAAGAAAATTTTAAATTAAATATTCATTATTAAGAAAGATTTTTTTTTGGTTTTAAAACGTTTTTATTCAAATGATATATATTATTCTGGGATGATCGAAGATGATGCTGTAGACAATTGGTTTGATAATCTAATAAGTACATGACTAATTTGTATTTCTAAATAATTTAAATAATCAGAACATGTTGAAAACAGAACTACAAATTGCGTATTCTTTCTAGACGAAGATTTTTTTAAACATTAATATTTTCTCATGCACTCTTCTTTTTTAGTTTACTTTTATTTCGAAGGATTTTGAGTTTGTCAAATCATTTTTCTTTTTGCATTTTATGTTTGTATTGTTATGGAAATATTCATGGCGTAGAAGAAAATGAAAATAATAGACATAATTTTATTTTAACTGATTTTTTTTGTAATTTAGCACAAGATAAATACATAAAATTTAAACACAATGCAAATTTGTCATCTCTGACAACCAGCTAGTTCTCCAGAAATATTGGTTCAATTTCCTTTCAATCTCTAATATATAACTTGATATTTATGATTCCCTAAATAGATAAATTTTAGATATGAAGTTATGAGAAACATCAAAGCAATCTCAGCCTTACACATGCACCCTTTATTAAGCACATGAACCTCACTTATAGAATCTAGTTCCATAGTATTATAGTGATATTAAAAATCTAAAAGTATGATTAATTTATTTTCTAACTACATGTTGTGTTTCCTGGAACTGGAATTTTAATTTCCCTTTTCGCATGTAATATGCCAGTCAAATCACTCCTATTTTAGCTTTAATATCATTAAAAAATCACGCAATTAAATATATAATAAAAAATGAAACCGGTCTTAATTTCGATGCATTACACACTTTTGGACATAATGCAACAAATCTACTAAAGATATTGTATAAATAAAGGGAAATTACTGCACTTAGCAAAAAAATGCATTAATTAAGAAATGATTTTTTAAAGTTTAAACTGACATAGAAATTCTGTTTTAGCTATAATATTTTCAGGAGATATCATGGCAAAGCTCTACAAAGTTGCTTATTGTTTTAATTAATTCGAATTTCAAAAAATTGCTTCAAAGTTTACATTTCTATTCATCAACATATATCTGCGTTAAATTCAGTATATTTGGTACAATGATTTTCTATTTAATATGTTATCACCCACACATCAGCAACACACATTCTCATTCATTATATGTCAATTTAATTATTTTTGAAAAAGGGAAAACAAAAATATATTTTCTAAAATGTGCATGAAATAAGCAAAAAAAAAAAAAAAAAAAAAAAAAGGACTGCAAAATCTAATTGAAAAAAAAATATTTTGAATCCAAAACACAAGCTTTCATTAATTCAAGCGTCAGATATAAAGATAAAACTTGTATTTTTCCTATAGATAAATGCGTTTATATTTAAAAATTTTAAAAAGTAAATTCAAAAATTCTTTGGGAAACTTTTTAACTAACATGTTTGTTATTCAGCATTTAAAATTTTTCGTATCTCATTTTTTCAATTTTGCTATAATATTCTTTAGATGTCAATTTAGTTTTTAAAAAAAAATACAAATTTATTAAATACTATAAAAAATTGCTTCATCATCGCAAAATTCTTCACTCAAATATAAAAATATGCAAACATGATAAAGTCTTAAGATAAATAATTTTTAATGAGTATCATGTATAATTTATGTATTCATAATAAATTTTTAATAAAATTTTAACATATAGAAATCAAATATTTTTATTAAAGATATTTTAATTTCAAGTTTTCGCGTATATGTTTTTAACCTAGGAGAAATAAATATTAATAAATAAAATATATTGTATACATTTCTACAAAAACTATTATTCAAAAATTTTGAAATAATTTTTTAAATTTTTCCATTTTAACATACCAAAAAAATACCAAAAGTACAAAAGATAGACCTTCGAAAAATGATTATCAATTATAGTGTTTAAGAAAAAGTTAAATTTTTGTGCAGCATATGAGAAAAAGAATTTAATTTTGAAATTTTAAAAAGTGTGAGAATTAAAAATAAAGATAATTATTCTGAGTTTTTTCTACTTCTGTAAAAAAATATAATTATTCCAACAGCTTGCGAAGACTTCCTGGAGTATATCTTTTTCTTTCTAAATGCATCATTTATTGAATTTTTCTTTCTAAATACTTTTAATAAGAAACAGACAGAAAATTATCTCATTTTAATAAAGAGAATTAAAATTTGACCTTTGAATGAAAAAAATTAATACATATTTCACTAATATTTGCATCGCTTTGCTATAGAAGTTTACATGATAGTGGTATATTCTCTATACCAACAAAAAAGAACGCTCGTATTTCCTAAATATTTATATTCTATTAATTTGCATTTTATTATAATATTCCTAAATATGCCATAATAAAACATAAATGTGCAGAAATTAATTATTAAAATAATGTGGTTTGTGGTTTGGAAAAGATTAATAAGTAAATTTAATTTAAACAATTTTTAAGTCATGAGTTTTTAACATTCTATGGTAAAAAGATATAAAATTAAATTATTCTCTATTGTTTAATTTCCAGACGTGGTACTCCTAAAGGTGAAAGTTTATATTATATGTTTTAACATATATATGAGTTTAATAAACGATGATTCGAATGGTTTATTCCATAAAATATCATATACAGGAGCAGCCAAAGACAGTACCAAAGTCATATGAATAGAATACGATTCCAACTAAAATGAATATGGATTATTATTATTAATATTATTTGTCAATAACTGGAGATAAATTTTTGCATTTCAGGGAATAAGTGATGCCACCCCGAAAGAATTAGTGTTTGGGATTAACAAATCTTCAAGCCTTCTCGAACCAGTTTACTGTAGTCAGTCGTCTTGTTCATACATGACGGAATGTACCAACTTTGAAATTATTTATTATTTATTTTTTTTTACTTTGCTGAATGGCATCAACCTGAAATCAACCTAAAAATTTCTCTGAAGATAATTTAAGCTAACATAATTAATTTAAATTCTGAAAAACTATATAAATTAACAAACCTGTAATTTTCTGAAATCTACCTAAAAATTTATCTGAAGATAACTTAAGATAACATATTTAATTTAAATTTTGAATAAAATGCATAAATTAACAAACATATAATTTTCTATGAGGAAAGAAATGTAATGTAATTTATATATTCTAGATAAATAAACTTTTAAGTGTTAGGAAATCTCACCACCATACAATTCACCACATAATTTTAAGTTATTACTAATTAGAATATTCAAATGCAAACTAAGTTACATATATTTAAATAAATAATTAGTGAATGTTCCAAAAGTAATATTTGTTTAAATTTCGGATGACTAAATTTACGTTATCACTTATATTTCGGATTTCTGAATTAATTCAATATCCTTTATTTACTTTAAATTATTTTTATTTTTTATTTTTCATTAATTACCATTTTACACGTAGTTATCATCCCATAATATTTAAATAAATTTGTAGATAATTTAAAACAACACTCTTATTTCAAAATTTGAAGAAAGCAATGAAAACAGTATGAATATAATTATCAGAGCCCAAAATCCTATACAGAGCTTTCTATATTCTATATAAATAAGTTTTGAAGTATTTTGAAATTTCTTAATGAGATGATTCAAAGACAACCTTCATAATGTTCCTGCTTAATTAGAACATTGAAATGCATCGTAATTAGTATAGATTTAAGTTGATCACTATTGAATAGAAAACTATCGAAGAAGTTCTGTTTAAATACATTTTTCATCAATATTCTTAGAGTACATATTTTAGTTCGAATTTCTTAAATATTAACAATTTGTTTACATTCTAAAATTATTATTAATAGGAAGTATTGAAATAGAATTTAAAGTGAAAAATGAAATTTTCTGCAATTATGTTGTGCGTATAATGAGCCAAATATTGTCCTTCTGCTGTGATTTCAAATAATCCGTCTAAATTCTAGAAAATAGTAAAGAGCATTTCCCGCTTTCAAACTTTGTATGAACCCAATTTTTTTTCTCTTTATTTAAAACATTTGTTTTGTACTCACATAAAGCATCGTTGAGAAATGCAGTATTAATTGGTAAAATCGTAGTTTGAAGCAAAGCCTGTTAAATTATTACATTTTGCATTCTATTCAAAATTACAAGTAATATGTTTTTTTTTTACTTTTTAAAAATGTAATCAACCAAGATTCTTGTATAGAATGAAAACTAAAAGATTATTAGATGTCTCTTATAAATTGAAATTGGTCTGAAATTTACTATCATTATGAAAAATCAGTGAGGAAAAAAAACTATATAGTTATAATCCCCGGGGTGCACCTCAAAATGAGGATGAGATGCTTCTGGTATAGTGGTTGGATCTCGCCACCTTGGAGGATGCACAGAAGGTGGGAGATTTGGCCCCTACCATCTATGACGAAACGTACTTCCTTAAGGAAGGGTTGTACCGTGGCCGGTGATAGCCCTTAGGACTCAACCACAATTTCCGCCAGTGTTGCTGTTCCGGTGTTCCGGTAATTCAGTATTATTTATCCGTGTGCGTTCGGGTGGGTCGGACAGTCAGTGATTTGATTAACTATATGGTTATGACTTTTTTTATTATATACCGGAATAAAGTTGGGACACTCAACCAAAAGATTTTTTTTAATTTGTATTTTCTATTAATTTTATATTTATAAAGGAAAGGTTTTCAAATAAGTGGATTATTTGTATTCTTCAAAAAAGCTTTTATATAACCTTGTTACATTTGCACATCCCTTTCTCGATAAAAGTAGGCATCTTTGATTTAGATTATTTTTTCAAATACTATTAATTCAAGAAAAGAAATGAATTGACTCAATTTCTTTTAATCGACTAAACTTTCATGAAACTGCATAACAATAAGTGAAATAATTAATTTAATAGAATAAGTTAGGATCTAAATTTTAAGTAATATGGGAACAAACTATTACTGCAAATATTCAATTCCTAATTTTAAGAACATTTTAAGAGTTCCTAACCATTGCTAGTATAAATGGTCCTGATGTATAACTAAGGCAATTTTTTACTTCTAAAAATGATAAAGAAAAATATAAAGTTTCTGATTTTAAGTACATAAAGTTCTTGTAAAAGAAATTTATTCCATATATTCATATCTTTGAATTGAATTTCATGAATAATTGAAATTATTGCAAAGTTAAGTAACAAAAATAAAATACAGATGATATATCTGAACAGTTTATACTTAAACGAATTCTTTCCTATATAAAAAAAAATGATGGACATTTATTGTGAAAATCTAAATCAAAGATGGCTACTTTTATCGAAAAAGGGATGTGCAAATGAAACAAGGTTATATAAAAGCTTATTATATTTTTGAATTGTCTAATACATGGTTAAGATTCCCATATTATACAAACAATTAGCGCGTCTATATTCTTTATTCCACTGTAAATAAAATCTTAACCTGAACCTTCATTCACTTCTTAAAGAACACTTTTTAGATTTTTATTACATACTTTAAACAATAATTCTTCTTTGAAAAATGGTGAAGTTTGAAATTTACACTTAAAATGCACAACTTCTAAGATCATTAGATTACTTGATAAGATGCAGAGCATCATTTACGAGCCATAGTTCAACAATTAAGCACTTTGTTATCTAAATTACATGAATTGCTCGTCAAATCATCGCGAATTCTAGAATTCAAATTATGATCATAATTAAACGTTGCAGACTTGTCTGGAAAGTTTCCTATGTCTGTAGAAGATTATCTAATGATTTCCGACATGTACAGATATCAAAATAACATATCTGTCAACAAGTGTTATTTTGATGAGCTAAATATATGAAATTCGTGTGTCAGATTGTAGTTACGAAATTTCGAAACGGAAAATTTTGTTATTTAATTTCTTAGAAATATTTTTGCAATATTTGAAGTAAGTTTTTCTTTTATGTAAATCTAAAACTTCTTACTTCTAAAAGTAGTTTAATGAGTGACATTTCGATTTTTATCAAGAGCACAATTCTATTTAGCATCTTAAAAGCTTTATTCTCAACAAAAACCTTTGAAACCAGATCGCTTTTTTTTATAATAGTTTCCTCTGTCGTTTGGCTCTAGAACACGCCGGAAACAAGTAATGAATGTAAGCATTTAAAGTAATTTTATATAGCATTATATTATATTTTCGGCTTCTGAAGCGGAGGGTTTCAGGTTCGAGTCCCGATTCCAACAAGAACATGTAAGTGGGTCTGGTTCATGTTAAATCCATTTTGTCTTCGCATTGGTTTGGTGTGAAAGCTTGGAGAGGGGGAACTGGAGAATGCTAGAACAGATGTCGTCCTCGTCATCTGACCGCGGTTCAAAATTCTGAGATCCGTCTCAAAATAGCCCTATTGTTATTGCTTTAAAAAAGGGACGTTAATATAACTAAACTAACAAAAAAAATCTTACGCTTCATGTGAAATAAATAATTTATCTTTAAAATTTTCAATTGCACTTTTACCTTTTGCCTAAAATCAACAAATCAATGCACCCACTAAATAGCATAGACATTTTAGCAGCATGTTTGAAGTAAAAATTACTAAATATAAATTTGTTGCAGGGGATGCATTTTAATCGAGCTATTAAAATTAGAAGAACAATTTATCGACGACATCTTCAACGAAACATTTTAAAATATACCATTCTTATTGTTTTCCGTCAATCTGAATTTTCTAACCCTATCCATATTTTTCATTCATATTACTTTATAATATAATCTCCAGTTGCCTAGAATATATATATATATATATATATATATATATATATATATATATATATATATATATATATATATATATATATATATATATATATATATATAAAAGTTACTGAATCGTGATTTCCCATTCATATATTTCTTTCATATTACTAAGCAATAGTTAGTTGACTGAATAAAAAAAATAACTGAATTCAGATTTCAGCAAAAATTAAATTATTGAATTTAAAACTGTTTTTTTTATTCCTAAATAAATACTGTTTTATTGTCTCCACCCATTTTTGTAAATGCGGCCTATTTCGTTTGTAGGTTTACTGGTGGTTGCAAACTATTACGCACATTTCAAAGTAGCCACCTCTGACGACCAGTAGATTTTCTAAGATTAATTATTGCTAAAAATTTAAACTAAGCTTTTGATATACCTGCGTCTTAATGGCTTCCCAAACAAAATATTTTTAAACTTTTATTATGGACATGAAACGCGTACCATTTTTGAAATCTCATATCAATGTTACTTGCGCTATGCATTTTCATATTTTCCATCTGTCCAATGCAGTTCAGTTATAGTAACTTCCGCTTTTAAAGCAACAATGTTAAACATGTAGCATTTGTTAATATATAAATAAACATAACATTCTTTAAATATGTAACATTTGCATCGATCAACACTATTGTGATAGAAATAATTCCATTAAAGACATTTGAATACTGTGCTTGTATTCCTTTCATAGTATTCTATACAAGATATTCTTTTATTTCATTCTAAGCTGATAAAGAAGCAACATGATCAATGCTGTTTGTATATTTAGTATTATTTGTTTATTCTATCGTCAAAGAATATTTTCAGTGGTATGGGAGAAAATGTCAGATATGAAAGTAAAGTCAACAGTTTAATATTTGCAGTTTGAAAAGAAATATATTGATTTCAAAATGTTGATTGAAATGTCGGTAAAATTGTTGATTAAAAGCATAGCTTGAGTAAAAGTTTAGAAATAAATATTTTAAGTTGTCTGCTTAAAATGTTTGCCATAATTAAAGAAATATATATATATATATATATATATATATATATATATATATATATATATATATATATATATATATATATATATATATATATATATATATATATATATATATATATATATATATATATATATATATATATATATATATATATATATATATATATAACCAATCAAAGTAAGAAATATTTTGAAAACGAATCGAAATAGTTTTGGAATATATATATATATATATATATATATATATATATATATATATATATATATATATATATATATATATATATATATATATATAAATATTTGTATGCTTTACAAATATACTCTAATAATTGAAATTATATTTAATTGACACGGCAAAGTTATTTGATTTCAGCCATCATAATTCTTCAAGCTAATTGCCAAGATACATAAAAAATAATTATTATTTTTAAAGTCTTGTTATGGATGTGGGTACAGTTAATTTCACATCTTATCGTCAAATTTGACAAAAATGGTACGGCAAGGCCTGTGTCCGTTTTTTTTTAAATTTCCTTTTAAAAATATTTTTTTCCTTTCTTAAACAGTAGTATTTGGATGATTTATTTGTAAAAATGCCCTTATCAGTATTTAATGAAGATATGACCATTTGACAGAGAAACACTATTTCATGGCGAGAAATTAAATGTTTAAGCTTATTTAAAATATTGTTAGAGGTTAGTTAACTGCTTTTATTAGATTATAGATAATGTATAAATTATAGATATAGATTAACTTTCAATTTTAAATTAATTAATCGTTTAGGAAATTTAACTAAAATGAAGTCAACAGCATACATATATACTTAAAAGAGAGATATAATCATAAGTTTAGTTGGTAGGAAAATTTGTATTTAGTAATATCTGTTGATTTTATCGAGGCCATTGTCATTGCAGTACACTTATTGTAGCTTTCATAATTGGTTTAGATGCGCATCTTAATAGTTGGTACTATTGTTAATTATCTAATTAAATTAGTTATTAACAGTAATTGGTACTATTATTTTACTAAGTTGTGGCGTCCCGACTTCATGTCCCGGTTTGGGCATGGTTGTTCTTTTTCTGTGTTCCATTTGTTAGGTGTGTGAATGTATCTGCCTGTAAAAAGGGGTTGTGCAAGAGAATGTGATGCATGAAATATCCAAGTCTTACTCTTGATCCTAGTAGGCGATATTGAAAAAACAAGAGACACTAATTCGGCTTAAATCGCTGACAGATAACTGTCAGCGGGCTTGTAAAGTGCCATAAGTCACAACAACAACATTTTACTAAGATAATTAAGAATCTGGCATCCTCAAGAGAATTTGGAGTTTTGTTTTGAAAACTGTCACCCGTCTCATTTTCCATTACTATAATCATTTCAAATTGATTCTTCTAAAATATCTATGCATTACCAAGCACTGGCACATCAATGTCTAAGGCTAAAAAATATTCAACGTTGAATGGAAAATACAAGATTGATACAATTTAGAGAAACCTAAAATTTTTGAATAAGCTGCCTAAACATTTCTTTATTTAATATTTCAGCAAGGCCAATATCTTTGTTATTGTTTCGGTTTTATTTTTCAGTCAAAGACTGAAATTTCCAACAATTTTAAATGGTGGATGCTGCCTTAGAATTATTACTTCCGGAGACCAAACCACCTGCATTTATTGACACTAACTATATATGGATTTAAGAGAATATTATCCAGACTATAAACAATCATCTTCGAAAATATTCTTGAAACATTTGACGATGCCTAAATCTAACGGCCTCAGGAATGGCATGTAAGCTGTTGGAAAGTAAACCACTTTTAATAAGCCTTTTTTATTTTATTTTTTTCTAAATTAGGAAAATATAGCGTGGTGTGTAATTACCAAGCAGGGTAGCAATATTCTTCCTCTGAATCATCATCTCATTGTCAATACCAAGCATTGATTCCCAAATGAGCACATTTTGTTTTCTAATTGCACGAAACTATCTACTTATCAGGGTAACTTTGTCAACATTAAGGCGCCTTCAAATCTTTTTCGTTTCACAATCTTCATTGCCTTTTCTAACATAATGTTCAATATCACTTCTTTTTTACAAAAAGTATATATTATAAATTGAGAAATCCCTAATTTTTGTAACATCAACTTAGTTCAATCTTGTTTAATTTCCGAAATAATTTTAAATCATTCTTCAAATGATTGCTTCAAATGCTTTTTTACTACCAAATTCACCACCATTTAGGCAGAGATATAATCATAAATTATAGTGAACGAATTGCAAAGAAGACGTGGTCAGTCTGGAGTGACAGTGTCTTACCTACGAATGAAGCAGTTCGACAATGACTGTTCAAAGAAAGAGGCAATTATTACCACAAGGTAATTAAGTATCAGTAAAATTGAGTGTTCATTTAACAATTCTTTTATTAATTTTTTCACCAAAACATCCATATATCATTAATTAAACGAATTTTGTCACACGATTTCCAGTTTTAAATACAAAATATAGTCGAAAATACTCAAAAAAAATTTTTTGTAGTTTAATCATATCTGCTTTTATGATAAACAAGGCTATAATTTTTTTTTGATAATATTCACAGATTTTTGCATTTCGATATGCAATTGCGAGATAGAATGAAATAAATATAGAAAACTTTAAAACTTAGAAATTATCTTTTTCCTAGGAGTGACGGATGAAAAAGTTCACCAATGATTGTCCAAAGAAAGAGGCAATCATTACCACAAGGTAATTGAGTATCAGTAAATTGCTTGTTCATTTAACATTTTTTAAATTAATTTTTTCACCAAAAATTCATATATCATTAATTAAACGAATAATACTTATACCAAATTTTGTCACAAGATTTCAAATTTTACATACAAAATATAGTTGAAAACACTAAAATTTTTTTGTACCTTAGTCATATCTGCTTTTATAATAAACAAGGCTATTAAATTTTTGCATTTCTGTATGCAATTGCGAAATATAATGAATTAAATATAGAAAACTCTAAGAAATTGCTAGAAATTATCTTTTTCCTAGGAATGACTTTAAATAATCTAAATAACTTTTAAGGAAAGAGAGAAAAAGTGAGGAAGAAACATCATTATGCGCAGACATGCAAATGCAAAATAAAGGAAATGTGAATCGGCAAAATGAATTTGCAGAATATTTACGTCGTAGAAGCATTAAGTATATGCATTATGCATTAAAATTCATTTTTAAAGCACTTCCATCCAAAAGCATTCTATAGTCTCCATAATCTTGTTATTATTTTATTTTTTTAAATGATGAAAGTTGCATGTGAGAATGTTAAGCAAAAGTATGATTTCTCTTTATTTCTGAGTTAAAAGGGATTTTCTTTTGAAGTCAATGAAATTCAAATATGATAAAGTTCTGAATTTTAAGAATAGAATAAATTTATTCTTAATTATTTCAATAAAAGTTAGAAGGAATTCGGAAGTGAAAGAATTAATATAATTGCTTTTTATATAGGACATTAAATCACATTGATCTTCACATGTGGAATATTAAATATTATTTTATGCGGATCAACTTCAAAATGGAAATTTATATTAGAGATTACTTAATTCTTCTTCATTCTTTCTTTCTTTGATAATTAAATGATAATGTATAAAAATTATAGAAATATAGCAAAATATGATTTTCAATTTCCAATCGGAAAGGCTGAAAGTTCTTAATTTTGGAAATAAAGCAGTTAAATAAGTTTCAGAATTTTTTTTAATATTATGGTTAATTTAATAGTAATGAACAAAAAAAAATAATGGAAACCTCATATATGTGGACTGTGGGAAGAAATAATAAAAATTTAATTGAATCAGCTTTTCTGAAATGTTGAAAATTGTTTTCTTTTTAAATCAAATTTTCTGACTAAAGATACAAGAGTAAAATCATTTTTGATGATTGAGTAGAATGCTAAATTTAAATATATGTATACGGAAATTAAATTATTTCCAATAGTATTTCTTAAAATATTTCGAATATTTTAATCGTAATATAAAAATAAAGGAAACAGCGAAATGTGGTGATAGCGGATAGAGAAAATAAAAATTGGGTTTCTTTAAGAGCTGAAAAATTCATACTTTGTAAATCTAGCGTTTTGACAGAAAATACAAAAGTTAAATTATTTGTGACAATTTCTTGCTTAAAATGTTTAATTAATTTAATATTCTAAATAAAAGTAACATTAATATCGTATATAAATATTCCTGGTTTAAGAATCAAAGAAATGATCGAAATCATTCATGGACTGAAAACTTTTCATATTATTTATTGTTGAAACATTAAATGTTATTTTTAAAAATAGACTTATTTTGCATTTTTTCTTCCTTTTTCCACTTTCCTCCTTCTTTACTACTCTCATGAAAGAAATCCTAATTTGATTCTAAATGTTTCTGTAAATTTACTCGATTATACATTTCATTTATTCTTAAAAATATTTAAACGTAGTTTGGAAATTGGTTATCATTCTATGAATATTTCGTCAAAATAATTTAACATTTTTTATCTAACTGTATTATTAATTTTATTTTCAGGCATAATATAGCAAAATTTGAAGCACTATTTTAAATATAATTTATTTCGTACAGATATATATAGATATATAAATATTATCACAACTACAACAGAAGAAATGTTCGAAAACAAATAATCCATTGGAAAGAAGAAAATTTTATTTACAATAAAACTGATTAGTTATAGATATGAATTCCAAAAAAAGAAACTGATTTTCTTTCTTTGGAATGTAAATTGTTGAACGTTCCTAAAACATGTCAAAATATTGAGATTGAAATAAAAAAAATATTAAAAATCGTCAACAAAATAAATAAAACCATGAGCGCTCAGAACAACAACAACAGCCAGCGTCCTGGCATAGGGGTAGCGCGTCTTTCTAGTGATCTGGGCTTCCTGGGTTCGAGTCCCGGTTCGGGCATGGTTGTGTTTTATCTGTTCTATCTGTGATATGTGTGAATGTGCCCCCCTGTGAAAAGAGGTTGTGCTAGCAAATGTGATGCGTAAGTAGCTAAGTCGTACTCTTGGCCCTAGTTGGCGATTCTAAAAAAAACAAGAGACACTCCAAACAATGCAATAAAACGTAATGTAAAAAGTGACATTAAGTGTTGCAATAAAAACAAATGTAATAGAAACATTTTCAGTTAATACACTTTTACCAGTGCCCAGAAAAGAAGAATTTAATATTTTAATTTCCTTCTCCTTAGTCGTTATTCATAATTAAGGTATAATTGCAGAATAAAAAAAAAACCAGATAATTAAAACAATAGGGAAAAATCAGAAAATGGATTTAAAAATTATTTTCGATTAATCATTCTATGCAGATGAAATTTTCTATGACATATAGAAAATTCCATGTTCAGATGTAGTGCAAAAAATCATTCTTAAGTGTCTTTGGTATAAATGAATGAATAGATGCTCTATTAAATTGTACATTTTTTTTTTAATTTTTCTGAATGAACATAAACGCACTTATTAATGTAGTCTCGCTCAATGTTTATTATACATTTTTACACTGAACTCATGATGCCCTAAAAGAGAAATATTCCTTTTAATAGTTAGAAATAAATAAATCTAAAAATCTTGTTTTTGTATACTTCTAATATAATCGCTCAATCAGATAGAAATTTCCATTGGTTTTTAGTATTTTTTTATTATAATAACATATGCGTAAAACACTTATTTCTTACTTTTTAAAGCTCTTTTGAAATCTGATTATTTTTCGATTGTTTTTTCAAAAGGTTAACTGGCTTTATTTGTACCTTGCATTAAAGAATCCGAAATTTATTTCACAAATTATCTCCTAGATGGCCTAAAAATATGGAAACTGAATTTATCGAATATTACACAATTTGTTTTATTAAAATTAAAATAAAATATTGTGAGAGCAACGCACAAGTGTACAAAGCTTTGAAATTCTTGAACATCAGAATAAGAATGATATCAAACAAAATGTAAGAGTAGAGATTAAAATTTAAGACAGATGATTTAAGTCATATCACTGAGCCGCCCGAAGACACACGGATAAATAATACTGAATGGCCAGACCGCCGCAACAGCAACATTGGTAGGAACTGTGGTTGAGTCCTAAGGGCCATCACCGACCACGATACAGCCCTCCCCGAAGGAAGTACGTTCAGTCATCGATAGGAGAAGCGATATCCAATACCTATTTATGTACCCAACAAGGTGGTAGATCCCACCACCATACCGGAAACATCTCATCCTCATTTCGACGTGCCCTCTCCCCCCCCCTTGGGTAGACAGATGATTTAAATTAAAACTTCGATGGTTAATAGTTACAAGTTTCTAAAAAAAATATTATAGTATATTATTCACTAAGTCATAATTCCAAGATCACAAAATTTTCCAAACCAGCAAAAATACATCTGGATAATGATTTGTTTACTCTTTAAAATCCGATTGTTATTAAAGAATTGAATTAATCATGTCATTAATTACATCTTAGATAATTAATTATATCTTTGAATTTTCTTTATTTATGCTCACATTTTTTTCCAATGAAATATTTTCTTAATACTTCTTTATATACTTCTTTGTATAATAAGCTAATTCTTTTCTGATATAATATTTTACGGCTTGAAATTATCTTTTATCAATCTTTCTATTATAATCGAAGTATATATATTCTTTCTATAGTAATTCTATAATAATCTTTCGATAATAATTTTTATTATTAAGGTATTATTTAAAAATTCATCTAATTTAACTATTTATTATATTTTTAATTTGATAATATGATTGAAAAAATGAGGAGATATACCTAACTAAATCTAACGAGCTGTTAACAAAGCAAACGATATTTAAAGCGAATAGCTAATTTAAAATGATAACGTGATAGATAAAATTGTAATCAATTTTCAATGTGCAAATAACGTTAAAAATGAAACGTTTAAATAGATAATAAAATTAATGCTAAATCAGTGATGTCTGAGTACCAAAAAAACAAGAATTCTATTTTTGTTTCTTCCATAATTTTATTTCTGTAATTTCAGTATTTATAATCGAGATTGACAATCATTTTACAAAAGTATTTAATGATTAAACTTTTTTACGTTTCTTTCATATTTTATTACTTTTTCATTGTGATTGTATGAGATAATTGTATATATTTCAATAAAATATTTTTTTTTCTTTGATTGATTTCTTTACTATTGATTCGACTGATAAAATCAGAAATTAAATTAATCAGATGAATTTTAGTTTGTGATATTTATTTGTGAAACACATATAAAAATAGTGAAACGTTTTCCATTTTCCAATAATTAATAAAGAACATTTTCAATTTACATTTATGCATGAATATTAAATACATTTATAGAAAAATTATAACGATATCTGTTATTTAACTGAAATGTTAAGGAAATAAAGTATGATTTTCCCAGAATTTAATCCATTATAATTTAATATTAATGTTTGTATTTTTAATTCTTCGCAAAAACTGTAAATAAAATAAGTACCAAATATCTTTCTTCTTATTTCTCTTTCTTCTTATTATCTTTCTTTTATTATATATAATATGAACAGGAATATAAAAGTCAGATATTTAAGACATAATGTATATTTCAAAATAAATACGTTTGGAAATAATTTTTCAAATCAGTAAATATAAAGACTGAATTTTAAATGAACATTGGTAAAAGAAATAATATATTATAAAACATATTCAGGTTTAGTGAAAACAAATATTTGTTCTTAGGTCTTCTGAGTTAAAAATTTTCTGGCTTCTATTTTGCCTGAATAATTCCTTTTTCTTCAGTTTAATGCATCATTTATAGATATTCTCTTTCCCATTATAGAAAAACAAAGAATGGGAAAGGAAATCCTCTTTCTTTAAGACTTGTATTTTTTTTTAATTCTCAAAAAATAGATTTTCGCTTTGAAAATCGTATTATTTCCAGATAAATATCTCTATTTGTTATAAATTCTTTACTCATAATTCTTGATATTTCTAAAATTTTTTTAAAATAGTCTGTTTTAATTTTTATTGAATTTTGTTTTAAAATGTGTCAGTTTTTATTATGAAGGGGTTCTATTTCAAACGTAAGAATTAGTGATGTCATTCAAAAATAAATTAACTGATTGTAAAATAAGCAATAAAAACTAATTTGATTTCAAACAAGAAAAGGTAATTTAGTTAAAAGTGTTTTTTGATATGAAAAGATATATTTATTAATAGATAATTTCATATTTTGAAGGCATGGAATTTTATTGTTTTAATATTGAATTTATTGTATTAGAACGGATAATGAAATTCTCTATAAATACAATTTGTGATTGTTATAAAATTGATATATTGTATCAGAATATTTATTTAATGGAATTCAAGACTGATACTCTACATTTTTCCGAAAATTCAAATTAATATTTACTACATAAATTAACCATGATTTTATTCAACTCTATTTTCACTATTTCTAGAAAATTGCATTTTCTTGATAAGTTTTTAAGAAAATAATTAACACCATTTTAAATAGTAATTTTAATAGTATTTTATCACTGTTTTAAAAAGTAAACAATATCGTTCAAAAAACTTTTAAAATATTTCTTTCGGAAAAATAATCATAAAATTAAAAAAAAATCTTTCTTCCCACTTTTATAGATAGAATTCGTATCCATTTCAAATTGGAAATTTCTGTAGGACCATTTCAAAATAGCATCCATAAATTTTATTGAAATAGTTTTGGAACTCTTTAATGAGCACGCAATTGCCTGCCATCAATTGTAAGCACGCCCTTTCTTGAATAGACAATAAACTTCTATTTAAGGAATAAGAAACGATGCTTCAGTTTTATCTGAAAATAATAAGTGTTTAATTTGTCATATTTTAATTAATATTTTAACGTGATTTTTTGTATATTCAATCAATGAAATATATGAACAAATTTCTAAATTATAAATGGGCACCTTAAAAAAACTTATGCACCTTATAAATGGGCACAACACCTTAAAATCTGCTATGCAGACAAAAGCAAAGAATATATTATTCGTAGATGGACTTTATACATAATCTAATGCTAACAGAAGCTGAATAAGTTATATTATATGACGTCTGCCAATAAGTGTATGAGAATAATTGCAGTTTGGAGATAGGATGGCATTTGCCGCCCTAAGCAGGCATATATTCTTGAATTAGCCACATATCCTGAAGTAATTTATTGCCAGTTATACTTTTATCCGTCACCTTGTTTGATCCAGACTCAATGACCATGAAATGCTTTTCTCATATTGATTGGATTGGTTTTATGATATTACTGGGTAGATATTAAAACTAAGTTAAATATATACTAACTTAATGTGATTTTGAATATCTAAGAAAAATGTAGAAATATTAAACTGTAGTTTCAAACTTTCGCTTAAGATATTAGTGATGTTATCTTCAAAATAAAAGTTACGTGCATATACGAAAAAATGAGAAAAAAAAAATGTGAAGTTTTAAAAGTTTCGAAAAGATTCGATACGCAACCTTAATTTGTATAGTAAAGTTATGTACGAATATAAGTAGAATGTAGATGAACCGATAATTCACATTTTTAATAGTGCGATGATGTCATGGGACTGATCCCCAATTGAAATCTTCATGCACAGAATCAATGGAATTTACTTTGGACAATTAAAGTAACGATACTTTTATTAGTAAAATCACAGTATCATGGACATGAAGTCATGTCTAAACAATTGAACTGCAGTTAAGGGAAATCAATATCTCTCGCGAATCAGCTGATTCCCAAAGGTGAGTAGTAATTTATATAAATATTAAAGTGTTTTAATAATCTTTATTTCATGAATAATTATTATAAAATATATATTGATTCCTATTTTGTTAGAATACAGGAGTACCGCATGAGTTTTCAAATTTTTCAATGGGTTTTATTAAATTACTGTTATGAGTCGTTATTATAAATTTTAGAATGAAATATTAAATGAAAGAGAAAATTACATCTTCCTTATTACATATTTCTTTCTTATCAACATATTACATTCTTTTCAAAATTTTTCTCAAAATATCAACTCAAGTTATAGTAAAATTAAAAATATTTGGAAAATTTGCAGCACTCGGCACTATATGAACTTTAATATTTCATTTTTAAATACTTCATTTTTTTATTTTAGAAATTTGGCGAATCATACTGGATTTTTTTTGAGAAAACAATGGAAATAAATAGATGGCAATTATCTAAACTATATTATTTGGCGAATCATTTTTTAATCCTTTTTTTAATTTTTTTCTACGAATTAATCTTAGATAAGAAGTTAAGAATGTTTTTATTATTACTAAGTGAAGATTAATACTTTCGTTTAGAATATTTAAATAATAAATTAAATTTATTATTTTATTATAAAAACGTAGATTCAAAACTATTGAATTAATGTTGGAAAAATAATTAATAATTAGAGATTTAATTTAATAAACTCATGATACAGTATTCCTGTACACTGCAATAAATTAAGAGCAATTTCATTTCAAAAAAAAGTTGAAAATACGTCATAAGAAATTAAGTCTCTTGAATAATATCACCAAAAAGAAAATTCTTCACTTAAGGCGTCTATTATCTTTCATCAAAATTACTTGCAACCATAAATTGGCAGCAAAAATTTGGCACTCAATTGTATCTAATATGTGTAATATAAGAATTCCTTGAGATAAAAAATTTTTAAAACTTGTATTTTTACATGCCTTTCAAAATATTCAAATATGTTGGAGAAGGTATTTCATTTTTGTTTCTTTTTTTTTAATTCCTAATTATTATCGATATTATTTTTTTCACTATAATCAGAATTCAAATGTCAAAACTGAATTCGAATACCTTTTATAATGATAGTGCTTCAATTATGTTTGAAATCTAAACTCTGTTAATTTATTTATTTTCAAAAATAAATAATATAAATAGATTTCTAGAAGTTACTCAATAAATTACATTCTGTGGTAATTAAATCACATGAATTTTCCATCCATTCATCAAATTTGGCCTTAATTAAACTTCTCAATCTTTTCAGAAGAGATTCATAAGTTCAGAGAGTTGAAACAGATATTTGTAACTATATGCTTATTTTAGGAATGTTTGCTACAAATTACTGTTTTAAAGGTAAAAAGTCATAAATTATGCATCTGGCAGCAATTATCACTTTATGAAACATTGTTAATTGCATTTATTTTTATATTATAATATTATATATATATATATATATATATATATATATATATATATATATATATATATATATAATTAGATATTTTTATTGGTTTTATTTAACTTAGAATATAGTAAATTATACCATAGCTCCATTGAATTCGCATTACAGTTATTTTTTTTTGTATAATGGGTAAAATTTTCTGTAAATTAATCTAAAAATATCTATAATGAAGAAAAATGAATGGTTGTGATTATCCCGAATTGGAGCTACAAGCATTTGATGTCACCGAACATGAAACTTCGAAGTCAAATGATATTTATTATTTTAAACTGAAATAATATGCCTCTGCATTGCACTTAAATATACTTTATAAAATTAAGAAACTGTGTGATTTTAATGAATGTTATGTTATTCAAGATTTAGAAAATTTAGCGGACAATATTGTTCAATATTAAATTTTTAAATATTGTTAGGGCTTCTTTGTAGTGAAAATATTTTGATTTCTTGGCGAATTTTCGGTCATAAATGTGGCGACTTGGCAAGAAATTTTCCGACGATATTGGCTTGATGATATTTCCTGATGAAAGGAATAATTTTTCACAAACATGTATATCAGTTTTATTTTTTTTCTTTGTATCGGTAGAAAAAACAGCATATTATAAAAAAGCCTTTTATAGCATTATCGCTAAGTAATTTTTAAAAAAAAAATATGACTCAAAATAGAAAAAAAAAATAATTTCCTTTGCAATTACTTCAGAGAAAACTCGCTTTGAAATTTAATTTATAATAAACATATGTAGAAAATTTCTTTTACTGCACATAATTTTCTTAAAATTTCCATTCATGTAAGGAATTTTATTTTACTCTAAAAATGCATACAGTTAATAATTTATAATAAATATATCTAAGCAGCAAAACTAAGATAAAGAATAAAATCTTATTTCATTGTTAGAAATCTTATTTTGAAATTAATGATTTTATTTCAAATATTAAGTTGATAATTTTTTAAAAGATTTTGCTACAATAATAAGTATGATGATACACGTTTTCCCCAAAAGTCCCGTTCTCCTTTTTTTTTCTATAGAAATAATTATTTTTGAAAAACAATTCAACACTTATTATCAACAACTTCCTACGATAAATATTTTCTTTTTCAAAACAACTTTATTTGATATTTCATTTTTATTTATGTTGTATTTCCTCATCAGAAGGCCAACTGTCCTCAAAATTTGAAAAATATCAATTCCTCCAGACAGGATAAAATAAATTAAACTGAATTTTTTTCAGCAGTGCAAAATTTTTTGATATATCTGTTATATTTTAGAGATTAATAAAAATAAAATAATAAGGAGTAAACAAAAATTTAAAAAAGAAAAATAATTGGAAAAAAAATTTCCAACAACAAAATTACATGGAGCCTCATTTTTACGCAAAATTCTAACGAAGAAATAATAAATAATAATTTTAACAACTAGAAAATCTCAAAAATATCAATTAAGCCAGACAGGATAAAATAAATGAAATAAAGTTTAGACTAAATTCTATTAATTACCATTTACCATCGAATTGGTATTTTTTAAACAGTATTTTTTTCCACAGTGCAAAAATATTTGATATATATATTATATTTTAGAGATTAATAAAAATAAAATAATATGGAATAAATAAGAATACTAAAAAAGAAAAATAATTGGATACAAAACTTCCAACAACTAAAATTACATGGAGATAAATGCAAAATTCTTATGAAAAAATAGTAAATAATAATTTTAACAACTAAAAAAATACCGACTGATATAGAATAAAAACTTGAGAGATTAAGAAAAATTGTCTTATTAACATTTCAAACAAAAAAGTGCGAAATAAAAGTAACTTTTTTCCTGGAAATATACTGGATTTGGCGATGATCTAATAATAAATTAGTTTCGAGTGTAAGCAAATATTATATGAATTACTGAGGCAGTATTGGAATACCTTTTTTTAAAAAAATATGCATTCGAAACTATATATTTGCAGCGAAATCTACTTATATTTGTTTTCGAACTGTTAAAAGAAACCTTTTCTTCAATTTTTTATCTGAAATGTGCTATTTATAAGACACATATTTAGCCAAAAAATTGTTTCATTTGTGATTGAACAATATTTGTCCATTTAATCCTTCATTAATTAATTTGAAACGTATCTTTAAAAATTCCTTTAATTTTATTTGAGTGGACTTGTTTCATTTTACGTAGTAGATAGATGCATCTACAGGCATGTATCTGAGAATGTAAACTTTATTAATTTTATACCTATATTTCCAATAAACTTTTGATACATTTGATGTCAAAATAAGTTATGAATTCAAAAATGCATCTTAATTTTCAAATAATAATTAAATAAAAAAAAATGTTTTTGATGTTGAAGAAAATAATTTTCGTATTCATGCGCATGGGCACGAAAACATTGGAAAAGGATTTAAGCAAACAATGCATTTTAAAATAATAAAGCACATCTAAAAGTAAATTCCGCTAAAATTTTATTCTGTCCTGCAGCTTTGGTAACGATAATTTTTTATGGACAACGTGGAAGAATGAAAGTTGTAAAACAAGAGAGAATGTTCGAAAGCAAATGCCTATTTTCTGCACTACATTAAAGATTTAATAGTCTGCAGTATAGATGAAGAATTCGACGAGCATCGCGTTTTTGACTCTTATGCATTATTTATCGTTGTCTCCTTTCACATTTTTTGAAAGCATAAGAAGAAAGACATACTTTCTTTGTTGAAAGGTAATTTGTTTTTCTTTCTTGAAAAAAGGGATATGAGCATCTAAATTTGCATTATTTTAGGATGCACTTTTCTGTCTTTTTTATGATGATGATTCGTACTACGGAATATTAAAAAAACATCTAGTGCGTTATGCCGAATAAATTACCAAATATGTAAATATTATCTAATTAATTTTAATTTTATTCCTGCGCATTTTCAATATATGTATGTGTGCGAGCGTGCGTGCGTGCGTGTGTGTGTGTGTTATTTTAGAAAGAAGAGCTAAATATAATAATGTAATATAATGTACAAAATAATGTAACAATAATGAATTAATTATTATCTAATAAATTAAATTCCCCAATTTATTAGATAAATTGGAGAATTTATATTTTTTCACAATTGTTCGCAAATATATTCTTCTTGGAAAATATTTCTTGTTAGATCAATCTTTCAAACATTAAGCAATTAATCTAAATATTCAACGAACATTTTTACATTATTTGAGCAGCATAAAGTGTAAAGAGTTGAGGAAAAATTTCCATTAGATCATTTACCATACACCAAAGAAGGAAATGCGACTCTTAAAAAAGTTAAGAGACAAAACCAGATTTTATTTGAAGATAACACGACTTATATTATGAAATATTAAATCTTTGTGTTACATATCTTTAAAAAAATAAAAGGTCTCCATCTTTTACTCATTTTTAGAAGGTAATAGTTTTAATGATATTTCACCATGTCGTCTTATCTACCATTACTAACGATTCTTTTAATTGCCTTACCTGAAACCATTGCAATAATCCTTGTTTGCCATTTATCTGATGATGGTGCGCCAGTTGAATGACGTGCCTAATACATCTCTGGTTATTGGCAAGTAAATCGTATTAACTCTATATTAGGTTTCAGGTACTAAAAGAATATTAAATTTGTATTAATAATTTGCTAAGACACACATGATTTTACTTTCTATATTATTTAAATATTTAGCTAGAAAATTGCTTTAAAAGTCTTAAATTAATAGTTTATTTCTATGGAAGAGACTTCTAACCATAATGTTAGACATTTAAAGAAAAACCATGCGAAAGTTATTTTCGGATCCGAATTTTACGGTTCTTGTGTTGCTTTTCCAATCCCGTTCCATGATCTCAATGAAAGTAAACAAACCGATGATTCGAACCCGACCTTTTTGCGTGTTTTGTGGTGGGCAACAATCGCAATGCAAATCGAGCGACTATTTTAATTTCGGCTCGTGTCGTGGTTTCTAGAGAAGAGAGGGATATGGAATATTAGAAATGTGATTTAGCTCTAAGAGAGTGAGAGTCGACTGTTTTGGCTATGCAACTGTATGTTGCTTCAACATTTTAACTATGCCGATTAGTTATTTTAGACGGTTCGAATCTGATGTCTGGTAATGTTGATTTAAGTTTTTATTATTCAACTTATTATTTGTTTGCTCCAGTTACGAGCACATTGACTTTATTCTTGATTTTTAATAAAAGTCATTTTTTTAAGAAACTGCTTTCATCTTTATGCCTTCTTGACACAAAAATTCCACTGCTTGCTTTACTAAAGTTTGGTTATAGGCCCAGAGGTTTTAACACATAAGATAATCAAAAGAATAATTTTCACAGGCATTATCAATTGAAATAAAGGAAAAATGAATTAAAAACTAAAAATAAAATGGAGGCATGGTCTCTGTATGTTAACAACTATTATGTTGAAATATACTGTAATTAGAATAGGACTGAGAAAGTTTATGCAAATTGCAATACTACATGCACAAATTTGTCTTCACATTTTGAATTATATTCTCAATTTAATATCGTTTTCATCTTAAATATTTAATTTATATTATAATTATTTTTATAAGCTTATATTAACTTATATAATTATTATACTTATTATATTTATAAAGTCTTAAGATAAGGAGGCAAAACGATTTAGATAAAGGCTTTTAGCATAATGGTCTAATGGTTATTTGATTATATTATGTATAATGTTCTTTGTCTAAATATTTTGTGCCCATGAGAATGTTAGTGAAGAAAGAATTCGCAGATTGTCAAAATATGTGAAGGTTCAATTCATTTCTAATTAATTAAGAAGTGTGGTCGTTTCCATTTCAGACAATAGCGAATTATAGAATCATTCATAAAAGGCATTCAACAATTGTTAATTGTATATCCTTTATATAGAAATAAAATAATTAAACCATTTTTTTAAATAAGCTTTTAATGATTTTTACAAATTTTTGTTGTGATAACTTTATTTGAAAAATGAATTATCAATTAGATATGTCTATTTTTTTAGGAAACTTTTCTATTAATATCCATCAAAGAGGATTTGCATTGCATAATTTCTGTAAAATTTATAATGCAAACGAAATTTTTAAGAGTCCATCGAATTTATTTCAAATGTTTACCAACATTCTTTAATGAAATGAAAATTTTTTTATCTTCCATGTACATGAAATTCTAACAAACCCTACTGACACAGAATACCCAAAACCATCATTGTAATGTCTTCACGATATTCAGAGTATCGAAACATAGTGGATAGATATATCATAAAATAGCTAATAGTGCTAATAGAAAATAAATATATTACCTCTCTTTATATATTATTTCTAATTATTGCAACTAAGCAAAATTCATGCACAATACTGTTGTCAGATAAGTCACTTTGTAAATTTTAAATAAACTGTATAAATAACCAATAGTTTTTGCATAGAATTAAATCTGAAATTATCAATCCTCTTTTCAAAAATTTAGAAATGCATGAGCATATTATTAAGAAAAACTACACTTGATTTGAATGAGGCTTGTTTTTGGAGTTGATTTCCCGTGTGTTTTCTGTGCGCCTTTGCAGAGATTTGTAAATTAGAGATTAATAAATATTAAAATTGTCAGAGAGATTAATAAATATTTATTTTGTTACTTGTTTAGTGTGCTTTTGATTTTCGCAAGTACTGTTTCACCTTCGCTACGTTTGTGTTTAGGATTTGGTGCAGAATAAAGCACAACTATTCCTTATTTTGGCCTACTAAACCACTTACCTGCTTCATGGATTTTACGCAACAATATAAGGACTGTGAATTATAATGATGTACTAACTGCAAATAATTTCTGAATTATTACAGATTTTAAAATTTTTCATCCAAATTTTTACGTGCCAATTTTTAGATTATTATGCATTTAATTATAAATGTGTATATCATAATAATTGAACTAAATGCCTTAATTTTGAAATAAATGATAAAATGACATTATCAAAATTTTGATGAATTACAAAGACCTTTAAAATATTAACAGCTTTCATAAAGATATTTTCAGTTCCAATTTACGTTCTACTGTAATTATATAGGTCTACATAAAAAATACATTTACTATGCTATTTAAATATTTTAAAGAAAAAAATAGATTTATTTTAACATTTTAGTAGAAAACCGATCGATATTTTCATTTGTACATCCTTAATTAATGCGTTAGAAAATAATGGTTTTACATTTATATTTATTTTGTATTGCTTAGGAATAACGAAATTCATATAAATTATTTTTTTGCAACGTGCCTTTCAATAATCTTGAAGCGTAGAAATTTTATAAAGCAAATCATGAAAATTTCTTAGAAAATATTTATTTATTTTTCAGGAAATGAAATTATAAACTTTATGTCAATGCTATTAAAAGTTTAATAAATTACTTTTAGGATTAACTAGCATAATTTGTTTTACAATGGTTGTTCATTAAACTTAACACTTCGATTATAAAATTACATGAATTATCCATCAATGTACCTATAATTCTAACAATCAAACTATAATCTAAACTAGAGTTCAAGTTGCTGCTTGAAAAGTTTCCAAAGTATAATTTGTCCAATGACACAAATGGGAATAATTTCCAAAGTAGTGAAATAACGCTTTTGGAATTTAATGTCTCTGATTGATAAGATAAAATATATATTTGTTCAAGTTAGATTAATGTTATATTCAAATTTCCAGAAAACAGTTTCCTTATTTCATGCGTATAGATATGGACAAATATCTAAAATATATTCTTTTGAAATTAAATTTTATTTGTACTATGCCGTATAAAAATCGCCATTGGCAACCAGCTTTTCAATCAAATTAATTGTTACTAAAAGTTTTAATTAAATATTTTATGTGGTTGCCCTTCATGGCTTCTTCAATAAAGTATTATTAAATTAACATTTAATAGATATATTACAAGCTTTTGTTCATTGGACATTATCTCTAATTTTCCATTATTTCACTTTGAGTTTTTATTTAAACTTTATGAGCTATTCATATTTCACCTAATGCAATTTTTTTTCGATTTAAACATTTTCTTAAATAGAAAAATAGAGAAAAAAACATTGAACACAGAAATTTTATATGTATAAAAGAGTATTTTTCATGATTTGTATAATGATTCAGAGTATTATTAAAAACTTATCTGATAGAACAAAACATTCAATACACTATAATATGAAAGCAAGGTTAAAGTCTTAGGTCTGATGATATATGTATATATCACGCTGGCAATTTTATAGTATTAAAGAGATACTCTGTTTAAAAATAGTAGAAATTGAAAAAAAAATCATCGTTTTTTAGTTGTAAAGCTATAAATTAATTGTAATTACAGAAAATTTTAAATAAATATTAAAATACAAACTTAAATTGGAAAAATTTATTTCCAGAAAATAAACCGTAATTTCAGCTTTCATCATTAACAATGAAAGAATAAGCCAGGATGAAATACGTGTAACAACAAAATAAATAAATGATTTTCTTTACAATAATAAAATATGTTTAAATATATTGAAAATTTAATTACTGTATTTAAACAAAATTAATTGAAAACACAATTCTTTGAACTTTAGGGTGAAGAAAATATTAAAAAACCATTTGTGAGAGAATAACGTTTGAAGATATGGTGAAAAAAAGGTCAAAACTTTAAGTAATTTTAAATAATTAAAATTTTATTTCCAGCTCCACGATAACACATGCCACCACACTTCTTCCAAAATATATTAATGTATACCGAATTTTAAAATCTATTTCGAACAGTCTGTACTGCATAGTGTTAATTCTCCGAAAAACGTATATTCAACTTTATTAATAAAAGAGAAACGGATTAATAAACGCAAATGAAAATGTAATTAAGTAAGAACGATTTCGACCGTTTGAAAAAAAAAATCCCTTCATTCAAATTTTAATTACGAAATGACAATCGATTTTCCATATCAGATTAAATTACCGATTTCTTCAATGAAGATAGAAAAGTTAATAATTTCTAATATTCAAAACCTTTTGAATTGGTGGTGGTGGTGGTGGTGGTGGTGGTGGTGGTGTGTGTGTGTGTGTGTGTGTGTGTGTGTGTGTGTGTGTGTGTGTGTGTGCGTGGGTGAGTGCGTGCATGCGTGCGTGACAGATATATATATATTTGTAATGACAGATTTAAAAAAAATTGCTGATGAAATATGTGTATCACTTTGAATAAGTAGTATTTTGAACTTTTTTCTTTAATATTTTCACTTTCCTGTTTTTTTATCTGTTAATCAACAGCCTCCAAAGGACTTCACTCAAATTTTGAAAACCATAGGTTTAGACAGAAAATTCTACTTTGAGTAAATATTAATTAGGGTATTGACTTAATTTATTCGTCCATTGCTGTAGCATTATTTTTTAATTTGTCAGTACTGGAAGGCCCCAACGTCCGTTCAACGAAATTACGGCAGATGCCCGAGATGCTTTGCAGTCAATGAGAAATTTTCTCCCCCTTTCGTTAACTAAGATTTATTGAATAACTGGAACATGTTGTTTGTTAGAAAAAAATGCTCTCGCAAATGAATTTGGGAGGCAATGTTGTTTTCTCAGAGCTTTCGAAAGTTCCCCTAGCATACATTTTGTTTAGCAACCAGAGAATAAGTAATTGTTCTTATCTTTGACAGAGAAATTCGGGTATTCCTATATTCTGAGATACATGGAATCAAATGATGTTACTAATAATACAATTAAATCTCTGTTAATATTTTTGAAAACTTTATATAATAAAATAGGCAATAATATATTAACAGATATGGACTTTATCATTGTGTAAATTTGTTTTTAAATAAGTAAAAATTCATGATTTATCTGTTAACCAAATAATTTTGCATTCTGTTTTATTAATTTTATTATAAAGCAATCAATTTGACATCTACAAAGAGCAAAGTTAAAAAGAATGTGAGCTAAAAACTGAAAAAAAAATTTAAAAATAGAATAAAGCATTTTTATTTACTATTTTAATGGATATGTGTGCACAGCTACAGTGAAAGATAGGTCAACAAACATAATCCGCTGCAAATGCCGTTCGCTGACCGTACTATTCGTTACCCAATCATCAATTCATCATCGATATCTGTAGGGATTATAATAATGCATTCTGACTCCCCCAAATAGATAATTAATTATATTAAACTCATCACTCCGGATATGGAATGAACACATATGTTGCCAAGCAGAATTAAATTGTCCTTAATGCTATCAGACAAAGCCAATTGAAGTGACTGGATAGCTTCAAGGATATTAATTGCTTTCGTCATCAATTTTTCTATGTAATAATACTGGCATTCTTTCTGCAAGTTTCATGGTTACAGATTTTTTCGGACTATTTATTTTGTTTCTTATTCATTTTTATTATTTGTTTTCAATTGTAAGCATAATTTTTGATATTCCGTCCTTTTTAAGAATTTTTAGTTTTTCATCAAAAGTCCAAAAAAAAAAAATTAAATCAAGTTACGTATAGATATATGATATGGGTGCACTTATCTTTACAGAAGCATTTAATGAATGCATGAAATGCACTAATCTTAATTTTAGGTTTGATTTTCATTCGAGTTTTTTTTCTTCTGTTATAATCAATTCTATTGTACCTATTTCAGTCATTTTTAATGTTCCTTTCAAACTAATAAGGTTTCCTTGCGTGATTTCTTTTATTATAATGATGAGCGATTTATAGATATTTTAATGGACTCTCGATCAATGTCCTTTGAACTTGGAAACAGATATGGATACCATTTTAGGTAAAAAATAAAAGTTCTTTAAAACACAAGATTTATGACCATATCTCTATCAGGATCTAAGATCTAACAAATTTTATTCTCTATCATGGAGAGAATATAAGCAAAAGTGAGCACACAGATGTGAATGATCTCTTTGAAATGTTAGCAGCAGAAACAGGTCTTTATTTCTAACATTTTTGCTGTGTACTGTCTGCTTGGATTGTGGATTTCTTTAAACTCTGATCTTTGTGCAGGACTATGAATTTCTTAGATAATGAAACGTCAGTATTCATTATCCGATGTTTCAGGCGTATTTTACCGCATATCTATCAGAATATTTCAAGTTTTAACAATATTTTTTCAAGTTTTCATGAAAGATTGAAAATATACTTTTATTTATAAACATAATTTGCTGTAAAATTATATCTAAAAAATAAGGTTTAAAAATGGGAACATTAAAGAAAAATCCTCCAATGTCTGAAGTTAACATTCGTGAAATGAATAATGAATTTCAAAAACGTAATTTGTTTTTAAAAATATATACAAATCATAGGAGGTGATGTTAAAGTATAATTTCTGTAATTGTAGGGTATTATAAATGGAAATGTGTTAAATATTCAGTGTATTTGTGTTTTTTATATTAGCCATATATTTAAATATTTCAGCGCTTATTTTATAAATTCACAAAGTACTAGTATGAGAAGAAATTAACCTTCAGAAATGGAGTACATGCATTTTAAAAAAATATATTACTACTTTATATCAATGGAGCATATATATTTAATAAATAATTAAAATCATGCTGTGCTTTTTTAGACGTATCTTGTCATTTTATATTTTTAAATGACATAACGAAAGATTTTTAATTACGAAGTGCTATCAATAATAATAAAAAAAAATGCAAAGAATTTCAACATGAAATGAAAATTAAAGTATGCAAATTTAAATACGATAGTGAAAAGAAGAAACTACCAATATATTACTTTTTGACAACATTACTATTATGTTGAGACATTTGTCCCTGCATTTGAATAGTTTAAAAATTCCGATATCATAGAAAACTGTTGGCTGTTTCTTTTTCCCAATGTGTACACATATGCAGTAATTGGGTTGGAATATTTTGAAGTATCCAGCAAACTGTTTGGACTTAAAATTTTTGTTCTGTGAATGTTCTGTGAATCCGAGAATTTCAAATTAATTCTGCGCTAGAACAAATGCATCAACATGAATAGCAGTTTTGCTGAAAAGTAATAAATCGAAAATACTTTATTTTCCATTTCGAATTGTCATCCATAACATTGTTTCAATATTATATTCAAAATTATGCGCGTTACTTATTTTTATCCTTCTTAATGTTTATTAAAAATAACTTGAAAGCTGTAATATTACAAGAAATTTGGAAATAACTGTTAAGTAATTCAAAATTATCTTAATTAGCAGTCCATATATTGAAATATTATTTAATTTCAATGACATCAATAATTTTATCGAATATTAAGTTAACGAAAAATTTCAATAGAGTTTTCAAAATGAATAATTTTCTTCATTTTATTTGAAGGATTTCAATAATTCAAAATTCATATCCAATGTTGCAATAATTCAGATTTTTGCATGCGATATATGATTTGCTTAAACTAAAGTTTTGAATTTAAGACGAAAGTAAATAATTTTTAGATATGTCGTATTTGGTTGAAAACAGTCACATATACTTAAGAAAATATCCTGTACCATCAGACATACGTACATTCCTCCTCGTTATTAGTATAAATAATTTTATAAAATACTGCTTTATCATTTTCATTATTAATTTAAAATCCAAAATAATATAATTTTAACTAAAGGAGTTGCAAATCAATAAATTATCAGTTCTGATTATATATTGGTCTGTAGAATATTCTGTGTTGACTTAACAACTATATAATAATTGTTCTATGATTATTTAGAAATATTTATCTTTATATTCTTTGAAGAAGTAATTTAATTGCTTTTATAGAATATGACTGAGCGAAAAATACTTAACATAACCAAAGAATCCTATTTCAAAGAACATCAAATCTTTATTCGGAATTTGAGAAATTGTAATTAATATACAGAAAAATATAAAAGCAAATATTTTTAGAGTATTTCAATTTTTTAGAGTTATGGAAGAATATATTATTCAGGAATCGTTTATAGATAAGTGAACAAATTCTGCGTATTTAAGAATATTCCGGTAAGCAATCATTCAAAGCAATATTTCAAAACTTGTTTTCGCAATTTATTTTAAATTGGATTTAAAAATTCTTTCATCTTACAATTTTAATCATTCGATTGAAATTCATTGAATACAATTTGTGTAATAAATAGTTTTATAGATACATCATGTGTAAATGCCTAATTATTGCAATTAAAAATTTATATGTACTTTCTATTCAAAGTTAAAATTTTAGAAATTTTTATTAGGATACATGTGTTTACTAATTATTTATTCCTATAAGAAAATAGTAACTAACGCAAATATAAAATACATGCATTTTTTTAATTGAAGGCATTAAGTTTTATGTTTAAAACATGCATTATATTTTGAAATCTTAGTTATTCATTAAAATATTCAAGATTTTATACATAAATAAAAACAGGTAAAAAGAAAGAGCTCATGGAGTTCATTTGGAAAAATCCCTTGACAATTAAATGATCACGCCTTTAAGTTGTTAGTGAAAACAAAGATTTTTGTGCGGAGCAGTACAGTGAGAGAAAACAATATCTTAAAATATTCTAATCTTCAAACCCCAATTCTCTATTTTGAAGAAGGAAAAATAAATGTTCTTTGAATAAAAGAAAACTTTCTTTTTTCTTTTTAATGCTTAAAAAATGGTAAAGTTACCATCGATAAATAATGCATACATGAAAAAAGTTATGCTCAAAGAATTTTTCACATGCATTCGAAACCATTAAATTTTTAATGCAGAGAAGAGAAATACCTTAAATAAACATTTATTTTCTCAAAATCTGGCAGCATTTTATAAGCCATTGTTCTTTTTTTTTCTGTTGTTTATAAAAAAACATCATTTGCTCAAGTCATTTGGCTCTGAACACTTTTTTTCATAGCTTCGTAGATTTTTTGGCTGATAAATTATATTGTTTTAATTATTTATTTGGAACACTTTTAAACCTATTAGTGCATAAGTGAACTTAAATTCTTCAGTGTAAAAACAAACTATTGAAAAGAATACGTTAGTTTATGACGAAAAATGTATTTTAAGTTAATTTTACTAAGTTAAATTTAACTTGGATTTTAATTGTAATAAAATAGGATATAATTACAAAACTGAATAATTTGAAATTGAAATTTCGATTCGAATTTTAAGTTGAATTTTATTATAAATGTATGCATCGTTTTTCATATCGATTTTATAATTCCTAATAATTTTTTTCAGATAAAAGGCTTTTAATTGAGCTTTAAAATATTCCTTAGTGATATAATTTTCCAAGAATATGCAAAAAGAAATAATTATTTAATAATATAAAGCAAAATCGAAGATTTTGCTTTAATTTAGACCAGATATATCATCTTTCTGTTTTGGAGTCATATATAATTTTTTTGCGATCAGAATACGAATGGATTATTTAAGTGCTTTAAGTTGTTTGAATAGAACTCTTCAAATTTTTCTCCACTCTAATCTAAAAACTTTTGGAATACGAAATGTTTTATTTGAACAAATTGTTCGTACAAGATAGAATTTGATGGAATTAAGTTTCTCATTTATTTATTACATTTTATCCATTTATGCCGCCATTTATATCGTAAGTCACTATTACCACTTAACACCACACCACACCACACCTGCATTTCTGAAGTTCATGAGGTCCCTTTCCGGTTTGCTATAGATGTAGGTGGACTTTATTTTAAAAAAAAGAAAGAAAAGAAAAATTAAATTGCAATCAATTGAAAAGATACATACAAATGAGAAAATACGAATTCATTCATCATAATAAAAAATGATAAAAAAGAATGAAAAATGTCTGGAATACCATAAAACTGAATGATTGCGCATGATAAGGCAAAGTATGAGTGAAACAATAAAGCAATTACAAAAATTTAGGTACTTGAGGAGGCTTAAGGATATTAAGCCGTCATTTATATCATAATCGTCATTATATTTCTCGCCATTTGATCACCATTTTTATCAAAATCGTCTTTATATCATTCGCCATTGTATCATCGTCATTTTTATTATTATCGCATTTATATCCAAATAGGATGCAATTCTTGATGGAAATAACTTTTGCTTCTTTATTTTTATACAAGCAACATTAGGAAAATTATATCCAATACTTTATATAAAAAAATTGATTTAAATAGGCATACAAAAGGAGTGTAGAAAAACATTGTTAATTAAGCAATATCAAGAACATGAAATTCATTTAAAATGTCTTTAACAATAGCAAGCCAGAAACTAGCATTGTTCGACGACGGGAATAATTCGAAGGAAAAAAAAGCTTTACTTTACAAAACACAAAAGACACACTTTAACAAATAGGAATTCAATTGAAAACATTAACTAGAACTGTGAGATTTTTTAAATCAAAAAGAGGAAACTACAAATTGAATATGGTATTATCTTCTTCTCAAGGTAAATGGAACTTATGATTGATAACCTTTTTGAAGGCAATTAATGGAGAGTTTATCAACATAAGACGCCCCAATTTGAAGAGTTGTGAGATTCTTTCTGATATGCTTTCACTCTCAATTGACATTCTTTTTTATATAGATTTTCATGCACTTGACAATACACACTATTACTTGTCATAGGCAATTTAAGATTTTATTTCTATTCCAATCACTTTCCCTGTTTATCAAATTGTTTACAACAACTTACAATTATAAATTACTTATGCAACAAGTTTCATTTTCGGAAATAAGCGCAACTAAATTGCTTCTTTTCAGACCAAATAAGGAATTTAAATTTCCGAATCTTTATACTGTTTTAATTAAAAATTTTGTAATTCTAAGGAAATACATCTTTCCTCTTCAGAGCAAGAATTTAGTTTAGTTATGTTAACGTCCATTTTTAAAGCAACACTAGGGCTATTTTGGGACTGATGTCGTAATTTTTAATCATGGTCAGATGATGAGGACGATACATGAACCGGGATCCCTTCGCCCAACTTCCGCACCACAACCGTGGGGGTAAATTTGGCTTCCAGGGATTTAACACGCACCAGATCCGCTAACACGATAGTTTTTGAGTGGAAGCATGTTCAGAAGATGAGACCTTACCCCTAGGCCACCGTGACCCCTATGTGCAGAGAAGTGAGAACGAAAGCGCAAGCACACAGATACACACACAGACAAAAAGCGAGAGAGAGAATTATTTTTTGAGACAGTTTCGTTAAAAATTTGCATTTATATTTGATACACAAATACATTTGTTGATATTCTGAGTGTAGTAGACTTAGAGTTTTGAGAGCGAATGATAGCAAGCCAAAAAAAAAAAACCTTGTTGGCATTGTGAATGATAAATTATATGAATAAATGGGTCAAATTTCATCCAATTGACGTGTTGTTTTCAAGTTTTTTAAGTTGGTGTCGACTTATGCATTGATATAATAAGTTGACATCAGTTCCAAATTGTAAAGACTTTTTCTAATATTATCGTGCAGCTTCGAAGATTTGCATTTATTTAATAAAATTAAGCTAAATTTTTATAAGCTGCATAACAATTTCTTTCTAAGTATATATATGGATAAAATATACATACATATGTATACATACATGCACTTATATATGAATAATGCTTTGTAACTTAATTAGAAAGTGATGAGACGATTCCATGTAATTAGTATATTAGGTATTTGGGACGATTTTATTAATCTATTGTGACTAGAAATAAAATGATTTTTTTCCTGGTGTAATTAATATATTTTTGTTAAGAAACACATAAAATAACCAAATCAGGTTAACAGAAAAATGTGTCGAAATGTGCTGAAGTTAAAGAATGATTTTCTATGTATTCTAGCAATATTTCATAAAATTAGATCTTAAAAAGCATTATTCTGTGATCGTTTGTATTCAAAATCACTTCATTAAAACGAGTTGCACTCTCCAAAGAAAATTTCGTTTAAATAAAGTAGTTTCTCTCCCCTCACTTGTTGGTAGACTGAATTATTAATTAAAAACATGCTTCTTGCCTGAGCCTTTTGTTAATCTCTGACGTTTTACTTCGTTAACACTTTGAGTTTTTTTCCCGCTTGTTAATTTCATTGCACCATTTTTTTCACGTCACTTGGGTTTTAGAAAAGACGTGGATAGCAATTAATCTCTTGTTATGTTCTGGATGTTGGTGGTTTTGCTTTCTGTCGACATTTTTTTACTGTTTTTCCCTTTTTCTTTTGCTCGTCCAATCTCATAATCTCGAAATTTTTCAGCAGCGTTCGAGACGTATGCATTGCCAAGAAAAGAATGCTGTATCTTTATTTTCTCGAATTTTCCCTTAATTAATCAGCTTTCTTGTACATTTTGTTTTTTTAATTTATATTTTTACACATTCAATATGAACGTATTTTTATAGTACACTTTTTCAACGTACTAAAAAGGTTGAAATGTTATAATTCGAAACATTGTCTATTTGTTTTTAAATTTTATTTGCAATTCTTATCATATGTATATTAACATTAATCGGAAAATATCATTTTTCTCAATTTCAATGCTAGTTGATGGCATTGGCAGAGCATCAAAATTTAAATAAACCTATCTTTTAACTGGTAATTTTGTTATAAAAGCGTTTGTATAATGAATGTCCTTAAAAAAATTAGGAAATACTCTTCTAAAAATATTTCTAAAAAATCAATAATAAAAATCTTCAAACTAAGTATCTATTTTAATCCTATTAATGCTCTAAAATAATTTTCTAAACTTTAATATGAATGAAAATTATTTTTGATCCTTTATAAAATTCCATCCATTCGTTCCATGATAGAAAGAATCCCTTATAAAATCCCATCATTGGGCACACAGCAAATTAATTTTAAATAAATAAAATGCGTACTGAAGAACATCATGATAACAGATTACATGTTTTTTTAATTATTTAAAAACTATTATTAAAGAATAAAATATGTCAAATGCGAAGTAAGTAAACTTTAATCGACTAATAAGATATCTAAAAAATTTTATGGAAGTAAAATTCAATAAGAATTTAATTCAAGACAGGTTATGGTCAAAAAAGTATTTTCTAGTGTATGCCTTTTTTTAAAAGCTTATAACAGATGCAGTGCTAATAATGAGATATAAAAAAGACCATGATAATATTTATAATATCATATAAATAGAAACGTTATTTTCAATAAATTAATTATGATAAGAAAATTAAAGAAAAAAAAAGGTTTGACATAATCTAGATCATTGCAAAATATTTATGTTAAGATTATTTTCTCTAAATGATTAGGTATTTAATTATATTTAATTAGGCATTTTTCTAATGTCCAGAAGCATTCGAATTAAAATTATCTTTTCACATTAAAAAATTATATTTTTTTCAATAGGAATTTTCAACGATTATGATTTTTAGATAAAGATAGATAAAGATAGGTTAGATAAAGATAGATAAGATAAAGATAGATAAGATAAAGATAGGTTATAAAGATAGATAAAGATAGGTTATAAAGTAGCATTATAATAAAGATTTGAAAAAAAAAATATTTGTGAAAAGAAATATTTGAAATAATTATCAAGGTAATAAAAAAATTGCAAATAATTTTTCAAAAGGAAATACGAACTATTTCTGATAGAATAGAAACTTAAAGAACTGATAAAAGAACTAAACAAATTACCTAGTTTTGTAATAAAAAAACATATTTTTATGAAAATTGAAAATATTAGCTAAATAATTACATCATTATTTTTCTGACAAACCTATGCGAAGCACATCTTCAAGTGTAAGATACCATATCACTATTAATTGTCTTGAATACATTCATATCTTTAAAACTTATAGAGGATATTCTTAAATTTATAATTTCCGCAGTGATTTGGATTTATTTTAATTAATGCCCAGACTTTCGAAACGTTAATTAACCCAAATTTTAATTAATGCCCGAACTTTTACTTTTCTAAATACTGTATTGAAATATTTCGATTTTAATCTCATAATAACTGATCAGCTTTTCATTTTACTTGAAAAGGAAGAAATTTAAGTAAAGAATTGTGTTTAAATAATGAATTAAATGTTCGTAATGTTTTAAAACGTGTTTGATTAAAAGTTAAAATAAAATGCTTGTATTAATTTTTCGTCTTCTCCTTATACAGTATTCGTAAGAATTATCAAACGCGTATAGAAAAATGCTTTGTATTATTGATTTTTTCCAAGTCCTAAATGATACAAATTTTACATATAGAATAAAATTTGTTATATGCTAAAGTTGTTCCAATTTACCATGATACAAATCTCAAAAACCTTGAAAAGCCATTGGTTTACATGCAGTGGTAAATAAATATGTAAGTTTTAGAATTTAGTTAAATAAATTTTTCCGTAATTTGTTTTCTAAACCTTTTTGTGTCATGTATATTGTTTCAGATTTCAAAATTATGTCTATAGGATCTGTATAATATACAGGGTAATTATAAAGAAAGCTATCCAGATACATGAAGCCGTAACTATCGTACTATTCACAGGAAGGGAATAAAATTTTTATTCAATGTATTTTGAGGTATACCCTTAAGAGTCACATGGAAAACAACAATTAAGCCCTAACAGTTGCGGTTACAGAGACAAAATTTCAAAATGTTCAAATGGCAATACCAACGTTTCTTCTTGAAATGTGTTCTCCATAGCAAAAAAACAATAAACAGCGTTGGAATGGTATCTGTAGCACGATAGTCAAATTCTCATGACAGACTAAGAAGAAAAGAGAAAAAAAAACTATAGTGTGCCTAACAGAGACGTGAATTTAAACAGATCCTTTTCGGCATGGCGTATGCTTTGGTTCTAGTGAAAATCGAGCGCATGCAAAGTGCCTTTGTGATTGAAATAGGTCGAGTATAGGATTTATAAAATTCAATAAAAAATTTTTCTAGTGTTTCTCGGTTATTATTTGCTGTTTTCTCTTTGTTTTTAGTCTCTCTACTGCTGGAGAGTGTCGGGATACAGATACCGTTCCAACGATATTTATTGATTTTTCCTATAGAGATGACATTTCAAGAAAAAAAAAATTGATGTTGCTATTTGAAAATTTGGAAATTTTGTTACTGTAACCGTAATTATTAGATCTGAACTGTTGTTTTTCTTATGACTCTTGTGCGCATAAATCAAAATACCTTGAACCGAAATTTTATTCCGTTCGTATGAACGCTATGATAGTTACTGTCTCATAAATCGGTATAGTTTTTTTTTTATAATCCCCCTTTATATATTTCAAAACCGAAAACTGTTAATAAAAAACATGTTTTTACGGAAAAAAAACATGTTTTCTTCCGAAAATCCTAGAACAAACCATTAGCTAAATTAAATCATTATTAGCATGATAAATTTATTATTTTTGTTCATATTTTTAAATATTTAATCGAAAAATTTCAAACTATAATAAACAATCTTCAACATATCCATTAACTTTTTTAGCAGGAAGCTAGAATAAAATTTCGAAAGTTCGCGCTATTAATTTTTAAAAGGACTATTCTGAATGAACTGAGATGTATAACTCTTTAATAAAATTCTAGCTTTCCTCCAAATACTTTATTTTTCTTGAAGAAAATAAAGAAAAATAAATGCTTTATTTCATTTTAAAAATTTAAAAACCCTCAACATTATGCAGTTTGAATTTCATTGACTCCAAAAGATTGCCTAATTTGACCCAAATGTTCAGCGATACAGTGTGTATTCTTAACACTCGAGAACGAAGCTATTGCCAAAAATAAGAAAGGAATAATAGTGATCTCGTGGGAACTATAAAATATTTTTGTATTATAATGTTTAAAAATGCATCGTAATGCATTTTTAATGGTAATTAAAGTAAATGGTTCTACAAAGTAATAGGTCTACAAAGTAAATAGGTCGGACATATTTTTTGTTGTTGTTGTTGATTCGCATTTACTTTCTATTCTATTCGCATGTCTGCAGATAAGGATGCTCTTCTTTAATATTAGTTTACTCTTTTTCATAAGCTTGAAAATGCATTTAAATTATTCATGGTTACCTCAGAAGGCAGAAATGAAATGAATTTTCATCCTGATGATGAAATTCTGAGATTTTTACTCAATTTTTGTATAATAATCTAACTTACTCTAAATTTGTTTAAAGAATAATAAAAGCGACGCATAACATCTAGAACTTATAAAAATGTATTGTTATTCTAAATCTCGACCAAAAATGATTTCATAATGTTAACATGAATAATTCCCTCGTATTTTAGGAAATTACTTTTTTTTAACGTGCGTTATTTAGTTTAACACAAATATTATTCATTTAATCGAAGTTTTTTTCAAGCATTTTTTGGAATATTTTTCACTTATTTTAAATATTAAAATTCCAGGTATTATTCAACAAATTAGAGATTTTACCTAATGTGAAAGCAGTTTTATTAAATGCAGACTTTATAAAAACAGGAAGTAATATCTAAGGATATTTTTTAATTATGTGCGTTTTTAATATTGTTTGTTTAAACCAAATTAAAATGATAACATTATAAATTTTTAAAAACAAGTTCTAATTGCCAATCTATAAATTTAGACTGCCTGGTTCAGAGTTTGCATGTAAAATTAGAAATCAGTGATAGAAATAAGCTGATAAATATTCTGCATGTTTATTGAATTCATGCTGATCGATTGAGTTTTTAAATATATGTCATTTTTAAAGTATTGGGAAATATAATAGGGATGCACTAAAATTATGATAAAATTCAAAGAACAATTATTAGAAAATATAAATATTTACTTTAAATTTTCTTTATAATTTTGAGGAAGAAAAAAAACCCATATAAGTTATGTCTATTTATAATTCGTGGTTGAAATATAATAGCATATATTAAAAAAAAACTAGCTAACAATAAGGAAATATTAAATTAAAGTTACATCAAAATATAAGCAAATAATTCTAAAAACCATTTCTTAGACCCTTCTACTGTATTTCATTAAAAAACACCTAATAAATATTTCTAATTAAATGTCATAGTAATAATAAACAGACTAGTTAAAGATAAAATAATAATGAATGGATATAAATATGAAATGGGTTTTATTTAAACAAAATAATACTTTATTGAATAACGAAAAGTTACAAATTTCCATTTAAATACTGTCATCAATTTAATATTTCACTCTTCATTTATGTATTCGCATTCAGTCGCGAATGCTCAAAATCAAAATATTTAAGGTATCCAACGAGTGAAATGGAAAGATAATTGCACTATTTTAAATACTGGTATAAATATTTCACTAAAATTTGCTGCATTATAAAATATTATGCAATTATATATGAGAAAATAATATTTTTCATTTTCACGATTCCACCTTTTTGATATATAAAACATTATAATAAATTTTAGATGATATTTTTTATTTATTGTTTCTTTTTGAATTAATTAAATATATATAAGAGAAAATTTAAAGATTAGCAAAATGCGTCGACCATAGACTAATTTTAATAAATACGCACAATGTTAACAAATGAAATAAGGAAAAGTTAAAAATTTTCTGTAGTAAAAAAGTAAAGAAAACTCAATAACACTTTTGGATCATAAACATTTATTTATATAAGAGATAAATTTCCAATACTTATAGATTTTAAAATTACACGGTTAAAGTTGACACCCATCTTGCTTTTGATTCTTTCTTTTTTTCTCATGTTTCGTCATTTGAGAGACTTGCTGAATTTTTTTATGTCATTAAATGGTCATTAATTTAAATTATATACTGATTTATCAAAAAATACCTTAAACTAAAATAATAATTTTTTGTATTCTTTGGTATTTCTTGTGATAAATTTGTTTATTTTGGAAGATAAATAATCTCCATTAAATACGTGTCTAGAAATATATTTTATAAGTTTCAAAGTTCATATTTAGAAAGGAGAATATAATAAATTGTGTAGAATCTCAATTGATAAATGCTGCTTGAGTAAATGAGAGTGGTAATCAATTTGATGATAAAATTTTTCTGACTTTTGGGAATACAAATATTTTTATTGTATAGTTACGTAGATTTTAAATTCAATTGCTACAAATCATTCATGCAAAAATATCAAATACTTCAAATTACTTATTAAGAAACAAATATAATTCACTCAAAAATTTAACATCTTTTCTTTGATAGGTTTCAAAATGTAACATTATGCCTACCTCAATTTTGGAAATTTTATTCATGTAATTGAACTTTTAAAGATAATTTCCATTTTTCACATTCACAATTGAATCACAATATTATAACCATTAAGCAGGCTGACGTAAACAAGTTTGTGGCCAATCACACAGAAGGTTGTGTTTTGAAAGCCATATTAAGGTAGTTTCAGAGTAAGTGTTCGCATAGCAATAATTATCATAATGGGAAAATCACTCGATTTAACGGACATTGAAAATGGCATGATCATCAGGTACAAACCTCGTGGTGGTAGTATTTCTGAAACTGCAACTATCGTTTTACCGTGGCCTTGGTAGCAGAATAGCTGCCTGTGAAAATTTCCCAGATTCTGTGAAAATATATGGGAACATCCCGATAGACACATCAGACAGAAAGAATTACCGAATCTTCACTAGTTCAGTGATCCACTGTTGCTCTTATCGTCACAAATGCCAGTAGCTGCCTTCCAAGCACCCATTCAGTCCATGGCCCATCACTTAATTGCTGTTTTGGTTTCAAGAAGTGTGTCTTTTGGCTATTAAATAAGTGACTCGATTGTGTATTTAGTTGCATATAATTTAGAGAATTTTAACTTTTGCGCATACTTTTATAGTTTAGCTTTCACTGTTTGTTTCGGAAAATATAAATCGAATTGTTATACATATTTTTTTTTTTTTTTGAAAGAGTAAAGAAAACTTTAGAGGCCATCGTTTAAATGTTTTGATTTTTTTTTTTACTTTCATTCTTTTAAAATATTACAATAATAATTTATTTAAATGTCTTAAATGAAAATTTTATACTTCTGTTTCAGCTCAAGTATTGAACCTCGCAATTTTGAAAATTTACAATATATTGTAAATTTACAATATTCAATTTCTAACAAATGCTGAATTTATAAATTAATTAGATTAAAGCATAAGGGAACAAAATTGATTTCGGATTAAATAATTATCCAATATATAAGCAAGAATGTCAAAGATTTTAAGAGACTGAATTGAATGTAATTTCTGATCTTTAGTCTTTGTTACAGAAAATCAAGATGTCCTTTTTGAGAATATCAATATAAATCTACCAAATGTAAATATTTTATATATTTCTATCCTTATATAACATTTTTAATGTCTTCTGATTATTCACCATTCGCATTATAATTTTTTAAATAAGCAATTAGCCTTCTTTATAAGCAAGAATGTCAAAGATTTTAAGAGACTGAATTGAATGTAATTTCCCATCTTTAGTCTTTGTTACAGAAAATCAAGATGTCCTTTTTGAGAATATCAATATAAATCTACCAAATGTAAATATTTTATATATTTCTATCCTTATATAACATTTTTAATGTCTTCTGATTATTCACCATTCGCATTATAATTTTTTAAATAAGCAATTAGCCTTCTTTATAAGCAAGAATGTCAAAGATTTTAAGAGACTGAATTGAATGTAATTTCCCATCTTTAGTCTTTGTTACAGAAAATCAAGATGTCCTTTTTGAGAATATCAATATAAATCTACCAAATGTAAATATTTTATATATTTCTATCCTTATATAACATTTTTAATGTCTTCTGATTATTCACCATTCGCATTATAATTTTTTAAATAAGCAATTAGCCTTCTTTATATTTAATTATTCTCGTGATATATATATAGCCCACCTATTGCGTATAATTCACTTAAAGATGTTTTGATAATATTTGTTCATGACAATAAAAACATACATTATTTTAGACGAAATATTATGGAATTATTTTTAAAAAATATCTTTATCTACGTTTTTATTTAAACCCGAAAACCCTCACTTGCCTAAAAATGAATTTTAATATCAATAATGGATTTTAAAATGTCATAAAAATCATTGAATAATTATATCATAACATGATAATTTCATATTTCAATTTATCAATATGTAATAGTATAAGAAGATGTAAGATCAGGAATTAGTGTCTGAAAATCCCCCGAAATTTATTTCATCCGAATAATTGAGAAAAATAAAGGTTTAAATAAAATTGGTCTACTGATTTTATTATGATGCAGAACAGTTTATTTGTTATTAAATCTTATTTATTGCTATTCAAATGATAGTTATTAGATCTACCTTCTCACATTTCATCACCTGAATAGCAGAAACTACATTAATAATTAAATATCAGATTAATATGAATTTAATACTCTAATATTCATATATGAAAAGGCATAATCAAATTTGTATTTAAAAAAAGCAACATTTACCTGAATAATTTGAAAATCACTAAACTACGTTTATTAATTTTGCTATTTAAAAGTTAAAAAAAAAATGAGCTATGCGTCCACATGTATATCTCATTTTTTTTTACGTTTGATATGTGCAAAAAGAGTAACTTGAATATAATTCTTTCTCTTTGTATGATATGATAAAATTTTGAAAACAGTATTTTATTTGACAAAAAAATAATATGTGCATATACATGCATATTTAAATTAATATAAGTTCCAATTAAATTATTTAATCAATGTATTTTAACATTACAAAGACATTTAAAATACAAAGTTCAAATGTTCAGATGAAGTGTTATTAATCATATTGTTTTAAATAATTGCTTATTTTTTATAGACAACATGGGAAAAAGAAAAAAAATGGTTTTATAAAAAAGCTGTTGGATTTTGAGAAAACAAATGTTTATTCCAAGCCTTCCTCTTCCCCGCATTAAAAATTTAATGGTTTCTTCAGCATGTGAAGAATTCTTTGAACATCGGTTTTTTGACATGAATGCATTATATATGGAAGTTTTGTTCTTCATTTTTTAAGCTTGAAGAGAGAAAGAGTTCTTTTTCTGTCCTAAGAACATTTACTTTTCACTTTTAAAAAACATTTAGGAATAAGAAATTGCATTGTTCTCTGATACATCTTTCAGTGTTTCGTGTTTTTGTATATGCACATGTTTTTATGTAAGAGTTGAAAAATTTATCTCATTTATTTTCGAGAGAAATGTGAATCTGCAAATACTTTTCATGGTTTGTTTTTTCTTTATTTTAAATGAATTTCTTTGTGTTTCTTATAATCTGAATAAATGCTTAAAACGTGATAGAGACTGTAAAAAAGTTTATACATAATCTATAGGAGCACTAACTTTTTAAATAATAAAAATAATTATTTAAATTTTATTTGTTCATGATTAAGAATAATCCATATTTTTAAATACGTTATATAAGTTTGCTCCTTATACATAAAATGATTCATTTCTTAATGCCTTTTTAATGTTAAATTTCTGGAGTTTTAAATCGCCAAAAATAGTGTTTGGTATTTATGTATCTTCAAAGAACAAAAGTGTATGCATGGATGAAACATGCAAGAAACTTTCTCATATGTTCTCCAAAAACAGGTGTAGTCCCCATGAATAAATTTTGGAAATTGACATTTCTTTGAATGCCAAGTGACTAAGATATTTATTATCAGATTCCCGCAAAAAAAATGTACTTTGTAGTGTAGTAAAGAAAAGTAATGAGCATTTTGTATATTCTTTTTTCATTTAATTGAAATTAAAATCGAAAATAAAATTGTAATTTTCATAAAGAATCTCATACCAAATTCCATTTATATAAACCTTTCCTTTTTGCATAAATGTATACGTATTTTGTATTAATGCCTCGCTTTTACATGTTTAAGGGAGCACAGACAGACAGATAATCAACTCCTTGGTGAATTTGATTCAAAGTTAATACATTTATATATTTTAGATTCTAAGCTGAAATGCGGTATTTATCTAGATTTTACCTTTTGTTGTTATCTTGAACTCTTGTCCTGGACACTTCGACAGACAGCCACCATGCTATATTTCATCCTTCTAACTGAAGTGTTTTTTGAAAAAAAAAGAGGGCAGACATAATTCCAGGATTCGGGAGATCTGAAATGAAGAGACTCGTCAAAATATCGAATTCGAATGTTTTAGAGATCATATTATTTTGTATTTCTACACTTCATATTCGAGAAAATAAAAGTAGTTCCATAAATGTTATTTGCTTAGTTAAAACAAAATTGAGGAGCGCCTCATGATACGTCCAGGATAATTTCATGATTATGTATAGTTAGAAATACATAATCATTATGTATAGTTACGAAATGCATAATCATTACTTGTAGTTATGAAATCAGAGATTTAAGTACGGGTAGTTTGAAAATAGAAAAGAAAATCATGAAATTAAAGGTGTCTTTGGTTCTAGAAGTGGAATGAGGGAAATAACAATTTTTTTTTCTTTTAATTACGCCATTTCGGAAAAAAATATTTTTGAAATCATTCAAGCAAAAAAATTAGGAAATGATTATTTCAAGTTGAAATAAAATTAATCATGAGTTTCAAAACCAATAAAAACGTATAAGAGAAAAAATACCGAATGATGAAAATAAAAAACAATTTAAAAACATTTAATAATATAAAATGTATAATAACTATACCTCAATAGTTTTCATATGCCATAATATCTTTGATTTAAAAATATATTGTGAATTCTGACTCTTATTATCCAATAATAAAAATATTTCATAGAAAATGCTTTCTACCAAATATTAAATATCCAAGTGAAAAATATTTGTAACTTCTTTACATATTTTATATAATTATTATAATCCATAATAAATAATTACATTTTATTGTTTCCTTTCACCTTTATTTCCAATTACATAAAATTCTTTTTCAGTGCTTAATGACCAGAGCAGGATTATTATCATAAAAAAATAATTTATAGCTGTTAGAAAAAAATCATTTCGAGCCACTTTATTAATTTCATATACTAACATTTCACTCTTTGATGATATCTGCAAATTCAAAGAAAGGGGCAATGACGGGAGGTTAATCTCAAAAATGGCAAGTTTCTGGGCTTTCATTTCCTTAGAACAAAGGATTAGATGTGAAAGTTAAAAAAATTATGAGTGTTCCTCATTTTTCAATCTAACTGTAATAACCAATATGTATTGCTTCAAAATATGTTATTAAGTTTGATTTTTAAATTGTAATTATTAAAAGTAATTTATGGTGTGTATGTGCAACAACATACTAAACAAAGGGATAAAACATTTTTGCTGCATTTTAATCTCTGTTTTTCTTATTCTTTATTCAAAAAAAAATTAAAAAAATATTCCAACAATAATATTTGCAAGTCATTTTTTTTCGGAGAAAACTGATTCTTCATATTTTCTTAATACACTTCTAAGAATATATCTGTATCATCTGTGTTTGTCTTTTTATTTATTTATTTCGTAGGGAAGATATTCAATTGCTTTTAGAGAACAAGGTAGATTAGGAAATGAGTGAAACTACTGAAGAATCGTATATATAAGGGAATTTCAATTCTGGAAGTTCTGATTGAACGTATATGTACTGGATAGCATTATAAAGGGTTTTTTCTTTAAAATCTTTAACATAAAATTATTATTATTATTATTATTATTATTATATATATATATATATATATATATGAACATGTTCAATATTTGAAAGTAAATATTTTTGATAATGTAGTGGTTTCTGAAGTCAATAAATGCAATTTTTTTATCACCCAAATCGAAATATCCCAATGTTGTTTATAAACAAAATATATCTGATGGAAAATTCACTTGTTTTATGCTTTTAATAAATGAATTTAAAAATTTTCCAGGCAAATATTTCGAAGCAGGTTTTCATTTAAAAATGCAACAGGATATTTTCAAATTTAAATGTCAAAAATTTCATTTTTAAATATTTTGATGATAATTTTTTTAATTAATCTATGTTGAAAATAAAAGTATTATAAGAAACAAAATATGTATTTATTTTTATCGCTAGCGATAATAAAGGATAATGTGCATGTGTGTGTATTGGCGATCTATAGGCAAATATATTTGAACAAAAGCTTTTAATCATGATACAATATACATGATACTCGGAGTTAGAAATTGTAACACCGAGTAAAATTTTAATTTGAAAATTACCAGACCAAAATTCAGGCACGATTTTGCCTCAACAACTTACAAACATGTTACTGTTGAAAAAGTATTTACACTGTATCATTTTTAAATAACTTTTCAATAATATAGATTTAATTATTATGCAAAATTTTCTACATTTTGAAAACATTTTTAAAATATGTTCTCAGTTTTGATTAGTTATTGATAGATTTCAATGTTTGTAATTTTAAATTTAAATTACATTTTGAGATTTTGAACAAATATTTATTAGGTTTATTTTCTTCCGTAGCTGATAACTAAGGAATAAACATTCTGCCTTTTTATTTGCAATGTTTATAAGAGGGAAAAAAGTATAACTTCCATTAAATAAATTACCATTTTCATAATTTAAAAATATTTTAACATGCTGATATCGTATGAAAATATGAATGAAAAATGAATTATAGTGATAAATAAACTGATATACATATTTTAACAAGCTGATAACTGTGTACGTGCATATGAACTCATAGTGCCAGATTAAATAGCATAATTTTTTAGTCCTTTCGTAGAAGTTTATAAAAATTCAAATAAAATAAATTTGATTTTAGAAATGAAATGTAGTGATTCCTATTAATCACAACAAAGTAAAAAAAAATCATATATTTATAATTGTTTTTTTTTGACAATATCATTCAAAATTTTCAAAATTTGATTTTTTTATTTCATTTATTTAAAGAAAGGTTAGCGACGCATTTCCAGAGAATAAATGGAACTAGAGAAACTTCTCTTGTCAATTAATGTAAAATTTAATTAAATTTAATTTAAATTAATTTATTTATTTAATAACAAATTTAATGAAATTAACAACAAAATCTCTCATCTAAAGGGAATCAAAAACAATTTTAGCACAAGTTTTGAAAGCAAATCCTGATTTTACTCAGACAAGCATAGTTTATATTACTTCGCGTTTCCTCAGTAACTGGATCAAAAGACCTGTTGTTCGGGTAGATGAAATAAGAATAGAAAAGTGTTGGATAAAGGACATTTTTCTTGGTCAACTGCTGACGCTTGCATTTCTGTTAGTCGTCTTGTATGAATCTGATGCAATAATCCTATCATGTTATCCACGTGTCAGCGATCCTACTCGTTGAATGACGTCACTGAAATATATGTATGGGGACCACATATGTATGGGGAACATTTACTAATTTTGGGTGTAGTTTCCTATTTTAAAGAACAAACGAATTTAAAGCTTTAGTTGTCAACATGATTTATATTAATTATTTTCATAGATTATTATGATAACCATACTTTCATTCTGATACATAACATAATAATAACTTCTTTATATATTATATACTAGATTATTATGATAATCATATAAGATAATCATATTTTCACACTTTAAAATTATGTTATGTACATTGCAATTATTTGTGAAGAAAATATCTTACAAATGTTTCAAACTACTTCATTGGACAATTTTATAACTGCATTTAATTCAACGTGTTGCTCATTTAAGTAATGGAACTTCACATGTTTAATAAAAATGCTAGGGGAAGAGCTCACCATGTCACCGAAATATTCATTCGGCCAACGGAAAGAAATGTAAAGATAATCAGGATTCTGAAATCAAATATAAAGTTTTAATCAGCATGAAATTAAGCTAAGATAAGTAATTGTTAGGACTCCATCGTTGTACAGCATTCCGTTATTTCATACATTTATGATAAATTAGTTCATGAAATAACTAGAATTTCTATGAAATTACAAATAAAATATGATAAATATATGAAAATTAATTAGAAATTCTTAGGAATCACATAATTATATCTTTAAAACATAACTTTTTAATTAGTACGAACAATAATTTGTTGTAAGTTAATTCATTTAATTCATATTTTTATGTTTATTAACTAATAAGGTAAAATCTTACTAATAGCCTGATATTAAAATAATTCACTATTCTGGGCGAAAAACTAGAAGATAAAGGTGGCAAATTCACATTATATTTTGAATAACTGGCGTTATTAAATGTCAGCTAATGAGTATATAAGCACTGAGTTACTTTTTAAATCTAAATTTCTCTAAGTTACTTCCTTAAAATAAAAATAGAAACTTGCTTTGAAAATTGATCATCAAGTCTAAGCTATCAGCAGTTAAATTACATTAATCAACTCTATTTATTTTATGAATTCTAAAATTAAACTTATGACGTTATAGTAATACCAAAGAAGTACTCGAAAGGTGTTTTTCTGAAGATGTAATTTATTAAACAATATTTGAACTTCCTTTCATAGAACAGAACATAGCTATAATTTTTCATTCAAATTACATATTTATTAGTTACTGAATTAGTGCTATTATAAATAGTTTTCAAAAAACACACATACATTTTTTTACATATGTGTTGAATCTCAATAAATCATTAATTATTTTCTATTTTACTTGCATAAAATTTTTATTGTATATTAATATAGCTAAATTAAAGTATTTGTATTAATTATTAGAAGAAAAGTTGTAAACAAACATTACTTTGATATTTTGTTTTAATCATTTCTAATTCCAAGCAAAATAGAAAACTGTATAAAAATCTAATAGATAAGATTTTATTTAAAAGAATTAAATATCTTCGTAAGTGGGAAAAATGCTGAAATTTAAAAATAAATCTGACGTGGAAGCAGAGGGTATGAAACAAAAAATATTTTTTTTTATTTTTGTTTAAATATACATTAATATCTTCTGGATTCTAAAGCCCATCAATCTTTTTCTGACATCGATGAATTATTACATCGATTTTTCATTAACCACCAAGAAACTTGTCTTTTCTTCCTGAAAAGCTGATGTTTAAATTCAATTCAAGTGCCTGAATTCGCTCTTAATATTTTCTTTTTCCTAACCGTTTCAGAAATTTCATTGAAACTTGCAAGAAAGTAAGTATTCATTATAATAATTCGTATGTGATTATTGATATAGATATATTCAGTGAGCTTAGATTTAATATAATATTAAATAACATTTTAGCATGAAAAGTATAATGTTACAATATAATAAATCTTACTATGTAGCATCCGCAAAAAATTATTTTCAATTATATACTAGCGACAAATACACACAAAATTATATTTACTATCACAAAAACCAAATTAATAAAATGCTATTGTAAAATACAATTAAAAGTATTTTTAAAAAATCATCAATATTTCAAAAGACAAAAATAAAGTTGTATAGAAACGTAATATTTTTGTAGAATGTAGCGAGAAAATATTAATATCCAGGAAAAACTGATATATTAATATTAATGATACATTAATATTAATATCCAGGAAACTGTTTTAAAAAGGGTGAAAAAAGATATTTGTGCAATACAATCTCCCGAAGTTATTCATGAATACATTAAAATTTATCCAATTTAGTTAATTTTTAATAATCATCTAATTAATATTTTGACAATTTTTCATTAACAGCTACTATTGAAAAGTACTTAGATTGAAATTGTTAGATTTAATTCCAGCATTTTAATCTACAGATCATTTTGAACAACTTTCACATTTCCTATGCCGTATTATGCATGCTGCACATAATATACAACCCATAACTATATTTTGATGTAACAGGTAATGAGTTTATGGCTGATGATATGCAGCCATATAATTATATATATCTCAATTCTTATATATTTCTAGATGTAGAAAAAGGAGAGAAGTTCTACATCAGAAAATATGTATCGTATTTTTCGAAAGATTTTGGGATTCATGAGGTTTTTTTTCATATTGCTAATGTTGAAAGAATATTATAATGAATATTTTACTTTTGTTTAATAACTGAAAAATTAAGATGACTGTTATTTTGTATACGGAATATCTCCTGAAGAATGCAATGCATCTGTTATCCATACTGCAACCAGCAATAAAAATCAAAACAGTTTTAATAATTTTTCCTTTTCTATTTTAGATATTCCATTTGAAGTTTCTTTCCTATGAAATCATTGCTCATCTCAAAAATAAAAGAAAAATAACATATGAAAATTTAGAATATTTTACCTTTATGAGTTCCTGTCTAGACGTTTTTGAATTTTCTCATGCACATAAAACAAGAGACAAATGACTGTATCTCTACATCTAATATGTCTACCATTATTTACTTTTAAAGATATAGAACACGGGGTTTTTATCTTAAAAAAACAATTTTGATATTTGGTATTTTAGAAAGCCAAATATTGTAGTATCGTCTTTGGAATGATAGGGATCTTTCGAAAACTTTTTTAATTAACTTATGTACATTTGCGTTGCATATTCTCAGTAAAATGACCTCCATGTAAACATAATACTTCAGCTAAGACATTGACCGAACAAACTTGTTAAACTATCTGAAAATTCAATGAACATGAAGCAGATTCAGCAATTCTTCTTTATTGCTTAATGTCGAGGTTTTGTCAGTGAGATACACCAAAGGACTGAAAGAGTATTTAACAAATATTTAAATTAATATGAAGCATTATTTTTGAAATCAATGATAAATTTAAAAAAAAATATTTCTCATATGAATCAAAAAGAATTTTAATTAAATTATTACAGAAAAATTTTCAAATAAAATTATTTTATTCTTGTTACAAAATTGAAGCTTTGCATGTGTTATTAAAATTTTGAATTGCAAATAATTGTATTGAAAATATTTCTAGTAAAAGATATAGAAGTCAGGAATAAAATGAATGACACAAGCGTTGAATTAAACATAGAAAATTGCATAGCAGTGAAACTTTCCGCTGGGTAAAATATGATGACATTATTCTTAACAGTGCAACATAATCCATTCATATATGCTTATAATATATTTCGTGTATTTTAATAATTTTCAGATCATAATGGCATATTTATGTTTATTTGCTGAATATGTTTAATATATTTTACATATAATTCAAAAAAGTTTGAAAATCCTCTTATTCATTACATGGATGGAAAAAAATGTTTCTTTTTTACCTCTAGCAACTATGAATAATTTAAATATATTTTCAGAATTAAGGAAAAGCAGGTTAATATTAAGTAGATGCATCAATATCTACAGATATGTATATACAAAGAAAATTAAAAGTGGATCGACAGAGAGAATTTGCGAAACATTTATTTTGTAGAAACATTAAGTACATGAATTATGCATTAAAATGCGTTTTAACACAAAAGCATTTTATAGTTCTTTTGAGTTTGCTATCATTTCTTATTTGTCACTTGAAACTGCAGAATGCACAATAAAAAAATAATTTAAAAAACACTGCTTCTTTTCATATCTTAGTCTAACAGGAGGGGCGGAGGTCGAAAATCATGACACGTAATAGCATATTTTTAACTTTTTAATAGAGAATTAAACATTTTTCACATTTATTTTCATCCTTTCCATAAAAATAATGCGGTATTCTGCTATAAAATATCATTCTACTAAATGATTTAGTTTAATGAAGTACTCAATGTTTTGGAATGTATTTACTGAGGATAAAATATAAATCAATTCTGAAAATCTTGTTTAGGGATGATATAACAGATTAAAAATAGAATTGCATTTAAAGAACTTTTTGTTTATATGAATGTGAAATAATAACAATACATCAAAATATGACTTATCAACTCAAATTTCTCTCCTATTAAAAAATTGTTGATGGCCTTTTATGCTTATATTTATGTAAGAATTAAAAGGAAAAATAAATTATAAATTGTCGAGAATTCTTGACTGACAAAACAAAGGCATTTTATAAATAATAAGAAAGAAGAAAAAAAATATATCATTACATTGATAATAAATATATGTATAAAATTAAATTTATTTAAAAGTTTAAATTTTCAGTAATTTTTATTATTGTAGCTATTAGTACTCTACTTAACAAGAGAGATATTTGTTTTCAATATCGTCAAATAATTAGAGTAGTACTCAATTTAATTTATAAATTTAATTCCATACTCTAAAGATCCCCCCCCCATTAATCATTTTGCTAAAAAATAAAAAAATATAAAAAAAGTTTTTAATTATTTATTTATTCAATTAATTGGATATTTAGTGAGCTGTGTCAAATACTGATTTGCAATTATAAGCTTTCTTTAAACTGGATACTTGAACGAGCTACCTATATTTAAATTCTCCTTACGATGCAATCAAAATTAATAATGAATCCTCTACAAGAAACAAAAGAAAAAAAATGTTAAGGTAACGAAGTTGATTAATTACATCTGAATTCAACTAAACTCACAAAAGCAACAAACATATTTTCCCTCACCTTCTTTATTATTGCAAATGTTTCTGCACTTCAGAAAATATTCGAGATTATGAGATTGGAAGACTGAAAAACAGATAAAAAAATGATGTAGACGACTAGCAAAGCCGCCAACATCAAGAACTTAGCAAGAGATTAATTGCTTGTCATGTCTTTTGTGAAGCCATTGTTACTTAAAAAGAGGAAGAAAAACTAATGAAATTATCAGGCAGAAAAACAAAGTGATAATGAAGCTTAATTTCACAGATTTACAAAACGCTCAAAGAAGAAGTCTGTTTTTAATTAATATTTTTGTCTCCTAACAAGTGAGAAAAAGGAATTGCACTTGGGTTCTAATAATGGACTTGAAATTCAAATGAATGGCTTTGAAACATAAACAATAGATCAATAATTTTGTTGTAGATATTATTTCTAATATTTCCTTTTCATTCAAGTCTTTAAATTCTTGCATTACTGTGTGTATTTGATGTTTTATTCTCACAATATTTGTTTACCTTATTTTCTTTTACATTAAATTATCGTTTTCTTAAATGTATTTCTAAAAATTAAATACTTATTACTTTAATATTCTCAAAAAGATAGCTCAATTCATTGCATATATTAGTAATAAAAGATAAAACTTATTCACGCAACCATTGTCATCATTATTTTTAAAAAAATAAAATTTTTTGAATCCCTGGAAATTTGCTACACGAAAATAAGGTTTTATGGAAATAAGGAATATAAGGAAAATACCGAATAATAGATGGTATAATATATATATATATATATATATATATATATATATATATATATATATTTAAAAGCTTCTATTACAAATAAAAATAAGTATTTAATAAACATGAATTTAAATTTCATTTTTTTTTTTAATTTACGAGATAACAATAATAATTGAATGCATACAAAAATTGAAATAAAATGAATTGTTGCTACTTATTGAAATGTTCCTAATGCAAGAATTATTTGACAATGAAATTATATATTTCTATAATTTGAAATATTGTTGAAATTCAGCAATTTTTTAAATCGTATTATTATAATAATAAATAAATTTAACTACTAATATCTTTAATCAATATGATGTAACTCAACGATTCTTGTTTTTACACTGAAATATATTCTATGCAATTATTCTTAAGAATTGATTAATAAGATGCTCCTGACACAAAAAATATTTGGTGTTATTTTTTTTCAATTCTTCAATGATTTTTTGTCTACATTTACAAATTCAAACCAATATGGAGATTCTAATATATTTTTTGCATATTATATCGGTGCAAAAATAAGTCAAAGAAACATATTATTGGAATTGTTTGTAAAATAATAATTTTAAATAAATTATTAAAAAAAAAATAATAATTTTAATTGTAAATAATTTTAAACATATTTTTTGCTTCACAATTGAATAAATGTTTACGAAAAAAGGCGAATTTTTTAAGGAAAAAAACAATTTGTCGTCATATTTTACAGTGTATTTTTGTATAAACATTTCACTACAAAATTGATTTGATTTATAAACAATAGCATAAGATTAAAAATGACTTTAAGCATTCAAACAATTTCAAATAATTATTTCATAAAATGCAAAAAAAAGCTTTACAAAATCCTCTAAAAATAAATTATTAAATTTTCAAAAAGATTGATGTTATATTTATTTTTTTAATAAACATCAGTTGAAAATATAAGCAATGACTTATATTGAAAAACACGTAGATACTTTATTCGTGGAAAAATCTAATATTTTCAAAAGCACGCACAATTGCTTGATCATCATATTTTTTACTGTAATGCACCATTCAAGTAATTTTTTTGCCTGTATTTACTATAAAGAAATGCGAATTCGTAAACATAAGTCTCAAACATTTTCAAAACCATATTTTTAAAATTAAAATTAATGTTACAAAACAATAAAAATACTAAACTTTAAAACGATTAGTATTCAACTATTATATGATTATATGATTTTTATTAAATTCAACTGAAAAAGAAGCTGTTGTTTTCGTTGCAAAAAATTATAGAAAATTTATTCTGCATTAAAAATTTAATGGATTTCAAAGCAAGCGTAGCATTTCCTTGAAGATCGCATTTTTGAGTTGAATGTATCATTTATCTTATAAGAGTTTTATAATCTTATAGGGATTTTTTTATAATTTGTCTTATAAGCTTTTCGTCCGTTCTTTAGCATAAAGGGGGATGAGTTCTCTCTTGTTTAAAAATGATTACTTTTCCCTTTTCACAAAATACTTTTATCAAGAAAATACTCCACTGTCTTAGAATACATTTTTTATATACATGCTATGTTTGCAACATTAGTAAGCTTTATTGAAATCTAGCAATTTAAAATACGATCGCTTTATTCATATAAAAATTATATAATAGGAACAAAGTTATTTAATCGATTTTGATTCTTGAATAATATTATTTTGTTTCTAAAGAACGCTTCTAATTGCAAATGAAATTTTTTGTGCCAATCTCTTCAATTTACATTTTCAAAATTTAAGATATTTAGAATATTGTAAATGATATTCTTGATATTGTTTTATCTACATAAAAAGAAAAAAATGAAATAATTTTTCAAAAGATGTGAATATATAAGTTATTTTATTAAAAGATTATAGCATTATATTTATGTAAAGATATGAAGTATTTATTTTTATGTAAGAAAATATATTAAAAATGAGATTGTATAAATGTATTTTCAATGTTAAGAAAAAGAAATTTAAATAAAAATTATGCCATTATTTTTCTAAAAAAATAATAGACATTTACAGCGTTTTATTATTATTTTTTGTTTATTCTTTGTTTACAAATATTTAATATTATGATTATATGTAAAAAATATTACGACTATTTCGAAATTTTGATAATTTCTCAGTCAAATCCTCATAAATTGGAAAAAAAATATGAATAAAATTTCAAAAGCCAATTTTAATAGTATTCTTAGAAAACGTATATGAATTTGATTAAAGGCATATTCAAATATTTCATATTATTTTCCTTCAAAATATAAAAAAATGGGTTTTGGTGTTTTTAAATCGATATAAATAAATGTAGTTTTATTATTTTAATGTAAATTTTTAAATGCCGCCAAAATTTATTATCTTAAAACTATACATTTGTTTATAAGCATTGTTTTTAATTTTCTCAGTAAAAACCAATAATACTTTCACACTCAGATATTTTCAATAATATATATTTTTTTCTTTAATACATAAATACCTATTCATAGAATGTTAAGCTTAGAATATCGATTTCAAAAAAAAAAAAAAAAATACTTCTCAAACATTCAAGAAATTCCTTCTTTGGAGAAGCCAAAGAAGATATTAGCTTTGGAAAAACTTCAGTGGCATAACCCGATTTTATCAGAAGCTGGCATGGCTTATATTATGTCACGTTTCTCCATAACTGATCAGGAAGGCTTGCGGTTTGTGGGGGATAAGGAGGAAAGGGTGTTTCTAAAGGAGGCAGAAACTGTTGGATTAACGACGTTTCTTGAGTCTTTTGCTGACGCCTGCACTTGTGTTAGCAACCCTGCTTGAATCGTCGCCAACAACCCTGTCATGTTATCCACGTGTCAGTGATCGTGCGGGTTGAATGACGTCACTATGTTGGTCCCCATGTATTGTTATAGATGGGGAACGTATATTACTTCTTTGTGTGACTTTGATTTTGGTAAATCAAAAATATTTACAAATAAATGAAAACATCTAAGATAAGTAAGTAATAAAAATAGTTAAATAATATGAAGCTCATAGATATATATGAAGAATATGATACTAAAGTTCATGAATTGAAAAAGAATGACTCATCAGTCAGTGCAAATTTTAAAAGTTTTTTTTAAGTGATCTGATAATAGCTAAGTGCTACGAATATGTATTACAAATTATTTTCTTGAGTGTCGAATTATAATCACGTAAAAAATCTATAAAGGTAAGTAGTGGAAAATTGTACAATAAAACATTAATTAATGATGTACTACTACATTAATATAATGATCAACAGTATATATTCATACGTATAAAGTATTATAATGATAAATATTGCATAATAATAAAGTTACCAATAGTACACTTAATCGATATCTGTATAATAATAATACAAAGAACAATAATACTATGATTCGATAATCGTATAATAATATAATATCAGATACTGAAATGAATTTATTCTTATTTAAAATATTTTTTTCAAAAGTGAAAAGAACAATATAAAAGGAATTGACAGAAGTACGATAGTACAATGATAGGATACTTGTACGATAGCAATATGAATCGATACTTGCGCAATAGTGTAGTTAATCTACTCTTGTTCAATATTAAAATGAACAATAGTACAATGAATCGATATTTTCACAATATGCAATTAATCGGTATTATAAGATAGCACAATGAGTAGTTTGGAGAAAGCATAATCTATTAATATATTTTAGGAACAAATGAATCCGATTTAAACTTTGTAAATAGATTATTTATTTGCTAATTCAATTATTAAACATTTATTGATGTTACTGCTTTATTGAAACTCAATGTTTATTGATAGTTCAAATGTTTGTTGATACTGTTACTTATTGATGGTTAAATATAAACTTTAGAAATTTTCAATTACCTATAGATGTTATGTAGGAATATATATGGTGAATTTTGGCATTTGTTATTTCAAACTTTACTTTGAAATAGAAACCATAAAAAATGAAACATTTTCTCTTTTAATAAATCTGGACCTCATGAATGTATTTTTTTTTTAATTACAAAGTTAAAACAATCGGCAGTATAGATCTGATTAATGATTATACATTGAAAAACAGTATCTTAACCGATTTCTGTATAAGTTTAAATTGTAATATAAAATTTTGTTTCATGGAAAATGAAGAACCTGGGAGAATATTAATGATGTATTAAAAGTGTTCGAGGAACCTTTATACTTTGAATATCGATTGCTAAATAAACAGATAGTGCCATGAAAACCTACACAAAATAATTCCTACTAAATGTGTAAATTATTTCATTCTTTAACTGCATATCAATGCATAGCATTTCAAAAACTGTTTTGAAGATATAGAAATAAAATTTTAATCTATTATCAAAGTAAGCAAATTCCAAATAAATATTTAAAAAAACTGTGAATTTCTTGAAAACTGGAAATTTATATAAGATGGCTTGGGATTTTAAAAAGGCATAAAAAAGAAAAGAAAATTGTTGTCACTGTTTAGTTGCACATTATTTGAAAATCATAAAAATGAAAATAAAAGTTTAAAATAATATATCATAGAATGAAAAATCTGATTTTTTATCAGTTATTGTTCAATTCAGTATTTTTGTAGAGTATTCAGACATTCATATTAGAATAAAGATTAGACAAACTAACATAAAGATGTAACAATGAGTGTAGGATTTATCTAATTCTCTGTCTAACGAATATCGCACAAAAATATTACGTTTAATCCATTCGAGGCTATTCAATTTTTAGAGATAATTCCGAAGACTAGAAATTATTGAATTACAATGATATTGAATCGAAATCATTGCATAGACGGCGCGATATCAGCATTTTTTGTCAAAGAAATTTTTGGGTACATAGTGTCTTTTTAGTTTCTCGTCTTTTTGGCTTCGAAATTTTTGCATACATGGAGTGCAATTCGTCTCAAAGAGATAAACGAAGCAAGAGTGATAGAAAAAAATTGAAAATATGTCTTCCCACAAGGTATCTTGTACTAGAGCACCATACAAGTGTAATATTGAAGAAAATAATTAAATGCCAGCTAGGGATAATTTATTATTATTAAAAATAAAAATCCTACAATAAGAGCTATAACAATTTTATGTCCATTTCGAAAATTTTCTGATCATTTTTATTGTGGATAGTTTCCATTAGCTTTATACTATACTATATAAGAAATGACATTCATAAAATATATTTCATTGTAATAAAAATTTAATGATTGAATCGCTAAATATTTAGAATGAAAGTTAAACATTAAAGTTAAATTAGAAATTCATTTTCTGACAAAATTATTAGTTTAATTTCAAGTGTTTGCTCAATGAACTTTACTGACCTATATCTAACTGCATGAAGAATTGCCCATCATAACAAATTAAATTCTTAAAATCAGACAATGATGGAAATTTAATTTTGGCGCGTCATCTCAGAAAACATCTACTTGAAGAGTAATTTTGAGTATTACATAAATACAATAATTAAGAACTAATGTTGATATATCATACAAATAAAGGATTGAAATATAATCTATTAGTTAATCTGGAGAATTAGAAAGTCCTTACCAGTAATATAGAACTCGTTAGTGTTAAATGAAATTATTGGTTTAAGTTTTAGAGCATATACCTTGTTTATTTTAGCTTTCAGAAATGAAATAAAAAAATCATTTTTGAGAAACTTTATCAGTTTTTATATATATCTTTAACTACAAAATGTTTCCCATTTGAATGAATGCTACACGTCGCGCAATCAAATATCGATTGCAAACTGACTCAATAGAATTTGTAATGAAACAAAGATTGCAAAGAAGTATTCATTATTTCACATATATGAGTCATAAAATACATTTCTGCGGTATTGTTATTTTCTTCATTCAGTTTCTCATACATCATGTAGAAAAGTCTTAATTGATAATGTTGAGCTCGTTAATGTTAAATCATATTATTGGGTTTAAGTTTTGGAACATAACATCTGCCTCATTTATTTTCACTTTTAGAAGAAATGAAATGAACGAATGAAGAAATGAAAAAAAAAAAAAAATGTGGAATTTCATCTGATTTTATATCTGTATTTAACTACAAAATGTTTTCCATTTCAATGAATGCTACCATATCCCTATCTAATATAGATTGCAAACTGACTCAGTAGAATTTGCAATCCAATAAAGATTGCAAAGAAGTATTCATTATTGCACGTATGTGAGCCATAAAATGCAATTTCGACATCACATTTCTGCTGTATTGTTGTTTTCGTCATTCATTTACTTATACATCACGTAGAAAAGATTTTTAATTAAAGGCATTTGAAATCGAATCCACTGTCCTTATTGATACAAGGATTCAACGGAGAAAAGAGTTTCTTCAGCGAGTCTTTTGTTGACAAAGAAGCCATATTTCTAGCATTATTTATTTATTTAGAATTATTTACTTATTCTTCCTCTGAAGAGGATTTTCAATTGCTTTTGGAGAATACATCAGCCTAGAAAGTAAATAAAACCACTAAAGTATTCTCATTTTTTTAAAAAAGGTTGTTTTTGATTACAATTCTAGCGATTTCGATTAATATTTCTCAAAAACAAAATTGATACTCTTGTTATTACATTCAGCTTTCGTTTCCAAGAATTGTAGAGGAATTTATTGACCTGTAATCTTAAAAATGCATATTGAAAGGCAAATTTTATTTTTAATGAATTACTCAGAATCATAATATTATTTCTCCTCAAATTTTCATTATTTGAAAATTTATACTTTTGCAATTTTTTATTTCTAAAGTTAAAAGAATTATGACTTTATTTTCAATAAAAAAAATATATTATTTCCTGGAAACATAACTTGTAATCATGTTATTGTAATTAGTTTTCATTTCAAAGAATTTGGGAGAAATTTATTCATTAAAAATATTAAGCATACACAGTGAAATGCAAGTCTTATTTTTTAAGACTTTTCTTGGAATTATATTACTAGTTTCTTTCAAATATCCATTATTTGAAAGCTTTAATTTATTTAATAGATTATATTTGATTTTATTTATCTTTTTAAGAAAATTGAATTTATTTTCTGAAAAAAATGATATTATGAATGAAATACATTAATTTAATTGCCAAGATACATATAAAATACTATAGTCAGAGTTTTAAATTTATAACGAATAAATGAAGTACAGAAATAATGAAAAAAAATTTTTTTTCATAAGAACATTTTTATTTCAAAAAATTTTTACGGCTCAGTATTTAGTTATGGCTATTTTTTGAATATAAAAAAGAAATGCTCAATTGTGTCATTAATACTTCCAAAGCAGTTTAAATTTAGGCTCTCAATATTAGATATTTAAATGTTATAATAAATTAAAATGTTACTATTAATTATAAATATTACTATAATAAAATGCATCAATAAATATGGATTTAATTGAAATTAACTATCTTTTTCCTTGATTAATTCAGACAATCTTTGGATTCTGAAATATAATTAAAAGTTAAATTTAAGTAAATTTATATCATTAGTTCATAAACATTTTTAATTTGATACTATGTTTTACGAAGCACGTAATTGATAAATTAGTCTAAAAAAAATTCAATTTAATTAAAATGATATCAAAATTTTTATTTCCATAACTTTATTTAGTATCTTAAATGATATTAATAACTGATATTAATAATCAAATGTCTTGATAATGTTTTATTTAGTATCTTAAATGATATTAATAACTCTCAATTTCAAAACTCATTAAATTAGTTATCAAAATAGATGTATTTATGAATGTAACTACAAATAATTCAGTCTTTGAAACGTGAAGAGTGTCTAACTAAATATAAATCAAGGCATTTGATTAATATAAATTTTTCTTTGAATAAATTAAGCATATGAAAAATCTCATCAAAGCATAAAAATAATAAATTATTCTAATAGAGTACAGAAAATTTTACCTTGCTCATAACTTAATAATAAAAATAAGTCAAAATTTTGCATTGTATGAATTGTGATTTATTTATTAATTTGTAATAAATTCAGAAATCCCCATTGTTGAATATAATTGAAATTCCAGCTCCCAATTTAGAAAACTGCACAACTTTAGAAATCTTAGAAATTCAAATTGTGCACTTTATTACGTGTAAATATTAAATAGTTATTTTTTTATTTATAGATTAAATAGAAAAGAAATTTTAGTTCTAGAAAATAGTTAGCAAAATTAAGTGTTCTACAAACAAATAAAGAAATTTAATTCAAACATGCTTCTCATATTCATTATTCATGTATATGAAAATTACTAGGTTTCATTTAGTCATTTTCATTTTAGTATCAATTTAAAGATTTGTTTTTAGAAATCAATGATTAGTCTTATTTTTCTATTAAATTCATACAGTTTAGAGCAAATAAAATAAAACTTTTCTTCACAAACTGATTTGATGAAATTTATTTGGTAAAGCATTTATTTCAGTATCATTGAATTATATTTTATTTATTATTTGTAAAATTTTCTTAAGTAGTTAGTTACCTTAGGAGTCATTATCTTAAAAGCTTAATTCCAAGTAAAAATTAGTTAAAATTCAGCATAAATCTCACCATAATTTAATTTTTTCGGCTTGTATGAAGAATTAAAACTTGAAATAGAAAATTAAAACAAATTAAATAAAATCTTTCTTAAACCGTTAAAATATATTTTATAATATAATATTTCATGTTACTTGGTTTTTACTAAGAGTATTTTTAAAATAATATTTTAATATTTTTATTTTATTTTTTTAGTCTAGATTCTAATTCCAGTTCAAGATTCCGCTCTGGAAAATGCTACATAAATGTGCATGTGGGGAAATTGCACTTTGTTTATTAATAATCAGACCAACTTTGTCAAAACTCTGACGTCGTGACTTACTGATGATCATAGCAAAAGATAGTCTCGCTGGATATTGAAGTCTTTTCAATATAAATATAATATCTGCGCCATTTGTTAAATTAATAGTGAATTAAAAATGATGTAAAAAAAATAATGATATAAGAAAAATTATGCATTTGTTGGGACTCTTCAGTACATCAACACGCAAAATGTAATGCTCAGTCTTTCTGACTACAAACCGAAAATTATCAATAGGTGTCCATTACTGTTAAAAAAAACAATGTCGGTTTAACAAATGTATAGTCTGGATATCCAGACGATTGCTAACAGGGAGACAAAAAAATTTTCATTATTGAAAAAGTTAAATAAATTGCAAAGTTATTCATCAGAGTTGCCACAAATGTTATGTCTAAAGGTGTTAAGAATCAACAAATAATAGTGTTTTAAACTTATTTGCTGTTAATTTAGTCTTAATTGAACCTTTAATTTTTTTTCTTTTTTCTTCACCATTTCATCAAAGTACATTGCAAACACTTACAATGAAGTAATAATAATTTTCTTTACATATTTTAAACAATACTGGTAAAATAAACCTCAAATGTCATGAGTCAGATGACTCGCAATCTACCAATCATAAAACGAATTAAACTCAATGCTTACATAAAAAATAATATAATAGACATAAATCGTGTGACAATGAGAATGCAAATTTTTGCAATTTTTCACAATACACAACGCATATTTTTCAAAACATTAAAATTCTAATTTAAAACTATTTGAAAACAAAAAATAATAGTATAATTTACCAAAGAGTTGACCAATTCAAATAAATGAATTGTGATTCCATATTAAAAATTGTTTCGCCACTCAAAATGGCGTATATAAAAATATCTAAATGATTGAAATTCCTAAATTGATGCCACTTTATAAAGCCAAAGGTTGATAGATCAAAATGCAAAATTAAAACTTGTATTATATGTATATGATATAATAAATATAGGAAACTTCAGTCCATAACGATTAAATAATGATAACAAAAAATATGGGTTCTTTTGTTAAAATTAAAGTTATTATAAAATATTATTATTATAAATAGGTGTATAAAAATATATTATCCTTTATATCGCTTGAATCTTGTCCTTTTCTCTTGTTGCTCTGAATATTTTCTTGAATCAGAAAAGTTTTTATTGAATAATTGCATATATGATAAAAGAAAATATTCTCTGTAATACATAAAATTTTAATTCAGAACTCTTCTACCATCTATTATTAAATTTTAAATAAATATATGTAACCTCATCTAAAGTTTTTTTATTAGTAGAAGTTTATGCATCTCCAATTTTGGTATTAAATCTTGCATTTTAAGAGATATAACTGAAAATAGGGATACATAAAGAGCTATGAGCCTATAATTGATGGTTGATGTATGGCCTGATGGATAGATGAATGGCATGTAATTCATATATGGTTTCTGAAGTAGTGCGCGTTACATTACCATTAAATTTGAAATTTAAAAATATAGTGTTGAGTAAGTTACATAAAATATTTAATTGAAAATCTTAGCAGTTATTCATCCTGGTGAACAGCTGGACGCCAAAGTTGACTAGTCCATAATTAAGAACAATCAGAGGAGGAAATTATTTTAATTTTGATTAGAAAATGAAATATTAACTTCTATGCAATGATTTTTTTGAAAAGGCCTTTGTTAATTGGTTCAGCAATGTAATCAATGAATATACTAAATAAAACTGCTTAAAAAATGGGAGATGATGAAAATTTTTAATGAAACGTATTTTAATAGCAGAAATATTTCTGTTCAAATGAAAAATTGAAAAAAAATATAGCAGTAATAGTTAATGATATATAAAGAAAAAAGACAGAAAAATTTATAAAAGCGAAATGAATCTGGTTTTTAAGCAATGCATATATCAGAATGCTATGATATAGACAGAATAGATTGGAATGCTTTCTTGGGGGGTGGATCTTAATTAATGGAAGTAAATAAAAACAAAATATTGTGGCCAAATAAAGAAATATATTATTTCTGTATTACATTTAATTGTAGAAATAAATTTCAAAATTTAATTTGATTTGATTTTTAAGGCAAGAATGAAATTCAGTTTATACAAGAACTGATGAATATCATTTTTTAAAAAAATTTTTTATGCTCTATATTCATCAATAAAAAATAAATAAATTGTATCATGATTCTACACAACAATTTAGTAACTCGTTTTCAACTATATGAAAAATTCAATTTCGTTATTCTCTTCCCAATCCTATAAACGTTTAAAAAATAAATACAGTCTCATGTACATATGAAACATGTTATTCTGCAGAGATAAAATCAAAGACATATTGATCTTGTAAACATATTATCTTATATGTGTCAGAAATCTTTTATTAACTTCAATAAAAGAAAACCATTTATTTTTATGTAATAATAAATCGTTTTAAATTTTTAAAATAATATTTCGTGTTCCTTTAAAGTATTCTGATTCATTTTATATTTTTTTATTATTGTTCCGATAATTTGTAATTACTCTATAACTTTTTTTAAAAAATGCTGATAGACATAAAATGATAATTGGAATAGACCAAACATACTAATTACAATTAAAATAAATTTTGGAACAAATGGTTTCTAATCTTATAGTGATGATATTGTGTTCAATTTTTTTATTATTCCAATCCGTTTACGAAACATCTAAATAAATTTAAAACAAATGCTTAAATTAAACAAAACAAATGAGAAATAAATAGTTTTTCAATTATTTAAATACATTTGCGCAGTCTTACGTTTCCCATCCAACACCATTTTAGATTGTTTTGGATGAAGTCAAAATAATTATAATCTAACATAGAAAGTATTTTCTTTGAAAAAATAAGTAATATAAAAGATTTAATAGCCCGAATTCTATCCGAATTTTAAATACATATTTTATATAATTTTAATACATAATTTTATACATATTTTAAAATTTAATAAATTGTCGAATTTAAATTATATGATATTATTATTTATTTAAAAATTAGTTTGAACTAATACGACTGATTTTTATTAATTGGAGCATTTGTTAGTTATAATGATCTCTTGCCAAGGAAATTTGCCTGACTTCAATGCTCAGCTAAAGCTTCCAGCTTACAGAATATATCTTGACACAAATCTCTTAAATCTCATTAATTCACTATTACCTCCCCTACAACTAAATGAACCCATCGAACTTACTAAATCTTAGCAATCTCGACTTACAGATAAGTTCTCTCAATATCGGGACCGTCCTCTTCTGCCTCATATAACAGTAACAAGGTAGCAACATCGTTATCCTAGTCACAGAACTCACAAACTGCGTCCTAATATGAGATCGGCTCAACGCATAATTGTTCCATCGAACCGATAGACGCAAAATGGCCCCACCGTAATAAAATTTATACGCCATTCCCTGTGTACAGGCAGGCAATGGGGCTGCAGACTGACGTTTCTATTTATCTGAACGATAATCGAGAAGGTTGGGGAGAGGAGTTGGAGGTAGCGATATCGGAAGCCATGTGGGTCGGCTGTGAGGATCATCGTAACATTCGACGCTTGATAATCAATCGTTGCCCTCGTTTGCGATATGGGTCAGTTGGTAGAAGTTTGCAAGAATTATATTATTCTGTAATATTTCTTTTTTTAATAGAAATGTCGCTATCTAAATTTTAAAATAGTTAGAAAACGTATGCTATGATGATTTTATTAAATTCATGTGAAATTAAAAATGGAGGTTTTCTGATATAAATAAATTTACAAAAGGAATTAGATGAATTTATATATAGTTTCTTAATTTCTGTTATTAAAAATTTTTCATTTAAAAAATTACTAATTTTATAAATTTGTTATTAATTTATAGTTTCACTGACTAAGATGATAGATCCTAATTTTCTCATGAATTTCTGAAATTCTTTTTTTTGTGAATCTTCAACAAGCATTCACACTGAAATAATGTTTTTTCAGTCAAATATTCATAAAATACAAAAATAGGTACATCAAGCTTCCTAATCCTTATTTTAATTTATTTTTACCATATATATAATCAAATTCATTTCAATTTAAATCTTGAAGAAGCTCAAATATTTCTGTACAATTATGATTTCTTCTTATTTTTATATAATTCTTCTTTTTTCGACAATAAACAACTCCGGTCTTTGAAGGATATGATATGTGTATTTATTATTATTTTATAGTATTAACTTATTCTGTATCTGTAATTAATATAAATACCTTTCGATATTTTTCTTTTGAGAAAACAAATGCACTTTTCTACATGAATGAAGGTATAAAAGTTTATGAAAAATGCATTGCAGAATTAATAAGTTAATAGTGTAAACTGGCATTTATTATTATTATTGCAACATTTAACAAAAAAACTACTTAACTTCCATTGTTTTGAAGTGTTTCACAAGATATATATATACCATTAAAATTGGATTACTTTACTCAAAATCACATACTTTTTGCCAAAAACATGCAGTTTCTGCTTCAAAGTTGCCGATTATGATGGAAATTCGATGTAATTAGGAATAAGAATTCAAGACATTTTACACACACACACACACACACACACACACACACACACACACACACACACACACACACACACACACACACACACAAACACACACACACAAACACAAACACAAACACAAACACACACACACACACACACACACACACACACACTTCCATCAATAGAATTCATAATGCATGTCAAATTTTACCAGAATCAGTGATTTTGATTCCATATTCAGGAATAAAGAGAGACTTTATCATCCTTATCTTCCTAATACAATTCAAATATCCGAAGTCCGCCTAGAATTTATCTTAAGGAATAATTAATCCATCAAATTAATGATTAATTCGGCGAATGATTAATCCAAAAGCTAAAACTGCTTTCTATGTTATCTATTTTTAATTTATTTCCATCTCAAGACTTTTCTTGTATAATTTAAATAGAAGCTGAACTAATAGAAGAACGGAAAGGTTGTCGCTTTCTTAATTATTTGGTTAAAGTATAAAAATAACATCCATAAAATTTCATTTTTCACTTTCATTTATCGCTTTAATATATTTTGGTTCTTTTTTTTCAATTTTTTTTCTTCAGTTTTTTAATATTAGAAGTACTTGTGCATAACGAAAAAATAATGAATAGTTAATATTTTAATTTAAAAATTCTTGAATATGTTTTTCAGAAAAGAATTTGAATATCATCCTTTCCCTTTCTAGCATTAAACAACGATTGATATCTGTATATTTATAGAAAATTAATTGTATTTCCTGACTTATATACTTACTGAAATTTTTGAGAAAAAGTCAGCTTATTTACTAAAGGAAAATTTGCATTCGAATTATTTTTTACCTAGATAAAATCTTTTTTCTTTAATTAAGAATTTATAAGACGTAAAATCCAAAATATGTAGATTTTATTGAGTATGTACCTATCTTATTAAAATTTGAAGTATTTATTAAGCAATATGCATAAAAATGAAAAGAAAACTCATCATTTTGCATAGAAAAATGTAAATAAATCCAAGAAAATGCTTACTTCTTTAAAAAATATAATTTTAAAAAATTTCATGCATATACCATTTCCTGGTAAAATAAGCACTTATTTTTATTTTATATATAAAGAACTTCTACTACTTCTTGAAAATTCAAATAAGAAACCCCATCACAAAATTAAACATTCAACTCAGTTAATAAATTGCTATCTTCTCTGATGTTACTACCGCGATTCTTTCGGAAATGATCTTAAAGAACAAATTACCATAGCCGAAAGTTTCGAAAATTGACGTTATTACACTATTTAAAAACCTCAATGTGAACTTTCGGAGATTTCACGTTTTAAGATGTAACCTGGTGTTAAGTGCTCTGCTGTAATTGCATATCGATTGGACTGAAGAGTCATCGATTCAGCACTGCATCGATTGAAGGAGAGGCCAACGACGTAACTCTTCATGTCGAAATCGTCTTTCGAAAGATTAAGATTAAGATACTGCTTCGTTTCTGCATGCGTCATTACGATTTCACCTCAGGGAAAAGATATTGTTCCATGAAATATCTTCCACGTAGATTAAAAGTACACTTATTTGGCAATGGAACACTGAACATAGATTTCTGGGAAGAATTGGAGGCTATACTAAGCGAGGGTCTTTGATCTATGCTTAGAATAATGAGGAAATATTTCTTTGAATGGACGTTGGTTTTCATTAAATAGTTGTATTTTAACCATCGAAATGCAGATGATCGCGGAGATAGTTTGTCTTAGTAAGATTTTAATTAAAAATGGAATTCTATATATTTCTATTTATTATTCCATATCCAAGATAGACTATAAAGTTTTTCAATGAAATTTTTCGTTTAAAATCTTTTAAAATATCATCAAAGGCAGTTATATATTGATTCGAAACATTTTCTATTCCAATATGCCACGGAACCGATATTGTATCTTCTAATATTTGGCAAGTATTATTTACAATAAAGCACAATAAATAACTGGCAGACCATACGAGCTTTGCTCTTCAGTTTAAATATAACGCTCTTTTGCTTCTCGGTAAACCAAATTCATTTCAGGTTTGATTAAAATCGAAGATGTTACTGAAATTCTCGCATATACTTCCACTGTTAGCTTTCCTATTATTTGTTATAAAAAGACTAGGAAAGTTGTCGCCAATATTTCTATGTTTAGCTTTCTTATTGCATGTTATTGAAAGAAGACTAAAGCATTATTAAATATTGAATATCTTGAAATCACAAAAGCTTTTTTCCAATTTAGTATTGGTTCCTCTGAAGTAGCGATATTGCTGGAGTTTTAATAACTAGCCGGGGTTTTGTATCTCTCAAATAATTGTGCATATCTTCTGATTTTGAAAAGGATGATTCCGCGTTTCGAACGATACACTAGCAAAGTTTAATATTTATTCTTTTTTGGTGGGAAAGACACATGGGAATAAAAATTTGATAAAATACAAAAAATTGCAATGAAGAAATTCAAAGCTAATAAATGAAATTGATCAATGCATAAAGGAATAAAACATATAAAAATAAAACTCTTGGGGAAAATGAAGTAAAAATTAATAAAATTCCAATTTAATAAACTGTTTAAAATAAGTCCATGAAAGAATTAACTGTATAGTATTAATAAATAAGGCCAATATTTATTATTAAAAATTATATTAATAAAATATTTTTTAAAGAAATACAATTGTATTAATGGAAGTTATTAATAATACAATTTTCTGACTGATGAAGCATTATAATATTTAACAAGCACCTAATGAAGACGAACTAAAAAAAAAATATATATATAGTGACGTTACTGCTTGTGAAGATCTCATTTTTATTTTCTTGTATACGTAGTAACCAAAGAGAAAATATAACCCTCCGCCCCCCCCCCCAAAAAAAAATCGAATTCGAGTTTGAAAGTTTTCAATGTTTCTTTCTCGCGTCCAAAAATAGGCATTTTTAGAATTCTGTCTATTTATAAAAATGAAAACTTAAAGACATAGGAGTAGACAAATATAGTATATAATCTTTATGCCAAATATGTTAATATCTGTCAAATTTTGAATCCATATACGGAAAGTTTGAATGTCTGTACCGATGATCTAGTTTGAGCGATAAGTAATAAAAGATCTAGACTGATAGAATTTGTTGTACAATGCTAACATCTAAAATACGAATCCATTTTAAATTTTGAATAGGATCCGCCAACGTGTTAGCTGTCTGTCGGTCCGTAGATTTGCATATATAAATGCGATAACTCCAAAACATAATATCATAAATAAATGAAATTTGATATGCGAACACGTTACTAAATTTATATTTCTTATAGTCAAATTTTGATTTCGTGGATTTTTCGGTAAAAAAAAAAGCCTTCAAAATCTATTCATAGTTACATAGTTTATCGAAATCACTCTCGCTGGTATAAACTACTTCCTGGAAAATTTAATATTGGTCTCTGAATGTGTCACTAACCTGTTTTCGATATATCTTAACCCTTTAAAGGGCCATTTTTTTCTAGTCATATTATGTTAAAATATTTTTAGGCTTGAAATTAGAATAAGAAGAGGGATTCATTTAGCTTATTAAATAAATTTAATTTGATTCATTAATTAATTTGGTTAATTAATAATTAAGTAACAAATTAAGACACATCATTTTGTCTGAGATAAATAATTGAAGCATCTAAGGTTCTGACTTACTAAAAAAAATTATCAGAACTTATGCAAACCTACATAATATCATACAAAGATTGATAAATTTGGTGGGAAGCATACTTTCCACGGCCCAAGTAAGGGTTAATGGAGTGCAAGCATATCTTTTTCATCAGATTTGCATCAGACTCATACATACTTTTTCAGTCCTGACAATTTTATATGTCTTGGGTGGGATATATAAAAATGTAGCCCTAATAGACAAGAAAAAATCCCTTGTTTGAATCTCTGCCTGAGTGTGATCCCTTGAGAAAAGCCGGATTCATCATTTCTTTTCCTATTTTTTTATTCTTTTTGTTTATATTAACTTAATATTTTTACTAATTTGATTAATCCTAATAAGTAATATTTAAAAGAAAAATACATTATTTAAAAATTCCATTGAAATATTGTAGACATAGCTCTAAAAAGTATGTTTTCGTTTTATTTATTTATTTTATTTTATTATTTTTTTTAACTTACCCTAATTTCAATTATATAAGTACTAAAATGAAAAAAAAAGCAACCATGTATGAAATTTTAAGATTTTATTTTTGTTTTCCTAACATCGATTAGGATCACAGCTCACGAAACACTGCAAAATATGATTATTATTGCAATATGGAAATAAAATATTTGTTATTTCTTCAATATTATATAAAAATTTTGCCAAATAAAACATAATTGGGAGATTTTAACATGATTATTTCTAATTCAAATTTTCTTTCTGTTATATTCAAAACAATTATAGGAGGATGCTGCAATATTTTTGAAAAGTTTGCACTATACTGGTGAGATCTTAATATTTGTCTAAAATTAGAAGAAAAAAATCTAGAATTAGAAGAAAAAAAGCCAGGCAATTATAGAATTTTGTCTAAGAAATGAATGCATTCATTAATAATAAAAAAATCCCACGCTTAATAAAGGCAAATACATATTATATTGAAAATTATATTGAAAAATATTTTGAAATTTATAATTTAACAATTCATGAACCATTATTTAATTGGTAATTTTAAATAAAAACAATGGAAGGTAATAATAACTGGTGGAATAAAAAAATTAAATTCTATTGACTAAATACTGTATAAGTTTCATTTTGTTTTATAAAAACTCCGAAATTTTACACCAATAAAGGGTAGATCTCATATTAAGTTAGTTAAATTATTAATAATTTAAGGATTATAAAATTGAAAATTCTAATTCTAATTACTAAAAATTATATTATAAATTCTATTTATTAAACGCTGTTTATGTGTAATTTTTCTCATAAAAAATTGTTGGATTACTACACCAAAAAAAGGTAGATCCCACATTAAATATCGAATTCAATTTCCAAAAATGTTTTGAACCGTAGTATATTTCAACTACTAAGCAAGCCAACTTCATCACCTTCTGTCCACCCTTCATCGGTCTTTCCCTAGTGTCCGTTAATGAATGGGCAGCTTTCCATTTGATGCATAAGGGGTTACCAAACCTGCATTGTTCTTAAGGCCTTCACCGCTCGACCGGATTCGACATTGGTCGAACAAAGGCACTGTTCCTCTGTTCCGAAAAGGAGCATTGTGTTCCCCGCCCATAATTGGTAATTACAGGCATTCGGAAGTGCAGCGGATTTCCGTCAGGTGGCGCTACATCTGAACAGCGGCCGAGGGTAAACCGAGTGTGGGCAATGAAAATCGATTTGAAGATGTCATCCAGTTAAATTGTCTTAAAAGTTATTGAGTGGCGGCTTGGTAATTGATGGGTAGAGGAAATAAAATGTATAGTATTAAGGTGGATGACTAGTTTCTGAAGAATTTTTCTAAAGGACCTCATGCATGGATTCCTGCCTGTAATTTTCTTTCTTTTGTCAATAGGCTTGATACTTTCTATCTAATTTTCACTAAGAATTTGGAATGAGAATTATAGATTTTTGAAATTAGTGACTTGTTAAAGGTCTAAACTACCTTTTATTCTATTCTTCATTTCATAAAAAAGGTCTAAATTATCTTTTCTTCCCTTCTTCATTTCAAGAAAGGGAAAATAAAGACGAGTACCTCGGGGACTAAGATTCGCTTGGCATTTTTTTTTTTTTTTTTTTTTGTAAAATCTTAAATAAAATTCTATTTTATGGCTCGTTTAAAGTTATTGGAGAAATCTAATTGACTTGCATACGCGGAATCTTACACGAGAAAAATGTATGGGAGTCCGAAGCCCTAACCACTCTTCCATCTCTGATACATATATGCAGCTCATGTATAGCCATACATTAATATTTAATTATAAAAATCTTTTACTGTGCAAAATCGGTATTTTAGAAGTGACACCTATAGAGATAAACTTAAAAATCAAAACTTTATTTAAATATAAAATTTGATCCAAATCATTAATGTCATTTCCCAGATACACGAAATAAATTCATACATACACACACAGGAAATGCTCGTTTAAAGTTACAACATATTCTTATAAAATGAGAATTTCTATTTTAGAAAACATCTCTTCACATCTCTTTACATCTTTACATCTCTTCAAAAATAATCATTAAGAATTTATGAGGGTAGATAAATATTTGAATAAAAGAAGTTTCAATTCTTCAAAGAGTTGAATATTTTTATTTTTTAGATAATTCATTGATGAAATTCCCTGAATACTTTTTCTTCTTTTTTAGTGAAAAATCTGCTAATAAATCCTATGATGAAAATTTATTTAAAATTTTAAGAAATTTAACAAGAATCTTTTGCAATTATTCGAGGTTACGAACATAGAGGCAGGTTTTCCATTGCACAACTATTTTTCATAAATTTAAACCATATATGAGAAAATATTATAAAGTAATCCTGGATAGATATAGTTTATAGATATTTATATAATTTAAAAATGTGCAATTAAATTCTGGAATTTCTCTGCTGCTTGCTTTTTAATCCGTTGTATAAGGCATATAAAGAGGAATTTTTCTGTAGTACGTACAATCTTCTAAGCAAGATTGATGAGAAATTTAAATAGAAAGTATTAAAAAACCTGTTAAACATAGAGTTTCAGAAAAAAAAAATCAACATTTAATTATTCCTCTAAAAATAATTAAAGACTCAGAAATGGAAATATAATATTCTTTAAACCGTTAAAAATTAATAGAATTTTTTAATTTTTTTTTTAAATCTTCATAGAAATATGAAAATTAAGAAAGGTTATAGTTTAAAGATTGATTTGTATCATGGTACTTGAGAAATGAAAAGCCCTGTTGAGAAAATTCTTTATTATATATTCCGTTTTATTATGTTCATTATTATTCCTTGAATCAAAAAGTATTACAATTCCTTAAGTACTGCAACATAAATAACACCTGCTGCTAATTGCTATTCCTCTATAAGTAACGAATGAACTTTAAGTTTGTATGAATTTTATTTGAGTATCGAGTACCGCAGGCCTATCAATGAACTGGTTCTTACTTTCTCGTATACGAAATGTAAAGAAAGTGTAATCGACAAAAAAATTCGAATTCGAGATTTCGAAGGATCTTAATGCTTCAGATCTTTTTGAATTTAGAAATCAAGTTTTGGCAATCCGTTTCTTTGTTACTGTATGTATATATATGTATGTCTATGAACATAAAATTGCTTTGAGTCAGACAGATGGAATTTGCTATATGGACTTACGACCGAATTTGTATCTATCAAATTTTGAACGAATCCATTTATAGATGAACTGTCCTTCTGACTGTACGAATGCAGTTAAATTCATTTACAGCAGAATGCAAAGAGCTTGGGTAGATAAAGTTGGTACTCAAGTTTAGTGTTTAGAATATCAAATCTGTCAAACGGTTGATTATCTGTCGGTTGGTACTTTCGAATGCATGTAAATTCAATAATTTATAAATGTAATGACATAAATCAATGAAATTTAGTGTGTTATCTTGTGACTACAACTGTAGTTTCATGTACAATTTTGGTTTCATTCGATCGGAAGAAGGGCATTCAAAATACAGATTCGCACGATAGATTCATTAAAAATGCTATTTTCATGCCAAATAGCAATATTCCTTAATTATTCTTCCCAAATGCAAAGAAAGGCATTTGGGGCATTATCCAAAGTAAGTAATTGTGTGCGTGTGGAAGATAATAAGAAACTAATTGGAGAGTACGCTAGAAAGTTTCAGTGAGGTTATTTCCCCTGATTAATTCCGGTACTCCGCATAAACAATATTCTGGAATATTTTTTGAATGTATAAAGGATCAATTCGTTGTTTTGATTTCATACTTTAATCTTTATCTCAAGTGAGAATTATACAACAACAAAATATTTCACAACAATTATTCACAAAATATTTCACAAATTATTTGTTTATAAATAGTAGTATCAAAAAAGAAGGATTAACATATGAGGAAAATTATGGGCCTTCAACAAGTATCTCAAAAATAAAACCCTCAAATATTCTTTAACTGGGTATTTCCTTTCCTCTTTTTTCCTAATTCAAATCAAATACATTCACTTCTTACAATCTCAAAGTCATTAATCAAGGTGCATATGCCACTGGTGAAATATATCAACACATTTTGGACTATTAGAGGATACTTACGTAATTTCCATTTGGGAAAACCTCAGCATTTCTTTCTTTCTTGGGATCTGCAAAAAATATTAGCATCATTTCAACTTTCTGTCATAATTTTCTTAAAGTCATATATTTATATTATAATATATTTACACTTCAAATTCACATATTTATTTTAATAATATTTTGCAGTAAACTCCTTACATCCTAAATACATATTTTATTCTTATATTTATTATATATATTTGATTATATTCATATTTATTACATATATTTGAATTGTATTTCTTTGCCAATATATTTTACGACGAAACAAATTCAAAAAAATGTCTATCATAGCAATGATTATTAATCACAAATATATTCATTCATGATCAATCATAGTTCACTTCTATAATCAACAACTTCGGAAATTAGATTTGATAATATATGATACATCATGAATCTCAGTTCTATATGAAAATACACTTTTTAAGAAAGAAAAGCTCAGTTCTATTTTTGTGTTTCATAAAATACTGTTAAAATTTGATGTATCAGTAATTTGAAACTGGATTTTAATTTTCAGAAATACTATCTACTATATTATATCAATTCCTATAATACGAAACTAATGGGAGTGGTCTCTCTAAACCTTTTCCTGTTAAAGGCGCTGTCCTTCCCTCCCACGCATTGGAGTTGAAATTGAGTAATGCCATAAATACCACGAATGCATATATTTTTATTTTCATGCAAGAAAGTTGTGTGCTTTGCAGTACAGAAAAAAAAAGTCAGCACTTGCATGCCATTGAGAAACAATAAAAAAAATTAACTTTTGAGTGAACCTAATGATTTACTGAATTTTAAAATATTATCTTTAGCGATTAATCGCTGGCAAGGGTACCAAAATAAACGAATATTCATGTTCAAGACCTTTTATTCGAACGATTGAAATCAAAATTTGGCATGGACAGATGAATGTAATCACAGGATGAAATACCAAATTTCCTTTATTTAATTCCTCGCGTTTTTGAGTTAAAGAGGTGATATGCATGAGAAAATACAGACCAATAGACGGTCAACCCCTTGACGCATATGGTTCCAAATTTGTTACAGATATACCATTTAGATTATAAAGCTATATATGGGTCAAATTTTATGCTACTAGCTCTATTCGTTTCCTAGTTATTGACTTAACTCTCATTCGGAAAAATTGATAAACAGACAACCTTTGAATGGATTTCTTTAAAAGTCTCATAGGAATTATCAAATATCTTGACAAGCCCATGCACCAAATTTTATCAATTTAGCTCAACACGATCTTGAGTTATCGTGTTCAAACAGACGAACTGGCAGACATACAAACATAATGTAAAAATATGCTTTTCGAATTCAAGTAGGTCAAAATGTCAAGAAAGATTCGTCAAAATCTCGAATTCGAATTATATAACGATTACAATACTTTCTCTTTGCAGACCCTTTATATGAGATAGTAAAAATATGTATAAGATGATGGGCAATCTTCCCATTTATTTTGAATGCGTAATCTCGAAATCTTTTGAAATAAGACGAAAAAGACATTTTGAATTTTATTTTGTCTTCTTACACCACATTCTTGACTCCAGATAAAATAGCAATAAGTTGGAATATGAATTTGATATTTCTTACACTTTCTTTTCTAAAGATACTCTTCTATTCCATGGGTATTCCAATTTCTTAAAAGTTTTTGAATTGACTTTAACGTTTAAATCTAAAGAAACATTTAAGGACTTCTTCCCTCGAAAACAATACCTAGCATGATATTTTATAAAATGTAAAACTGTAGAAACAAATATTTCCTTTATATCTTAAATAATCAAAGAAGTTTTCAAAAAATATTCATCAATATTAAGAAACCATCTTAGTTTTTTTTTTTTTCGATTGCAAGCCTGAGACCGATAAAAAAAGTTTTTATTAAATCATTTAAAACATATTTTCAAAGTTATCCATTATAAATGTAGTAATTTTCTAATAACGCTAAACACACACAAATTTATTGCAACACTCTCATTTAAAGCGAATCTATGTTGCAAGCCCGCGTCTGAAACATAACTTGCGCAAGTAAAATTAATAGAATAAAGTTATGAAAGGATGCTGAAAATATTTCGAAAACTTGAAATCTATATGGATCTTTTGTTTTCAAATTTTGAAAATGGTCTTAGTGAGACCATTTTTCGACTGGTAAGAGGATACCGATGTTTTGGTCAAGAAAATGCTCACAAAACACCGATAAATAGTCGAAGATTTTATGATATCCCAAATATTATGCTGAACTTGAAGAATGATCAGGTGATCGCATTTATTTTATAACTCATTTTATTCAATGCATAAACCAAAGATTTGCGAAAATATGAGTATGACATTTACCTAGAAATGCATCACATGAATTTATTCAGATATTCTTCCGATAAAGTCTTTGCCCTGTAGCAGTTTTAAAATTTAACTTATTTTTTTCGAATAAACGCCATTAAAATTGAACGGAAAATAAGTTGGATAACAACATATTTCAATAAAAAGAATACTTTTTTCGCAATTCAATAACCCATGCTTCCATCTAATAATGAAAAGTGTATCCAGATTAAGTCCAAAGATTAGCACAACTCAGTCATTGGACTTGATGTTTCTAGGACATATTTCGATGGATATCGTTGGATCAATCCCACGAGCAAATGAATGCCATTTGCTATACTTTCAGCCCACGCGATTTCACTATCATTTAAGAAGATTATCTTTTTAGAAAGCCCATTATAGCAGATTTATCTTTCGACACGATATTTATTCCATTCCTTACAAAAGATAGGTCTAAGGCTAATCTGCTGAATTTGGAATGAATCTGATGGGTCAAATACATGTATTGCAATAAGTTCCAAACAACTTCTGGAATCGATTTTCTAGGATATATCTGAATTTCTCAACTAAAAGTACAATTTTTATGCAATTGCATTTAGTTTAAAAAGAAACTGAGACTATTTGTAATGTACTGGCAATTGTATTGCTATTGCTAGTATATTGAAAAATGTTTAGCAAATGAATTGCTTGACTTTGATCAACAGTTCAAATATCAATCAGACAATGGAAAGAATGGAAGAAAACCATTGTTGTTAATATACGACTTCTTATTGAAAGTATGGCATTTACGTCTGTCATCAACAAACAGAATAAAGAAGATATATGCGATAGTTCCATAAAACTTTATTTTCTACTAATGTTTAATTTTATTTAAAATATTTTTGAATGATAATTCTGATGCACATAGTATCCACTCTTATTGTGGTACAGTTCTAAATTTCTAAATTTTAGAGACAGACATAGAATTACAGTTGAACAAAAGTTTTAAATGATGGTAAAAATTATATTTTACATTTCTTTGTTAATAAATATATTTGTAAAAAAGAAATGCATAATTTTAACATTTCATACGATCCCCCGATCAATTCAATAATATTTAGTAAGGATTTATCGTTATTCTAAATCATATGATAAAAATCCCCTTGTTTTATGATAAAAATGACGGATTTATACTTATTTTACCTAAATAGTCGTAGCATATAAACTTAATTATTGGGACATAATAAAAATGGAAACCCAATATATATGCATGACTTTGCCTAATTATTTTATATCATACTATAATTTCAAGAAGTATTATGTGCTATTTCAGGAAAGAATATTTTAAATGAATTCAAGCCACTGATATATAATGTTATTTTTACAAAATTAACTCTTAAATCTACATTCAAGGATACCAGAAATAAGAAAAAAAGAAATAATATATAATGTATTATTTCGGCTTCTTTCAGGAACAGAATAACAATATTTGAAATTCGTTTTTGAATTTTATTTTTTTGTTCTTTTCCATCTAAATTCGATTTGCTTTTCTCATTTCAAATTGATATTTGCATCTTAATCTCAAGAGACGGTTATACGATTCTTTCTACCATTAAATCAACTGCTGACAGTTGCCACCACAGAAGAAGAAATAGCAAACGCAAACAAATCTTCCTGCCTATTCTAGAATAACCATAACCTTGAAATCTCCTTCAGCAAGATAAAGAAGATTGCTTCGGTATTTCTTTCAGTCTTTTCTCTTTACCACAGATCTGACATAAGAGAAAATATTCTCTAAGTGTAGGGACCACTTCGTCTTGTATAAATCTTCCAAAATAAGAAGCAGGCAACAAACAGAATCAGCCCATGAATAAATATCTTCGGAAAGACATCTGGCATTGTGGGATAGCCATCTCTAACGTATGAGCTGCCAAGGATATTACAATATTTGTATCTCAGCAAAACGTCATATCTACTCAGATTTCTGAAAAGTTTGTTTCTTTTCTGAAACTAATATGCGATATTGCTTTTCTTATAGTAACAAAATTGCTTGAGGGAATGAGTGATAAGGTTTTAGTGGAATTTGGATAACGAAAAGTCGGTTTTCTGTGAGATGAAAAAACATTTTATTTCAGAGTGAAATGTCACTTTAAAAGCTAATATTACTGTCCAATCAAAATAAATCAAGATAGAGCAGAGATTATTAAAATCCACATTTAGCACTCAGAATAGCAGGAATAGATTTCATGGTTTTCTTTTTAGAATTTATTTTGCTTTTAGTTTTATTATGTTAAAAAGGAGATGGTATAATGATTTCAAAATTATAATTTATAATTTCCTTTTTTTTACTTTATTGTATACTTAATAAAGAGGAAGTATAGTAATAGTCAAAAAATTTCAACTTGAGATTTTGACGAATCTTTAAATTTTAGATCTCCTTGGGGGTAAAAAAAAGAAACAAAAAAACACCCTTTTTTGGGTTTGTCTTTGCTTGTGACAAAGGTAACTCAAAAACGATTGGTGCTAGATGGTTGAAAATTGGAATACAGTCTTTACACCAAATTTACAGATTTCTATCAAATATTGAGTTAAATTTCTTCAGAAGAAGTCCATCTGTCCGCTTATTCGAATACAAGTTAATAGGATAACTACAAAATGAAGAGATCTAGATAGATCTATCTACCTAATGAATACACCTATCAAATTTTGAGCCAAATCCCACCACGGGTTGACTGTCTGTCGGTCTGTACTTTTAGAACTAAATAAACGCGATATTTCAAAAATGCAATTTGTGACTGCAAGAGCACCTTTGAGTCAAAATTTGTTTCAATCTGTTGAGAGAAATATGTCTAAAACACAAATTCGAATTTTGTATATTATTAACGCCTGCCAAGGCTTAATCGCCAAATTACTCAAAAAGCATGATACGATAGATTCAGTAAAAATGATATATCCACGCCAAAAAAATATTTCTTAACTATTATACACCAGTGTCATGTAAGACGTTCTCTGACATGACAAATTTATTAGAGTATGCAAGAATATTTTGGGGAGACCAAATTCGTATTCGTATTTTAGTCTTACTTTAACTCTAGTGCAAAAACTATATTACTTGAATTATTTTAATTTTAATTTATTAATTTATTTTTAATAAAATAAAAAAAATTAAGATGAAGTGGCATTTTAGAATATAATATAGATATGTAAATATATATAAATATCCAAATTAGCATGACATTTTGATTTGTTGCTTGGAGAAATGGAATTATCTGCTTTATGACTGTTAAACTTTTTTGTAACTTTATTTGCAACCGACTTTATCAAGTAAGTGGGTATGTTATAAATTTAAATTATTCCTCAGTAATATTTTAAATTTACACGATATGTAATTAGGTATAACATTTTCATTAAAAATAGTATAGTAGTTTATGTCCATGGCATTTATTCGTAATATATATCTAGTTTTTAAAGTTATACAAAGTAAGACTCTTCCTTAAAAAATCGATACAGTAAGATGAATGTCATTTTATTATCATTTTCAAATAAAATCAAATCACAATACAGATGATTAAAACATTTATTCATTTCTCTTAAATGAATCAATGAAAATAATTAAATTTATGAAAAATGCAGATTTTATTTTTTTATTTAATGTTTTTATTTAGTTAATCAATACGGTTATACCTTCAGAGTATATTAACGTTAAGTACATAATTTATTTCTTTTTTTCCCTGCTAATAATTAACTTCGGCTATCGCTGTTATTTCCTTTGAGATTTTTCATTCATTATTTGGAGATTATCAAATTAAATTATTTATAAGTAGCTAGTCTTAATACATAATGCGCTATTTTTCCCCTCTGAGGCACATAAAAACATATCTAATATAAATTAAATTTTTCATGCGAGTTAATTAATCCGCTTTAATTATTTTAATAGACAAAACTAATTATCCGAAAGGCAATAGAGGGAAGTTTTATGAAATACTTATTGATTAAATAATCTTCGATGTCTGTTTTATGAAATTATCTCTCAAGCACTTCATGTTACTTCAAAAATTAAAAATGCGTTTACTTTTTTTATTTCTAAAGTGGGTGCAAGTAGATGTTTGGTACTCCCTATAAGTGAGGAATCTGATTATAGCATCTCACATACGAGAGTGTGTGTGTGTGTGTGTGTGTGTGTGTGTGTTTGTGTGTGTGTGTGTGTGTGTATGTGTGTGTGTGTGTGTGTGTGTGTGTGTGATTTTATTTTTTTATTTTTTCTTTAATTTGTAATTATTTTAAAAAATTACAATTTTACTTAAAGCAAATCTAATTTTACAATCCTAAAAAGGATTATTTTTATGCAAAATTACTTTCACCACAATATTATATGAAAATTAAGTATTGATACTGATAACTAATATTAATTCAGACTTAATATGGAATTTTAATGAAATTTTATTTAAAAAAAATCAATTAATATAATGACCATGATGCTCTGATAAGAGTGAATTTCTGTAACAGAGGGTTTCATATTCAGTTCTCAAATATGATGTATGTTTATAAAATATTCCAGTATACTATATCAGTATAGGACATTTTGCTCTTTATGAATGAACATTAGAAAAATAGATTGTTAATACTGAATGAATGCGCTTTTTTTAATAATTTAATGAAATGACAAAATACGGTTGAAATAAAAATATTAATCTTACATCATACATGTATCTCAAAACATCGTATACATATTTAATGGGAAGATCATAAATAAAGTAACAATGTATTTTCAATGGAAGCCTCTATCGGAAATCCTTTTTGCTCTGCAGGAATGTTTGTTGGTAAATGAAATAAAAAAAGCATGCATCCAATACATTTTAAAATAATAATTATATGAAAAAAATATAATAACACAGCAAATCAGCAAAATCTTTTTAAATGGAAGATCTTAACCCAATAATAATGCTTCCCTGTTGTTTGACCAATAAAAGCATATTGAAAAATAAAGAAAAAATGTTTCGTTGCTAAATCTTATGTAATTTTTAGAAGTTATATATATATATATCAAACACTTCATAGCTTTTCCTTCATACTTTTAATACCAAAATCAAATTTATTTTACTATCGGATTTGTTATATTATTATTAATAATCAGGATACAGCGGAACATTTAAAGAAAGAAATTTCAGAAGTTCCGTGTATTAGATTTTAATTTTAAGGGTTACGATTTTCCTCAAATAATAATTAAATTTTATTTAAGAAAAATGTTAAGCATATATCAAAATTTTTGCCAATAGACAATATTATGAAATCTCTAAATAAATTGAATTGAAATTTAATAATTCCATTAAATGATATCTAAAACTGTAGAAAATGGAATAATCCTGGTATAAATATTCAAACTGCATTAAATTCAAAAACTATCAGCAAATATTTAGGATTACTCTCTTACTGTGAAATCACGTTTCATTACGATTTATATTATAAATATAGATGCTCTGACTAAATTACTGTAAATTAATATTTCTCAAACATATCATACAGTTTATTTTAATATTTTAACTTACTGTTGAAGAAAAAAAAACCAGAACTATTTTCAAACTGTTTTTTTTTTCTCTATTTCACACTTTATTTATATGAAAATATGAAAATACAGAAAAGAAAAAAAAAAGAGAGAGAGAGAGATAAATTTTTCTCCCATCGGCCAATTGTTTTAAAATTGCACCTGTTATCCTACAGAATTTATAACCGGGAAACAATAACAATATTTCAAAGCACCTTTCTTGGTAAACTTGCGATTTGCCGAAGCTTATCGGGTGTTTTGGTGCAATAAAAAAAAGCTGAATTATTTTCCTAGTCGTTGTGATACCAAAAATTATTCTTTTTTTTTTCTTCTTTTAGATATTCTTCTTTACGCTGAGAATATACAACAGAAATTTGAGGTTATGTAAAATTGTTTTAAACTTTAACAAGGAAAATTTATTAGATAATGCAAATTAATAGATTAAAATTTAATAGATTAAAAACTCTGATTAATGATAAATCCTTTCATATTTAATTTTATTTTTCTACCAAGATTGATCATGAATAGACTTTATAGAGATATAATGGATAAAATACGAATAACAAGATTTAGAAATTTATAATTCAGTAAATAAATATCCATTATGGAGCTTAAATACTAACCTTAATCAAATTAGCAATTACACACAATTGTGTGAATCAAATATTAATTATTTTCTCTTCAAATGGCTATTTTTTCAGGGTTATTTTATTAATATTTGTTATATTTTACATTGAAACAAGTTATATGAAGTATATTTAATTTAACGCGGGTAACAATGGATTGTAATCTTTACCGCAAATCTGTCATTAGGTTTAGTTTAAACAATCGTTATGCTTTATTATTTAAAAGAAAATTTTGGGCCCAAAGAAGGTAATATACCTATTTTAGAAATATTTTAACATTCATAATTATATTTCATGAATTTTGGTTTTTAAATATTATTTATAAAGCAAAATCTAAAAATGAATTTAAGAAAATGATGGGACGTTAACATTTAATGCTAAATAGTGTTATTATATTTCAATCACATATGATATTATCAATTTTAAAGTAAAAAAATGAAGTTTCTGCAGGCAATGCATTTTAGAAACATTACATTTTTTTTGGAATAATTATAGAGTATTTTAAATTTTGTGATTTTTTAAGAATTATTACAATAAATTTTTGAAAGGCAAAAATAGAAGCTTATTTGATGGTTAAATCTTTTCTTTTCATCTTTTTTTTATTTTTTAATAGAAAATGGTCATTGTTGTCTGAAAGTAACTGTGCATAAAGTATTTTAAATCATGTTTTACAGAAACAGATTCCATTCACTTATATTTTTAAAATTCAAACTAACTTAGATATGAAAAATTTATATCCTCCCCCTCCTTTGACCATTCATTTTATTTTAAAACAAAAACACTTCAAATCATATACAAAATGTTTCCATAAAATTGAATGAAATGGAATGTTTCCATTAGGAATGGTTGCCTTTTTCACTCCTTTTTCCCCATTTTTTAAGTATTATCAAATGAGTTTACGTATCAAAAATATACAGATAAAATATTCAAAAGCGATTTCAAGTCGAAATCAGTTGCAGGCAATAACAAACTAACATAATATATCATTATTTGCCATTCCGATTTTAAACTGCAGTTCATCAGGATGTACCCTTTATCGGAAGTTACCATTTGGTTGAAACAGCCTTGTTTTATAACCGTCTCCCACATTTCGCTTCAAGAATATTCAGGTTCTTGTGTACCGTTTCTTTTTTTGCATGGTATCATTGCAGCTGTCATTCCGAGCGATCGACTTGCGGATTATTGCAGAATCGTTGCAGTGACGGTCATTTCGTCCTCATATTTTATGCATGTAAGTGTTCATATGATTTTAAAGTCTGGGGGCCATTTACAAAGTTAAAGGAAAGAAGACGCAATTACACAACTCGATTTTTGTGAGTTATTATACACTTAGAGCTATGAATGTCATTGTGAATAAAAGTATCTTCAAAAACTCTTTGAAACAAAATATTTTTTTAAAAAAAATATAAAAAATATATAATTTTTAAAAATTTCAAAATATATTCTAGTATTAATCTATGAAAAAAATTTTTAAAAAATATATATTTTTTTTACTCCAGTTATATATTTCCCTATAAATATATAGCTGGAAGCAAACTGAGTATAATTTTTAAATTCTAACTTAGAATTAATTTTTAAAAAACATGTTTTGATTCACTTGTAATGAATTTACATAAGAACTTTTTTTTGTTTTTCTGTCCTAAAACGGAATTTTAATGCAGAAAAAATCGAAATATAAAAAATAATTCGGTTTTTATTCAATATTTAACCGAAATCTTCATTATGAATTTTATATAATTTTCTCAAAAATTAAAACACATGAAACATGTTAAAGAAATATCAATCTGATTGGAATATCTTTACGAGAAAAAGCCATTAAAAAGAACCTATTCTTTTAAAGGTTTCTTTTATTGAACAATGTATTTATAAATATATTTTAGTTGAATATATCTTTTGATAATTGAACAATAATGTTAACATTTCCTCTTTTCATAATTCTGTTGCTATTTTTCGAAATACATCGTTCTTTAAAAAACTATATATGCCTTTTTGTGTAAACATTAAATGCTGGTGAAATATGTATTTAAAGTTCCTTGCATTTTTCAATAGATTAGTTTCAAATATTGGCCAAAATAATCTTAAACTAACCTTTTTTAAATGCAAGAAACCATTAAATACAAGTTTCAGCAACGTTCTACAAAAATATATTAAAATAATGTCTACGAAATTCTTGTTTTTAAGTACTAATGATTCCTTGTTTATTAAATATTCATAAAATTCCAAATTTTTTTATTGCACATATATATCCAGTAAAAGAAAATAGAAATAAAGTTTTATGGAAATGGTAAAACTCGGTTAGATTGTTTCTTTTCAGCCTTACTATTCTAAACTTAGTAATAAAGTAAATTTGTGTCATCTTCATTCTTATTGAAGAGGAAATCCCTTTGAAAATAGATTCTCCTTTAATTAATTTTCTTCTCTCATAAAAGTTTATCTCCTTCTCTTAATAAGTTGTTCCACAAGATGCAAAAAAAAAAATGAAAATAAATCGATATTTTTCATTAATACTCTTTTCCACATTTTAAATTTTCTCCTCATGTGTCATTTTTAACATTCTTTTCATTCATAAGCTACTACTACCTCACTTTTATTTGAAAAAAAATTATCATTTTATATTTTAAAGGTCAGACGATGCTCTTCTGTTCTTTTTACGAATTGCTTCGATTTATTTCTTTCTTTCTTTCAAGCATTTTTACACATGAATAAGAAAATCCTTATTCAATGAAAATGATTCCTCACTCTTTAAATAAGGATTATGATTTATTAATTGTAATACTATCTGGAAAGAAATTCAAAGGATAACTTTTTTGGGGGGTTTGGAAAATACGTGACATAAAATAACTTTTCCTCACAATGAGAAAAAGGAAAGAAATTTGCCTTTTTGTCATGCACGTTTTTATCGAATTACATCTCATTGAAGTTAAATTGAGGCGAATGAACTCATTTATTCTTCAGTTCAAACAATATATAAAGCTTACGTTTTATGACGTTGATTAACTGAAAAGCAATTTAATTAAAATAGTAGTTTATTTTCTTAAAGAAGTTGCGTATATTTTATTAAATATATAACAGATTTTTATTTTAAAATATTATTTTTATTTCCTTAGTTGTTTCATTTATAATTTATTATCAAAATATGTTAAATTATTTGGGCATATCTAACTGAAATAAGAGTAATTAAGTTAAAGAAATATGTTTTTATCTTTATTTTTGGCTTACTAGCTTAAATGGTTAACTCTTTTCAATTAAATAAAGAGTATTTAATTATGTTTTAATTCATCACAAATCGTTTGTCGAATTAAATATTAATAAAAAAAAGCATTTAATAGAATTACCAAATAAGCTAGATAAATGTTAGCAGTATACATGACATATCTATAAGTAAATTTCTAAACATTTTATTTGATGCTCATATTTTGCTATCCACATTTTACATAGATTTCAATTACTTATCCAAACTTTCTATTTTTATCTGACTTCTAATGCATTTAAAATCAGAAGATCACTATTAGGTTTGTGTTCGGATTTAATCGATGAATTTAGCATAATGCATTAATTTGTTGTTGTTTCTTATGGCACTTGCCACGGACAAGTCCGCTGTTCAAAGACAGCCGAATTTAAGCCTAAGGCGGACTAAGGAGAAGAAAATTAAAATATTAAATTCTACTTTTCTGTGCACTGGAAAAAGTGTATTAACTGAAAATGTTTCTATTACATTTGTTTTTATTCAAACACTTAATGTCACTTTTTACGTTACGTTTTATTGCATATTTGTTTGAATAAGTATGTTTCATGTATCGTTTTTTAACAACATGGTTCAAAATAAATTTTGTTGTAGTTTCTTATGACAGTTGCCATGGACAGGACCGCTGTTACGAAGACAGCGATTTAAGACGGTGGCGGAGCGCCTCTTGTTTTTAGCGTAGAGCCAACTTGGGAAAAGAGTACGACTTAACTACTCATGCATCACTCATTCGCTTGCACAACCCCGTTTTACAGGAGGGCACATTCACTCATCTCACAGATAGAACAGGAAGAACAACCATGCCCAAACCGGGACTCGAACCCGGGACGCCCAGATCACGGGGAAGATGCACTACCCCTATGCCAGGACGCCGGCATGCATTAATTAAAAAATATTATATCGATTTCTTAAAGGCTTTTAGACATTGGAATATCTATAAATATCTGTAAATATAAATGTTTCTTTATTTGTTTTTAATTATTTTTCTTAATTGAATTAGTTACCTCAAAAATATTGGATGGTTTTTCGTTCGGAGGTTTTACAGTTGGTAATGTAAAGAACAATGAGGTTTGTTCGTAGCTTCCCAAGATCATACAGAAATTGTAGCAAAGCAATGTGAAAAAAAAAATCAAAAATGTTTCTTAGGTGGAATTGTTTGATTTACCCAGACTTTGATTTGAATACAAAATTACTCTAAAACTTTCCCCCGAATTTTATAATATTATAGATTCTATCTCCTTTTCAGATGCATTAAACTGAATTAATTCAAGTGACTAATTTTTAAACCCATAGTAATCTGAGCTTACCTTAGAGAAAGAAAACTTATTTTATTTTAATTCTTCGTCATAGAATTTATGGCAATGAATCAGCTGAGGGTTTTCAAAAGATGGAGTAAAAGTAATTGAATAGATCTCCGAAATATAATTTATAATAATTTAAACATAAATTGATTGCTTTTCGTTGTATATTAATAAAAAAATGCGTCAAAAATCTTTTTTCATTCTTTGTTTTAATTTATGAAAGCATACAAATACGATGAATTATAATGTTTATTAATATTTAATTGAAAGGCCAAAGCCATTACGATAAAGAGAGAATAATTATTTAAGACTAATAATTTAGACGTACTTTTAAAAGGCATCGCAGCGAGGCGTAAAAAAAAACTTATATTAAATAAAATAAGATCTTTGTTGTTAGAAATCGAAGAAACGACAGTAAATATGTTTCTTTCTATCCAATTCATTGTTCACAAAATATTTGATAAAACATTTCTTGTAAATATGGTTTACAAAATGTGCCTTTTATATTTTGGCAGTGATGTGACTTATAACCTACAGGAAGGAGAATAACAATTTGTGCAAACAATTATCACTAAATTTGAAATTTAATTCCTAAATTTTAAGTTTCAAAGAATTAAACTCGTATTTTAAATATTCACAGTCTAATTAAACAAGACATAGAACATTTTCAAATTGTGAGTAAATGAAATTTTCTTCAATTGATTTTCAGAGATCAACTACATGTTTAAAGAGAAATGTACATACTTTTTAAGATCTGACAAATATGGATAAGTACAATGTATGCGGAAAGAAGTTCTAACTACAGTCCCCTTCATCGTAAAACTTTATATAATATCTAACATCCAAATTTTAAGCAGAGTAAAATTGCTGATTTAAAGCAATAACATATTTATAGAATTAAAAAAAAACAGGTTGAAATATACAAATTATACAAAGTACAGCTTATAAGTGAGTGCGTAGGTATGATGTATTTCAAACTGGTGGATCATCGAATTTATATATCCCGGTTCTTCTTTACCATTTGCGTATAGATATAAAAAGATTAGGTAATTATATATGAAAATTTAGCTAACCAAACATAAATGGCGAAGAGGTCAGACTTATTTGGAGTTTAATACACAAGTTTAACTGTTGGTTATACTGACACAATTCTACTGTTTCAATGAAACATTAGAAAAGGTATTAGAAAATAATACTGATAAAATAAGTATGTGGATCAAAGTTAAAATTACAAATTCTAAACTTAATCAAAGCACATAAACAAAGTGGTCGGACTATAAATATCAAATATCAAGTCTGTTGTTTACAGGCATTATCTAAGTTTTTTTTTTTTAATTAAACCTATTTTATAATCAATGTTTGATTTATATGAATTGTAAAATGCATTGTTCGTTATGTTTCTGTTGTTTGGTTATATTTTAATTTATTCTATTATTTCTGTAAAATATCACAATGATGGCAAGGAATAGGACAGGGAAAATAAATGTGATATACAGGGTGTAATAATTAAACTTTCTCTATAGGCAGCATCATACAACGCAAACGGGGGAAAGGATTGCAACAAAATTAGGTGCATAGACTATACACGAGTTGCGCTCACGGAATATCGAAAAAACATTTTTAGTTCCAAAATGTCCACCAGAGGGCCCCTCGTCCGGAAAAATATTAATTTCAACACAATAAATGGCCAAATCGGAATATAGAAACAATATTAATATTTATTGACTAGTTTCTGATCACCTTAACATCGCACCATATTAAGTAAAGGTAAGGAAAAATAAAAGTACACTGTTTGAGAAAAACAGTTCAGTTTGCAGAAACAAGAACCGATTAGGAAGAAAGAAGAGCACAAGAGGAGCAGTTGTTAAACATGCTCCTCTTGGATCCAGGATGATGTAGGGAAAGGTGCTTCATGTGACTAACCTCCCTCACTCACCAGCAAAATTTCAAATCGATGGACAACAGCAGATCATAAATGATAAGTTGTGATGATTCGCATATGAAGCTTTGTGGAATTCTTTAAGTTTTTCGATATCGCAACAAGATACCGTCATAATAACAGCGCTGAAATATCGACATAAAACATGACAACGACTGCCAACGTTTCTTATCCTAACCTGTTTTGCATAAAGCTTCCTCTTCTTTGCAAGCATGCAAATCTCGACATTTTTTTCCAAGAATCAACAGTTTTTCCCGCTTTTACATTTTATTACTCATAATTATTGTTTTGTATTGTTAATAATGTTTCTGTATTCTGTTTTTGGGCGTTTGTTGTGTTAAATTTAATGTTTTCCCGGATAAGGCGCACTTTGATGGACATGTTGGAACTACAATGTTTTTTCGAAATTCCGTGAGCGCAACTTGTTTAAAGCCTATAAACCAAATTTCGTTGCAATCCGTTCATTCTTTTGCGTTGCAGGATGCTGTTTATTGCGGAAGTTTCATTTTACCCACCCTGTATATTGGTGTGATATAACAAATGTCATATCACATCTATTGTTTACTTTCTACTACTATTTTTGTTTCAAATGAGGATCAAGTCTGATTTATGTGGATTATTATGATACACAAAATCCATTCTTTTATTTTGTTTCACCAAATCTATTATTTTAATATAACCTTTGAAAAGAGATAGACAATAGCACAAATACAACAAATCTGAAATTTAAAACCAGAATTTAAAATCCCAAGTATATGTTTTCTGAAATGATACAACTGAATAAATTGGGATTATTCTAAATAAATCATCAGAATTTTAAATTGAAATCAAATATATTTTAAGAGATTAACCCTGTCTGGAGACGGGAGTCAAAATGACACCGCGTTATTCGTTAGCTCTGATTATCACGTGGCGTCTTGTCCTTGAATGCAATAATCATGCTTCAATCCTTCAAGTTATTTTTTTTTCAGCAGTATGTTGGCAAAAGTTTAAGTATGAATCCGTGCGTATAACTGAGTTATTATTTTTCAAAGCTTTTGCTGTTATTTATGGAGTCATTGACTCCACGTCTCTGAAACTGCTTTTAGTTTAAATAATGCAAAAAGAATTAAAAAAAAATATTGTAATCTTAAAATATTGTACTCGTTATTTTTGTTTGCTAAATTCCAAAAGTTATTAACATTAGTGCAATGCCGCAATATCTAAACGAAGTAAATACTCATTAAAAGATTGTTTAGATTTTTCTAATAACATCTGTATAACATTTAATATTATAACATTTAACGTTTTAAATATTAATATTTTTAATATTTTTGCTAACTACATGATTTCCAGAACGTATTGTGTTTCCAAAATAAATTCCAATTTGTCTACAAAAGACAAAATAAAATTACAATGAAGTCATTTTGACTCCTTCTCTCTGACCGCGTGAGGAAATCCATGTCTTCAGTTACGGGTAAAGATATACTAAAGTCAGTTTCAAAGTTTTAACACGCAAAATTCGATATCTTATTTTAGAACTTCCAGTATATGTTGCTAGGTTTGTATACGATCCCTTACACTGAATGTGGCCAATCTTCCAAATGTCCACTGCTTGTAAAAAGTAGGTCATGAGTTCACTCCTCCCCTCTCTGAGACATTACAATTGGAATGGGAAGGACATTAGCATACAATCGCATATTTCTTTCTTCAGCGGGAATAGGCGGCATTTCTTGACCATGAGTCTGAGCTATAAGTCTCCTATCAACGCTCTTTATAGGAAAGAACGGGGAAGCAAAATGCTGCTTAACCAAACAATATGTGAAAAAGGATATTCAGTGATTCACATGAAAAACTGTTTGCAGTTTTCGGAAAGAGGGGCTCTTAAGTAGAGTTTTATATCCCAGATATTAGAATTCTCTATTTTATGAAGAATATTTTTATTGAGTGTTCTTTGTGAGTGTATATTTCAAAGATTTTTACAATTTTTTTTTGGCATTCAAATACTCATTTGTTTTATTACCTGGATAAATTACAATAAAGTTTTCAATGAAATTTATTTAGAATAAACATTGTTTTTAGAATCGAAATTTGCATAAATAAAAATAAAATGTTGAAAGGATATCTAGGCTCACATCTGGAGGCAGGGATTTTAATAACATTAACAATTAATGTGCTAAATAGTAACCTTGCAGCTGGTTCAAAACGCTAATGAATCAAAGTGCTTGATTTTAAAATGTAATAATCGCAGTGAATTAAAATTCGTCAAAATATTATTTTTTTATAGTAAACATGAAAAACATATTATTATGATTCAAAAAAATAATGCATAATTGTTTTTAAACTATTTTTTTATCTCTCCCTTTTATTTTTAGAAGGAATATGTAAAATTTCTACCTTTTCGGTTTATATCTTGTGGTAGAATTTCCCCACCAACACTCGCACAGAGCTCTAAAGTTGCTGCATAAATATTTCATTTTCTTTACCTAAAATGGAAACAATATATAAATATGCAAAAAATATTTTTAAGGTTCTACGTAGATTATTTAAAATTAGAAATTTCTTGTGACTAGTTGGTTTTGTTGGAACTAGTAATAATGATTAAATTCTATTTAAATATCATGCATATTTTCACTGCAAAGTAATTTTAACCATTAAATAATGAAAGACAAATAACTCTATCATTTTAAAGGCTTTATGTCTGACCACAGTAAAGTCACATAATACCATTCTATTATTAAAAGTATTATTGCAAGCAAAATCTATCATCAAACTGAACATTTTTTTTCTACTGTGCTCTAGCTTCACTTTCTTATTCACTTACTTAATTTAGATAGATAAAAAGGAGAAATTTTTCTCCTCACTTTCATCAGTGAAAAAAATTATTTGGACTAAATCCTTGATAGAATAATGAGGATATTTTGAATTTGGATGAAGCACTAAAAACGTATACACAATTCTATATAATATTAGATAAAAATTGCTAAAATGACTACTACTAATAAAAATAAATGATATGAATGTGTTGAACTCTACAGGCCGTTTGTCTTCGAGCAAAAAAAAAAAAGATTCAGCATATATATATATATATCTTAGAAGGCAGGAATGCTGACCACGGTATGACTATTTAAAAATTGAATTAGAATTTTAATAAATTATAAATTAAGCTGAATTTCAGCGTCTTCCTATGATAACTTTCAAAAATATTATTTCACAGAAAAGGAATTTTCGATAGTTTCAAAACGTAATATATATATATATATATATAGCTGTTTAATGATACCAATTTAATAAAATTCAAATTTTTCCTGAATTTTGGCAACTTTTTTAAATATTTTTTGTCTAATTTTCAACAATAGATTACATTATTGCCTTGAAATTAAAACCGTTTTCATTGCTTCATTAAACATGTTACCCCATTATTTTCTTTGCTTTTTAAAATTTAAAAAAAAAGAACTCTGCTTAAAATCTATGTTTTTCACAAGATATAGATATAAATTTCAAATGATCAAGCGAATATGTGAATGTTAACTGTGTACTGAATTGATTATTTAACTTAAATAAAAGCACTTAAGAAACTAATTTGGAAGACACATGAACCAAATTATTTAATTTAGTTATTTTATGTCGATTGTTGGTTTTGTAATTCAAATTCAAAAAATTCTATATTGAATTTCAAATACTAAGCAAAATAACATTTTGAAAGTAAAAACAAATAAAAGAATATTTGAGAGAAATATCCTACAAGGAATGATGCATTGTCAGTGCACCAGCATTTTTGCTTTGACTTTAAAAAATGAAAAAACTTAGAAGTATTATTGAATTTTTGAAATATAGATAAGGAACATATATTTATAATCTGGAAATTAATTTTATCCTATCTTTTGTTTCTTAAGAACAAGATTAATGGTTACTTTTATAGATAACAGCTGGCAGGTAATAAGTTATCCCACTTTTTTCATATTTTTAAGCCTAACCTTGCATGATGTATTACTCTTCCCCATTTCGTGACATTTTTCTACAACGAAGCTCTTCTAGAAATCTTCCGAACAATTCTCATTTCGAATAAAATTGACATTTGATTAATGAAAGTCGGAAAACACATATATATTGAGGTAAAGGACCTAAAATTAATATTTAACTCCAGAACAATAACTTTAAGAAACTGATAATATGAGAGTTTATCTCTTGCTTTATTTTTGAGATGTTGCCATTTATCACTTCAAAAGTTTTCAATAAAATGAATTTTCAAAGTGTTCTTGACGTGAAAAGAAGTTTTTCGTGTCAGAACGAGATTCTGTTTTGAAAGAGATAAATAAATTCTTTTCCTTTTCATATCTCATATTGTTAAATGTTAAAGAAAGGAAAAGCTACTAAAAGTACACATCAAAATGAAATTCTATGTTTAAAGATATTCTAGTCATTGGAAGTGACACGTTTCAAAATTTATCTATACCTGCGTTATATGTACCTTTTTTTGAAAACGTCAAATTTCATTCTAAAAAAAAGTTACTATTAATATCTTCTTTTTTTTTTAAAACCAGACATGAAAGATTTTGCAATAGATTTCAAAAATCGCTTTCTTCTTTTTGGTGGTAAAGTTATTATTGTAATAGTAGGAGATTTACATCAGTTACTTATTGATACATATGTTGTTTTAATCAATACTGACCGACTTAGTACAAGTTGGTATTTGTTTTGTACTATTAGAATTTTACATATATTTGAGCACCGGTTATGGCATTATTTTACCTGTATTGACCAATTTGTGCATATAAAATAACAATAAATATTTTACCAGTATTTACGCGTTTATGCTGTACCAAATATATTTTATATATACTAATTAGTTTATATATATATATACTAATTAGTTTATATATATATATATATATATATATATATATATATATATATATATATATATATATTATTAGATATTTTCCATGCAATAACTAATTGGTACATATGCAATACCCCCAGATATTTTATAAGCATTTACTAGATGGAATATATACTATATGTTTCTTCACTCTATATTTATAATATACATTATATATTGGTATCATCATGTATCGATACAAAGGCAGCATCTGTTGATAATTTGCCTAGATATATTTCATTTGATTTCATGAATATGTGTCGATACAAAAGCAGTACCTGTTGATACTTTAACCGCCGGCGTCCTGGCATAGGGGTAGCGCGTCTTCCCCGTGATCTGGGCGTCCTGGGTTAGAGCCCTGGTTTGGGCATGGTTGTTCTTCAGTTGTTCTGTGAGATGTGTGAATGTGCCCTCCAGTAAAAAAGGGTTGTGCAAGCGAATGAGTGATTCGTGAGTAGCAAAGTCGTTCTTTTGATCCTAGTTGGCGCTACTAAAAAACAAACAAACAAACAAAAAAAAAAAAAACAAGAGACGCCCTCCCACCGGCTAAAATCGCTGCATTCGTAATAGCGGGCTTGTTCATGGCAAGTGCCATAAGAAACAACAACAAAGATACTTTAATCTGTACCTTATTGGTACAGGATGGTACATATTTTTTTCAAATATGTATTTCAAATGTTGCAACAGATGAATGTAGACGATTTAAAACATATATTGATTAAATGTGCGAGTTAGTACCGTATCAAACTATTTTTCCTTCGTGTACAGGTTGATGCGTAAATTACAAATCGAAGCCAATACAATTCCTTTCCTTGCGGGAGTAATCTATTTGGTTACTAATCGCCTCATGGACAATGTCATATCGTTTTCTTCTCAAGGAGGAATGCTATTGATGGAAGACAGCAAGATGCACTCCAACAGGCGGAAAATGTAACCACATATTTAATTTTCGAATGAATTGAAACGAGTATAAAGCAATTTTTTGTATACTTACATAACTTTCTATCTTAGTAGCAAATATTTCAAATAATTCAATGAACTTAAGAAGAATCTTAAGACTAAATAATTTAATGTACTTCAATCCAAAAACTGGTTATGAAATCTGAAAGCGAAACAATAACTTTAGAACTTATAATCATAAGACAAACATGCACGCGCGGGGACAGGATGAGAAGTTTATTGTAGACATCCGGCACATAGCATATTATATTATATTATATATAGTTTCCTAATTCTTATCTTAATTTAGCCGTGTAAACTTCATATTGAAAGGTTTTCTAAACAACTGTGAGAGAGTACGCAGCCGGGTTGCACCCCAACCAAAAAAATCAGTCTTTTACGTCGATAGATTGAAATGTAAATAATTTTTGAAATTTATATTATTAGCCATTAAATAATAATTGACTTAAAATTAGAGCAAACAATCAAGTATTAAATGTATATTAATAAACAAATAAATATTTTTTTTGTAACTGACATCCAGGAATAAAAAAATATACATAAATTGTTTCAAAATTATATTCTACGAATATTTACATCAAATAAATTGCAAATTTTCCATCATTTTACAAGACCGTGCAAGCTATTAGATTCAGACAATAAATGCGTAAAAGAAAGAATTTTCCCAAAGTGAATTGCGTTCCTTCTCTATTATGTGTTACGAAATATCGTTGAAAAAAAATGACCATTAATAACAAGGGGAGAAACATAATTGGCTAGAAAGAGACACATTGAGAGAGAAGATTAAATGCAACATTAAGAATCAGAAAATGGTATTCACTAAATAAAAGAGCGTATCTATTAGATTTGTAGTCTAGAAGTAATAGCATTATCATCACCATGTGGAGTGGGTCGCAAAGTTTTACAACTTTTCAAACTATGGTCATTTAATGCACTTTCTCTTCCTGCAGCCTATATTTTATTTAAAAAATCTCCCTTTGTGTTTTCTTAGTTTCAAGCTATGAAAGATACAGAAAAAAATGAAAATAAATAACACCGAATAAGAATCATTATTCCGGATTCTTTTTTTATTGCCATTCTTTATTTCTTAATTTCTTCTGAAATATATTTCGCCTATTTCTCAATTGTGTTCATCCATTTGGTAAAGGAAATTCAGCTTCACACAAATGATTATATAGTTTTGCATAAAAGAACCCAAATTTTTGAAAGTATGTGAATTTTTTTCGTTTCATCATGATAAAATATCTCATATTAACTTTTTTCTCAGTATAAATTGGAAACTTTATTTTACAATTTACTATTTAATAATCATTCAAGCAAGCAAAATCGATTATAAAATTCGTAGAATTTAATCTTTATTGCTGTAATTTTTGATGAAATTATATTAAAATAAATTTTATTTAAAATGATGGCAGTTTTCTTTAAAAATAAATATTTTAACACATTTTTTCACTTTGCTTTATTATTGTTCTTATTGCGAAAAATATGCATATTTAAATATCTACATAGTGATCAATAAATTTCTTTTAAACCTTTTAAATTCAAGATAAGACTCATATTTCAGAGAAATAATGTGTACCTATAATAAAATAACAATGTCGAGTTTATTGAGATACGTTACAGCGCCCCTAGTGGCAAGTGCAGAAGCTGAAAATAACTAAAAAACAATGGAAATCAGCCAAAAGATCCAGTTAAAAAAATGTTTATTATACTCTAATAAAATCATAGTAAAAAGTTTTATAAACTTATTTATGAAATATATTTGAGATTGTAATTGTGAACATTCAATGACTGGAAAAAGGATTCTTTTTAAAAGTGAATCCCTGGATATAAGAGAACTTGTATTGAATTTAAAGGGTTTAAATTGACTTTACTGTTCACCCTATGAAGGTAATGACAAAGTTATTAATATTTTTCGTAACTTTCAATTACTCCGATTATTTCAAGACGAATTCCTTTCTTGATCCATAAAATAATTCGTTTTATCACTCTATTGTAAAGTAATGCTTATTGCATCAACTTTTACATATCAAGAATATCTTTGCTATGTAAATAATAGAAGCACCCAAATGGTAATTAAGAATTCAAAAAATTTAAATTTTACATTAGATCACTCAACAAGATTCTAATCGAATAGTGCGCAAACAATTGATTAAAGTATAGCTCTAGGCTTCTAAGATTTAAGTAATTAAAAAAACTTTTTCTGAACACTTTGTCATTTGAATTCATTTCATTCTTTTAATTTACATTTTATTACATTACTAGACAACTTTGTTAATTTGTCGCAATTAATAATTGGCAAAAATATAAATTTAATTATAGTGTCTATGATTTAATGGCTTTCTCAATAAAAGATTTTTAAACTTGAAATTTGAATAGACAAATTATTATTACTGTTTTAGAAGTCTTATATTATTTCGTTTCATAATTCTATACACCGCTTAATTTTCTTTTAATACTTTCATGTATCCAATTATGCCAAACGTCAGGAACGAGTATTATACTTAAAAACCGAGCTCACTTTAAGATATTACTTGATTCCGATATTATTGTAATTGTAAGAATAAAAACAACTTGAAAAAAATGCTTAAAACATATATACGAAAATCCACTCAACCTTGAAAAGGAGTTGTAACTTGATATATTGATAATCTTCAATGAAAACAGCCATAATGAAATATTACTTATAACAATGATAAAGATTGAAATTTCACTTCAATAATGAAATACATTATTGAAAAGATATGTTTAAGATATCTTTTAAAAACCGATTATGAATTCTTAAAAGCTATGCAACAAATTTAATATAATTGAAGAAAATGTTTATTAAAAATATTAAATTCACGTAAATATTATAACTCAGTTCATATATTAGATGACATAGACATTTTGAAGTTATTTAATACAATTTGGAAGACAATTTTGTCTGATTTTTTTTGTTTAAAAAGAGCACGAACTAAAGTTTTTATATATGAACTGACATCAAAATCGCGTTCTTGCGTAACAGATTGTCGTATCTGGATGATCGTAGATTGTTTAAAATGTTCATTTAAAAGAAACATTTTATTGCATACATAATTTGGAAAAAGAACATATTGTTAATGCCTTATGTAAATATTAAATTTTAAAAGCACATCTCTAAGATTTATATAAAAAGAATTCTGCTTAAACATGTAAAAATATTTTTCTCTTCGACACATGCAGTAAAATTACTCAAACCAACTGGGCAAATATGAAATAAGGTTATCTTTAAACCCTTTCCAAAGAGATAATATCAGTTCAAAACTTTTTATTTATGAATTTTTCTTAGGCAAGTGATGGCCTTTTGATAATCAATATAATATACTTTTATCCATAAATAAAATATATTTTCTACTGTAAAAATAAAAGTTGACACCTTAAAATCTACTTATGGATTTTTATCTCAATTAGCATCGCTTTCACAAATAAAAATTATTCAATTGGGAAAAAGAGAAAAAAAAATTGATACTTGTGTATTAGGCGCATTCCAATTGTTGGATTTTAAGGTTAACTTATCAATGGTGAATATAAACAATAGATTTTCATGATGTATGTGGACATATATTTTGGTGATTAATTAATGGGTAAAAGAAACATAACATTTTAAGCGTGTTTTCTTACGTTTTATTATGTTGTTAATATATAACTAAAGAATATATGAATCTTTTAAGACCAATAATAATAGAATACAGATTTAAAGGCAGACATTATTTATAGGACGTCTACTTACATCATATTTTAAAAGAAATATTACTAAGAAACCATACATGCATAAAAAGACGATAATGTTTCAAAATTTTAAAATTTGATTGTCAATTTTTTGTTCCCTTGCAAACCGAAGCATAAAACTAAATTTAGAAAAGACAGTAATATTGACATACTTTGACGTGATCAATGATTTGGCGGTTAAAGATAATGTAATTCAAATTGTAACATGAATAAAATAGAATAGGAATAAAAAGAACAAATGTAATGAAACACAGACATGCTTTAGTCATAAATGCTTGCGTGCTGAACATTTGAGTTTCATTGTAAAATTATGGACGAAAGTATGTACTTCAACATTATGTGAAAAAATATAAAGAAATAAGGAATAATGATCTCACATGCATTTTTGTCCACTAACTAAACAAAACTCAGAGGAAATTAAAGAAGAATAATTCAAAAAAGTTATCCTAAGATTTTATAGGTGCAGGGTATTCGGAACTAAAAAGTAGTAAATGATAAAAATAATATCACAAAACGATATATGTTAAACCACTTGTGACGATTAAAATTTAGAGTAATTTTATTAAATATTTCTAACTAAATTATAATCAAATTTCTCAGTGTTTGAAGGCAGAATTTCAAATTATCAATTAATCAATGGTATACATAATTACATATAAATCAATGAAACGATGGAATGATCTTATTAAAATTTAGCAAGTTCATTTTTATTTAAGTCACATTTCACTAAATATTTAATTCTTAAAAAGATTCAAACTTTGATAAATATTATTTTTAATATTAATAGCATTATTATTGTTTTATGTTCAGGACTGTGTGACTAAAAATATTGCATTATATTTATAAGCTGAAATATTTAAAATTTAGACACTAATTCTAAATGAAATAGTTTAAGGTGTACGTACACACTAGAAGATTTTTTTTTTTTTTGAAATTTTAACTTTAAAAATCCAGTTTTTTCACAGTAGGTCATTAATATATGTTTAAACTCATTTCAGTGAAAAAAAAACCATATTACACTAATTATTAATTAATTAAATGATATTTAATGAGCTAATTAGCATATTTTTTTGAAACATGATATCTTAAATTCTAATTTATACAGACACACAATTCTAGTTGGAAATGATGCCGTTGTCTGCCTCAATCAAGTTATAAATATATATATATATATTAATTTTTTCATCAACGATGAATAGAAAAAAGCGATATTTTTTCTGTCATTTTAACTTTTAAATAGCTATTAAAAATTTATTTCTATAAATATAACTTTCATTGAGGCACAAAACATCCGCTATTTCATACAGATTATTTTGATATATAAATAATTGTATTTGGTTTATTTCTTGTTGAGTTATGATTGTTTGAATGAAGCAACATAGTGGAAAAATATCATTCTTCATAAAATGAGTTTAAAAAAAAAAAAAAAAACGTAACTGGAATTTTTAATGAAAGCACCACAAGAAAAAAAAATTATAACTCGAGAAATATTTCGAATATTGACAACATCTTGGTATCGTTTGAAATCTAAAGGATCAGAGAACATTATTAAGCAATAAAAAAATATTCGATATTTTGAACGATTTTCGAAGTTTCAAGTGTGTACATACACCTTAATTCAATTAATTAAAATAATTTAACACAATACAATTTCTTGTAAAAGATATTTTCTCTGGTTATACACTTTTGATTAAATTGCTATGTTTTATATATTTTTTAAAAAAGCAAATATATAACCGATTTTTCACTCATTTTCTGTTATGCTAGATACCTAAATATGCATTCCCTAGATATACAATAGTTTCAATACAAATACATTATTTTAACATTTTCAGAATGTAATTGGCTGTATATAATATAATTAAATTGCGATTTCACATATGTGGTGCCATCTTATGGAGAACTTTATAAATAATGGCATTCAAAAGTATATAAGAATTATAATTATATTTTTAAGACATAATAGCTGAAGGTAACTAATGGAAAAGTTTATTACATTTGTAAGAGTTTTATTTGATTTTTAATTACTTGATTTTTGGTTACTTGATTTTTAATATAATGATAAATCCATATGCATATTTATTCTGTGAGATACGTTTTCAAATGAAAATGAATGATTTTAATTCGTGTGATCTAACGAATTCATAAATTGAAATTTTCATACTTCTAACAGTATTTTTTCATCAACGATTTATATGATCGTTGTAATCAGGTAATTATAAAAGAGTTCCAAGTAACAGGTTGTAAATATCGTAGCTTAATTCATTATAATCATAATAGATTAATTTATCAGTGGAAAAGGCATAAAATAAATGCTTAGAAAGGGTACGAAATTTAATTACCGAAAACCTAACGAAACAAAGGCAAATGATATATGTTCAGTAAGCTTTAATTAATTTTCAATAAATCATTCTTATAATATAAGAATTAAAACATATCTGAACCGGAAATGCATACTAATAAGAAAGAAATTTAATTTATGAAAGTAAATGTTTCTTTAAACAGAGATCATACAAGGCGGATGCATTTGATCACTAAACAGGAAATATAAGACTACGGATTTGTACTTTAAGAAACATAAGTTTTGTTTCAAAGAAAAATAAATTAGATCATTCTTATATTATCGATGAAATATTGCGACAAGTTGATTTGTTTTCTCAGAAAATTGCTTTCGTTTCATTTCGACGCAATATTCTCATACAGGCTTAACATAATTAGAACTTTTGTAATGGATAAGCTATAATGGAATTGCGCAAATGAAGAAACTTATTAACTAGAAAAAAGAAATCGGAAACATTTTTAGATAAGAGAATTTCTTAGAATTTGGACAAATATCAGTTACTTTTCTTCATTACGAAAGAAATCCTTTCGTAAAGAATCATTTTCAAGCTCTACTTTCGTAAGAAATCCTCAAATTGTTTTTCGTTAATTAAATATCGAGTTCTGTTGCTTGGAGCTAGTCTAAAACCTATAGTTGTGGACCATGAAATCAGTGGAAAACAACAAAACAGGAACATTTCAAGTTGTTATCTGCAACCGTGTATTTCGAAAGAAAAACCAATGCACAGTAGAATTTCTTCATGTTTAAGGCCTTTATTTGTGTGATAGTTGAGGTTGTTTTTGAAAAATATCCATCTTGTGAAAACTAGAAATGATATTTCAGAATAGTGTGGTGTTATAATGTATATTTCAAATGATTGCTTTTATGCACTTCAAAGAATAAAGTCAAGTGTCATATTCCTAGAATTCTAATAACATTTGGCACTGTGGAAGAAGAATATGTATGAAATGATGAAATCTGTAGACGAATGAAGTAAATTTAATAAAGATATTTAAGTAAACAAAACAGTTTTGTTTTATTTCAATGAACTTTTACCTATAAAGCTTCATGCCAGCACTGGTAACTAACTCAACTTTCCGTTCGAATCACGTCAATCATTAATCACTTGCAGCACACTTTCATTTCTTATATCCTCCTTCATTTGATGACTGACTGTCTACTTTTCGTTCATGCGAAATGAAACATTTTTGGCTGACAATATACATTAAATCCTATAAAAGTAGCCTCCTTCAAATTTCCTCACATACTTTCTAATAAATGCACTTTAAGGCTATTATTAAATTAAAGAAAATAATCATTGCAATTTTAATTGAGCTGTTACTGCATCCTTAATTTTCTAATTGAGATTTAGAAATTTAAAAATAGCAAAACTCTATATATCTCTGTGTTTATATAAAAATATATTTTTGTATTATAATTATATTTTTATATATAATTATTTTATAATAAATAATTATATTTTTATATATAATTATTTTATAATAAATAATTATAAGATAATTATTATATAATAAATTTTATATATAATTATATTTTTGAATTATACTTCGTGATATGTTTAATATTTGCTCAGAATTTTTGCAATTCGTGTTATAAAATATTTTTTTGTAATTGATTTTATACGAAAAAAATTTCTATAATTGAAAGTTATTATTTTTTATTTATTTATTTATTGAATTTTAATTATTTCAAGCAACTGCTTATTTTTAATTTTAATTATTTTTTTGAATATTAAGATGATGTGAAAATCCTTTTTATACTATAAAATTTTGAGATGTTATAGCAGAAAACCTGCAATATTTTGCTTAATTTTTAATTCATTATAATTTTTTTCAAAAACATAACTCAGAAATGCATATTTCTACCCTTTAAAGTATATATGAACCAAGTTTGGTATCTTTAGATGAATAATCTTGGCCTGTTGAGTGTCGAAACAAAGATATACACATACACACATACATACACTTTCATCATTATTGTTAGTAAATATCACCCCTAAGGAGCAGCTGGTTCACCAGAAATATTGATTATATTTAATTTAAAACAATTCGTGTAGATATAAATTCAAGTCTATAATTATGCCATATCGTCAGATATTAAAGCTATTTTAGTTTTAATTGCCTGACTTTTGATATGTTTATCGTGTTATTTACTATTGTTCTGTTTATGATTATTTTTTTCAACTGGAGATCAGTCCAGTAACATCACAGCGCTCTTAAAACTGTAATATCTTCTAATCTTTCACCCGATTTTCATTATATTGTAGCTTCACATTTTATTCTTCTGTAAACTATACAAATATTGAAAAAAATAATCATTTTTAATCTCTTTATAATGGAAGGAAATAACGAGATAAACAATTGATGAAATAATGCAAAATGTTGGAATTTCAGAACAACAACGTAATCTATTATTAGAGTTTTGGTAAAAAATAATTTTATAAAATTTTCCAAAATTTAGCAAAAATTTGCACGCTTATTAAATTTATATTTAATTTATTACCTATTACTTTAAAAAGATTTTTTTTTAATTTTAAGACTGCGTAAAATTTATTTTCATGTTATGATATTTTTGAAAATTTGCAGAAGTTTGTTCGAGGATAATTTAATGAGATTGAAAAGAAAGCTATTGCATTGTTGCGCTTTTAGTATAATAACTATGAAAGATAATTTAAACATTATACAATTTTTGTCATTTTACTGGTGTTTAAAATAAAATTGTATAAACCTGAAACATTGCTGAAAATTAATTTACGATGATTATCATAAAAAATTCCAAATTTTTTTTAAATCAAAAATTACATTATAAATATCATTAAGCTCCCAACTTAACTATACTAATTTTTCAGATCAATTGTTATTTTGTTTTGATCTTCAGAATTTTAATAAAAAAATTTATTCGCATTTTTTGTATGTTAAAGAACTTGTGCTTTAAAAATATTTTTAATACTTGCCGCCTCTGGCGATTAATTGGTTCGCAGTATTCATTTTTAATTAAATTTCTTTTTCGCGGGCTTAATGTTCATAATTCTCTCAAATGTTTAAAAAAATTAAATTTTGAAAAGCATTCAAACTGTGTTATTTTAATAGCTTTAAGGCTGCTTATTATGTATATCAACTTACGAAGTCAATTTCATGGCATCGTAGTATCATTAAAAAAGCTCTAAAAGAATATACTTTATTCTTAATTTCAAAAATCAAAGAAAATTATGCGATTAAATACTTGATGAAACAATGAAGAAGAGTTTATTTTTTATTGCAACTTTGAAATTTGTTGAAAATTGAAACTTTGAAAATGAAGCAAGAATACTTTTTTAAAAAAAATGCCGAATTTCAGAAATGATTTCTGAATAAATAAATGAATAAAATTAAAAATATAGATTATGTTTTAGAAATGTGTAAAAGTAATAAAAGTTAGAGTGAAGTATTTTATGGAACTATCATTACCCCCCTCCCACCAAAAATAATGCTTATTTTTTAATTAATTAAAATTTTGATTTTTTAAAAAATTATATCAGAGACAGGTTCTTTGTAATTATTTGTAGGTTTAAAGAACTGTGTATTATAAAAATCTTCGAAATTAAATAATTATTAAATTTTTTAACGATGTTATTCTTACAACTTATATTTTAATTATTTTTCAAAATCATAGATTAGAATGAATTAAAATCTGTTAATATCTAAGATCTAACTGTAATTAAATCAGATACATAGAACTAAACTTAATAACATATTCTCTTCTTTCCAACAAAACATTCTGAAAGAAAACGCCATAGAACACATCACAGTCTTCTTTTGCTTCTTATACCCCTCTACATTTCCGGATAAATTTTCAATCTCGCACAATAACTTTCGCTACAAATCACGCTTACACAATGGGACCATGTCCTTCTTTTCTGATGCTTATAAATCAAAAGATATCGCCAACAGCATATGTCTATAAACAACTGTTCCGAAAAGCTTGGCTAGAATGAAGCCAACGTTCGAGCAGTTCAAGTTGTGATAAGAGTCAAAGCACTTGCAGGATTTATTACTGTCGACGGAAAGCTACTTCGATGGACATATTTCCCAAAATGGTCAATATTTATCTGATGAAGTTCGCTATAAATTTAACCTTTCAGTTACAATAAGTTACATTCTTGACTAAGTTCCAGGGGATATAATTTTATCAATTGAGACGAAACTCATATCTGGCACATCTTTCAATTCCATTTTGGCGAAGAAATGTTTCGCGTTAACTGTACTTCAATTCTTTGACTAAAGTTATTTATAAAAGAAAGACGCAGAAATATATTTCAATTTTTCATATAAATAAGATTTCTGAAAGAATAGAAAAATATCCATTTCGAATTGCTATTATAATATAAAAGAATCAGAAAAACCGAATAATCTAATATCTTTTCTTAGAAAGAATTTGCTATCAATGAGGCAAATACTTAGACAATTCCAAGTTTCCCTATGAATTTGGTTTTGTTTTTTATGCATTGCACTCAATAGAATTGTTTATTAGTATTAATAACCATTAATTATCCATATTTACTGTGCTAAATATTATTAATCAATTATCTAATTGGCCAGTTTAATCACTTTGACCGTAACATGTAATTGGATGTATGCGCTTATAAAATAATTATCCTTGGATTTATTTCAATTAAAGTTCAGATTATTAAATAATTATATTAATAGCTATAGACTATCAATATAAAGCTAATATTAGCGAGACTTCTGAAAATAATTAATGATTTTGAGGTTTTAAGAAGAGATTTCTTATGTGAAAATATTTCGACAGATGAATTTCATTTATAGGTACAATAAGCGAAGAATAAAACATTACATAAGAATGAAGGATTTTGTTTAAATTATTTAGTTATTACTCTGCTTAGAGGCTATGTAATCACTCTGCTTAGAGGCTATGTAAAAGATATTTTGAAGCAAACTATATAACAATGAAACTTAATCAAATGCATCAGAGCAACTATGAATCTAGCCAACAATGCATTGGAAGATTTCTTTACATCATATAAATGGATGAAGGACAAAAAAAAATCTTATTTATTTTTTTTCTCAAAAAAAAATGCTTGTTTATGTTTTTTACTAAATAAATAAAATAGTAGAATTTCTTGAACAATAGTTTTAATCGGAAATAAATAACTATATAAAATAGGTGGAGTTCTTGAAAAATTGTTTTATAAAGAGGCTATGATTTGTTATAGCTTCTAATAAAATAAAACACATTGAAGATAGATTACACCAATATATTATTAGGAGAATTACTGATGTATTCTCACTGCTTATCACCTCCTCTTCCAGGATAGCTTATTTCAGCTCTTGAACTTTTGTGAAGACAACAATGCAGCAGCAAATTATCTACTTAACAAGTCCCAATCGCCATGTAGTAAGTTTATTTTCTCTGATCATGCTAGTCAAACAATTCGAATGACTATTCTTTCATTCCTTATTTTTGTGTGCATTAAATAAACTGAAAGATGCATGCAAAAAGCATGAAATAATTTTCAAGTGCTAGGGTACAATGGAATGCAAAATGTTATATGCCGTGGAGTCATCGAAGTCTGATTTTATCATGGATTCTGTGCATCCACTGATAGTTTAGTTTCTAGTTATATTAACGTTTCGTTTTAAAGCAACACTGGGGCTATTTTCAGACGAGTCTCGTAATTTTGACCGCGATCAGATGACGAAGACGGTACCTGAGCTGCCAAACTTCTTCATCACACCATCGAGAGGACATTTCGCCTCTATGGATTTAATGCGAATCATACTCTCTTACACAATGGTTCTTCGGTGTAATCGGGCCCCGAAGACGAAATCTAGCCACGAAGCCACCACGGCCTTTATTACAATTGACAGATATATGGATTTATAATTTCTCTAACAATTTTACAATAGCTGGTATATTCTTTAATTAATGCAGGATTGTTTTGAATTCCATATTCTTTCTGCATCATAATATATCTATTAACCGACACCAATAACAACTTGAGGCATAGTTGTGAAGGACTGAGATTCATTTACAAGTGTCTCTTGAAGGTCAAAGTGAAATGCTGACCTTTGTTTTAGACCATTGGTCAACTCTGTACTTGAACTTTTCTTCAGATGTCCTTCTTTCGATCATGTGTTTTCCAAAATAGATTCCAGAAAACGTGAAATGTGTTCTTATGCTTTGGTACATTTCTATGGCTTACTCAAATGCGGATTATGTTTGACACAATCGAAACTCTCTTCCTGATACTCTTTCTCTAGTTCACAGACATCAGTATCTTTTCTATTCTTTCTTTTTCGAATTTTTTAAAAAATTCATCTACAAGAAGGATCCAAAAACAGAATGTGGTGGGAGGATATAAAATCTTTAGGCTTAGTTTATATCGAACGCAATCATTACGCAATTTTTATCTTTTACGTTAACTTAACTAATTTAAAACTCGAACTTAAAATGCCATTAGCTGTCGATAATGCCTGCTTTGTTGCTTGGTTATTCGTAAGTTTAAACTTGATTCAATATATGTATAAGTATATAAAATATTATAAACTGATTTGTTCTCTTAGAATCGTCTTTTTTCCAACCATTTGAATTCAAATAGTGAAGTCTGAATTGCCTGACATTCTAGTTTTCACATACTTATCAATGACTAATTTCTGTAACTATATAATGTTAAGGTACAGTTGCATATCCATGGATCGCTTGGTAGTGCAGTGTCAGAATTAGGAGAAAGGGTTCCAGGTTCGAGACCCGATTCTATCAATGAACATTCGTGGAAATGGGTTATACGAATTTCAGAGACGTCGGGACCAAACGGCCTCCCTTTTGTGGTGTCCGAAATCAATCTTGGAAAGGGAGGGTGCCAGATCATGTGCTGTCTTCTTTACTTGGCAGCTATTAAATTACGAAATCCACCCCGAAATAGCCCTAGTGTTGCTTTAAACGTTAACTGAAAGCAGCGTTCGAGTTCCTGATAGCAGTCTAAACAAAGAACTTTAAAAAGCTGCTTTTTTTTTGGTTTAATTTTAAGAAAAGAATAATGCTATTAACTAACGGGAGTCTCCCTCGGCCACTACATAGAGAGTGGGCAAAAATTCCGTAAAAACTTTAAAAATTTATAAAACTTGGAAAATCAAGCAAAATAAAAAAACTGCCCACCACCACAGGTGATTACACATTGCAGACGTGTCACAAATCCAGAAAAGGGAGAGTACAGCATATCCGGCTGTATAAATGAGACAGCTCTCAGCGGATTACATCTTTAGATTCCAACAGATTGGATGGATGCACCCGTGATTTTAAATTTCCCCATAGCCTGTTGTTCTGCTGGTGTCAAATCTGGAGACAGAGGGGGCCATGGAAATTTAGCTTTTGCCAGCTGCCCGTGCACTCCTAGGCCTTGCAGCGGATTCTGAACCTAATGCTTCCAATTCGACTGCAACGAGCGCAGAAGTCACTGCCATAGACTTGGTCGTTTGGACCTTAGACGATCCTCCAGCGATCCAGTTTCCTCAAATCACTGAACAAGTTTTACAAGGCCTGCTCCTATAAAAGGCCCTTTCCCAGTCTTCATATTTTTCTGAAGTCGGAATTTACGTGGTGTAACATTCGCTGATTCATGTAAAACAGCTTCACCAATAAAGCTTTATCTTTTTCACTCAGTAACTCTATTCATTTACATGGCATGCAACGGAGAACTCGTTCTGAATCAAGAACTTAAGTATTTATATGATCGCCTGTCTCATTTTCATATTTCCAACTAAGTCGTTCGTACCGGCCCCATATGCTGGATTTTTTTCTTAGCTTTAAAAAAAATCCCGCGGACAATCAATGCTAAACCTGCAAAACGTTTTTTTTTTTTTTTTGGTTTTGTTTTTTGCAGTTTTTATGAATTTTTAAAAATTTTACTGACATTTTGCCCGCCCTGTATAATTCGTATTTGCATTACATATGTACAGACATCCATATATTCTTTTATTTTTAAAAAGAAATCATTATTTTTTCATTTAATATCAAAGTAACACTTTTAAATTATTCTAGAAATATAATGCATTTAATACTTCTTATCGCTGAGTACATATCAATCTTTATATCATCCCTTTATTTAATTGACTCATGCAAGGCACAAAAATTTCTTTCTTTGATTGCTATGATTACATATATTTTGTAAAAAGTTATTCTAGAGACTTAGATCTGGCGGCATTTATTCGTTTAAATAATTGAAAAACTCTTCTGCTGTGTTATATTTTAGAATCTTATTTTAAAACATGATTTATGCTCATTTTAAATATTGAAAATGTCATAATCAGCGTGGGAAGCGAAAACAAAAATGCAACAATAAACGCAAATATTCAAAGAAACTAATAAAGCATAATAACTTTATATTATGTGTTTTAAAGCATAATATAAAGTTATTATGCTTTAAAACACATAATAACTTTAAAAAAAATAACACAGTTAGAACTGAACGCATGATAATATGCTGCATAGGTTTGAAAGTTATAACATCTGTAATATTCTGCAAAATGACGAAATGAGTATTTTATCATCCATGTTCGAAAATATAAAATATATTTTTCGCTTGCATATATTTTTATTATATTCAGTAAATTGATAATTGGCTGAATACGATATATATATTTGCTATAGTTATCAATGGCCTTTACAAAAGAAAAAACGAACATGTTTATATTTCTTTAAGCGAATGCAACTTATAATCACAAAAAATGTACATCTTTAAAATTGTTTATACTCATGATAAGTTAATATTACTTATAATTGCATTTCAAGATTATATTTATTTCAAAGATTCGTAAAGAAACTAAGTAATGTATTGTATTAAAAAGCATAACACTTCTATAAATTTAAGAGCTATGAAAAGCATACATTATAATTACATTTTAAAGCAAATTAAATAAAATCCTAAAGCATAATTGATTATTTGTTTCTTTTCGAATTTTTGCATTAAGAATCGAAAACAAATAAACTTTGTAAAACAACTAAATAATTCATTTCAAAAGAATCTAATAATACTCTTCGAATTTTTAAATTAACAAAAAAAAATAATAATAATACATGCAGCTACAATGTGAAACAAAATAAGAATGAATAAAATTCAATAATTTAATTGATATTTTTTTTTTTACGAATTCTTTTTTTTTCTTAGCTAAAAATGAAGGTGAAATTCGATTACTTGATGAACAAAAAAAAGTAATCCTAAATCAAAATATATCTATATGTGTAGGGAAAAACGGGGAAAACATTTATCGCTCCGGTTGCAATATTAATCTTGCTGCAAAAATGCGAATAAAAAGGTCTGCCGATGTAGGGGAAAAAACATTTGATGTAAAAGGTTTCTAAAACTTGTTACGAAAAGAGACTGAGGGGAAATTATTTTCTAAACAGAATTACTTCGTTTTTTGCTGTCTAAACCGTCGCTTCATAATCGCATAGTTTAGAAAAAGCGGAGTTTCTAACGTAATGAAAATAGTAAGAAATCCATTATAGAGGGGTTGGTAATATTTTTTTTTTTTTGAAAAAAAATCTAGAATGGAATTAAAAATGTTTCTAAAGACAGTGACGATATTATTTTATTTGGGCATTCTAATTTGTTCTTACTTGATTTCGTGCTCAAAAAAGATTAAGAAAGGAGGAGAAAGAAGAAATAAACCTGAAACAATGTGAACTGCATTTATTATTCGTATGAAAATATTTTTTTTTAGTGTTTCCCGAAATTTAAAACAGCAATTTTCATTTCGATGAAAAATGAGCTTGTATTAAATTGCTTCTTTCCATTGGAATTTTTTTTTTCATTTATGTGACAAGTAAACTGTTTTGTGTATTTTACTATGAAATCAATTTATGAAATAAAGAATATTTTCAAAAACATATAAATTTGATTTTTTTAAATCGTTTTAGATCAGAATTTCATTTTTTAAAATTTAATATAGTTAACTCTCCTACGATAAGTGTGAAATGCAATTTACGAATAAATCTTATTTACGAATAAATTTCTTAAAGTAAAGACATATTGTTAAACAGAATATAATCCACAAGAAATTGGACATTAAATTCCGTCTGTACATACTTTATTGATAAATTCTTTCAAAAATAAATATGAAATAATGAAAGAAAGAGAGCCGATATATTTCTAGACAGTGTTAAAGCGTATCAAATCAGTCACTGACTAACTTAGCTTTCTGATAAATTGCATGCTGACGCCAGTAAATAGTCCACTGCACTTCATGTACTAATGAAGCAGTCTTAATTAAAACTCATTCAGAATTTAGATATATACATAAAATTTCTGCTACGGCAGTGATTATTTACATACATTCATAGATTTAAATGCATAAAATTCAATATTCACAGGAAAAAGAATTCTATAAGAACTTACAACGAACAATTCCTCTTCGTGCCGAGATTACATCTGAAAGTAAGCATAATGACGTCCAAAGAGAAATAACGTTGCCAAAGAGGAATTTATAAAGATTAATTACTTTTTAAAAAAGACAATAATAACGTAGAGAGTTAACTTCAAATTATATAAATATAAGGCAGCCTTAGCGATGTCTACTCTACTTTAACATACATATCTCTGAATTCTATTTATATAGAACGGTTTTTAATTTCAAAGTTGAATTTCAAAGAATTTTCAAAATTTTTAGAATCTTCTTTGAAAAACTTAGCCTCAAGTTAACAAATTTCTTTTTGAAACTTTCTAAACAAATGCATCGAATTATTTAAATTTAGTTATAAATATTTCGCATCTCCACTACTCATATATTCTGCTGCTGGCAATGTAAAGGGAATAATATCTGAATAAAGCAGACTTATAAGCAATAAATTTAATGACACATATCAAAATAAAATAGATTAGTTCGCTGGAGCACAGCTGAGAATTTTCGAAATATTATCCTTATAATTAGAGATAGTTTTTATTTCTACTTACTAGATGGCGCTCAGATCGTTCAATTTTTCCCATACGATGGCGAGGCACTTTGTGAGCAATTCTTGTAGGCGTTTGCTGCTTTTAACGCGGGAAAGTTGAATTTAGAATAGTTAATTGTCTACAATAGAAAGTTTAGTTTTCTTCATAAAACTTTTTGGAACATATTTACTTTGAACTGGTATGTTTTTTCTTTTATATTTTATTATTGTTTTTGATTTTATAGTGTGATATTTGTCTAGAAATGGTTTGGTTGGATTCAATTTTATTGTGATTTGGCTTTGATTCGAATTAATATTTTGTTTATTATTGCATAGTTTTAATGTAACTGCTTTATTGATATAAGTTCTTGTCTTCCAAAAACCTCCATTCTTTGAGATTCTCGTGTAAGGAGGGGTCAGTGCTTTGATGAAATTCAGATCCCTCATGGGGAAAAAAATCCCTGGTTTGAATCCCTGCCTGAGATGGATCCTTAATAAAGTCTTCAGGCCGCTTTGATCATTTCCTTTTTAATCTATTTTATTCGTTTTTTGCAATTTAAATTTAATATTTATTTCTAAGTTGGTTAAGTTAATTTGTGTTTTAGATGTAATAGCATTGGCGTGCTCTAAATACAGTGTATCTTTCATTCATTGAATTGTTTTCCCAGCAATAAAGACAACTTTATTTAAATCCTTGTAATGTATGCAGTAAATATTTCAACAACTCAATTATTATATGTTTGAGTCTTTGCTAACTGTGTTTGGTTAACTGTATTTCATAATGTTTATCCCACTCATTTACTTAGGCGATTTATTCGTCAATGGCAGGAAACTACTACCATAATGTGGCGATGTGTCGCTTGTATGCTCTCTCACTTTTTGTTATGCATCATACTTGCGCATGCGGAAATATGTTACACTTAATATAATTTATACTTTTTAAAATGTAATGATTGTTTTATTAAATATGATTTTACTTTAAACCCATAATTTTGTTCCCATGTCTCGCAACGCTTCTAAGTAAAATAAGTCTATTGGTTAGATATTTAGTCAAGGGTGTTATTGTTACCATATTTAAGACCTTTTACCACCTTCATCAACCTACATTCATCGTCCATATTATATAATAAATGTACATTGTATGAAATCTTTAAAGAAGCTTGTATTCAAATTATGGGCCAATCCACTTAATACAGTTCATATCCGTTATTAAGAATATCCATCATCTGTTTGATATTTCTTTTAGTTGAAGGTTTTCTTATGTCTTTATACAATGAGGGATCAGATAAATAATAAATACAGTTAGGAAACCTCATATCCCATATTAATAATATTTAGGATTTATTTCATATTCTTCCTTGTAATTGAAGCTTTTTTCTTATATCTTCTCTAAATTAAATCAATTTCATTTTGGAACTGTGCAACAAACATCGACACCATTATATTGCAATATATTTTATTGTCACCATTTAAATGTAATAAAGTATAGCTAACAAAATGGTTATAAATTTTATTTCCAACATTATTTATTGCAAATTTATAGAGCAAAGTTCTATCAATTCAATTTAGCGTAGATTTGTGTAAAATGAAAGAATGGGTCAAGATTGAATTTCCATTCTTTCTATTATATCCGTAATGTAATGTTTACGCTCTTTTGTATGAAGTTTAAATTTATGATCATAAATATAATCAAAATTTTAAAATACACATCGACCCTCAGAAACTTTAAATTAGAATCAAAAAGGAATTAACACTGTTTTGTAATTCTGGATTAGTTGGCATTAGATATTTATGAATGAAACTGTATTCAGAAGAATGTTAAGCCCGAAGGGAAATTGTTTATTCTCCAATATGACAATGGGAAACTAGCTGAAGTGGTTTTCCAAAAACCTTCTAGCATACTCTCTAATAAACGAGTCATGCAGGAGAAAGGCTTGCGCAACGTATTTTTAACGTCTGTGATGAAGACGGATATTAAAACATAATCCCAAATCTTACTCATCTAGCTCTCTTCAATTTGTAGTTATTGTGTGAACTTATATTCGAGCAGCCGGGAAGACAGTTCTTCTGAACAGAGTTAACACAAAATTTAATAGAAATGTCCAAATTTGGTGTACAGATCGTATACCAAATTTCAACTGTACAGCTCAAAGCATTTTTTGGTTATCTTTGTCACAGAAAGACGGACATTTCCCAAAAATGTGTTTTTCGAACACAAGGATGTTTGAAACGTTTCAGCAAAAATACATACTAGCATCATTTAAAGAATAAACTTCACCGCTTTATAGATTCGAAAAATTCTTCTAACTTTTTTCATATAATACCAAGCAAATGTGATTTAAACAAAATATCTAAAACAATATACGACCATTTTTAAGATGATTAACCACAAAAGAAGAAAAAAAAAGGAATTAAGATAAGCACCCATTAATAATCCATGCTCAAAAAGAATTGGTTTAGATAAAGAAGCTCTGTAAGTGCACAAAGAGACAGCTATTCTGGAAATTTATGATCAAAGAAAACATCCCCACTTAAAGAAATGAAACGAATTCTTCGTCTTTTGCAATTTAATAGCGGATAAATAAAAATTCAATTAGCCTTCAAATACTTTCTGCTCGGAGGGAAAATATTTCATTTTGTTTTTATTAGATTTTTTTCCCCCTTCCATCGCTTAGAATTTTTCTAAACCAATTCTACGATTTTAATACAAATCGACAATTTGGCGAAGGTATTATTTTTAATTAGTAGCATTACTGTCTAACAAACTGAATGCAATAAGGCTGTAAAGGAGTATTAAATTATCGATTTTCGTCCCTTTTGTTTTGCTTAAGGTTGTTAAATGCATAATTGAAATTAATAGCGTTATAATTTTAAGGAATGTTTTTGTTTAGGAAAATACGAGGAAAATCATTATTTATGAACCAGAATGAAGAAATTAAAAAAAATCATTGAATTATAATAGATCTTGTATATTTAGGTTTTTAATTCCAATTCCACTGTTATAAAAAAAATCTATGGCTCATTTGTTATTATAATATATGTTTCTTATCAATATAATTTTTTCTCATAATCTGTAATTCAATTTTGTTTTGATGAAATCGAATCTGTATTTAAATATTGACAAAAGATCGATTTGATTTCTGCAGATATTTTTGTTATTCAAATTCCCCATAGTGATTTTTGCCCTTTTGAACATGAATAATTTTTATGGTTCTCAATACATTCGAATGTTTTATTGTCGTTCAACGTATTTAATCTAAAAATATGAGTGATTTATTTATTCTCTTTTGTAAATTTTTATATCATATTGCAAATTTATTTTTTGAAATGTTTGTATTCTGGAGTTGGGAATTTCAATCTCTATTCTGAGCTTTCTTTATATGATTAGTGTATTTAAGTGTTGCAAATGCTTCTTTAAATTATTAATATTGCAAACGGAATTTTATTAAATTTATAATTGTTGACTGAAATAATTACTTTTAAATAGTAAAATCAATTTAAGCTTTTTATCTTTTCTTATTTTATTTATAGTAATCACTTTTCTCAACTGAATTTCTTAATAAATGTTATATATTTAAATATCAATCTTTATCTCCACTTTTATTTTAAAAATTGTCTTTTTTTCTCTTGCTATAACTCGTTTTCGAAATTACAATAAAGGGTTATACAGAGCGTTTATTAATTTTAATAATTTGATGAATAAAATTTTTATTCTTCCATCAGCTGCGAATTTCAGATTGTGTTTTTAAAAGTATTTTGAAATCGCAAAATCTGTCAAGACGACTGATTTTCTTATTTAACATATTCACAAAATATTAAAATGCAGTAAAACGTTTTATAAAAACAGTAGAAATGATTTGCATGATATAAAAGACTTATTTAGTTTCATCAACGTAATTTTTATACTTGCAATTATTAAGAAAGTTATTTAATATAATTTGGAAGAAAGTGTAATTAATAGATGCTAATTTGAAAAATATCGTTTTTAAAATAAAACCTTAAGTGCAACATAAATCTGAGAAAAGTGCATTGTTTATTACTATAATATATTGCAGCTATTCATCAATTAAGTTAAATAATCTTATTGTATTCTAATAAACTGGTTGCAATAAATCTCCAATGATGTATTTAAAAAAAGTTTTCTGTAGCATTTATATTCAATAATATTAAATAAGTGAATTAATTGTTTAATTTATTATTCTATGCATCATGACTGCATAAAATTATCATATTTTAAGAACATAAACTAAAATTGCTTTATTAATGGGCATAATAATATAATGCAAAATTCTGTGGAATTCGAAAATATCTGAATATAGTAAGAAGACTTGGTTGAATCACAATGATAACGCTTCCTCAAGTTAGAACTTACTTGGAGAATTTTTGGCCTGGAAATACGAGGATGATACTTATGTAGAAATATACAATTTTAAAAACGGGTGTTTGCTTTTAAAAATGCATTAAAATCATAATTTATTTATCCCACCTGTTGGCTATTAGATTGCTATCTATGTTTAACAAAACTGTGACACCTTAAAAGCCAGTTGACTCGGAAAAGCATCACAGTTGGAATAAAAAGATTACTTTCCTCTTTTGCGGTTTTTTTCTTGCAGGTTGGTGTGCTATTTCACTGGAAGGTAGTGACGGGACATATGTTGCTTGTAACATCGTTCTTTCGATTTATTTGAGGAGGGAATGACTTGTATGAAAATGCTGTATGTCTAATTGGAAGCGGTGAATGTTTTTCGATTGTTTCTTAAAACACAATATAAAATATATATGAAAAGAATAAATTTTTATAATTTTTGACTTGGTACGAATCTAAATGCAAATATTAAATGTATACAATTCTATGATACCTCAGTATATACTTATACAAACATTTATATTACGTTAACCCTCCTGGCGGCGGCTTTCAGATTGCTATCCTTACCGAAAGCGGCACGCCGGAATAACAGGTTCAACCTTAAAACTGTCGCGGTTTGGTCAAAAGGATTGCTTTCCCCTTTTGCGGTCAGTTCAGCGCTGCAGGCGGGAAGTGATTAGCAAATTTCATGCTGTGAGTAGCAGGTGTTTCTTTTCGTAGTCTTTCGATTTCGAAGAGCAATTTTCTTTCAGTGCTTAGGAAGAGATTGACAATAACATCGATTGAAAATGCGAAAATGTGATTGGTTTTTTTAGAGGTTTTTCGATTATTTTATAAAACAATACATAAAATTTATGCTAGGTATAAGTTATTATCATGTTTATTTTGATACTAGTCTGGTTTTTATAAAATGAAAGTCCTCGTCTAATATTTTTTTCATTGCAATATGTTTCGCAAATTATTTTATTCCGTAGTACTGTGAAATTATTTCTCGACATTACCTGCAAGTGATTTAATTTTAAAAAAAAACCCTTTCAGCGCATTGTTAATTAATTTTAATATTTTAAAATGCTTGTTTAAAACATTAATTGTGATAAGTAACACTACGTTATAACTTTGTTTCGTCAGTATTCAAAAAAAATAATTGTGTAATTAGGGAATTTCATGCAATGTTTCACTTTCAAATATATCGATTTTCAGTATTTATCTGCATGATTAAAATTTTATAATTAAATATACTGTACAATATTTAATTGGCCAGTTATTCAGTAATGCTGAAATAACTGGTCGATGTGCCTTATGACTGTAACAAATAAAAATAATTGTCAAAATATTTCTTTGTAATATTCATGATACAAATTTGGCCTGGAAAAATGACTCAAATAAAACAGATTATTTAGACTCATAATTAACCATTTGCAACTGGAATTTTTTGAATACCTGCAAATAAAGTTCCTACAGAATATTAAGTACTGTTTTAAAATAAATTACAATTTTTGAAAAATCTCAGTTTTAAGTTTTTCGGGTTAGAATCAAAGCTCTTACTATTTTGCAATCGGATAACGACAAACCGTGGGGTAAACGAATCATTAAAAAGAAAAATCTGAATTTAAAAGCTTTGCAAATACAGTTGCATTGATCTTTTTTACTTATTACTTTTACATTATTTATTGCTTTTGGTGATCAGCACATGTATTACGTCGAGGTTACTAGCCAATATAAAATTTTTAATTAAATGTTTTCTTCAGCAAAACATCTTGAAATTTCAAATTTTGATAGTCATATAATTCATACTATTGCAGACTCATTGTACCATTCTATATTGCAGATTTTTTTTAATTTTCTGTCAGCTCCTTGATAGTAATTCCTTAATTTAAAACGGGAGTGAATAAACTTCAATTAATGCAAAACCTTTTTTGTTGAAACCAATCAGGCTTATTAAATTTCTAAATACAGGGAATAGAATCATTCAGCAATAAAGTTTTATGTATATACTGAATATTTCTTTTTAATTTTTGAAATGACTCGGATGATTTCTCATATCTCTTATTCAATAAAAATTTCCAAAAATTCCTTCTTATTCTGTAATAATTTTGAAAGTTATGATGGAATACACTTCAAAATCTCATTTTATTTTTAATTCATAATTTTTAAAAAATTTCAGAAAAAAAAAACATTTTACACATTTTTATTTTCTAAGATGCATATTCCACTAAGATATATATATAGAAGATCTAATAGACGCCACGCACAAAAATTCGTCTAAGTTAATAATAAAGATGGACAAGTGCGTGTGTGTCATTACTTGTCTGGTTGTATTGGTACTTTTCAGACCAGACAATTTGAAATAGAATTACCAAAATCTGCATCTACATACATTGGACAGTGGGAATCATTTCTTTAAAATTTTAATTAACCCTTTCAAGGGACAAGGGAAGTATGCTCATCACCAAATTCAACAATTTTTGAATAAAGTTATGTAAGTTGGCATAAATTCTTACGAATTTTTCAGTAAGGTTTCAATTGTAGGTTAGAGGTTTCAATTGTTTATCTCAAATAAAATGAAGTGTCTTGATTTATTTCTTAGTTATTAATTGGAAAAAATTAATTAATAAATCAGATTAAACTGATCTAATAAGTTGAATGAATTACTTTTCTTAGGCCAATTTTAATTTTAAAAACATTTTACTCCAACATGACTAGGAAAAAAAGGCCCTTTAAAGGGTTAATAAAAATTATTAAAATTTTAAAGTTCATTCGAAAATATCACGGTAGAAAAATAATTTGTACATTAATTGTGAATTCAAATTTTTTCCCCCACTTTTAATTAAATTAAAAGTATTTTAGCATATTTTAAAAATATATTTTATTTTTGAATTGAAACTAAACGTTTTCATTGTTATCCTTATATTTCATTCCGGCTTTTTACCCATTGATGATGATTTAGTTAAAAGGTTAAAAAGATCTAAGCTAAAAGCAAAGGGGTAAAAATTTCTTTACTGAAATACAAATAAACCATGTGGCTGAAGAGAATGCTCCATAATTAGCATCTCAATAAATAAGACACTAAAAGTTCAAGATTTTAATTTTACCTCAAAGAATGCTTTTTCTTGGTGATACATTCAAATGTATAAATGACACATTGTATAAATTATATTAGAATAATTTCGTATTTTATCGCTGATAAATGGTAAAATTTTAAATAATTTTTAATTAACAGAAGTTTTAATTAAAATTTTGAAAATTTCCTCTCGAGGTGAACGTTAACAGTTTTCTAATTATTTAATGGCGAAGTGCGTTCGCTCTAAGCCAAACAGTTTGATCTGGAGATCGCCAATACGAACATTCATATTCATTATAATTAGAGATATTCGCTACTTTAATAGAAATATTCGCAAGCGACCTTCATGTCTGACACCCTTGTTCAAACTAGTTCTGTTTTTAAAAAATGAAAATGTGAGGCTAAAGGTTATTAAGAATAAAGAATTTCAAATTACATGGAAGTGGGAGTTTCCGAATTTTTTTTACTCTCGTGATCAAAAATAAAATAAAACAAAGATCATATCCCGTCTTGTTTGTTAAAAATCACATCCAGTGAACTCGAACTGACCAAACAGGAGAAGAAAATAGTCTAAATGCCAGTTGTACGCATTAAAAAATTTTTCAATGCTAACATATGAGATAAAATTAGATCAAGGAGTTAAAATAATGGCAACAAATTAAAATTATTTATTCTCACATTTAACTCACACATTCACTCACTTTCAAGTGGATTAAAATTCGTGGATTAAATTACTCAGCATTAAAAGTAAAAATGTCAATATAAACCACTTTCATGTAAACAGAATCGTGCGATGTATATATAAGATTGTACAGTGAAACAAGATTAATATTTCGATACAAAAAATAGAACCTTTAAAAACTGCGCTTATATTAACTTTGAAAATATTATTAAAAACCAGAGGAAAAATATAAAAACAATGAAACATATCTCTACAATGCTTACATTTTTTTTCGAATTCGTCAAAGAGTGTGAAATTCTATAAGGTTTAAAGAATGAAACAAATATTCAATTTTCATATATAGTTTATTACGTTATAAAAATAAGTATTTAATGTAACGAATACTAATCATTCCGAAAAATCGCGCTTTAATATATTGGTTCTATATATCTCCCCGTTTTGAAATACACTTATTAATGAACACTAAAAAAAATAATTCATTAAAAGTTAAAAAGTTTCGTTCGTTAAGTAAATTCTGTAAATAAGTTTAGTGTCTTATTTTCAAAAATAAGTTGCATAAGCAATGTCAATTCTAAAATCCTTAAATGAAAGCACGCTATAAAAAAGAAACTTGTCAAATTTTAATTATATATTTTTTATTTATTTTTTACATTAACTATTTTCTTATGCTAGAAAGCTTTAAAATCTTATGTTTCAAATTATTAATAATAATACGTTTATGTATGTATTTATTCCAAGTATATATTTTCATACTTTCAATTTTATTCTCGTTATTTAAATTTCATTTTGGATACGTAATTATTATCAAAATCTCAATAGTAACGCCTCAGAACGCAAGCGAGATTTTAAAATGCTTAAAAGGGCGCGAGCAGGAAGACATCAATCATAACTTCCACTGATAACGATTCACTTTTCCTTATCTCACATTCCCTTCTCATTATCTCACAGCTTGAGATTGGGGGTAGGGAAAAACTGGAACCCGTAAAAATACGGGCAGTGACAGTTTTAAGGGAGTTTTTGTTTCCGTCTATAGACGGGTCCGCCGTTTTGAAGGGAGAAAAGATTCCGTCTTTTTCCGGGGTTGCCACTTGGAGGGTTAAACTATGGAGTTATTTCTCGAAATTAGGTAAAGGAAATTTATATGTTGCGATTTAAATTTATACATTTTTTTTTTTTTATTTTTTGTGTCGGGCAAACTTTTTTGCCGTTCTGTCATTAAAATATTTAAACATTGATTTATGCAATTTTTAAATAAGTAAAATTGATATAAACTTTATATAATAGAAAAAAATCCTGTTACTGTTTTATTACCTTTAACTGAATTAAAAATATTATTCTGCTTTTTTTTAACCTAATTATTACATAAGCATTTATAAAAATGTTATACGTTTTGTAACCTTCTGATAAAATAGGATTTTTAATGTATTTAGAACTTTTAACATTTCGTAATAAACGTCTTGTTTAACAATGACATTCTGTTGTTTATGTCAGTGGCTTTAAATCATGCACTTCTTTCAAAAAAACCATTTAAAATATTTTTATCAACTTTATTGTAATATTTTAAACCAGGAAAATGCTTGTAATTTATTTGCAAATTAAAAATCAGAAAATATTTCAATAAGATTAACTAGTTCTTTAAAGTAGACTTTATGCAGTATAATTTTATTTATTCTAACAAACTAATATCAAATCTTAAGATATTAAAATATTTGCCTACGTTTAAAATGGTATTTTTCTATTATATAGGCCAAAAATGTTTTTTTTTTAAATTTAAACATTTTTCGTTCTAAAGCCATTATTTCTTTTAGCCATCGGGAAACCGATCTATACGTAATTAAAAAAATGGTTTACTGTTAAGTTAATTGGATATTTTAATATCGCTATCGGAAATCGCTGTAAAATGTAGTTTTAAATTTGTTTTGCCCTTTTTTAAATTTTAGATTGTAAATAATATTTACAACAATACAACCATAAATTTTTGAACTTATTTTCTTAATATAATTGTTTTCTCCATTACTCTATAATATTTTTAAATGCACTTCTATATTCTTTAACAAAAAGGATAGATTTAAATTTAAATTAAATCCAACGTCCAAAATGAGATTTCACCATTTTTCACAAATGGCATTATTATTAGGTATGAAATCTTATTTACTTCTAAAATTCTATAGATAATTAAGAGGAAAATTAGCTTGTGAGAAAACTTTTATATGGCGGAAAATCGCGCAACAATGGGGGAAAATCGCGCTTTGAAAAATTTGATGAAATAAAGAAAACGATTTGAAATTTAGAGCAAAATATAAACTTGAGTGCCGAAAAATTTCTAAATATATATAATATTAATTTTCCAAATGTGAGAAAAATTACGCCAAATATCAAAGAGTTGCACAGCAATAAAATGAGTATCATGAAATTTATTATACATCTTTTTTTAATCAATGTAAACCAACTTGAATATTTTTATACTTTTCATTAACCTAAAAAATTGTAATAAATTTTTCGGAATTAGTTGTCGAAAAATTGCAAAATTATCTTTAATTTTTAAGAATTTAAAATCTCGCTTCGGGGCTTAAATTCTAACTGCCAAAGTTTATATGCATCAAATTTTACAGAGTTAAGTTTAATGTCCTGTAGACAACCAGCACATGCACATTCTTTTTCCTAATAATAAAAATAGAGAAGTTTCAAAGTAGTATATTAACAGTATTCTTTACAATAATTTGTTTTTGCATTTTAATATTCCCAATACATCGATTTTCAGAAATATTGCTTAAAATATTATTAGCAAGATAAGGTACTAAGTATTTAATTAATCTTTGCATTCTGTGCACGAGTGAATTAATGGCATCATTGATGCATTAAATTATTTGACGGAAAATCACTACAATCAAAATAAAAAACAAACAAACTTCTATTTATTTTACTTTTCTCAGATTTTGAAAATTGGTTTATTATTTAAAATTTATTATCAAAAATCTTTTTTATTATTTTCGAGCTTGTGGAGATTTTGGCAAATAGCAACATAAAACAAAATTATACGCAAAACGTCCATTTCTGCACATTCATAAAAAACCCTAAAATTATCGCCTGTCAAGTTCTACTATCAGACACTGTGAAAGGTGCACAAAAACACATAAAAATAAAACCCCTGTATATCCAAGCCCATAAAACTGTTAGAACGACGCCCACTCCCAGATAAGGAAATACTAGACACTCCCCTATTCAATAAAGATCGTATCTCCCTTGTTTTATCCCACCAGCGTTTTAGTTTAAAGGTACAGAAACCAGTAAATGCGAAAATTGAGGCGCTTAAAATGACAATACGCAGACACATATCAGAAATTTAATTTTCCTCGCGTTCTGGGCCCGAGCAGATAAATCTTTCAACTCACACGCTGATAAGGGATTACTATTTAGTTCCCCAAATTGAAAAGGCTTGCGTGTTCCCGGGGATAATGGTGGCGAGGGAGGAGGGCAGTTGCTAAATGGAGCGAAGCCATGTCGAGCTAGCTATATTCGTGATCTGAAACGTATCGGGAGCATTATCGCTAGTTCCTTGAACTTCTGAGTGCGGTTAGTTACGCCAAGAGAATTTTTGTTAAAAAACAAACAGAAAGAAAATGTAATTTTGAGCGTTCGGATTATGATATTCCAGAACTTTAAATTGAAAAGGGATTTGGCATCTTAAATAGAAAGATAGGTTTACTGAGTTTACAGAATTAACTATGAAACAGCGATGGTATTTCTAATTTAATTTGTTCTACTTCAATTGTGGAATGCATCCTCTTCAGCAAATAAAGCACTAGAAATAAATATTGAACGCATTCGTAATTTTTTTTGCCCTTGATAGCGAAATATGAATTTTCTAAATTTATTCGTAAGGATTTAAAAGTATTGAATAAGTAATTCCAGTAGCATCACCCTTATACTTTCTGCTGATAAGTAATTTTCGTTTTTCAGCGAGGCAATCTAATAGGGATTTCTTACATTTGAGTATTAAGGAAATTTTTCCATTTTAAAATGGAAATTTTTTTTACTTTTTTATGTAAAATTGAAAATTATTTAATAATTGTAAAAAATCATTTCTTCAAATCTCATCGCACATTACATACCATCTGAAAGAAATTAAAATAAAATTTTATATACTTCCAGAAATTAAGATATAGTAAAAAGTAAAAATAAAAAAAAAACATTCAAATTTTATTCGATGAATTCCAATTTCACAGAAGACCAAAACGTACGGAAAAAATCCTGAAATAATTTATATTTCAACTTTATCAAGTAAAGTGCGATAAGTCTTTACATTTTATGCTAAAAAAATTTAATTAAAAATAATTTAATCTGATGTGAAACTGTCTTAATCATGCTATTAAAAAGAATATAATCTAAAGAGTTCATAATGTATTCAGATTTAATAGAATTTTCCAATTGAAAGTACCATAATAAAATGCATCACATAAATGTATAGTAAGGTGCTTCAAAAATATTTTTTTTCTTTGAAAATATTTTTAATAGATAAACAATGGTTAATCTATCACAGTTTCTTGTAGTATCAATTTTAGATATAACATTTATTGTTAAAATATCTTGTATTATATTATTATTGCTTTATTTCCTATATTATTATTTTGCTGTTTTTTTATTCAGCTAACTGTATGGTTATCAGTTACTTTCTAATTTTTAAATTATATTATAGTTGTGAATTTCATACTTTTTAAGTAGTCATCTATTTATTTAATTTCCGTTTTATATTCTATTGACACTATTGGAAGTTAAATGATGAGCACCTGAAAGCATCTGTCAAACTTTATCTCGTCTGAACGGTTTTTATCCCCTACAGTTTGTAAACAGCCAACATGTCAGCCAAGAGCTGGTAGATTTTCTTCATTTTCAATAATCTTCTATTAAAAAGTTCTGACACAGCAATTAAAACTTTTTTTTGTCAAATAAAGGATTACATATCTATACTCTTCCAGTTTTCTTTCTTTCATTTTAAGATTGCAGCTGGTTGAAATTTTTCAAAGGAACTTGGCAAAGTCTAATCATATCCAGGTATGCCAGAATTCTTGAAAAGATGAAAGCCAATTTGGAGAAAAATCCGTCTACTAGGATTTAAAAACATTAAACAGGTTCGAAAATTTACAATATTGTTGTACGTTGAAAAATTACAAACTTTTTCCAATAGTATGCTCAGTAAATGATAGTTACTTTTTTATTTTAACACAAGATATGTATTCATCTTTAGTTATTCTTAATGAAAGCGCAAATATACAATAACAAAACACAACCAAAATATACGCTGAAACAGAACTTGCAGATATCAAGAATACCTAATCAGTGTCTCTATTACATAATTTCAGCCCATCCTGACCTAGGAGTAGCGCGTCTTCCCCGTGATCTGGGCGTCCCGAGTTCGAGTACTGGTCAGGGCATGGTTGTTGTTCACCCTATCTTCTATCCGTGGGGTGTGTGAAAGAGCCCCCCCCCATGTAAAAAGGGGTTGTGCACGCGAGTGTGTGAGTGTCATCTTCATATGAGCTAGAAGTCAGACCTCTTCCCTCGGGTGCTCAGGGGCCTTTACCCTTAGAAGCTACTGGACAAATTTGGCTTAATTCGTTGACTTCGTCAGCGGGCTTGTCTATTGCAAGTGCCATAAGTAACAAAATATAATATCAATCTACTACAGTTTATTAATATATCCATTACTCTCCGTTTAACTCACAATTATTCATTAATCTACTATCTTTGCATTACTCACTATATCTTTGTCTCTCAGGATTTTATAATTTCGTTGACGGAATAAAGATGCTTCTATAAGAATATCGTATCATATCCTTCTTTCTAATTATTATGCCATCAAAATTCCAAAAGTTTCTGGAACTTTGGTTTCAGCTACCAAATTCTTATCCAAGTTACCACGTCTGTCATCAAGATCAGAAATCACTGACACAGCTACCATAAAAGGTGTCTGTAAAATATTCTTCATTATCATAAAGATACCTGGGAAGTTTATCTTAAAATGCAATATTAAAATTTGTATTGACGCATCTTGAACATAAGATAAACAATAAGACAAATGGCGTTCTAATGAACAATATAACGGGCTCAACTCTGAACAAAACAAATAAATCAACTTGCGGAAGTCGTCAGAACATATTTAGAAGATCCGGAATATCTATTCAATTTCTTTACAAATATTCATTTTATGAGATTTCTGTTTGTCTAAGAAACGATCATGCACAAAGCTGGGTTTTGGTTAAATAGTGAACCACGTACACAACAAAGGAGACTTGGAAATGATTGTTATCAGTATTTCGTGAAGTTTTGCCATATAAATTATTTATGATGTGCATGGTGAAATTTTAAGCATGTAATTCATTCATTACGAGCAATCAATCCCCTCTTCTGTCTATTAAAAGCAATTGGACAAAGTGCATGTCTTCTATAAATAAGAAATGCCCTGCTGTGGTCGACAAGAGAAAATAACTCTTCAACAGGGCAATGCTTGGCCTATCGCATTTCTAATAATTCAATAAAAATTAGAATAGTCTGAAACAATTGTGCGTTGCATTCTTCTCATAAATCGTCATCTTGCTCCGTCTATCTATCATGTATTTTGGGCGATGGCTACGTTTATTCATGGTACTCAGTTTTATAATTTTAACATCAAATAAATAATGTGGTTATGTTGACATTTTTGGGAAGTAGAAAAAGTAATACTCCAGAAAAAATAAGACAGAACAGAATCTAAGTTTGCAATCTTTCCTAGTACATCATTAAGATGAATCACGCAAGTACAGAGAACAACGCACATCTGGAAGTTCAGTGAAATCGATTGAGGGTTTAATGTATCTCGTAAATTCATTTGAATCTGATCTGACTTCCAACCAGCCAAGTAATAAAGATATAAAGGTTTCAAGTTGCATTAAAACGTTTAAAATATAAGAGAAAATGAAGAAAAAATCAAATTAAATTATTAATGTATTTAATTTAATAAATGCATGTTTTGTTATGATGCACATTTTTTTAAAAATATTCTATCACGGTACAAAAAGATCTATTTATAATTAGTAAAAAAAACTTTTACGATAAATTTTTGATCTTAGTATTTGAATCGCATTATTTTTAGTTTTCATTTAAACGCATAAGGCTAGATAGGCTATTTTTAAAAATTTCTAGGCATCTTTGAAGCAATCACCTTTATGAAAAAGTTATAAGTTTTGCAGTTTTTTAGAACTATTTCTCTGTAATTTCAGGATGTAAACAAATAGAAAGCTTGGCATCTTATCCAATATTTTCTTTTTCTTTTCAACCTGCGAGCAGTATTCCAGAAGCGCCATGAAGAAAAATTAACTTTTTTTTTTTTTGCCTTTGAACGCCACAAGCTGCAGCAATATTTTATAAAAAAAACATGTTTTAATTTGTTTAACAAAACGTAACTTTTTATTTTCCCTTAGATTAAAAAAAATTACTCGAAAAAAGCATACGATATTAGATTCAACAAAGAAGCTTATTATGACTTACGCGCTGCTGCCTTAATTGTGAAGGACATAATCCTATTGTGTTCGAAAATATGAAGCTAAATTCGAAATAATTGGATTTAATTTTTTTTTCGATCGTCTGAGGTGTGTAACGCTCTCTAGAATAAAAGCACTGAAGTGAATTAAGAAGAAAAGTTTGAAAAAGAAACAGTAACGCTAGAAAAAAAAATTAAATTCTTAATAGCCTTTTTCTTCATAAAAAAAGCTTTGATGAAATTTAGATCTATTCATTTTATTAATTCTGTTTTGCTGGATAATATAATTGAAAAGACTCCTGAATAAGAGTATCTCGGTAGATTTAATGAAAAAAAATTCCATGCAAAATTATGAAGGAAGAATTAAAGAAACTGAATATCTGCAGGAAGATTAATTTAACAATATTTTATTAATAATATAAATAAAATTTCACATTAAAATAACCATTTATTTATTTTCAGAGATCAGTTTCTTGCGAGATCTGTTAAGAGTATTTTAAAAGAACATTGTATTTTTGGAGACAGATCAGGTTTAATCGCTCTTGTATAATAAATACGCAAGAAAATCTATTCTAACTATACAATCTTGCATTAAACCTTTGATTTTAAAATTATTTTTGAGAAATATTTTTTCCATAAGTATCCTACTTTTAATTTAAAAATTATAAATTATACAAGTTGAATGTATTTATGTAATATGGAATCACCCAAATAGATTCAATATTGAAAACAAAAAGAAAACACAGGTTTTTCTGTGATATATCAAGCAAAATTAATGAAGGTACTCGTATCTTTTCATTGCAATAATTTTATTTCAAAAACAGCAGTATTCAAAGAAATATTGTTATGCTTCATGATAAAAAGTATTTTAAATGCAACATTTTGATGTCTTTAAAATGTATTTACATTCTTCCTTTCTAAATTTAATTCTTTCTAAATTTTAAAATTATTTCTATCGAAAAGATACTTTAAGTAATAACACAATATTTATAAAATGAATTTATATCAAATATTTTTAAGAAATGGAATCATTCATGGAAAATTATTTCTATTAATAAAATATTTTAATTTAGAAATAGCATAATACATGTAAAATTATTTCTTTCAAAAATATTTTTTAATTAAATAACAATATCATACATGAAAAAATATATCTATAAAAACTATATTTTAATTAAATAATATCATACATGAAACATTATCTCTATCAAAAAATATTTGATTAAGACAATATCATTAACGGGTAATTATTTCTATCAAATATTTTAGCTAAGAGAAAAATACTTGTAATCTTAATTTATCAAAATTATTATTTAACTAAGCAACAACATATGTATCATAAGGTATAGTTAAGAATATAGAAATAAAGGGTAAAAAGTCAAATATCTCCTCGACTGCATTTTCGTTTTAAAAGCAAAACAACAACAAAAAAAATGTCGAAAACGTTTGCTGTATTTATGTTAGAATTAGCTCTGTTTTAAAGGATTTTTATATCATAACTTTAAGAAAATTATAAGAATAAAACATTCCATTATTATATTCTATATAATATTTTTTTTCTTCCCTAAAAAAACATTCTTATTTCGAGTCGAAAATGAAAATAATACTTTTTTTCAATATTTTATTCGCTCGCGCCGACATCCACAGCAGTGTTTCTATATTTCATAATTTCAGTAAGAGATTACAAACCACGGTTGTCTCAGCAACGACTCCAAATTATTTACACTTTGAACCTCACAACAAATCCAGAAAGGTTCAAACTTTTAACGACTTTTAGAATCCCCGGATTCCCTTTCTGCAGTGGAAACCTAGAACTCTAAATGCTCTCAAACAGAGAGCTAGTTTCGAGTCAATAATTCAGATTCCTTATTCATTATGCATGCACAATATGCGCTAGGTAGAGAAAGTCCGTATTGCAGAACACAAATGCTACCCTCTTTATGTAACATACGGTTTGGGATGGACTTATATTTCCAGCTGAAATTCCCCTCTCGCATTAGCGGGAAAGGTGATATGTTTGCTCAAACTAAAGTGGACACTCGTTGATAAAATATGCGAGGACGGCTCCATTAAGTGATTGGACCTTATATTTGTCTGGGAGTGGTTTGTATTTAAAATGGTCAATCGGAATCTTAAGTGCCGCAAGGCAGAAGAATCTTTAAGTGAGATTCGGTCAATAGCGCTTCGCAGTATGAGAAATAATTGAGCTCCTTCATTAGTTAACGAAAATCTATGAATAGTTGGTTTGTTAAAGGTAGAGATAGAAGATAAATTTATATGGGGACAGGTATCATTTTAAAGAGATTGTTGGATAATGATTCGTTTTTTACTTATAGATAAAATACTAATAAAAGAATTAGTTGTATCTTTTATAAGAAGAAAATTATTTAAAAAAAATGCTTAAAGAATTATTTAAAACGCTTGTGGGAAAATTACACGTTATTTTTGAGATAGAGATTGTAGTCAATTTATCGTAATATTTACCAGAAAAACATTTTTGTTTTCTCTCAAACATTCTTTTTTAGATTATATTTTAATAATAGTAGCTATAAAAATCCAATTTGTTTTGTTTTCTTAAATACACGTTTTTATAGATTATATAAAATTATACAAAAATCCACTTACATGTGAAGGAATAAAAATACAATTTTTAAAAAAAATTAAAACTGAGCCAAATACTTAACTTAGCCAAATCTAATTTTTTCTTTTTTTGGAACAAAATATTTTTCTTAAATTATATTTATGTTAATAGATGCTTGATGATCATGAATATAATTTTTTTTTCCTTTCTCTCTCTAAATGTGTAATTTAGGCAATAAAACATTGATTCATCTAAAAGAATATAATCGCATATTTCATTATTTTAGATAGAGTATGTGATTTCGTTTCTGGCGTACTACACATATATCATTATTAACGATTTCCTTGGTATGCTTCTTAATATTTCCCTGATTTTAAGGGATAATGCAATTCATATATTATTGAATCTATGCAGAAAGATCTCGTCCTATATCTCACCTTTATATAAAAAGTTTTACTTAGTTGTTCTCTTTAGCCTACTGCCATAAAATGATTGAACTTAGCACTAATAAGAGAATTAATAATTCATTTGATAGAATTTATTCAAATGGATTTTTTTTTATTTCTGATGTATAAATTAATACCTCATCGGGTGGAGAAAGAGATCGTGGAACTTGTGATGATCAAATACTTTTTTTTTGCCCCTTCAAGATCATTTTACTATTTTATGGTACCATTACATAAATACTTTAAAATTTTGTGCAAATTGTTTGAAAAAAATGAAATTTAAACGAGCCATTAAATTTTTAAAATTAAGCTAGATATTGTTTGAGAGCATTTATAATTCTAGGTTTCCACTACGGAAAGAGGATTCTGAAAGTCGATAAAAGTTCGAACCTTTTTGGATTCGTTGTAAGGTTGAAAGTGTCGTCAATGAAATATAGAAACTCTACAGTGGATGTCGGTGTGGGTTAATAAAATATTGAAAAAGCATTATTTTCCTTTTTCATAAGCAAATGAATATTTTTAGGGAAGGAAAAAAAATATATTAGAAAGATTATAATGATGGAATGCCTTATAAAAAGACATAAAATTTACGTGACTCAATATCGATGCTGTATACTTTAAAACTGTTTTAAAAAGTAGTTATTATTTCGGGAAAATAATATTATAAATTTACTGGGCAATTAATTTAGATTACTCCATTAGGCAAGGCAGATCTGAAAATATGTCAAAAAAAAATGTAAATGAAGTAGTAATCTTTGTTGAGACTAATTAAAAAAGGGTAAACATGATAAATATTTTTACATATGAGGTAGCAAGTCACAAACATTTTATGAAATTGGTCAATCAATCATTGGTTAGGTTTTAAAGAAATTTTAAAATTGAGATAACATATCGAAATTTTTAAAACAAAATTGAATCAAAGAAGTGTTGAAATTTTTATCGCTGTTTAATTGATTGAAAATATTTCATTTCTATCTCAATTCATTTCCCAGAATTAAATATTCTCATGCAATGTATAATTAAAATGAAATATTTACCCGAATACGAATTTTATCAAAAATATTATACATGTCTTCCAAATTCTGCTGAAATAAAAGGATAATTATCTTACTAAAGACTGTTCTAAAATTTACTTCCTCTGAATCATGTTAGATAAAATTTTAGCAAAGAAATAGCTTTTCGTGCTTTTAATGATTAGGATATGATCACATGAAAACTCCGAATCACCGTTACGGTTTTAGATTGATCTGATAGAAAGATCCTAGATTTTTCAGATCTAGATTTTTCTAAGATTTTTTCTAGTAGATTTCTGGATTCTAGATTTTTTTTTAAATCTAGATTAAATAAATCTGATATTTTTGGCAACAAAATATGCGGAGATATTTTGACATTATATTGCAACTCCTCATATTATATTTCACATTTATTACTTACGTGTGAAATTCTTTTCCATTTTAAATCGTAAGTAATATTTTAGAGCTTTCTTTGTAGACACAATTTAACAACCCCCCTCCCCCATAATACGAATGCTTATCTTGATATTTAACCTATCGTATTGTAGTTCTGAATTTCCAAATCATATTTCAACTTGTCTGGTAATATTAAAGAGATTAATAATTCCATTTCCAAAAACCTTTATACAAATAAATAAGTGAATTTTATTCCGTTCACTAAACTAAAAACATCATCTCTTGTGTCAAACAACCCAGAAAGCAGAAATCCTTAGATATGAAGAAACATTAAAGATATATCCTATTTTACTGCACTATAATGCAACGGTTGAAATTTCCGAAATGAATATCGGTGTAGTATTTTTATCGTTGCATGTTGAAGATAATGGAGTGGAAAAACCCTACATTGTCTACTCATGCGTATCGGTTGATGGAAATAACGTCTGTAACAGAAATATTAAGGTAATCTAGACAATTGGGAAATTTCTTGGGCGTTTCCCCTCGAACCAAGATGAGATACAAGCTTTAGAAATAGTAATTCGATTACGAGTATATCCAAAGCAGCGATGCAAAAATTATTTAAACGACGAAATTATATAATAGTAAAAGTAAAATCAAGAGAAACTACAGAAATCACTCATCGTTAAAATGGGTATGCACATTTATGTAATAAAGGTAAAAATAGAAATATGCCAAGCATTATTATTGCATGCCTTGTTTCGAGTGCAATTGAATTCATATCGGAAGCAAATTTAAAATATATATTTGGGGGTATATTATTTTAAAATACTTTATTTATATTGACAGTTCCTTTAATAAAATAAGTCTCAAATTATTTTGATGAATTTTAATGCAACCAATGATTTTAGCGCTTTAAATTATTTCCAATGAGTATAAAAAGGTATCTATTAAAAATGCAGTGTTTTGGAAATCTTTCAAATATTTGAATGGAATTCAAGCATTTTATTACTTTATGAAACCAGAGGAAAAGAAGCGAATTTACTGTTTCTTTTATTCTAAGATTCAACTTATTTTTTAATTGCATGCAACCGACATAGCTTTGTAAATAAGAAACCACTCACTATTAATGAAAGCATATTCATAGATATAGGTTTATTGCAATTCTCTAAGTTGATTCTAGTTAGGTAATTTCAGCTACTAAAACGATAAAAAGTTTATATTACAATAAGCAAAAATTACCAATATGCTTTATAAGAATATTGACATGACATAATACAAGTCTAAAATCAAGCCTTAAGGATTGGCACAATTTATTGAGTCGAGCATAGTGTTATTAGGATCTCCAGTGTGATATTTTATACGAAATTTTCACGACACCACTGCAATGAACTCGAAATTTAAAAAGTCTCAGTTAAAAAAAATTGTTTTTTTAAAAAATTATATTAAATATTTGCCCATTTATCCTATGTTCTCTTCTATATAATTAAATATTTCAGGCTGAATATGCAAATAGAGTAAGTACCCTGTACTTATAAATAGCAATTGTTTGTACTTATACAAGATACTGCGATCTCATGACTTTTTTTCATCCAGAATATATTAATTTTTAGTATTTGTAAATAAATACTTGAAATATATTTATTTTGTGCAGATTTTTAACTCAAAAGTTTTGAAATAATAATTCCCCATATTTCTTGAAAATGTTTGTCACTGAAAATAATTGTACTTCTTAGAGTAAATTAGGAAAATGATATTAATGGAAGTGTTTCCCCTTCTCCGTTTATTTTGTATACTCAGACTATATAGCATCATATTTTAGATGCATTTTCTAAATATATCAAGGGATTGACGATGACAAAGGCAAACACTTGAAGACCTAAAGAGACTATTTCTCAGTTCTTACAAATAATGCCGCCCTTTGTATTATTTCGTAGTGCCATGAATAAGATGATGCATGCTATTTTGGGCATTTAAATTTCAAACGATTTAATCTAGATATATATCTATAATTTTACTTCCAAGACCAAGATCAAATTATCACTTTATTTTATTTACTCATTATTATTATTATTATTTTTTAGTTTTCGCGTTTATATAAAAATAGTCATATTTTCTTATGTATTTGGCCCGAAACATGAAACTCATCTACACTTCTGATTAAAGAATATATTTGACAAATTTTAACAATTTATAAATTTAACTCTTCTCATCGTATTTGCACGAACAGAAAGACAGACTTTCCTTCCTTAGTCCAGCATTTGATAGAAATCTATACATTTTATGTTACTACCACAAAACAATTTTTATCCTTCTTGGCCAATGTGTATTTGACTCAATACGTTCACTGACAAATAGAAAAGTCGTGCGACAAGCAGGGATTTCAAAAATTCATTTTCGTGGATTCAAGGGGATTTACAATGTCGAGATTAATCAAAAGCTTGATGCTTTATTATTTGAAAATTACAATACTTTGTTTATTTCGTATACGAAAAGATAAAGTACTAGGATGGGGGGAGGTACGGTGTTATAAGAGTAATGCCACTGTGTTATGTGCACATGAACAGTAGCCAATATAGAAGATCTAGTACGCGTTGCTCTTCAATGATTAATTGAAGAAATTGTATCAGTTCTAACTAGAGAAGTGTATCCGTTACTGCGAAAAAATGACTATTTTTTACTATTTCCTTATTTTCGTTTGTGCTTAACTATAAATGAGTGTCTTACTCTATATTTATTTATGGCCGTATTTAGTGTGTGTATACAGTATATTAATATTCTTCAGTATTTCTATAGTATAATTTTTATGACTAAGCGTCTTTCCATGCCTTGAATCAAGATAGTCTGCCATATTGCTGGTCAAGCTGATGGTCAACTAAAACTGAGACTATACCGAGTAGAGGCAAAATGTAATAAATCTTTTCACAAAAATTGTCATATAATTAAGGCTTTAGATGTCTCATATGAAAAAAGAATTGCTGAAAAGAGAAATTGGATGAATGACGACCAGCTATAAAGCAAATGTTGGATAGACAGTCATTAAAAGTAGGAATATGATTTAATATTCTAAGGATTATTCTGAGACATAGATTTAGAGAGAAGTGCACTATTGTCTGATAATACTAGCGATATTTTTTATTGATGGCGAATGCTTTCATGAAAATACTTTTTGTATTATAATCTCGTGACGATGCGTTTGATGTTAAATGAAAAGACATGGAGGGTTGTATAATTTGCATAAAATTTAACACAGATGAAAAGTGATACCGGTGCACTTTTTGATGCAATTGAGGTCATGTAGATTACAGTGTGTTTGGCACTTCTGAAATTATATTAATTTGAAATTATATTTATTATGATAATTTTAATTTTGATTAAATCCTTCAAAAATTTTACTTGGTTAGTTATTAAAATTCTTTTTCATAAGACCTAATTTTACCAACTATATATACTTACAAATTTTACAAAATGTATATGTTAAAACTTATGTTAATTAAATTTATTTAATCAAAATAAATTTAATATTTAAAATATTTAATCATTAAAATATATTTTTTTAACTATGTGTGAAATTTAGAACATAATAGATTCAGTATATTAAAGGATGGCGCTAATTTTTTTAGCGTTTTGCTCTTTTACTAGAAGCTTAATCCTGTTCTTTATAGTATTTATATTACATTTGCACACTTTGAATAATTCAAAAGTTTTTTTTTTATTATTTATTCGGGAGTTTTAAGGAAGTTTCATCTTTTATTTTAAAAATATGTTCTAAATTTTAAAATTACCATCACCGTAAAGAAACTCCCATAAAGTTAGGCATTTTTTCGCATTTTCCAAATTAACTTCCTGGAAAATATTCACTATATCATATACATAATACATATATTGATTTTTCCAGTGAAATTTGATATTTCTGTCATGCATATTGCTCAATAAGATTCTCAAAATAAATGTAACTAGTGCTTATCAATTTGGAATAATTTATTTTTATCCTAGCATATAAATTTTTTTTTCATAAATTTTAAGTTTCTGTCAAAATTTCCACACAATTTTTGAAAATTTGATGCAGAATATGTACCATTTTTTTAAAGAGATCTCCAAGTTAGAGATTGCATTGAAATCATCTTTTAAATGTTTAAACTAAAAATTCATTTGAAGCGTATATAGTTCAAAGATAAATCCCTGTTAAAAAATATTATTTTCAAATAGCTAATATATATTCCTTTAGTGCTTATGAAAGATTTATGTTAATTAAAAATCCTTTTGTCTGCAGTTATAAAATAAATCGCAATCAATTTTGGAGTATTGCAACATATGACGCAATAATTATATTTGATGCCAATATTATGTATTGAAATTATTACACTATTAAATAGAAACAAATTTGAAACAGTTTATTTTTGAACGATAAAATTAGAAATAATATCATATCAAAAAAAAATTTAGGGCAAGTAAAAGGAAGTAGTTTGAGATAAAGCAAGATAGTATAATGAACTAACATTCTAGATATATTAGTTCCCCACTTCAGATCCTTTGATATTAAAGGAAATGATAATACTTTAATTATGATATATCGTCCGAAATTCACAGCAATAAATAAACAGTTATAGTTTTTGACATATTATGAAAAATTATTATATAAATTAATCAAACATTAAAATGGGTTTTAAAGAATTGAGTTATGAAAGATATGCTGTTATTTGCAATAAAGCTAATCTGTCAAGGAAAAAGGATTGAATATTAATACCTCAATTTTATATCAACGATAATTTATCGAATAAATTCGATAAAATTATGAAAATCATATATTTTATGATTTTATTGATAAGTTGTCTTTCCAAAACATGTTGTATTTGCCTTTATTTAATTTTAAATAACTTTATAACCAGCGCTTAAGCAATCATATTCTACTTGATTTCGATTTACATTTAAAACTACAAACGATGCATTTGTAAATGTTTGCTGAAATAAAATTCCGTTTATTAATTATTGCCATAAATATATCAGTGGATTTAATTTGATCATTTTTTTTTATAATGCAGTGTAAATAAAGTATTTTCATCTAATACTCTTAAGAAAATGCAGCAGATTCAATGTAAATCGTATACAATATCGATGTCGTACTATACAATGTACAACAGATTCTATGTAAAATGCTTACAGTGTATTGTATTTATAACATATTATAAGCGAAAAAAATTCTAATACAGCAAGTGAAAATTTTATAATTAAATTTAGTAAATTTTGTAGCTAACATCTGTTTTATTAAAAACTAAACGATGCTAATTAGCTTTATAAATTATAGTACTTAAAAATCTAAGAATAACTTAAAATTATGAAAATATGGAGCTCTTTAGCATATGACGACTTTCCTTTTTTTAATACGATGCACGTAAATTCTAACTGCCATAAAACTGAAAAAAACGGGAACAAACGAGCAAAACACACATAAATGATAAGACATTCTTTCAAAAAATGTATCTCGAGGCTTTATGTACCAAAATATGGCATTCGTTGAGGCAAAGGGGCTAAATTTAGCTCATTTCTAGATCTCCAAAACGATAAAAAATTTAATGATAATTTAAACAAAACTCTCAAATCTCGAAAAAGCACGAATATTAATTTTATTTTTACTCATATGCAGGAACGTGAAGAACTTGACACTTTAGACAAGATTTAATATGTGCGAAATACTATTTCAATAATTTGTGCTCTTAATGGTTTGTTTTTAGCAAAAAACATTTCCACTGAATAAAATAGAATATTTGGTTCATTTATTTTGCATAAATGTTTTGCTGTATATGGAATTGCATTGCTGACTATTTGTTCTAGTGAAGTAATTTGAAATAAATGTGAAAAATTGAGATATGTTATGATGATATCTAAAGGAATGTGTGAGTATTAAGGAGAGAAAATACATTATTGTTATTTTAACATTAATGTAATTACAAAAAAAGTAGAAAGTATCACAAAAATAGTTAAATATAATTTCTGAAACTATAATTTCATCAAGAATATATTCTTTTCCTCAACTTTTATGCGTATTACTAAAAAGGTTTATATTATGCTACATTATTTATTAGTGTATATTACTATAATTTATATTTCTCCAGCGATTGTATTGCATAAAATATTTCCGTTAATTTAAGTTATCTGATTACCAGTAAATGTCATTTAGATAAAATTATATACTTTTAAGAAAATTTTTATATTCAAACAAAAAAATTACTAAAATAATTGAATTTCCATTGAAAATTTTTATTTTTAAGTATATGCTAATAAAATCGCATTAAGTGTATGCTGATAAAATCGCATTAAGTGTATGCTGATAAAATCGTATTTAATATACGCATTGACATTAAATAATAGTTTGTGTTGAAAGGCATTAAATTATTGCAATTTTTTGATTTAAATGTCTTTGAAATGCCCTATATTCATAATTCTTGTTGAAATAATATAAATCTTATTATAAAAATTTCTGTCACACATAAAATAATTTCTTACAAATATTTTAATTTTAAATTTAATTCAGTTTGTAAAATTTAAATCTACTACATAGAAATAGATTCAGTGTGAAAAAATTAATTCAATGTACATTAACGAAAATGTTACCTGAGAAATAATTTATAAATAAACGACGCACTGGTTTTCCAATATGCTTTAAAGTTACAATTATGCATTATTAAATAATCATTTGGAATCTGGCACTTTAAACATTTTCAAATTTAAATTTTTTATGAAGTTTATTAGAAATGGGCTAGATTACCAAATTTAAAAAATACTTTTAAATATTTTCTCTTTCAGTGAATATACATAAAATATTTCATATCTCTAAATTTTTAATCTACAAAAATACATCCAACTTCTAAAAACTTGATAAGGAATAGAAAAATATGAAAGTATTAAGTAATTAATTTTAATAAATATTCATTATTTTGCACTTTTTTTAAGCAAATAGAAAAGTTTTCATATTTTAAATTATTTATGTACACCCACACGAGTTTAAGAGTTTTCCTTTCAAAACTGTTTTTAATTTTGTGTTATACATTTACGAATTATCTATCTATACCATGCAAAATTCTCTTTGTCTTTAGACTAAAATTATTTGACTTTGTATGTTTGATGTACCGCTAAAATTCTTTTAATAAGTATCATGTGAAAAAATAAACAGATTTAACAGCAAAAATTTATTCAAAAGTTTTTTCACTTTCATTATTGTGCTATGCATTAACTGTTTCCAGTAATTCAGATTTTCCTTTCTCTGTTTTACTTTTGGTTTGAATTAAAGTCTCAAAAACAAAGCCCAAAAATTACTAACTACAATATTTGTCTTTTGAAAAGTTGAGAAAGCGAGGAAGTATAAATAAAATAATTCAAAGTTCGTTCAATATTTCCTTTAAAATTCTGTAAAAATATTCTTCGTAAATGTTTTTCTTTTTGTATTATTTTATAGTGCAAAGCAATGATATTTTATTTGGGGAAATTACCTTTTTAGTTTAATTCAACATTTTATAAATATCTATAATTGTGGTATAAAGACTTCATGGTAATTTTATCCATTCATTTTAAGTCTGGTCCTAGAAAGTTAGATTGTTTTTAGTTTTTCTGTGAGGCTTTTTTTTTTGAGAATCGCAGATGCTATAATCATAAAAATGTTTTGGATGATATTTTATGCATAATATTGATGTAAAAAAATTACTGACATGATTCTTTGGCAGATTTTAAGAAGGAAAACTTACAATAAGTTAAAAACTTCTTTAATACGATTGAATGAAAATTTTATTTTATAATTGAATATGTAATTAAATATAAATACATTCAAATTAAGGGTTTGAAAAATTTTCTATCCTAGATCTTTCTATTATAATGTTTTTAATAAAATGTATAAGACGCTGAGTAAGATATTCAAATGAACCAATGAATTAAAAAAAAATAAAAGGAAGTGCTTTAAAAAAGATCTATTTCCGGTAATTGATTATTGAAGTAAAATATATTTTTGCTTGTATTTTACTCTTTCTATCCAGCTAGAACGGCATGTTGCAGAATACTGTACAGCTGGTTTAGAAAAATTGGGGGGGGGGGGAATTGGATATTTTTTTTTTTTTTTTTGGCTAAAAAGAGATTAAAGCATAAGCTTTCTAGTTTAAAAGTTAAAATAGTGATTTATTCAAAATTTCCAGAGTATATTGTGATACATATTACTAGCTCTTTATTCATCTTTTAAATGCTATAGTCAACTGATAAATAACATAAACGTTTCAATCATTTTCATATTATGTAGCTTTAAAATGCTGTTTTAAATATGTTCAAAAGAAGTAATTACTTATATTATTCTATACACATTAATTCAAGATTTGCACATTATATTGGGAAATTAGTATGCTTCAATTGAACAAAAACTCTGTATAAGATTATAATTTACGAAGTTTTTCGTTAGAAGATTTTACCAAAAAATCAGAATTTGTGAAGACTGAATTTGAGAATGTAAAATAGTTTTAAACCGTATGGAATGAAATATAAAAATGCATATCAAATAAATGTAGAAAAAATATCGAATTTTTTTTAAATAAAAAATTGCCAAAAAATTAAAAATATTTAATAAATAAATGTTTGTTATTTTCATCTGAATTCGTCTTTTTAGTGTAGTAATATTGAAGATTTGTTTAGTTTCGAAACACAATTCTTAAATGCTTCGTCTTCTACTTCAAATCAATGGGAGAATTGCTAAAACATTTCCGATCGAATAAATTTTCTAACTGTATCGGAATTACTATCAATGAAAACCAATACATATCTTTACATGACTGTTATTGAAATGCTTTAGAATTATTAATGCGTCTACAAAATTAATCAACTAGATCATAATTTGCATGAAAAAATAAAGCTTTCAATAATATTTCAAAGGAAAATTTTATTTTTCTCTCATCCTGACCATTGCAATTTTTAGAAAAGTATAAAAATTATTTCTCCTCCTATCATAGAATTTATTTCAGTGACTCAGACTTCATTTCCATAATAATCGCTGTTTCTAAAAGTGAAAATTAAATCACTCCCGGTTAATATTTTATTTCATTAGTAGCATCAGCAGCAAGGAAATGCATCAATATTCATGAGAGCAATTTTTATATTAATTTTTCTTCAATCTTGAGCAGAGGCTGAGAACTCGGATTCAATTACTTTTATTTGAGTCGTAGAAGGTTGAAAAATTTTTATATATTTCTTTACAGGGAAATGAGTGAAGCGATAAGTTGAAGTATCTCAGAAGTTATCGATATTGAAAAGCGTTAAAACTGTATGTGGGTGTCCTCGATATATTTCGGGTTAACTTCAAGCATCTCCCTGCTTATTAACCGATAAATTAAAATACTTTATAGAATGACCTATCATTTGAAATATCGAGAATCCGTTAGAGGCAAATTATTGTACATCTTAGATCGTTAATGATGTCACTTTGCCGTTTCAATCTAATATAAAATCGATAGAAATTTTATAAGCTGAAAATATCGATTTTTTTTTACTACTTGTTTTAAAGCACTTTGTCAGCATGCTGGACTCAATTATTGAATGTTTACGAATGAAATAAATTGTGCCGACCTCTATTTTTACGTTTTATGAGGTTGATATTATAATGTGAAGGTATTAAAAAATTATAAAGCATAGAAAAATGAACAAGGTATATTTTTATCTTGTTGGTGCATAGGTATTCTTAATAGAAATAATTTTATAAAGTTGAATACTGTTACTTTGTCTTGTTCTTCAACACTGCTTCTTTTTATTGAGATCATTTAATCCCTCCATGAAAGAGTGACTAATGCGTGTTACTATTATAAATGACATAATACGAAACTTAATATTAACAATATGAACTTATAATATATGAATATAAAATATATGTGTTGAAGCTTATATGTCAGCTAACAGCTACGGGACGTGAGTTGTTACTTTTGTCTTGTGGTCTTGTTACTCGGCTGCGAACCACAAGCTCTCAGATTCTATTCCAGCCAATTTAACCTTCACATATATATGGAAATATATATATAAAATATGCACTCAAAAACGTTAAATTTACTTACTCCAATCTATTTTCATCCAGATTTGATGGTTAAATCTTTTCTGTTCCTATATTTATGCCGTGATAATCTTCATTATCACTAAACTGCATTTTTATTGATTTATGTTTTCATTAATTATGTATATTTTTATATACACTTTTTTATATTCTAATATTTTCTATTCCTTTAATTTAACTTATTTGATATTATAAATTTATTATGTTACAATAGTGTCATTGTATTATTTAATTTATTTATTCTATTACATTTCCAAATATTTATCTTTTCTTATTATGTTCTCGTAATTATTATTTTTTTATATTATCACTATTGTTGATATCTACTTTATAGAATCAACTAGTGTAATGTAAAATCATAAGTAATAAATAATGTAATGTAAAATCATAAGTAATAAATAATGTAATGTAAAATCATAAGTAATCATAAGTAATAAATGCAAAATAAGTAGTAAAGCAAATTATTTTTTTAAAAAAATATGTAAATATATAAGTATAGTATAATAGTAGATCATTTATAATACGTCACAGAATGCCTGTATGAACACATTCGTTTCTACCACTTACGTTCATCTCAAACTGGTGCGAATATGTATTATTTTATCAGGTAGTGGAGGATGTTATGATTTCAGAGACAATGCATCTTCCCGTTTCCTTCTTCCTTTCTTGTTTAAAAAAAGCTAAATTCGAACATTGCTTCAATAGAATTATTTTATATATTAAAAGAAAGAAAATGGAATAAAAACATGTAAATAAATAAGAAGCTCAAATTAACTTTAGAGAGTTTTATTTACATACATAGAATTTAACAAATTAAAAGAAAAAAAATAGCACATGAAATAGGAATGATTACTGCACAGAATTTAATATTTTCTGGATCCATTAGTACCTTAATTATATTGCCGGAAACCAATCAAGATTCTTCAGCCCCAGATCCATCTTTCTGCCTCATGGACTTCATTTTATTTTATTTTATTCTCAGTTTTTATTATCTTAAATTAAATTTTTAGTTTAATATTTTAAATTTATTTATTCAAGCAAGAAAGAGTCAAAAGGAAGACTGGGAATTTAAAGTAAATTTTTCTAAAAAAGCACGATAACTATATTTTATACTTACAAAATTTATAAATTTGAAGTTGCATGCCTGGGGATTTGATATCCGTTTTTTTAATATAAAACAGACACATATATGTTATGAAATCCTGAATTATTACTTTCATAATTGCAAAACATCTGTTGAAATGAGACTGAAGTAAAGTTAAAAAGAGTTTTATTTTCATTCTGTAAATAATTTATTCATTTATGCAATGATTAGAATTGTTATGAAATTCTGAATTATTACTTTTAATATTATAAAGTTTTTTTTTCAAAATAAGAATAAAGTAAAGCCCTAAAGAATAATTTAATTATATAAATAAATTATTCATGTATGCAGTGATCGGAACTAATTCTGAAATCAAAGCTTTATTATTGAAATTTCAAGAACGAGACGAAACGTATTGAAATTTAATAAATGACATTTGAATGAATTATTAAATATATAAATATTAATTTCGGTTCTAAAAGAATCTTAATTTGATGGGATTAGATGAGGGAAAAAATCATTTAAAAAATTGAGTGTTATTACTAAACAAATGATTTTTAGAGGGATAGTCAGTAAAAAGCAACTATAATTTGATTTTATTATATGATGCATTGATTCTCAAGGACACCATGGAAACACATTAAATGACTTAGTAACAATCACAAAGTTAACCCTGCATTACCTAGTCATACAAGGTTTATATAAAGAAAGACAGTAGACTCTATAAGACAGGTACTGAAGTTGGAGTCCAATGCGAAATCATCGGCTATGGCCCAACTCGTGCAAAACGATGGGTACCTCGTGAAAGAAGGGTTGAAAACTCGACTTCAAATCCTTGCATAACCCTCAAAGAAACAATTTTTTGAAATTTTTCTATCGTATACATTTTGAGATAATTAAATAATTTTTCTATCTACCTACGTAACTCCTTCCAAAACATACAAATAGATTACTACATTTTAGTCATGAAAGTAGGCATTACACACAGTATACAATTTAGTGTTGATTTTGAAATTGCCAATATAATTTATGGCTACTGAAATTTCAAAACTATCAAAACAGCATGCCCATGACAGTAATTATCAACTGTCCTCATAAAATAAAAATTCCATCCATTGGATAAAAATCCAATTCATATTATAATAATCTTAAAGAAGTTTATTTCTTTTCTGGTTTGAAGTAATTTAAAGGACATAAAATAAACTATTTTTATTAAATTATATTTGAATTGTGCTTGCTGTATAAGAATACTGGATAAATCACGAGATATATATTGTTACATTTTTTTTGTAATGAAAAAGGGGATGATCGACCAGTTGCTAAATAATCAAGGTCTTAAAAAATAATTTAGTCCTTTTTTATTTAATTTTATACATTTTTATACATATTTATTAATTTATTAAACAAAAACGAAATTTTAAAAAATTATTTTTAGTTTGAAATCTGCAGATATCCATCTGATAATTAGTTTGTCTTGAGTTTGAATCTCTTTAAAATCATTGGTTTCTATAGCTTCAAATGCATATTTATTTAAAATTATAAAAATTATTATATTTTGTACAATTCTTGAAACGTATAAAGTAAATTTGTAAATAAGGCCATAAAGAAAGAAAAGTAATTAACTTATAGTAAATATAATGGTAGCTTTTGTATTTAGAAAACATTATTAATTTTATTCCTTTAGGGTAATAATGTTATGTGATTAATCAATATTTAAGAGTCAAATCGAAATTTGATTTTTCCTCACAGATATCGTAAATATTCCTGTATTTTAAAGATTTGTTATTACACAAATTTTTGAAGTTATCTTTCCATTATATTAAAAATTTGACATTCCGTAATTTTCTGCAGTTTTCTTTCTTTATACGAAATCATCAGCAAACGAAAGAGTCGCCCCTTTTACAATTTTTTTTACAGAAAGTAATTTTTTCGAAGATAATAACGAAATTTTTGCTTTTTTTAAAGACGTTTTGGATACAAGCTACAACAATGCCTTAATAGGGAGCACATTTTAATTTGTTTCACAAAACATAAGTTTTTATTATCTACTAGATTGAAAAACTACTCAAAGAAAGTTAAGTTTCTAAGGTACAACAAAGAAGCTTATTATAACTTATGCGCTGTTTCCTTAACAATGGCATAATTTTATTATGTTTGAAAAACATAAAGCTAAAAATTCGAAATAATTAGATTTAATTTTTTCAAAAGTCTGAGGTGTATAGTTCTCTCTAGGATCAAGTAAATGAAGTACTATATTAATAAGAAAAGTTTGAAAGGGAAGCTCAGGAAAATATTAAATTTATAATAGCCTTTTTTAATTGCAAAGAGACTTGAGAAAACTTAGATATAATCCCTTTTTTATACTCTGGGTTTTTAGTTTCATAATTGAAAAAAATTATGAAATAGAAATCTAACGCCATATATTTAAATAAAAATGCAAAACAAAGAAGAATATAACAAAAGTATATTAATAACTGTATGTTAAAGGTGTCAGAGTGTCCAAAATTAACTCAAGATTTGAATTTGCCACCATACGGGCAGTAAAGAGTTGGCCACCTTAATAAAAGTACCATTTTAGAGCTGATAGTTTTGGGTTAGTAAAAATGGACCGTTACACAATAGAACAGCGTGTTTTCATTGTTGAACAATGTTTCAAAATAATGAAAGTCTAGCTGCCGCATTCGAAAATTTGATAATTGGCCTCCTAGATCGGGTGATTTAACACCACTGTATTTCTCTTTATGAGGGTATTTGAAGTGAAAATGCCAACAATCCACAGCATTCACGCATGCATTGAACGAGAAAATTCAACACTGTATCACCCAAATTCCTTGCTGAATGCGATGATTTATACAATATGGTCACGGAAAATTTAGACAAAAGAGTGCGTATGTCCCAGCATGCCTTGTAGATCATTTGCCTTATGTGTTAGTCCATACTTAATCATATCCTGTGTATTTTACGATTCAATAAAAGTACAAGTAAAACAAATAAAAAATCTTTTTTATTGAATTCAAATCTTGCGTTGTTCGTATATATCATGCAACGCTCCTTTTTTACTTACCTTAAATTATCAAATGTCAAATGGGATTTTTTCAATAGAATTGCCAAAACTTTAACTGCACGAATGGTGGCAAATTCAAATCTTGTGTTAATTTTAAGGCACCCTTTATAAAAATGCTAATATTAGTTTTTAATTTGTATAAATATAAATCACTTTTTTAATTACTGTAACATCACAATTTAGTTAATTCCAGCATATTGAAAAAGCAGGAACGTACTATATATTTGACAAGTGTAAATGTTTTCATAATATATGTAGACATATGCTGCTATTCGTAAACTATTATAGTTAAATCAAAAGAAAGAAATGCCATTCGATTCATAATAAAATCTTCTTTAGAAATATGTAAATTGCATTTAAACAAGAAGTTTTTTTACAAATTTATATTTGCATAATCTTTACATTTTCCAGTGCAAAACCCTACCTTTTTTTATCTTTTAAAAGGTTCTGCATTATGAGAAATCCCCACATATAAAATTTTAGATAAATTTACCCGAAATAAACGGAGATATAGGAAATAATCGGCTTTCAGTCTGCTTCAATATATACAAACGTAGCGTATAGATCACTCTACTAATACTTTCATTTATTCACAAATATATTTCAGTTGTTGATACAATAAGTTATTTGATGAATACATAAAATCCGGGACTTATTTGCATGCTTTATTGCAAATAAAATGAATAATAGATAAATAGTAATTTTGAGGCATAGAGTAGATCTGTGTACCTAGAGCCAGCATTTTAACAATTCATAAATGATGAATTATTGACATATTTAAAATTATGGAACTGATATGAACACATAGTTATACCAATTCCAACAGGATTTAAATAGTATAAACTTTTAAAGTGTTAAATTTTCTGACAAAGTTTTTAAAATAAACTCCACAAATGGCCCTAGGTACAAAATCTCATAGTACCTGAGGCCAATAAATAGCGTACCTAGGCTAATTCTTTTAAAGTCATGTTTTACTGAATAATGAATAGAAAGCTAACACACATATATATATAATATGGATTTTATACAAATAGCAGTATCGAATAATATATTTATCATATGATGACTATTTATGAATTCCAAAGTGTCAAATTATTAGTAAATTAAAGTATTTTCATGAATTATTCTACATTATAATTTAAAAAATTGAATCCTAACGTTAGAAGCATAAGTTGCCGCTTTATAGCATCAAATAGAATTTTTTGAGCAGTTTGAATATAATGCTGTTATTTGTTTAATATACTGTGTATTTATCATATCGAAACCTTTTTGAATGTTTACTTTACATTTAACAAAATATTGTTCATCTTTAATATCTATTGTTTCTACTACATAAATTTTTCAGTTTTTCAGCAATCTGCAATTCCATCAGAATAAAATTAAATCAGAATAAAATATACAACTATGAATATGTAATTAAATATAAAAGCAATTAAAATATACAATTAAATTAGGAATTCGAGGTACAAATTTCGATAATAGTGAATATTTGATTAAAATACGATAGAAACCGCATTTTAAAATTATTAAAATTGACTTTTAGAAATATAAAAGTCAATAAAAATATATTTAAAATGCAAATATACAGAATACATCTAAATAATTTTTGAACTTATAAATTTTCGCAATTAATAGCACTCGATCAAAAACTCCGTGACAAACATTCGACTCTTTCCTCCCATTAGATCCTAATCTCATTTATTAATAGATATTTTTACTAGAAATCAATTTTCTATAGCAAATAAAGCAACTGAAATTTTTCTAACTGAAAAGCACTGTTTATTGAATATCATTCATGAATTATTCTGTGTCATAGCACTTGAGGTTTTGCTTTGCCATTTTCAGTAAAAATCACTCAAAAGCAAATATAAATATTGATTATTTCATAGAATTATCATTCCAAATTTTATCAAGTGTACACTTGAGTTTTGGCAAACATATCGCCTTTCCTGTTATGCCTGCTGGTAATTTAGGTTTGAATTGCTGTTCTAAAAGCGTATGATTCGTTTGTGTTTTCAAATGGGAATTTTTCGATACAGCATGTGTTGAGTATCCCTGATGAAGAAAGCATTTGAATTATTAACCCTTAACTGGGGTGGTGAAATTGTAGGACTTAACAGGGGAGGTGCGGTCTACGAGACCGCATTTCATTTATACTCAAATTAAAATTTCTAATGAATGCATTAGTATGAAAAACTGCCAATGTATTTTGAAGACATTTTTCTTGATATATAGATATGTTTTAGAAATTTTTCAAAACATATTATCCTTGAAGAAAGTAAATGCATTGAGACATACATTTTCTTCTCAAATTACATGTTACAATACATAATATTCTTGAAAAAACATATTACTTTTTACTTTTTAAATCATATTTAATTTTAAAGTATATGAAGGTATATAGAAGACAATATAACGTAAAATTCAACAATTATATGAAAAATAAAAAAAAAATGACAGTAGGTAAATTTGGCCCTTTTTTTATCGACGTGTGACTTTCATAACAAGGTTTTCTAGGGTATTTTAAACATATAGGTTAAGAACTAGTATAAAAATAAACCAATAAATTCTGTATATATATCTCTTGGTATATTAATGTTTTATAAACTTTTGAAAATACATTATCACTAGAAAAATTAATTATGTTTGACCATACATATCAAAATCAGTTGAATGCGAACTTTCCTCGAAAAACTCTTTTGTACAATTATCCTTATTACTAAAATAACTTTCTGCTTCATTTAAAAGTGTCTGTAGTACTGCTTCGTAATAGGAGCAGTAAATTGAATGATATTTCGGGGCCCAAGTTTTAGCGCCATCTGCTAAGCCTTGATTATCATTGGGACACTAACAGGGAGGTGCGGTCTTAGAGACCGCGCGAAAAGAAATAACTAAATTATTTTAAAAAGCATCCGGTGAAATCGGTTGAAAAAGTGCACGTGTATTGAAGGTCACAAAACAGGAAGCTACAGGGTCAATCCATTCAATTGAGCTAAAAATAGAATAGGGGTGACCAAAAATCTATCGCTAGCGGTCACACAGACGGCACGTCCACAGTTAAGGGTTAAGCTGAAACTAGCTTTCTGTTAAAGAACATTTTAAATTTTATTTTTCACTATAAAGAGAGACTTGAGGATTATGGATGACGTTAAGAGTATGAACTTTTCGATTGAATGTGTTAACTATTTGGGAAATTTAAGAGAGGATTACAATTTTGTAAACCGCTAAGGAGAATTGTCAGAAAAAAGTATTTCTGGGATGGTTTGGGTAGATTATTTAATAGAAGAGTGAAACATTAGCACCGGTTTTTCTTCTTGTCAAATAGTGGGATACTTTTATTGGAAAAGTGAATTTACTCCTAAGAATTATGCTAAGATTTCATAAAAAGGAATTGTGAAAGAAAAAAAAACTTAAAAGTCAAGTGAAGGATATTTTGGGTATAAAAAAAAACTCTTTAATGATTAAAATTCGAGAAATTTTCCAATTTATAGAAATTATAATTTCCATTGTCCCTTTCAAAGTCACTATGTGCAATCGTACATTAGGAATGGTCATATAAAAGAATCGTACACGTAAATTTTATCATGCAGAGCCTATTTTAGATCAGATAAATACCTCAGATTTTCCGTTAATAACAAATAATAATAATAATAATAATTTGTGTTCATGTTCATCGCACACCACATTTCATATGAATAGAGGAAAGGCTTAGTATGGACATCCTTCAGTGAAAGAATATTATAAGGAAAGAAGCTAAAATTTTGAATGAAACTCTTTCTCACTTAAAAAAACCTGTTGAGTTCTGTTTTTTCCTGTGATAAAATATTTTAGATTTCTGATAAACGTTAAAATGAACTTTTTCTAATTTGCGATAATGAAGTATATATGATTCAGAATCACCATAAATGAAGCTCCGTTTATGAAATTTAATAATACGAATGGAAAAATCGAAAAGTCCGAAATGATGAATCAGCACTGATGAATATGTGCATGTCCTGAATATCAATGTCAAAGAAGGAATTCATTATTGGGAAATAAACAAATGATTTCAGAAGAATAAAATACATTTTTAAACCTGCGAGAAAGTTCATCTTAAAAATTTTCACATACTTTCTAATAAAAGCTCTATAATTCCCTCTCCCAAATAAAACTGTAGCACTAAGCATGTTCTTAGATAAGGATTCTAACATTTCTTTTCCCTCACATGATCACAATCAATTGGAACCAAAATTTGGCATATATAATATATATAATATGGCCGCAGAATAATTTTCTAGCAGAAAAAATGACTAATAAAATATTTCCTAAAAATTGAGTGACTATTTCGCCAAACGAAATTTTAAATCAACAAGTTCACATTTTACATTTTTTTTACCTTCTAATGATGAATAACCAATTAATTTATTAGTTACTAGCCGCCTTTGGCGACCAGCCGGTTCGCCAATCTTAATGTTCGTTAAAATTTTAATAATTAAATATTTTATGCAATTTCTACTTTAATAGCTTCTTCATCAAAATATTTTAAAACTTCAAATTTTGATTATCATATAATTCATTCATAATATTATAAAGGCCTTCAGTCATAACGTAATATGTATCTCTCTCATTTTCTGTTAGCACCCGTAGAATTTATGCTTTAAATTAAAGTGGAAAGAATTTATCTTCAATTAATATAATAATATTTTTTACTGAAACAAAGCATTTTTTTATAATCTGATTACTGAAAATAGAGTCACTCAGCGTTTAAACTTTATGGGCACTAAAGAATATCTTTTTAAATTTATGTAATATCTCAAGAGTTGGTCAACAAAATTTTCTTAGATTCATTATGAGCAGATCGATTAATTAACAATGTTTAAATTTAAATGCATCAAACACTAAGAAAATAAAACGAATCGTTTAAAATAAACGGTTGAAAACAGGTTTTAAAAAAACTACTTAAAAAACGATGTACTTAAAAATATAAGCATATACAAAAAATATATAACTAACATAAATACAATTTTCTTACAAAAACATGCAACTAACCCAAAAATAATTTAAATCATCCATTGATAACGTTGTCATGGCAACAATCAGAACAGAATGCGCATGCGTGAATTTTCTTCGCTGGTTACGTAACGCAAATACGTGATTTTTTCTACGCCAGCTGGGGTAACGCTATGCGGATTAGAAATTTTTAATTTCCTTTATTCTGTTTTATTTTAATTCAAAAGTACTTCAGAATGAATCTGAAAGATTGATTCATTAACAATGTTTAATTTTAAATGCATCAAACATTAAGAAAATAAACAGAACCGATTGAAATAATCCGCCGAAAAATTTTAACCCTAGCCTCATTACTGTTGGGAGAAAAAAAAAACTGAAGCCTTTCTCGTTTGGCGCTGGGGATAATGGAAGATTTTTTTGGCTGAAAAGTTGGCGGTGGGGAAAATGGAAGATTTTTTTGGCGGGAAAGTTAGTTTTTAATTAATAATTAAAATTCTAATTAAAAATTCGAAAAAAGAAACCCCAGGTGCACATTCCCAACCTCCAAGGTATACATGTACCAAATTTGGTAGCTGTATGTCAAACGGTCTGGCCTGTAGAGCGCCAACACACACACACACACACACACACACACACACACACACACACACATTGAGCTTTATTATAAGTATAGATTATATAAACGATATTCGAATATATATTCTGTCTATACCATCGAGGACATCTCAGAAATAAGGATGAGAATCTCCCGGCATAGAAATTTGGTTCTTGCTGCTCTGGTGGGAAATGGTGAGGATCGGCTACCTCATCGATGGCGAGAAATACTTCCCACGGGAAGGGTTGTACCAAGGCCGGTGATGGACTTTATGATTCAGCTATAGTTCTCACGAGTATTATTTTTGTGGTGCTCCGGTCATTCAGATTTTTCTGTGTGCTTTCGGGCTGGTCTGAGTAGCTGGTTATGGTATATTTTCTAATAGTTTACAAATGCTTTTAATTATCATTATAGATAATTACTACAAATAGGGTAGAAATATTGATTCATAATAAATGATTAATAGACATAAATTCTTATAAAGCCATTTTTTAACATAAAGAAGGCATAACAAAATCATGCTATTTATTATGTGAAATAAAGCGTCAAGTAAGAAAAGTTGTACCGCTTCTTTTGAAATACGCAGCGTGACAAATGATTAATGTAGATAATGAAATTTTCGAATAATGTTGCCGATAGTGATGTGAAATGAATCTAAAATTTCCTTGATTATTCTAAACATATTTTGAATGTGCAATATCTATTAAATCTATTTTTTTTAAATATTGAAAATCATATGTGTTTATGTAAAAATGTGCTTATGTGTTTATTAAAACATGAATATATATAATAAAAAAAGAAAATAAGCTAAACGAAAGCGAACATAATCAAGGAAAATAACATGACTGTAATCCGTCAATAACCGCCTTCATTCTCAGATTAAAACCTCTTCAAGAATAAAATATGAAATTCAATTTATATATATATATATATATATATATATATATATTATATAATAAAATATTCATTAATCACCCAAAACATGTTTTTCTCTGCATATTAGTTTGAAAATATGTCGAGGAATAATAAAATAATCATTCCAAAACTTTTTTTAACGTACAGCTTTAATAAGGCATTGTAATTAAAAAAAATTCATGTGCTTAAGTAAACAGAACTTTAAAAAAAGCTGCATTATTTTACTTAAGAGAATGCAGAAAATAAGAGCGGGAAGCTTATTAATTACTTATTTCATAAAAATAAAGTTGGACTTTTTCCTAACAAAAAAACTTCTAATTTATTTTTTGCATAATTAATTTGAGCAAAATTTTTCTTTAGTAATTTTATTAATTAAGTTAAATGGAGTTTTTTAAACTATAGTAAGAAAACTTCGTAAGATTAAGTGCAATGAAATAAGAAAAAAAATGTCATAAGAAAAATAGTACCCGTATCAAACTCAGCTTCTTGCATAAAATTTTAATTCATCAGTAAGTTGAATCAAGACAATTTTAGAAACAATAATAAAATACAGTAAAAACAAGAAATTAATTTTGTTTATAAGTGTGTTTCCCTCATTCCGCGATCAAATATCCGCTTTCTATAATGAAACTCTTAATAAAATCACGTCATCTTCCTTTGGTGTAATATATCTGATCATAACCCAAAAGATTTTTAAAGACCAGGTATAATGTTTACTAAAGGTTTTGGTAATACCTCTTGGCCTTAAGACCTTTCTTAGCAACATAATCATTAACTTAATATTTTCAAAGACATGTAATTTTTACTATTTTAGAACCCTTCAAACATTATGTCATTGTATAATGAAATTACCAATTTTCTATGATCTAACTTAAAAAATAAACATTTATTAATCCATTACATTTCTTATAGAATTAAAATATTCTTTTAAAACATAAAAATAGAAATTCTTAATTGAATAATTCTTCATTGATGTTTTCTGTGCATTATAGAATATTTTTATAAACTTAATGGAAGAAATCATTGCCTTATTCAATAAAAATTTCTTTGATTCATCAAGAAAGACAATGACTAATAGAAAGACCGGCAGTTTTAAAAAATATATGAATCAAGTTAGAAAAATAAATGCCTTTTAATTATCTGTTCTAACTTCTAAACTTATTTGTAAGTTCAATGCAATATCAGCACTTATGCACAGCCTACTTTAAAGAGAAAACAAAGAAGGAACATTATTTTTGCATTTAATCATCAAAAATGAAAAAAAATGAGAGGGGGGATATTTATAGTGAAAATGAACACATTTTGATAATCGTTTGAACAATATATTTTTATAAAATTGAATTAAAATTTATGTATATATAAAATGCTGATGTACGTGCCTCAGAAATCGCTGTTAATAGTTGTTGTTTAATGGCAACAGTCAAAAGTAAACAAACTTGCACCCAAATTTCAGATTGCTTTAATGACTATTTTTATAGACGCATTTCCTTCAGCACTTCGCTCACAATAATGGAGCTGCAAAATATTATTAGAAGTATTCAGGGGAAGATTCAACTGGTACAAAAACACACACCTCATTTTAGTTAGAGGAAGATAAGAATAAGAGTAAAAGAGCCGATTCTAGAAATCAAGCATGAAAACAAACTTAACTTTCTCTAGATGGGTAATCTTTACGAATTATCTGTGAAAACTTATGTTCATATCTTCCAAAACTACTACTTTAAAAAAAAAAGGAATTCTTGCATTATCTTAACAAAAAATTCTTTTCAATGAAATCAATTTTATTTCCGTATATTTTTTCTTTTTTGTTTATCATTTTTTTAAAATTTAATTTCATACACAGTCTGTAACAATATTATTAATGTCATGATTAAATTCATACTCACCAAGGGGTATTCAACCTGTTTGCCATTATTAATATCGAAGTAAAATTTTCACTTTCTCTTTTATTTTGCAATATTTACATTTTTTTTAATTCGCAAAAAAAAGTGTTTTGATTTCATATTTTTAAATCGTAACAAATAATAGAATGAAATTATTAATTTTTTAATAATTAATTTATTATTTTGAAAAAAAACATTTCGAATTAAGAGTTTTACAGCATAAAGAATCAATCTTAGCGAATACGCTAGTAGTCAAAGGTTGCTAATGTTTATAAAAACTAATTGCAATTCCTATAAAATCGCTAACGCAATTAAATTGAAATCATTGAAATAATATATTTTTTGAAATTTTAAGTCGGCGTCCTGACATAAGGGTAGCGAGTCTTTTCCGTGATCTGGGAGTCCTGGGTTCGAGTCCCAGTTCGGGCATGGTTGTTCATCTATCTGTGAGGTGTGAGAATGCGCACCTCTGTAAAAAGGAGTTGTGCAAGCGAATGTGATGTATGAGTAACTAAGACGTACTCTTGTCCTAGATAGTGCTACTGAAAACTAGAGACGCTCTCTCGGCTTAAAACCGTTGACCTCGTCAGCGGCTTGTCTATGACAAGTACCATAAGAAACAAGAACAAAAATTTCAACGTGTTGTAAAAATCAATTGTGGCTTTACTTTCAAAAGTTGTAGTAAAAAATGTCAATTTAGTTCAATTTTAATTGAAATTTAAAAAAAAATCGCTAAACATTTTTGTCTTTCAGATCATATTATTACTAATAAAGGATGAATATGTGTATATATGTTTGTGGGTTTTGGAACTCTTCAGGGCAGAGCGTTTGATCTACAACTATCGAAGCTGGCTATATATATATATATATATATATATACCTAGTAGGAAGGAAATAGGTACTCTCTGCATTTTTTTGAAATTTTAAATAATAGAAATTAAGTTAATTTTGTCATCAATTATTTTAAATTTAATAACTCCTATTTCAGTCTCTATCATTTATAAAATGTGTTGTGAAACCAAATTATTATGATAAATTTACTTTTTACAAATATGATTTAAAGCAAGTGAATTTTAATCGAATCACAAGGATGATAGAAATGGAAATGCCCAAATTTCAAACGTTATTTCTTTCTTTAAAAAATATCAGAATATTTAAAGACAGATTTATATCTCATATATTCACCATGATATTAGAATAATTGCGCATTAATAGAAATTCATAAATTCCTTATGATTTTGTTCTTTCTTCTTTAACACAAAGTATGAATTTCTAATCTTATTTCACTCTATTAGATATTTTAATTTCTAGAAAAGTACTTTCATAATTTCATTTTATTATTTAAATTAACTTTGAAGTCAGATTGTTCAATAGAACCCCCCCCCCTGCTATTTAAACATTTGAAACGTATCGGCTTCCATTATATACAATCTTTTAACTTTTTGAGCAGAAAATTGAGTCTTTAAATATGCAAAAACTGCAGTCCTTGATCAAAAGCTCTTAACTCATATAAATTTTAAAATTTTCAACTTCTGGAAACTTGATAACTGTTTACATCAATCGAAACTGGACTTCATTCAGATCATAAACAGAAGGATTCAAAATCTAATGGTAACTATTCTAAAATGTCTAAACAGTCATCAAAATAGTAGACCCTTCTTCAACTTTGAAATTAGGTTATTCGTTAGAAAAAAAAATCTGTAAATTGTGTCACCGAGCCATTTATTATGTTCATCTTTTTGGCAATATTGATTCTTTAAATAATTAAGAAATATTAATAACTGATCAAAAGCTCTTAACTCATTGAATTTTGAAATGCTTTGCTTCTGGAAACATAAATGTTTACAACAATTAAAACTGGACTTCCTTAAAATCGCAAACAGAAGGATTCAAATTCTAAAGGTAACGATTCTAAAATTGCTAAACAGTCGTCAAAATAGTAAATCCTTCTGCAATCTTCTGTTCTTTAGAAAAAAAATCAGTAAATTGTGTCTCCAAACCATTTAATATGTTCATCCTTTTAATTATATTGATTCTTTAAATAAACAGGAAATTACAATCCTTGCTCAAAAGCTCAGACCATTTGAATTTTAATTCAGACCATTTGATTTTTAATTTTTTTTTCTTCTAGAAACATAACCGTTTAAAATAATTGAAAACTGAACTTCCTTCAGACGGCAGTCAGAAGGACTCAAAATCTAATGGTAGCGATTCTAGATTTGTTAAACAATCCTCTTATTATGAAATTTTGCTGCAATTTTGAAATCAGATTGCTCATTAGAAAAAAAATATACAAATTGTTTCACTGAACCATTTATTAAGTTCATCCTTTTAATTATCTGTGAATAAAACTGATTTTTCTAATAAAGAGGAAACTACAATTCTTTATGAAAAGGTCTATTTTCAGGCTATTTGAATTTTTAATTCTCTGCTTCTAAGAATAACCATATAAATGTCTGTAAAGAGACTGGCATTACAGCAATCGAAACTGAATCTTCCTAAGACTATAAACAGAAGGACTCCAAAGCCATTGGTAACGATTCTGGAATTATTAGACAATAGTCAAAATATTGAATCCAGCTGCATTTACCGAAACTAGCTGCAGTCGTGAGAACCGGAACTCGCTGGAACCTAACATTATCCATAATAGCATATGTCCAAATTTGTGACGTCATGGACATCATACTAACTGCATTAGTTCGATGACACCGATAATTAACGCTGGTCCATTGTTCTATCACGTGATGCCTACCAATTCGAACCGTTGTCAATCGAAGTTGTGCCATCCCCAAACGACGTGAAAGCTCGTTTCAATAGAACTGCGAAAAGCCTACCTTCGATCTGAATGTTCAGGTTTGATATTGAGCGAATCAATAGTTGAATGGGTGTGCGAATAGTTTCTAATAGCTACAATAGGTCAAGATATAAGGAACTTGTTATTGACTGTTCTATGAAGTAAATAAATGAATCTTGTTGGGAATTATTGTGGTATTTACTATAGTGTTATTAAAGTTTGCTTATCTTCTTGTTGAGATTTTCGTGTTTTAATAGGATTGTTCAACATAATGGTAATTTGAGATATGAATTTACGATGTCATAGCAGATATTGGGCTTATAAATCATAATATGCAAACCGAAAAGAGTTTTCGGTTTTGAATTCATCATATATGAAATTTAATTCACTATGCTATATATATATATATATATATATATATATATATATATAATATTCTTTTGCAAATTTTTTGCTTTAAAATCTTTGTTTAATGCATAGTCTATTTATTTGGTTAGCTTAGTGATTAAATTTACATTCTATCTTCGATTTCCAATACATGTTGCATTAAATATTGAAAATATATACATACGCTTTTAAGCACTAGTAGCGATAATAAATATGTGCAATTTGAATATATTTCAAGAATCGCAGCTTTATTTCACTATGGCTTATCTTTAGCTGATAAATATATTTAAGATATTTTAATAACTTTATTAAATTATTCATTTTACATAGTATGAGAAAATTTACTTTAAGCTAATTTAAAATTTAGAATTAATATAATTCAATTACAGCTTCATAGTAATATTATTTATTGAATAACTATAGTTAACTATATATTTCATCATAATTTCTGAATAATGCAGGGTATCTTTAATAAATCGCAGGAAATATGACAAGTAGTTTACATTAAGCTGGGAAGCATTCGAAAATTGTATTTTAAAATGCCATTAAAAATAATACATCCATTACAAATTAACTGTAATACAAATTTTAAGAATACAATAATTTGTTTGTTTCAAACTCCCCAGACTCCAATCATCCGTGTTACAAGTTTTATATATGCAATCCTGGGAGTCCATTTCTTAGTCAAACTATTGTTTTTAGCTTTAAAAAATAATTATTTCCAAATGCATTTAACTAATTAAAGGTGTGTGTTATTTATATTCTTACCTTTACTTCATTACTTCACAATAGCAATTTTCAACTACATATTGGGGTTTGTGCGTATTGCTTTGTTTGATATAAATATATAAAGAAAATTATATAAAAAATTACTTTATAGTTAGAGGTCTTTGGTGACCAGATGACTATTCTGAAACAATGATGATTTAGTTTAAAGTAAAATTTATGCATAATTTGATATTCATGATAATTTAACAAATTATTTTTCAGTATCGAATGGTTTCAAATATCAAAATCTTATTATTTAAGTAACCCTGCAGTAGCTCTATTTATTGCGTAAAAGTCTCTTTGATGAATAGCTGCTTTGCCGGAAATATTGACTACATTTAATTTCAATTAATTCATATTGATAAACCTTTATGCCAATGATTCCTTCATATTTTCTGATATTAAAACCATATTATTTAAATTATCTTACGTATGTTATTTCATTGTATACATGAACGTTTTGAAGAGGGACCATTTCCATGAAATTATCGCATTTTTATGTCCTGTTAATTTATCTTCAAAATTTAGCAGTGATGTAGCTTCACTTTTTTTTTTATTCATCCTCTGACCTACATAAATATTAAACAGAATTCCTTTTTTAGCTTTCAACAATGAGAGGAAATAACTTGATCATTTTTTTTTTTTTTTTTTGAAACGATGAAAACAATTTCCTTTTCATTCAAAACAATGAATATATTATTGAGAAAATACTTACAAATATATTTAGAAATGAATAAATCGATAATAAGAAATTTTACAAGAGTTGAAATGGCATGATTGAAAAACAATTTTTTGGTGGAGGAAGAATTTTAAAACTGTGAAAAAATAATTTTTTGCAGGAATAGTTTCGGAAATTATTGTGAAAAACATCAAAACCAAGTTTAATTTTTAATTAATGAAAAATTATATTTAAAATTTCAAAAACTCTCACCGAGGTACTCATTATAACCTTCCAAAGGACATTAATTAATTTTTTTGATGATTAGAGTTTTGAATATTCTTAATAAAGTCAAGTTCCATGAAATGAGAGTGACATTAAGAAGGTATGTGTCCTGATTATTTATCCTTTCATTGCACATTGTCTTTCACGGTGCACTGGGTTTATTTTTTATTACTCACGGATATATAGCAGATAGTAAACAGAAGCATTCTTCTTTAGTTTTCAATAACAGAAGAAAGACAGCCGATTAAATACTTGACATAACAATATAGAATGCTTGAACTTCATTGCAACAATCAAATTATTATAAAAAACTAGATTTTTTTTTTAATTTTTAAAAATAAAAATATTTTGCACGACAATTAAATTAATGCAATTGAAAATGTTATTTTTAAAAATTTTAAAATAGTGGAAAAATAAATTTAAAGCGATTTCATTTTCGGAAATTATTGTGGAAATAATCAAAAATCTTGTATAATTTTTAATTGAAGTTTTAAAAAGCATTTCGAAGTGCCCATCTTTATCCTCCAATTAAATTTGTTAGAGCTAAATTCGATAGAATTAGTTCAAGCAGTCTGAACAATACAGCGGCAACACACATATTTTGATTTATCATTGTAGAATTAAATGCACTGAATCTGTCTCGTGCAATTCGATGAATTAAATTAATCAAATGTAAATTGTGAATAAAAAAGGAAAATTAAATTTAAGTGATAAATTGAGTTTAAATTAAAAATTGTCTTATTTGTTGATTGTTTTAATCTTAAACCGGCAACAAATGTAACATTTTCAACAAAAGATATAAGTTCAGACTAATAAAAAAAAAAGTTGAATTATTTGAATTTTTTAAGCTTAAAGTGGAAAATATCATTCTGATAAAAAAAGTGAAATTAACTCGGAGATAAATTTATTTTGTCAAATCCTTTTTTTATTTTATAAAAAAAATAATTGAAAAGAAAAAAAATGTAATTTAAATAAAATTACATAAAAATGACAATTTCCATATACAGTTGATTGACTTCATTCGTTTTCATCATGATTTAAAGAAATTATTTCGTTTCTGGTTTTACAATAATTTTTTTGATAAATTTAATTTTTAAGTTCATCATTAACAACGTTCGTTTTTATTAATTTTTGATCTGTTAACTTTAATTTATCGATATTAGAAATGACAAACGAAATGGCAAGAGACTCCGTACAAAATTTGTATGTACAAAGGCTTTTGGTAACAATTTTAACTTATCGATAAGTTAAAAGTTATAAGAACTGTTTATCTTTGAGAAATTATTATTTCAAGAATTGAAATTTTTTATGCAGTCTTTACATAAGTTCTTATATCATAATATTTTTTTTAATTATATTTATCAAGATTATATTAAGAACTATGTTCTTTTCAAAAAATTAGAAATACTTTTATTAAAAATGTATTCAGAATTTTCTATTTATTCGACTAAATAATTAGAAATGTGTTTATTGAAATGAATGAAAGAGTTTACAGATTATTTGTGACGATAATACCTTAATTATCTTATGTTTTAGGCATTCAGTATGAATGAAACCAGAGCATTGCAAATGTTTTATTTAGAAAAGCATAATTTATTACATAAAGGTATAATTATAATAGTGCTGTTAGTTGCAGAATATTATCTTCTGATATATAATATGATATTTTAATTCTAATTTCAATTTAATTAATTTCCAACATTTTATCTTAATTTAGCCCATAGTAACTTCAGTCTAAAAACATTCTCTTATTTCGTAACCCAATTCCACTTTCTGTTAAATTAATTCCTCTGTAAAAAATAATGCGCCATCAGTACAACTTCTCAAATGAAAGTGATCCCTTAGGTGCCCTTGAAAAGGTCACCACGTGTATTGAATTTGCGCGTAGCCAGAAATCCAATGTTATATAAGACTAATGATCATTTTGTTTCACGCTTCTTTCTTACATCTGCTTTTCGTGCTGCATCTGCTTGTAAATAAATTGCTTTCTCGAGTTGGATATTAAGAGAGAATAAAACGAAAGTAAAAATACTAAGTCTCGTCTATGTCTTCAATCCTGCACTCTGCCTCAACCAAAATGTTACATATATATATTAATTAATTCAGTTGATATAAATTTTTCAAAATAAAAATATTATTAATTCTATGATTGAAATAATTCATTTGTTACACATAATTGCATAACCTTTATCCAATGCGTTCGGTGACATTTCTTATCAAATTGTTCATTTTATACATAACTAAGCTTATATTTAAATAATAAAAATAGGTTTTCTTATTCTTGGTTTCATTAATGTTTGGTTTTTCTAAAAAATTCAAATAGCTGAATTTGTCTTTGCTGCACATTTCATCAACTTATTCTAACTATTTTGTAATTAGAATTATACGCCTCTTAAATACTTGGTATTTTGGCTTGTTATGTCAAGCACAATTGATTGAAATTTTATTTCTCTATACAACATAATCAGCCAGTACTTCAAATTATAATTAGTAAATTAGATATATCCATTTGCTTGATATTTTGATATTACAATAAAATGTTCACAGTAAAATGAATTGATCGATACCCTGATACATACAAATTCCATTTGAAACTAATTCGATATATCAAATATATTATAGCTAAATTATTTTTAATTGCAAAATTAATTAGCACTTAAAAGGAAGTATGTGCCTTTAGTACTGGAAGGGGCTGGTGTTAGACTTAACCTTATATGTATCGTTCCTCTAACCAAGACAACTCCATGCATACTTTAATGAAGCATTTTCAGCTAGTTTATTCATCTGTAAAGCACATTTACACATTAACAGTGTAATAGAAAGGACAGTGCAGAAGTTAAGTAAAAATGATATTTAGGAACGTCTGCAAGAATTTTCGCTTAACTATTATAATTACCACTATACGGCATAGTTCTCAAAAAGTATAATTACCTACAAATTAGAACTGTAATAATAGATTTTCATAATGTAATGATATATTTAATTTTACCAGCTGCATTTCTGATTTCTTAGAAATTAATCATATGGCATTTAATTCTTTACTAAATTTTAACATCATTAAATTTAATAATCAGAACCGAGGAAAATTTGATAAAGACTCAGAAAATTAGGCTATTTCTCATTCTTTTATGCTTTGAATTTCAGACTCCGTAGAAAGTAATAAAATATTCATATTATGAGTATTTCTTGGAATTAGAGTATTAGTTGTTCCAATTAATTTATCATCGCAATTGTATTTCATTTACAATAATTTTATTTTTTATTTATCTAATTTATTAGATTATTGGAAACGTATTAAATCTCTTTCGGTGTAATGTATATGAACAAAAATATGCTCAAATATTATTTAAGAATGAACGGAAGCCTCTTATAAGCAGTATTCATACATATTTTATTAATATTAAACAAAAACAAATGGAAATACGTTATTTATTTGTAACAATTGTAAAATTGATATACTTATCTGATAAAACTGATGTAATTAAGAATCAAATAATTTTTACAATATCGCTGTAATTTGTAGAAAAATTAAAAATATTATATCTATTAAAAACTGGAACTTACAGGACCTTAATAACTTGAAGTAGAGAGAAAATAAAAGTATTTAAGTAATTTCAAATCCTCTTAAATTCTAAAAGCGATGTTTAAAAATCTATAAAAAAAATCTATCAATCGAATAAGACATAAGGCTCTTTTTTCAGTTTTTGTGAGATACTTTATAAAGTCAGTATATTAATATTCATTAAAAAGTTAAAATTAAATATTAAATCACAGAACTGGCAAAACCCCTTTCTTGTACATTTTTTACTTATTTACTGTATAATTAGAAATAGTTTTACATCAAATTATACTTAACAATTTTATAAATGTACACAGTTGTGGATGCCTGTTTTCTAATCTTTAAAGTTTTCCTGAATTCAAACACACTCATATGCATGCTCAATATATTCAGTATTTCCTTTTGTGACTCTTAAAAGAAACAAGTTTCAGTTCGAGGAAACACATTTATTACACATATACTCAAACAGTAAATTCGAAAAAGCAGTAGCTATCGCTTCAATTTATCAAACAATTATAGAAAAGAAGATAGTTATAAGATGATACTTCTAGAAGTACAGAAATGCAAACATAACATATATGTCAAGATGTGCATGGGAAGATATGCACTATTTGGGAGCCAGAAAGTAACAAACTTTCATGAATAATGTATCCATGCATGATTATCATGATTAATTCTATAATTACATGCTCAATCATAATTTGGTGACTTATAAATTAAAGACCTTTTTAAATTTTTGAATCATAGAAATTAAATTTAGAATTTTCTTAGTAGAAAAATTTGAGAAGAAATTTTATTGATTTATTGCCATTTGACAGTAAATCAATGTTATTAATTAGTGTTCTAAAATAATGATGACTTTCCTCCCGGTTTCAGCACCGTCATATTAACGTCTTAAAAATATAATATGGGGTAGATTTTATTTACTACTACAGATAACTGATATGGGATAAATTTTCTATATTAATGCTAATAAGAAATATTAAATTGACTTACAAGAGTTAAAAAAAATATTTTTTGGTCAATTGATAATTTAGAACGAATGAACACAAATAAGATAAACTTATTAAGATTTATATTAATAAAACATTAAATGTTCTCATTGTACCATTAATTTTGCTATTTAAAATTGGCATTAGTGAGGGTGATAGTGAATTGATCTGTTTAAGATTCCATAAATATACTGATGTCCATCTTACGTTATAAGTCTTTTACGTTGCATTTATAACAAATAGTTCATTGTTTTAAATATTATTCTCATCTCATGATTTGAATAATTATATAAGAAAATTAAATTAATTTTGGGTGAACCGGAGTTATTCCCTTTCTTCGCCAAGTTGCGATAACGCACCAAACCTGGCAAACTTTATTATGTGCTTTGATTGGACATCTGCTTCCTCACTTTTGAACATTTCACAAGACCGTTGTTGGCGATTTTTAAAAATTGCGCCAAACAGAGGGTTAAACTCCGATCGTACCTTAATTTGAAATGAATTTCTCACTTTTATAAGTAATATAGATTATCATTGTCTTTAAAAGAGAACACTCAGAATGAATGTAATTAAATTGTAAACCAGAGCAGTAATACACATATTATTAAAACAAGATGAATGGCAGATACATAACTAAGTTAGATATTTAATTTCCGAAACAACGTAATGCTCATTTTCTTAAAAGCTTATAATGGGAATAAAAGCATGCTTTATGGTCAAGAAAAAAAAAGAGCTCATAGTATTTCGGAGGAAACCATATTTCATGCTGATAATAATCTAGGCTTTGTAAGAAAAGAAAATTGTTCTTAAAATTACTATAACTTGGGTATTTGCTTAGGAGTAGGTGACAGTCGAATATTTGAAAAAAAATGTCCAGTTTTCAAAATTTCAATCTGAAATACATTCGTCTGTTTAAAATTTATGGTTTCATTTTTCTCTCTGGTATTAAGAAATGGCTCAGCACTTTGTCAATTTCATTTATCAAACCGATCAAAAGTGTTCTAAACATTGAATATGAAAAGAAATGTACGACTGTTTAATTGTCGTGACATCTAGAGGTTGCGAAAATTTGTAGTGTATTTGACATTAAATCCTCAATAATAGGCGTATATATTGAATTATATTAAATATATTAGCATTAATTTATGATATTATTGAATAATATGACATTTAGAGATTAGGAAAATTATTCGTAGTATATTTGACATTAAATCCTCAGTAGTAAACACATATTATGCAATATAGAGTAATATTAACAATATCGTATAAATTATTATATGTTCAATAATATAATACAGCAATATAATATGACATCTAGAGGTTGGGAAAATTATTCGTAGTGAATGTAGCATTAAATCCTCAGCAGTAGACACATATTATACAATATTGAATAATATCAAACAATATAAGCAGTATTGTATAATAGTGTTGAATGTTGAATAATACAAGATAATAACGTGCAGTATTGTCCAAAATGCATTGCTACGTGAGAATATATATATAAAAAAATACATCGAGGAAAAACGTTTTTGGACTTTTCTCTTCAAATGATGAATAGAATGTATATTATAGGGTTTTTATTAAATCTCGTTATTAGAAAATGTATATTTTCCGATTCAAAGATTTGTGCAATTATTTTTCAGAAAACTCAGATCGAGTATGGGAATAAAAATATATTACATTTACAATTATTGTATTTCTGCAATTTCCGCATTTTTCATTGCAACTTCTTTTATTTGTGTAAATGCATCACACCAATGTTTGAATCCAGTAAAAAGCTGAATGTGCTCATGTTTCATAGTAAAAAACTGAAATTTATAGTCAAATTAAAGCGTCATCGTAATTTTTAAAACAAATCTAATGATTCCAAGGGCATAAAGGTTTTGTCAAGTATTTATCCAAATAAAAGTGCACCTGAAGAATTTATCCAAATGAAAGTATATGTCTGTCTCTGAAGGCGTAGTATTTCTGTATTGAACGACAATTAAAATTGATAACCTTTATAATCAAAAAATTAAATTGTATCTTGAGGCTTTATGCTTACGAATGTCATTTTCTGCCTCAAAAGTGCTCTGTTTAGCTCATTTCTGGGATTTAAAATCTGCCAACAGACCTAAATGGCAATTTAATACGAACTTCAAATAATAAGAATCGTGAGTCTCATGTTCTTTCTCGCATTACCTAAAGTAAACAAACACAAAATCGAGCAAAAATTTAAAAATAGCTAGTACGTGCCAAATGTCATTTTAAACAAATAAAGCATATTTTTAACGTTTTGGTTCAACCAAAATTACTCTGAATGGGGATAATGACCTGTATCATGCCTCTATTTTAAACAGATATGTTTCTAGTAATTTGCGTTTATATTATTAGGCGTGTGCTTCAGAAATGTAATTTTTGGTAATTTTAAGCAATGAAACATTTAGACTCTCTCGTAAATATAACGCATAAACAAACGGAGTATAGGATGCAATTTCGCTTTTCATTTTGATAAATTGAATGGATCCTGTAATAAATGTTTCAAATAAGAGCTTCTAGAGAAATATGATTCCACTAAGTAGATATTTCTGACTTGAACATTAATGCATGGAATTGCCTATAATAGCGCTTATATCTTCTGGAAAAATATGCAGTATAAGGCATTGGAGGTAATTCTTAGAGAATTTGACAATTTGCACTTAAGCTGGAAAACATTTGAAAATTAGTAATTGCATTTTGAAATTGTTACTCTTTAAATAATATATATAAATTATATAATAAAAATAATGTATTCAGTATGAATTATTTCTAATATAAAATGAAAAATGATTTTTTTTGTGTCTTCAGTTTTTCTACCCCTCAAGTATTAGTCACATTAAATTTACAGAAGTCATTTCAATGTCATTCAAATGAAAGTAATGTGTTGCCACTATCATTAATATAAATAAAAAATCAAAAACAAAATTACATACTTGGATCTGCATGACTTCTGCAGTTTTTTAGAAGTCATAAAAAATACCATTATTAAATAAATTTCCCAAAAGGTTTACTGACTTCTCCAATTTAAGCGCTGTCTTCAAAAAATGAAAAGCAGATTATTGCCAGTTATTTTCTCATTTTTCATTAGCTTTCAGATAATTTTTATGGTTAATTTATCAATATTCTTAAGTTCCAATCTATAAAATAATTTTCTTAGCAAGTTTTATCCCAGCTGCAGATTCTTAATTTGTATAAGTGTTTTTGAAGCTTGAAGGTCTTTTTAAAAATTTATTAAAAAGAAAATAAGCTGTTTGTTTGTTTCTTATGGCACTTGCCACTGACAAGCCCGCTGTTACGAAGACAGCGATTTAAGCCTGAGAGGGAACGTCTCTTATTTTTTATAGCAGCGCCAACTAGGGCCAAGAGTACGACTTTGCCACTCACGCATCATTCATTCGCTTGCACAACCCCTTTTTACAGGAGGACACATTCACACATCTCACAGATAGAACAACAGAAGAACAACCATGTCCAAACCGGGACTCGAACCCGGGACGCCCAGATCACGGGGAATACGCGCTACCCCTATGCCAGGACGCCGGCAGAAAATAAGTTAAATGGCAAAGTGAAGTGCCTCAGAACCAGTTATGGATATTGAAAATGGTTAGAGCTCAAAGTGGTTTCCAGATGTATTTCCCAATAATTTTAAGTTGTTTATGAGTCGATAAGTTAAAATACTTACAGAATGATATATCTCTTGACATTATAATAATCTATTGCACGAAATTTATTGCGCTTGTCCCATCAATAATAGTGTCACTTCGCAATAATATAGAATCGATATCAATTTCATAAGCTAAAAAATTGATAGTTCCCCACTTATTTTATAGCCCTTTGTCACTCTACTTGATAGATTAATATTGCATTTTCAGATCTTAAAAACTAAGAAAAAAATAACTATTATTTACAATAGAAGATTATAAATGATTTCTCAGAAGATCTACTGAAAACCTTCTCAATAACTATTCGTATATTATTCTACCGTATATTGATATGAGGGCATTACATTTATATTTGAAGTTTGACTTATGATAAAAACAAAGGTTTTCGATGTTGCCATGCTAATAAATATCCATTTTAATTAATTCACTCACTTTTCTTTAGTGATATTGAAAATTAATCATAGTTAATTTGAAGAAAATATTGTGATTTGTGAAAAAAATAATTTAAGAGCATCATAGGTAATGCATTTAGTAATATTTTAAGCACAAAAAAACATTTTAAAAGAATGAGAGAATCTCACTCTATAAATGCTAATCATCACAATTCAAAGCTACTCTTCCTATTATTTTTGTGTCCATAAGAGAGTACTTGCATGCATGCATGAAATTCTTCCCGTTCTTTCAGGTTTAAAAGGTTTATCTTAAAACTGTCTTAAAAGGTATTTTTGCTTGGAAAATAGACAACTTGGATAGATTTAGTAACTATATTGTAAGTATTGATGGGCGACCAGAATGGCCAATAAAGTTAACCCATCAAATCTTACAAAGAATGAAATCGAATCTTAGATGTTCTCGATTACTCAAGTATGGATTTGCATTTAACCGTTCATTTGCATACCGCAGAATTTTAATTTATAGTCATTTGTTCCTTTTCTTTTAAGATTCCAGCACAAATTTTTAACTGAATCTCAGGCTTTTTAGTAGGAAAACAGGTATTATCTTCATCATCTGATTGTATGTGTTTACGACGTTCGTTCCAGAATATTCTTCGTGTAGCTTCAAATAGAAACGACAATATAACTAACAGTAAGAGTAAAAAAAAAAAAAATGCACTCTGACATTTGCTCTCTACTATCAAATATAATGACCATCAGTTCATAGGTAAAGGGTTCTTCAGTCATTTCTATTTTAGGGGGACAATGCTAATTCCTGTTAGGTCGGATTGATGCGAGATTGATTTGAAGAAAATAAAATCCCGTGGTTCAGTTTCTTAATTGGCTGTTTTCGTTCAGACCATTAAAAAGTTATGAGACATGTTTTGAAAGATATGTTCATTACAGAAAAACCCCTATCTAATATGACGGGAAAAAAATTTATCATTTTGTTAGAATATGCTAATATTCTTCTTGAATGATTTCTGAAATTTCTATAATTGTTGCGTTAAAAGATATCTATAAATATCAAAAGCTAGAAGTAGTTCAACATGATATTCGCACTTTACAGTAATGTGTTCCAGTTATTTTGCATTCAGTTTTCAATCTTATTTAACAGGCAGTCAGAAAGACTAAGGGAGAAAAATTTTTATCTTAATAAATTATCAACCGTATATCTATTAATTCTTATAAAGCCCATTTCCGTTTGTGGATGGTACAATTAGACTTCAACAATATTTGCATAAATTACAAGTCTGTATAGTAAAAAAATATAATCATTAAGTCATCATTTTATTAAATATTTTAATATTAATCTTTTCTTCATAATTTCCTTAAGGGAAATTCAGTCCAAACTCTAACAGGCTTAGTAACAAATAACGAGTCTTTATTCTAAAAGAAAGCGTGAAATTTATATAAAAAAACATAGATACAAACAGCGCTTGCAAAACTCAGCAGGCTAAAAGTTATCTCAATAGCTTGAAATGATCAAAACGGACTCGGTCATTATCAACACTCCAAAGAAAGAAATCCCTCAACATCTCACTTGAGCACAACTTTATCTCAACTCGACTTGGATCCTCGGATCTTTAAAGCGTCCGTGAACATTGAATGTTCTAGAACAAAGAGATAGAAAGAATTCTACTGCTAACGAAGCTACCGCTAAGATTCTGGAATATTCAGAATCATTCAATTTTATCAGCAAGTCTTTACCTAAGGTTATGGATTATGAATTCAACTTCTATTTACTATATCTGTAAAAAATATCTTCCTTACCTGGAAACTTTTTGCGTAGAAAAATATTAAATATTAATCACAATACATTCATATTTGAATAAAGAAATTTAATGAGAATTGTAGTTCAACGAGCATTCAATAAAATAACCCAACTAATCTGGTGAAGATTGTGCAGTGGTATCCCAATAATACGTCAGGAATAATTTAAGCATAAGAAATGAACATTTCAGGATCTCATTTAATTATTTTTTTCCTTTTTATTTTCTATTGCAATTTAAGTAGAAAATAATCATTTAATGGAAACCAAGAACCAAATTTGCAAGCGAGTCACAAAATTTGACGTTATAGCATCACATTTCTCTTTAAGTCTGAAGACTTTATTTCAACGTGATTGTTATTCAAAATCACATTAGTGGCTGACAGAAATTTATAAGGTGAAACTTCGAAAAAAAAAAATTCCAAACGACTTTCAGTAACAAATTATTTCTCGTACAATCAATCACTTCGAATGAACCAGGTAATTTGTCTTTCAGTTTGCTTAATATTTCCATTTCACTTTCCAAGCTTGCAAATAAATTTCTCTTTTAGAAGACAAATTAAACTTTGGGATGATTTCTTAATCATTCCTGCTTTTCCGGCCGTATACATGATTTATGAATCCTACATTTTAACAAAATATCTACCACAAGAGAACACGCATAGTCATAATTTGCGTGTTAATCTCATGAAATGATAGTTCTAAATATTATCGGACTTGTCTGTCTGTTTTACATCTTAACTTTGTTTCATGGATATTTGAAGAGCTCGGTGGGGATTCTCGGACTCGAAGACTTCATAGTAGATATATAATTCTAAACCATTACGAAAAAATGAACTCTTTTTCTGAAGATATAAATACTAGAAATTGTTAACCCTGGATGATAGTTCAGTCGCTCTAAATTCACAATCTGAAATATTGAATTATCCAGAGTGAAGTAGCAAATTCAGCATATTTATATGTAATGAACTTCATAGATTCTTCTATTATTCTATTTATATGTAATGAACTTCATAGATTTTTCTATTATTCTATTTATATGTAATAAACTTCATAGATTTTTCTATTATTCTATTTATATGTAATAAACTTCATAGATTCTTCTATTATTCTATTTATTTGTAATGAACTTCCTAGATTCTTCTATACACCGCTGTATACAAGAAAGTTAGTTTTTTTTTTCAATCAACCAATTCCGGTAAAATTGATTGCATACGCCTGATGATGGGCTCAGGAAAAAATGTTTTATGTTCTGCAATATGCACATAGTCAACACATTTATTCTCGGAGCAAGATAATAAAGGAACTGACTCATCTTAAACATATTTGTAATTGGTTATATAAATCTATAAAAAGTAGAAAAATTTAGAATATATATGTAAATGGAAAAGCAGTGATACTTCTTGCACATCAGATGAAAACTTTGAGAGTATCCGAACAGCTCTAGAATGTTACCATAGGAAATACACAAGTAGTGGAAATTGAGAACTTAAAATTTCGCAACCAACGATATGGCTTGTGCTTTAACCCTAAGTCTTCTATCTTTTAAGATCTGTAAGATTTAAATATTACAGAAGTAAACTCAATAATAAGTGACCAGTTACTTCACGTATGACAAGAAATAGACATTCAATTTGACGTTTGTCAACTGACATATGAAACTCGCGTTCAAAGGAGAAAATAAAGTTTTGAATATTAATCTATGCAGTTATATATGATAAGTGCCTTTATCTTATGTTGTTCATTAAAAATAAACACTTTTGTTTGCAACTTTCTTTTTGAATAGCCCTAAAAATGAGTATAAATATTTATTCTTATATAATTCTTTAATGGAATTCGCTTATTGTGTTAGCTATTAAGTGATTTTTTTATTTGCTTTCCAAGTCATATTACTGACTCTCCGATCCACCCGAAGGCACATGGATAAATAAATACTGAATTACTTGATAACCACAACAGCAACACCGGCGGGAAATGTGGTTGAGTTCTAAGGACGATCATCGGTCACGGTACAACCCTTCCCTAAGGAGGTACGTCCCGTCATCAATGGGAGGAACCAGACCCCACCTTTTCGTGTACCCTCCAGTTTGGCGAGATCCAACCACCATACAGGAAACATCCTATCCTCATTTCGACGTCCCCCTGGGGGATCCAAGTAGAGCGCATGTATTATGCAGTATTACATTATTATAAACAATATTCGCCCTGTTTATAATATCCTAAATATGAAATTAAATAATGCAATATCGCACTATATTATACAATATCGAACAACAAACTGTGCTATTTGGGTTATAAGGTAAAAAGATTATTTTCTATTTACCGTGTATAAATTTAATTTGATTAAAAATGTTCCATGAAATGGATTTTATTGCTTTGTATAATTGAGAAGAAAATCAGCTACATTCTCATTTTTGTATTGCTTTTACGTACTCATTGTATAGATAAAGTATAATAATCCTCAAAAAATTCGAACTCGAGATTTTGACAAATATCCACGCTTTAAACTTCCTTGAGTTCAAAAAACTCGTTTGGTAAAAAATGCCTGTCTATGACAAATATAACTCAAACTCCCTTTGAACTAGACGGTTGAAATTTAGTACACGATCTTTACAACAAAGTTGCATATTTCTGTCAAATTTTGAGTAAAATTTGTTCAGAGGAAGTCTCTCTGCCCGGCTTTTCGAATGCAAGTTAACACGATGAGTACAAAGCGAAGAAAGCTAGATAAATAAAATTCATTACACAAATTTAACATCATTATTATAGACACTTAACAAATTTTGAAAAAAATCCAAAAGGAGGTTGGCCGTTTGTCGGTTTGTGCTTTCAGAAACATAGAAATGCAATAGCTCAAAAACGCAATGACTTAAAGATATGAAATTCGATTTCTGATTTTGTGGCTTTAAGTGTAATATTGTGTCAGTTTTTCTGCTTTGGAATCAAAAAATTATGTGTCATAATATTACATTTTGTTTTTGTTTATAGAAACAGCGGAATGTATTGAAATAAAAACAAAAAAGTACGTACCGAAACATAAACATCTTTAAAAATAAAAGAAAAAAAGTAGATTCCTAAGTTTCAGAGAATTTGTTTCTGTAATATGAAATGCCAGAAAGTAGAAAAGATTATCTTCTTCAAATATAATCCTTCTGTTCATTTCATCAGAAAATAATGTTACAATACATCAGTAGCACACACAAAAAAAAAAATCTTTTTCATTTAAACCCGCTTGTATGATTACTTTAAAAAAGAATGTTTTCTTTTATTCAATAAAATGGAATTTTTATTGTCTTACAAATTAAAAAATTATTCGAAAAAATCCATTTTATTAAATTCAGCAAGGAGGCTTATTATGACTTGCTCGCTCCTACTTTAATCGAAGAAGAATATAATCCTTTTATGAGGGCATATATCCTTTTATGTTCGAAAATATATAGTTAAATTCGAAATAATTGGATTTACATTTTTATAATCAGAGGTGTATAATGTTCTCTAATGTAAAAACACTGTAGTGCATTAGAATGCAATATCGGAAAAAAACCCAAGCCTAAAAAATTAATGCATAATAGTTTTTTCATCTTAAATACTTCTAATGAAATTGGATTAAATCGTTTTAATATTCCATTCTGCCTGGCTGTATAAGTGAAAAATCTGCCAAGATAATTTTTCTGAGAGGTTTAAGAGCTTCAATCGCTAATAAAATGCATCGAAGAATGTAAACACAAAAGTTAGCAATTAAAGAAATGAATGAAATAATAGGGTATATCAATTTTCATTTGTATAAATATATTTTATTGTTATATATTGATATTCTGTATAGAATCTACGATATGTCTACGTCTACTGTAAATAAATATTCCATTTTTGAATAAGCCTATATACACATCTATTTCACAGGTTTGAAACGTCTAGAAATAACAAAATATTTATCATGCAAAACATTTGTTACCTTATTCTTATTGCATTGATATTTTAATAATAATTGGAAACAAAAATATTTTATATATACGTTATTTTATATATATATATATATATATATATATATATATACAAAAATATTTAGGTCTCGGCTTTCGAACTGGAGGGCTTCAGATTCGAGACCCGTTTCCGCCAAAGAACCGTCGTGTAAGCGAGTCAGGTGTACGTTAAATCTGTCGGGGCCAAACGTCCTCCCGCTTGTATGGTGTGGAAATTTAGAGAGGAAAGGGCCAGCTCTTTTGTCGTACTCGTCATCTGATTATGATTTAAAAGTACGAGATTCGTCCCAAAATAGTCCTAGTGTTGCTTTAAAATGGGACGTGAAAATAACTAAACTAAATTATCTTTATTTGAAGATTTCAGAATCCACAATTACACTGTATGAATTTATTATATCCATAATTCTAATTTCGGTAATAAAGAATTGTGCAGTAGGATGTACAAAATCAATAGTAGTGATGTCTTGCATTTATTACACGGTTTTAAATAATAACTGGCAATGATTAAAATTAAGAACTGCTTATATTAAAAAAATGTTAGAAAATTAATTAGAATTATTGTATTTGACAGAAAAGTGAATTGTCCTTACATGATGTAGAAATTGAATTATATAATGTAGTACTTGTCAAGAAAGAAATTTTTACTAGTGTAATATTTTGCAGTTCTAATTAGTAACAGTTAATATGAAATTTCATTTCTTAAAATAATTAGTTGTTTTTAAAAAATGATATTATAATAACTTTAAATTATTTAAAGAATACGTTTTCTTGAAATAACGACTCAAAAATAAGATTTCTTAAAAACTGTAGGTACTTCTATGAAATAATATGTATATAATTATCTTCTCTCTCTCTCTTTTATATATATATATATATATATATATATATATATATATATATATATACATACACTAAGTGATAATATTACCTATACTTCATGACTTCAATTTTTTTTTCTTTTTTGTATTCCAACTACTATGTTTTGGGGAGTTAAATATACGGCAAATAATATATTAATAGTTATATTATTTGTTGCTTACGATGGCAAATATTCTACTGAAAAGATTGTAAAAACAGAAGTCTAATTTATGATAATTGATAAAACTTTATTACTGATAGTTAGTAAAATTCTAAACAAGAATAGTTCCATTTTTATGCGAAAAATATAGAATATTTTTGTATTAAACAAATCTAAAGCAACCCAACGGGACTACTATTCTTCAATTGTCTTATTTTCGAAAAAGGCTGTCATTGAAATGATTTACAGCCATCAGAAACAGGAAAATTCATTCATTGTTCATCTGCTTCATTGCGTAGTCAGATTCAGTTTGAAAGATGTAAAGCTGCTTTGTCGGAAATATTTTACTAATACGAATCAATGGATACGACGAATGTTAAGCATTATACAACAGTTTACAGTACTGCCACACTTCAATAGAGACTAACGCGCTTCACATTGGGAAATAGATTTGTCATTGTCCAAGTGAGGGCTATAAGGATACACTATCATCGATTCAATAAAAAAAACTCCAGTAATGAGCCAAATGGCAACAATAGATTCGTTAATTTCATTTTGTCTAATAGTGTCTGTACCAAGAGTAGGTATTAAACGATGCAACTATCACAAAAGCCCTATCATGAAGATCTGTCCAGCGTTTGTGATAGTACTATGAGAGGCAAACGATCGAACCATAACTTTAAAGCTAGAAAGTGGCAATTAATTAGTGCAATGCATCCCTTTATTCACCATATTAATGCAATTGGTATGCTAAAAAACACCATACTTTTGCTTCATCATTTTTTTTTTCTTATTATGATTTGTTCCTTATGAGTTCTGGTGTTTTGGTAAGATGAAAATATCCTTATGAAAATAATGCATCATGTAAAGAAGAAATCATGGGACAAGGGGACAGCAACATTATCAGAAACTGTGGAAGAAATTTGGCTGAGACCTCTCTCCCTGAATATAATCAAATACTTGAAATATATATATATATATTTGAACACATTCTTTTAATTTTAGGATGTCTGAAAAACGCCTGCTAGATTTCTTATGAAACAATCTGATTGAAATCATTTACATCATCATCTACATTTTGATAAGAAAAATCGCGCATGGGTTTAAATGCGTTTTTTATCAGCAACTGCATTAATATGCTATTTATTTAACTAAAATTAATATTTGGAAAAGACAAAAACTGCGAATTTGAGTGGTAGTCCAAAATATTAAGCATCAATTCTTCTTTTGTCGATGAATGATTTGAACCGAAACATTGATGTTCCCCAATCTTCGAAAATATTTGAAAATATCTGAAACGGATTAATCCCACTGCTAAATCATTTTGCATAGCTATATAAACTATAACACGTGATCAGGTAAATCTGCCACTCCTAACAACGAGTTAATGAAAGGTGAAAGAGTCGAGTAGCATAAAACTTAACAAATTAAAGTATGAAATATAGTAGTAAGTATTGATATTAGAAAGTCTACGTGTGGATTGATGAGTGTGCTATTTGTCTGTCAGTTATCGTTGATAGATAGATCAATTTATTTAACAGAATCTAAATTGTTACAAAAATTATTTGGAACGAGAAAATTTGTACAACTCAGGAAGATTTTTTAAAAAAAGTTTCATTTAATAAACAACTAAAATTTTAGCATTTCCTCATATTAATGAAAATATTATTACCCAAGATAATTTTAATCATTTAAAATTTCTCATTTATTTAAGGATTCTTATCAGTTATCTAGGAATTATTTCCAAAAATTTAATATATTTTATTTTTAAAAAAATACACACTTTTTAGTAATCATCATTTTAGAAATTAAGCTTTCATAAGTCCTTTCTTCCATAATTGAAAACCAAGAAAAATTTCGTTTATTATAAGTTCGGAAATGTTTGTTGTATATTTCATTTTCTTTCAATACAGCAGAATCTGCAGTTAAAAAGTGGCGGAGAGTTATGTTTTTAATAAAACTATAATTTCATACTGTCTTATTTCATCAGGAAAGTTTATATACACGATAAAAAGAGCAGAAATAATGATGTTAATATGGCATGGATTTAATGTATCTCATAATTTGATGCTTCAGTTATGCATAAGTGATTTAATTACAATTAAATAAATCAATATTTTCTCAACTTAATTGGTTACTTAAGGCTAGTATTTAATAAATTAAATTATCAATTTCAAGATAAACACGATGTTTTTATGTATGTTCATATTCCATATCCTATCATTAGCAAAATGGAAGAGTATTATTAGAATTCTAATTTGTTATCATTATTATAAAATCTATTAAACTAACTTCCATTATTGGGATTTTCAAAGAAATCAAGGAAGTTAAACCGATATATGATATTATCTTAAGTCTATTTCTTATTATATGTCTTGCGTAATTCCTATTGTCTGTGTCTAATTCGTATAAATTACCCAAACTCTTTTTTTTTTTTTTTGCAAATGATTTATCATATTTTAGAAGGAAGAGTCAAGTTCAACGTTATATCAGTTAATGGATGAAATGGTTTCTATAATATATATAATTACCTCCTTTAACTATATAATTGTAATATTTTTCACTTTTTATAAGCTAAAAAGATTCTTGATGATTGATTCTCTTTGATTGAAATCAGTTAAATCTTAAATGTTATTTAATTTAAAATTCTTAAAATTTCTTAATTCCAACTTATGCTATATGTCGTTAATGTAAAATAATCCTGGATTTGACAATACTTATCCAATTGATAATTTTTATTATATGAATTAAGAGACAATTAAAAAAAACGAAGCTTTTCCTCTTGATTTTTGATTTTACGCCTTGGAATTTATCCATTTACAAAAAGTTTTACAATGCCAAAATCAACTGCTAAGAAATGTACTCTGTACTAACTTTCAAAACCAAATTTTCCAAGGTCATAAACAAAAAAGTATTTCGTTGTTAATTCCAACAATTCTGCAATCGTTAGATAATCTTGGAATTATTAGATCATTTCTCTATTTACTGATATTATCTCTAACCATTAGAACAATCATCCTAGTTCGCTGTAACATCGCATCGTAATAGTATATGCTGCAATTCGTGACATCATGAGTAACATCGTAACTGCATTAGCTCCGATGCTGATAATTAACATTGGACCATTGTATGCTCACGTGACGTCTGCATATACGAACCGTTGTCAATTGAAGCCTTCGTGACATCCCTACACGGAACCCGCGTTTATTTTGCAAGGACTGAGAAATGGCCTCCTTTGATTTGATTATTAATGCTTGATATTCGACGATTTGAATGTTTATAGAGAATAACCTATTATTATTACCAGAAAGTCAAAAAATTACATATTGTCGACCACTGAATTAGACATTTGTGTTATTGTATTGTTGTTATTGTAAATAATAAGTTTATTTCACGAAGATTTTTCTCAAAATTTACGGCAATTTTTTTTGTCTTCATTTGTTGGAATTGTACTTAGTTTTACATCGCTTTCAATGCTATGAAAAGAAAATTATGGACAGTAGAACAATAATCGTTTTAGAAAAATTTATTTTCTAATATTTTCAATATTAAAATGAATCTTAAAAATTATGAAATTTTGAAATAAAAGAATCTTAGAATTCATTAAATTTAATGAATGATGCAAAATATCAGTGAATCTTTGATGCAAAATGATTATTTTTAAAGAATTATGGTCCAAACAGGAGGTTTCAACTATTTTGAAGAACTACTGAATTTAGTATTAAAGTTTCCCATTTTTAAAAATATTTAAACAGAAATATATAAATTACCTGAACCGGTTTTAGAATTATTTTATTGTTTTACACAAAAAAAATTAGCTTCTTAATTAAAATTAAATTTTATGAAATTTTATATAAATTAAATTAAATGTAAGTATATATGTGCAACTAAATTATAATTTTTAAGATTTTATTTTGTATTTTATTATGAGTTTTGAAATAAATTTTAGAAATATTATTCTGATTTCTGACTCAATTTTTTTCAGGAATTCTGAAAAAATTTCCAAGTTGAAGTAGCAAAAAAAATGTTCCGCACTCTCATTGATGTGAGTATAAAGATTAGTAAGAAATAAGTAACATTATTTTTAAATTTCAGATTAAAAAATAAAATTTTTTGGGGCTTTTTTTTTAATACTGACATCTTCTGAAAGTTCAGTGCTCCATTTCTTTTTAGTGCATTATGCGAGAAGTATTGTTCACTAAGTACACAGATAAGAAATATAACATTTATTTTAAATGTATTGAAGTATTAATCATTTTATGAAAACTTTGTTGATGATACTTGCTATATAATTTGTTATCTTTGAAAAGTATTTTATTCGAACATTATATACAATTTTATATCCTTTTAGCAGAATATAAGAATGACCTACCTATAAAAGGCAATGAGAATTGTCTTCATTTTATAATACGATTCCTGAGATAGCATTAATAATTTGGTGTCAAGCATAACTTGATTAATTAAAATTCTTTTGAAATATCTCAAATAATTTTATAAGAAATAGTAATTTTGATCTAATTGATTGAAAATTCAATAAAAAATTATTTTACCCTTAAGTAATAAGCTGTCTTAATCAAGTGATTGTAATTTTTTAATTATCATTTTCCTCCCATCAAACGTATCGTATGCATGCCTTTTACACTAATTCTGTTAAAGCAGATTTGAACAACATACAAACTCTTGAAATATGAAAAACAAGTTTTAAACTACAGGTCTAAAATTTATGCTTTTCAATGAAACTAAAAATGTATAAATGTGGCAAACAGTTTAAATAGATGCGAAGTAAAATTTCAAAAACATATTTATCGGCACGTTCTTTTTCTATAATTATTCTGGACAGACTATAAGCCTCCGTATGTGTTTAGAAATAGAAATATTCGGATTATATTTACACACTATAGGATGTTTGCATTAAAACTGAAGAAAAGCCGGATACTGGTTTTCCGACATGCAATTATATTCATTACATTCAATCCGATTTTGTCCTTTGAAGTATCTCTATTTAAAGAAAGGTAAAATTGAAAAAATAATATATCAGGTTTGGTTTAATCCAGGTTAAGGTTAAAGCAGCATTTATGCAGCAACAAACATGCAGTTTAGTTTTTAAAAAAAACATAAATTATTAAATCCTTGGGAGAAGAAATAATATCAATAAAAGTGCATATAATAGTAGTGTGAGCAACAATTTTCGTCATGGTTACTCCAGAATACAAATAGAAATAAATATCTTTGATGTTTGAATTAATTTTTTAATAGAAATATAATGTCTTCACTTATACTTTTATAAAGGCTTCATTTTTTTTAAAAATTATTCTATTTCAACTTGATAAACTAATTCATGATATGGTTTTACTCTAGAGTACAAATAAAAATAAATATCGTTGATGTTTGAATTAAATTTTTAATAGAAATATAATGTCTTCACTTATACTTTAATATATGTTTTATTTTTTAAAATTTATTATATTTCAACTTGATAAAATAATTCATGATAATAGTTAAAGGGGAAATAGTGATATATATGTAAAAAAAAATGCTGGCCCCTAAAACAATGCTATTATTAAAATAATTCATGAATTTAAAATGAGTCCGTAGCTCACTATATGAATGAGGGAAATACAACGAACCCCCAAAGAATGAGGAAAGCCTCGTAGCTTCAAGTACATTTAACAATGATGATAATATTTAACTAAATGGTATAGACAATATTATTTCATTAATAATTAAAATATTTTATAGATAATTTCGTAGAAAATTAGTTACCAGCTTTGTCTAAATGGTGAATAAAATTGGTGTAATTTGTACCTGTGTATGTATATTTTGACACTCTACAATTGGTCAGACAATTTGATCTAGAAACATCAAACTTTTTCCAGATATGTGTATATAGGAGATTATGGGAGTAAATAATCATACGTTCGATGATGCCTATTTGGTATTCAAGAGTAGATTTATGATTTGAAATTAAATATTCCATATAATATGATGCATGTTAAAGAGCTATATTACAACTTATTGAACATGTCAAAGTTATCTGATTAAGAGATAATTAAGATTTCAGAAGCAATCAAAAAGATATATCTTTTACACATTAAAAAAAACTATTTAGTTATTATGGATTGAATTTTTGGATTGATATACTGTGTTGAAGATGTAATAGATTTATTATGTTGTTTTTAAATCGATATCCCGTGTCGAAGATGTAATAGACTTATTATAATGTTGTTGTTACTTATGAAACTTGTCATAGACAAGCCTGCTGACGCATTTCAACGATTTAAGCAGAGTTTGTACAATAGCTTCTGCGGGTAAAGACCCCTGAGCACCCGAGGACAGAAGTCTGACTTGTAGCTCATATGAAGATGACACTCAAGCACTCGTTTGCATAATCTCTTTTTAAAGGAGGGGGATAAACATAGGGTAAATAACAACCATGCCAGGACCAGGACTCGAACCCGGAATGCCCAGATCACTGGGACGCCACAGACTTATTGTGTGACTCTATATTGATCTGAGACCCACCATGGAAAGAGTTTGGATTATCTTGCGTAAGGTAATATTTTAATAGAATAGGACTGCGAATCTGGCACTCTTCTGTGAGGAAATCAGGACACTGGAGATTGGATATCAAAGTTGTTTTATTTTGCAAATTATAAGATGACATTATGGTTACATAATACTTCTATTAATTATATAAATTCCTGAAAATTATCTTCTTCTTCAAGGATGTTTAAAATGTGCTGCAGTTTCTTTAAATAAGAAAAAAAAATTCGACATGTGTATAGATTTTAAATTGATCATCATTATTGATGCTATTTTAATGTATGATTTAAACGGCAGTCCTTAAATTATCATTTGAAATCATAAGTTGTAAAGAAAAATGATAAATTGTAACCGCGGAATATGCAATCAAGTATATTAATGGCCTTTGTCAGATATTTAATTTCCGAAACAATGAAATGCTCATTTCCTTAAAAGTTTGCAAAGAGAACAAATACATGTTCCATGCTAGGAAAAAAGAAACTAGTAGATTTTCTAAAGAAAAATATTTCATGCTGATAATAATTTAGAACCTGTCAGAGAGGAAACTTGCTCTTAAAATTATGGAAAGATTATGTGACTGTCTGCAAACTTTTGACAGAAAAAAAATGCTGAGAAATTGTACAGCTTTCAAAAATTCATCAAAAATATATTTGCTTGTCTTAAAATTTAAGAATGTGTTTACTCTTGCGTGAGTATTAGAGATAAGGGAGACTGTCCATCATTTTATTTTCTCAAATCTTTTTTAGAGCATAAAAATTATATATAAACAAAATTACATGGAATTTTTGTTGTATGATATAAATAAAAAGCATTGAATTTCTTTAAAAACTTAGAAAATACTGTATTTTATGTCTTTGTGAAAAGAAAATTGCTCAATTTTGAATTCTTTCCTTTATTATAATTAGCTTATTATATTAGCGATTTCAATCAAAATTTAAAAATTTGTGTAAAAATTGAACATCACTCTACTTTATTCAAGGCAGTTTAAGCTATTAGAATTTACTGCAAATCAAAAGATATGTACAGTTAAATTCAGAAATTATCATACAACTTTTTTTCTAAAAGAAAAATTTTATTCGTTTCTATATGTGTGTAAACTGAATTAAAAAATTAAAGCAAATACTTAAAACAATTTTTAAGATAAAAATTGTTAAGACTCTATTTTAATGTCAAAAACCGACTATCATCAGAATATCTAAATTATATCTTTATCATCTAAAGTCTATTATTCTATTATCTATTATTATCTAACATCTATTATTATATTATGTATTATTATCTAAAATATATTATTCTATTACCTGCTATTATCTATTATCATCTAAATTATTCATAATTCACCATTTTAAGAGAGGGCTAAGGAATTCTTTAATCAACAGTAATGGCTATCTTAAAATGATATTATATACCAAAACAAAAAAAAAATATTAAATCATTTGTTTAAATTATCGCGTAAATGCTAAAACAATTATCCGAAAATAATAATAACGTTCCTAAAATTGTATCTTCTTTATCTAAACATTTAACAATTCTCTCATCTATCCATCGATTTTCTGAGACAAACGAATAAATTCGATTACTTCACCAACTGCAAACTCTATACAATGAATCCCATTCAGAGATTCTTCTACTTCACAACAGATGAGATTTCGATTGGTCATTTCAAATGCAAGCCTTTCACAAGCAAACATAAGGACCAATCATTTAACAGGACCCTTACTGCATATTTTAATACCCAGAGTCCATTTTAGAGTGACAAACATTTCACCTTTTTCCGTTAATACCAGTGAAGAATTTAAGCTCTACAAATAATTCTACCTCGCTTTGTGTTACATAAAGATGATAGTATTAGCATAGTAATTCTTAGCTCAAAGCATATTGTGCATACTTAATGAAAAGAAATTTAAATAATTAACTAACAATATCTAATTCAAAAATCTTTAGGTTTTGGTTTTCCAGTACAAAAAGAGGTTTCGAAATTTTTAACAGCTATTAATTTCTTAAACTTCTAACATATTTATATTTCCTGAATGATTTCCTGAATGATTGAAAATACTTTTGATTTGATTAACTGTATGGGGATTTAGATTCTGTATAGGGATTAAATAGCAATTGATTTGGTTTCAGCTTTTCAAAGAAGTGAATATTGGAAAAATTCTTAAAATTTTAAATTAGCAATTTTTGTATATATATATCTTGCATTACGAAATGGCTCTACTTATTTGGATCAAATTTTATATACAGATAAGATTTTGATTTCTAGGTTTATCTATACAGATACCTCTCCTGAAAAAAAATGAGATTTCACACACACACACTTTTTTTAATAACTAACAATTAGAGCATTTTTCTTTCTGCTCTCATGCTGACAATGTCATATAGCGCCATCTCGTATATTTTTGTGGTACTTTTTTTGTAGCCCTAAAATGATAACCTACTGGTACCTCAAAATTTTGTGAGATGGCGCTGCTGGATGTGAGATGAGGTAAGATTGAAAAAAATATTCATATGTAATCAGTACGATTCGTATCTAAATATTTTCTCAGGAAAAACATGATTTTACAAAAAAATGCCGAGTGAACCTCGGTTTCCCAGATATTTAAAAATTATATGGGCTGTTGGGCAAAATTTAGTCAGAATGTTGCACATTCTTAAGCACGAGAAGATGTTTTAAAGTTAAGAAAAAATCATAGTGGTCGAAAAGTTAGTGTTATTCTAGAAGAAGTGAATTCAATGGAGTGCATGACTACCATCGCAGAATCATCAGTCATTAGTAATTATTTTTCTGGTCATCATCAGTCATTAGAAATTATTTTTATTAATTAGAATATATAAATATGAATATTTAATTTTACAACCACTATTATCTGATAAGTATATAGTGCAAATAAATATTTTGATTAGGCCACTAAGTTTTAAATTTTCTATTGACATATTGTAAAATTATTTTATAACACTGTTATGCTAACCATTAGCCATTTACTACATCATTTTTTCAACGATTGATTAATTTTTCTAACATGAATTGTAATAGGATAAGTATTGAAAGTTGATGCATTTCCTTAAAAGGTTTTGAATATTTTCTATTTGTGAACAATAAAATAATAATCATTTAACATTTTTATTTCTATAATATAGCTTTTATATAGTACATAGATGCCAAGATATTCATAATTTCTATTACCTAATAATACTGTAGTGAAAAAAGAATTGTGCATTAATTTCACATTAATTTTTAACGACATATGGTACAGTTGTTTCATAATGTTGATACAAAAGCCAGGATCGGACTCCAATTTTACTTTATGAAATATAAAGAGAAAGTATTGTAATCGTCAACATATTCGGACTCAAGATTTTGACGAATCTTTACACTTCAGAGCTTCTTGAGCAAATTTAGAAAAAAAATTGAATATAAGATATTATTATAAGATTATTAATAATTACTGTATTTCCCTATATTATAACTAATATTTCTTGAATTAAAAGAAACGTAAGTAATAAAGTTTAAATATTAATTTTATTCAAATAAATGATTTATATATTGATATGAGAAATGAAAAAGAGCTATAATGAAAAAGTTGCAAATTATATATTCCTCAAAATAAAAAAAAAACAATTATGAAGAAGTTTCAAATTATATACATATATATATAATATCCTAAAAACAAGAAATCTAGAAAATTCATGTTTAAATCAAATATTTAGTGCTTTGAGTTATGTAATGTTCATTTTCTTAAAAGCTTGTTAAGAGAATAAAAGCAGAGCCGAAGTTAGGGAAAAGAGCTGATAGGCTTTCTGGGGAAAACATATTTCACTCTGATAATAATCTGAGGCCTGTCAGACAGGAAAATTGCTCTTAAAACCATGGAAAGATTGTGTGACTGTCTAGAAACCAGTGACAGATAAATTTTTGAGAAATTGCCCTGTTTTCAACATGTCAACAAAAATGTATTTGCCTGATTTAAAATTCAAGAATGTGTTTTCTTTTGCTATACTAAGAATAGGCAAAAATATGTGACTATCTAATTTGTCAAGCTGTTCTTTTCTAGACAACACGCGAAACCATTGTTAATAGGATTGTCTTCGTGATTTAGCACTAAATCGTTCGTAACAAATACCTTTGGAATTAAAATGACCTTTGATTATATTCATAAATGAAATATTTATTTCTGAACATATTTTTAAAGAATGATTCAGAATTCTGCAGTTTACATTCTCATGAAAAGTTATTCTATTAAAAAGTGTTATTTCTTTATTGAAAACGCCTTGAAAAATTTATTATTAGGATTAAAAAATAAATCATTATTTTTAAGCATTATTTACAATTTATAATTGAATATAATTATGTTATCTTTAAAATAAATATTTATAATAAGATGATTGATCTGAAATGGCACTGATAATTTTTATTCTTCGTTTTGAAATTGTTAATATTTGTCTTATATTATCTTTAAAATAAATGTTTATAAAAAGATTGATCCGAAATGGCACTGATAATTTTTATTCTTCGTTTTGAAATTGTTAATATTTGCCTTATATTATTATAGTTACATTTATGGTTTTAAACTTTAGTGCGTCTTCCCCGTGATCTGGGCCTACCAGGTTCGAGTTCTGGTTCGGGCATGGTTGTTCGCCATACTGGGTTCTCTCTGTGAAGTGTGCGAAAGGGGTTGTGCCTGTAAAAAGGGGCATAAATCCCTGTAAAAAGGGGTTGTGCAATCGAGTCTGTGAATGTCATCTTCATATGAGCTAGAAGTCAGAAATCTAACCTCGGGTGCTCAGGAGTCTTTACCCTCAGAAGCTACTGCACCCCCTTTCCGTGGTGATGTGGACACGACATCTTCATCATCACACTATAGTTATACTTTAAAAATTTATTTTTAAACGTAATTGTTTTAAAAATCCCTGGGTATTATATCAGTTTTTGTATTTGTCTATTATCAGAGCACCACAAGAAGTTCTCTGGAGCATATTAGATTTTTTTCCTTTTTTTTTCCCTGTAATACTGTTAAATCTGCTATGATGATGTACTATGTTTCGTTGGAAACGAGACATAAGAGGAAACCGAAATTATTTTTCAGAGTAATTCAAGTTAAAATTAGGAGCCAGTTGAAAGTTTTAAAAAATTTTATTATTTTTTTAGAAACTTTTGTAAGTAATATGAGAAGATGGATTTTTAAAGGAATTTTCTTTTCCCGATTAGTTTTTTTTTTCTATTTGAGGATTATTGGAAGGATTACTTCTTTTCAATAATTTATTTTTTATTTAAGTATTTCCCAGAAAAGTTAAACTCTCAATATAATTAGATGACCACTCTTTTGCAACCTTTTAAGTAAAATGCGATAAGGGTAATCTAAATAGATGGATGGTTTAGTACAATTAAATAGCAAATGATTGAAACCACAGAACCACAGGCTGTATTAAATGGTCGTCAATGTATTAAGCTTATTTGTGCGCTCGATTAAAACTTCCCATTCCTATTTTCATTATCCTATTTTCTTTTTCATCATTTTCCCCTAATTGAATGAAGGTTTCGATAAAATCTCTTTCGAATTTTTTTTTTATTATTTCTTATAATTTTTTGTAGTTTTAATAAATAGCTAAACTAGTTGTGTTAAATGCAGCCATATAAGTATTTAATGAAACGGTCTGAAATGCTCGTGCTCTTTTCGTTTACATTTGATTATTGCCATCAGGCATTAAGTAATAACAATGACTTCTAAGACACATTAGTTATTATATATACATATATAGATAGATATTTTAAATCCCTTTCACAATTACATGTAAACACTTTACACACATAGACACTTTATAAAAAGACAAAATTATATTTAGGCAAAATATGAAAAGAATATCATTATTGGACTTTCATTAAAGACATAAATTCTATACAAATAATAATTTTAATTAGAAAAAGTAATCAAATAGTATGATTAAAAATGTTTTATTCAAAAAGGAAAGTAAAATCTATGCGAATTTTTTTTTATCTAAAAAATTAAAATTTACACCTTTATTTTAAATTCTGCATGACTTTTATGAAAAGTGAAACTGAGTATATTCAATCAATTTACCTGTCTGACGTTCATAATTGTATATTTAATACATAGGAAATATGAAAAACCATAATAATTTCATGTTTTGTATCTAAACGTATCTCTGAAAATTAGAATAAAGAAGATATAATTTCGGATAAAATATCTTGAGTTTAAAAATTTCTTATCAGTATATTATCTCTATTAGTAAAGTATTTAAATTATGACATACATTTTTATATTTATAATAACATTTCAGGAAAAGCTAATTAGGTAAAATTACTATTGATTATACCTAATAAATAATATTATCTTGAATTAAAATTTTATAGTCTAAAAGGTGATTACAATATCTTGAAATGGGTTATACTCTAAAGTAAGTTTTTAAACTTTTAGATTCATGTAAATTATATTTATAGAGATGGATCAAACAACACCGAATGTATATGAATTTATAAAACTTTACTAATATATCTCAACTCTTAGTGATTGTCATTATCATCCATTGATTTTCTACAGAAAGAGTAGAAACTCAATTATTTCCCAAATTACGATGCACTATTAAATGAAACATTAAAGAATACTTCTACATGATGCGACATGAGATTTCGATTGGTCATTTCAAATACAAACTACTCGCAGGCAAATATAAGGACCAACCTTTTGACAGGACCATCATCACATATTTTATCAAGGAACGTCCACTTAAAGTTTGGAGACATCTCACCTTTCCTTTAATGCCAGAGGGCTGTTTCCTTTCGGAATGCAAGTCCATTTGAAACTTCATGTTTCATGGGGAGGAAAACATTTGAGTGATGTGTTATGAACTTTCTCTGCTCAACACATTTTAGGCATACATTACGAAGCAGGAATCTGAATTATTGATCAGAAACGATTTCTCTGTTAGAAAATATTTAGTGTTGTAGTTTTCAAGTGTAGAGGTCGTTCGAGGCTTAAAAGTTGAAACTCTTTAGATTTGCTGTACGATTAAGAGTACAGTGTTTTGGTATTGGTTATGATAGAACCTCGATAGTAAATAGGAAATAGTATTAGAGATATGTAGAAACAGAAATGAATATTTTGAACGGAATATGTAGGTAGATTAATCCATCAGATTAATTTTTCTTATTGTTTAAATTCCCTTTTTCCCGGAAATGTTATACCGGCAAACTTTCAATCTGAATCGAATTTTTATTTTAAAGATAAAAGCATTTTTTTAAAACTGTTTTCATGACATTTATTCATTTTGAGCCACATGATTAGTTAATCAGAAAAAAAAGCCCATATAATATAAAAATTACCTTTTAACATTTGTAATTAATCGTAATCTGTTTTAAATATCAATTTCTTAATGGATAATTTACTACTTTTTTCTTAGTAATACTTCCGAATGTGTATAGCTACTTTTGTGGATAAAATGAATAACGTATCTATTTTCATATATAGAATGCGAAATCCAAATTTACCTGTAGAAAGGATGAATGCAATTATCACAACTTTACTGTGAGAAATATTTATTATCTGGATTATGTTTGATCTATACTTTTCCTACTGTGGGAACTTATATTATAATATATTTATATAATATAATAAAATAATATATTTTGAATATATTTGTTTCCACTTTTTATTTTTGTGAGAGCTCTTTACATACCTAAAATATGTTTAATATAAACCTTTATTATTGTGAGAATTTTTCATATATATTTGATCAGGTTTGGTGCCAACTTTCACTACTGCGGGTACCTTTTAAATGTATTAAATACGTTTTAATTCAACTGTTTCTATTGAGAACTGTTTATAAATCTTAAATATGCTCATCTTCGACTTTTACTTCTGTGAGTGCTTATTTGTTCTGAAACTTAAAACCATAAGCAATATGAAATGTGATTTTTATATTTCTTTTTGTGGTATAATACTAAATGAGTTTTATGTGTGTATGTGTTTTAAACTAAAAAGATTGTTCATTATTTCAGTGTTGTTCATTTCTACTTATTTATTGAGACAAATTTTCCAAAAATTGATCTTATCATTGTATAATATAAGCTACATATTCTGTATTCATGTTTTGTAGGAAGATGAATTTTCAATGAGAGTAAACCATAGATTTCTCATATTAATAAAAAGTATTGCGTCACAAACATATAAGCACTGTAAATGTATGAATTTCAAAAGAATTAAAAAATTGTGCTTTATAGAGCATCTTCAAAACTTTTTATACCGTATATCTGGCTGATATATGTACTGATATTGATCGATATATCTTCACTATATACTGATCTATTATATAGTGAATTAAGTATTTAAATGCCAGTGTCGTGGCATAGAGGTGGCGTATCTTCCCCGTGATCTGGGTGTCCCGGGTTCGAGTCCCGGTTTGGGTATGGTTGTTCTTCCATCTGTGAGATCTGTGAGATGTGTGAATGTGCCCTCCTGTGAAAAGCGTTGTGCAAGCGAATGAGCGATGCGTGAGTAGCTAAGTCGTACTCTTGGCCCCTAGTTGGTGCTACTATAAAAACAAGAGATGCTGCCCCTCAGGCTTAAATCGCCTTTCTTCGAACAGCGGGCTTGTCCGTGGCGAGTGCCATACGAAACAACAACAACAAATATTTAAATCACCAGATATAATATATAGATAAAATCACATCATATTTAAAACACTTTATTATCATCTTTCTTAATTCAGTATATTTTAAAAATAATACAATAAATAAATTCCTTGCTCCCCTTGTATTTGAACATAAAATTTGAATACGAGCGATTTGTGTAAATGTGTTTGTCTATAATGAGATCGATTACTCATTTTCTAATTTTAATAGTCCAGAAATATTTTTATAGCTCATAGCTTTCACACTCACGCTATTCGTCATACTTGCAAAGTATTTATCATGTTAAATTGTCTTTGAAAATTTCGAATTTAAAACATAATAATTATTGCATATTCTCAAAACTGAATCCTTATATGTCGGTACGGATATTTTTAAAAATCCTTTTTTAAGAACTCGTAGTCTTTTGAGCCTCAAACAGAAAAAATAAAAAATATATATAATAAACATATCTATTTGCAAGCCTTTGTATAACTTTTACATTTATCAATACTATACAACAAGTTCATCCCATAATTCCACCACAAATATACTCATATTTTGAAATTTAAGATGGTCATTTTGAATTGTTGCCCTCCTAAATACGATTTTTCATAATGCTATGCTGTTTGTATTGCCACAATCTCTACCGTCAATAAAAATGGATGAGTGTCAATGTGTTGGCGTTTGACAAGACAATCCGTCATATCTAGCAATACCAAATTTGATACAAACAGGTGAGTATGTGCACCTAGAAGCGATTTGCTATGAAATTTTATTTATAATTTTAATTAATTAAAATTACATCAAAATGTTGGGTTTTTTTACCATAACATATGAAAACAAGACAAAGAAAAATTTTTGAATCATTTCAGATTATAATAAATGTTTTTTTTTTAATTATTTCAATTTAGCTGTCATGCAATTTTTTTTAAAAAATTTTTACAATTTTCTACAATATATTTAATTATCACATTGAAATTCAAATTAATTTCAATGTGATAATTTAATCAAGCAATTAATATTATTTTTTTGATTGTTGAAACTGAATAAGAATGATTTATTTTCAAATCTAAATAATTTACATGAGAAATATGCAGGGTTATACTATTACAATGAGAATCTGAAGATAGATAAACCGGACATTTACATTTTTAAGACACTAAATGAAATAAATAATTACATTTCATCTGATATGAATGAATAAATGTAGCACTGAAAATATTAAGAAGATATAATTTTTTATATAGATAGAGATCCAGATTTATTAGTAGAATTAGAAAATTGATTCATTAATATTTTAAACACAACTGCCCCACAATTCTGCGATTAAAACTGTACACACTATGAAGATTAAACAGAACAAATATTTGAAATACCGAGTGTTAATAGGTGGTACTACTTTTGAGTGACTATTCAGAAAAAAAAATTGTTTAAAATATGTGTGTTAATAATATTAATTTACAAACTAATTATAGCAAACATGTATTTAATTTATAAAATAAGAATTTCAGATTTTTTCTAATATTGCATTTATTGATTAAAAAATGTAAAATCCAATTAATTACTTCATTCAAAGCACTTGTTTCAAATATTTGTTTATGGGCTGTCTCTAATTATTTAGAAATTATCTGTGCGTCCACTAATATAATGGATATTTTGTTTATAAATGAAATGACATTAGAATTATGTTTGTAAAATAACTAGTAAATGAATTTATCATAATTATTAAAATGTATACCATTTTAAATCCATCCTTAGATCATGTGATGAATTTAAAAGCAGAACCGTAACTGTTTATAAAACTCACTCTAAAATACTTTACTTATAAATAGTTACTTCAGTTAAAATACTTTTCTGTAAGCATAATTTACTAAATGATAAATTATTTTAAATCCCCCTGTTGTTGTTTACGCATCAGCAGCCTATTTAACTGATTACAGTTTCAGTTAAAGATTTACAACACAATAGATTATGTTTCGTTAGTTAAATATCGTCTTAAGAGTGCAGTCCTTTATTTATCATCATTTCAAATAAATTTTACATACTTTGAAATGAAATGCATTTTAAGAATCGTTGACTATTTTAAATAAACATACAATTCATCAAATTATAATGATGTATTTGAAATCTGAATAAGCTTGATTGAAGATGAATAGTTGATGAATAGTTAATTAGTGAAGGAATAATTCATTGCTAGCGTTTTACGTTTTATAATCGATGTTGGAAAATAACCAAAAAAGGAAAATTAATCTCAAATAACTAATTATAAATCTCAACGTCATATAACAATTGTTTAAAATGCGAAGTCTGTCTTATAATAGTTGTTGAATTGTTTAAAAATTAATGCCTAATATTTCTAAATTAAATTACGAGTCACATATTTTCGAAATTCAATGAAATAAAGATATCGCAAATTTGCCCAGCACAAAACAGATTAAAGGAGGTAAAAAATTTTCGATAGCTTATTTATTGTTATCTTATTTTTCATTTAATATCCATGCTACCGAATAATGAGATTTGAAAAATAAACCAACTTATTTAAATTTATTTAAAACGTCAAGAAAATTTTTAATTCCAAATTTAAAGAAATACTCATATCAATTTAATATACAATATTGTATAAATTTTCTTAACAAGCTAAGGTAAATGAAATTAAATGGGTGTCTTTATAATTTTGGTTGTTATACATTAATGAGATAAAACTTCAGATAAACAGATTTTGATGCAACTGCAAAGAACGTATGTTATAAATTTTAGACTGAACTCAAATTTTATTTTCAAGTCTACTCCATTATTTTTAACATCAAGATATCGTGTCAACAGGATTGATATTGTTCGAAATTCCCCATTTGTGTGATGATTTGGCTTTCTTCTTAATAGAATTAAAATTTCGAGAAAAAAAGCAGCAGCTAAGAAATTTACTATTACCTCGAGTATTATTCAGTTGTATTTTTAATAGTAGCAATGTTTATCAACAAAATCTAGACATGCAGATTTCATTAGATTGTGTGGATTAATATTTTTATAATGAAGATGAAGCGTACATATATTTGATGTTTAGTTACAAATTTCTCATTTTTATGAAATGTAATATAACCTAAGGATAAATTGAGCGCATTGTTTCATATCTTTCAATTTCTAAAATGCAAAATGATAGGAAAGCAGGAAGCGCTTGGTGGTTTTCATGTTAAATATGGAAATTTCCTGACTGTATAGAAAGTTTATCCCCATATGATTATTAGTTGAAAACATCCATAAAATATCAGAATATTAAGCATAAAGATATTTAATGAAAATCAATTGCAAAACAAAAAAAAAATCCATGAAGCTTCATTTTCTAAGAACAACATAAAACTTTCAAATTATAAATTTTAAAACATAGCAGAAGTTTTCAAAATAAATTCCTTTTAGCTCATTCACTTTTTACTTATAATTAATCAATCAGTATTTATAAGAATCAAACGTGCCTGATAAATTGATTGAAATTTCAAGATATCCGCACCGATGCAAAATACTATATTCTGTCTTAGCACCTAACAATTAATGCATAGTTTTGATAATAATTATTGGTCGGATAGTAAGCTTCGTGTTCTATTTACATTTTTATGATAGCTGTAGCAAAAATGAATAAGTTGAGGTCTGCAATTTTTATTATTTAGATTTATTATATTCTTTCTACGCAATACATTCTAAAGTTATTTCTACTATTTTCTTTCAACATTTTTTATTTTGTATTTGAAAATGCATTTTTTTTTCTGTTAGTTGATATTTTATTTGTTTCGATTCGTTTCTAAAGATTCTTTTGTTTTAAATGTTCGTGGAGAATTTTAGTTCATAGAATTCCAGACATTTATTGTGTGCTTTAAAGATCACTATATGCTTACATTTAAAGCTCACTACACATATTTATATATAGTATATAGACAAGCATATAGTTATAAATATTCATTCATTTATTTATTGAACTCTTCCAATGCGCATGAGATTTCCTGATACAACTTTCATTATTTCCAATGTGACAATCAGATCTAAAATACTTTAACAGCCCATCAAAATAAGCGCATCTTCTAATTTCTAATAACTGTCTTATTCTAATTATGCATTGTTATTATTTAGATAAATAAAAGAATTATTTTCTTCTGTAAATAAAAAAGATGTGAAAAAATTCCATTTAATATTTTATTTTGAGAAATAATATGCATTAGGTATTGGATAAAAGTCAACCATATTTAAGAATTATCTAGTAGAATTTATTTTTTAATATTTGCAAAATCATAAATTTTCAATATTATATCTTAAAATAGTTATCTTTTAAAACTGAATTCTATTTTCCATTCAATCAAAAATAAAACTAATTTATTTTTTTAAAAAATTAAGCGTGTTATTCCGTTAATTCATTCAAACATTTATTGTGTGCTATAATTCTATTTCATGTTTTTCATTCATATTTAAAAGATGCTGGGTAATATAATCATTAATAAATTATAGAACTCTTATTTTTTGAGATTAAACATAAAACCTGAAAAAAGTATTAAACAGAGAATTATATAGCATATGACGTTAATTTTTTTAAAAAGTCTTGAAGAATAAGGATTTATTTACAAATTCCAACACTTCCGGAATTGTCAAACAACTGTCAACATTTTCGATGCTCCTCTACTTATAAGGCTTCTCATAACCATTAGGACGGTCATCCAAGTTCGTTGTAACATCCCATCCCATAACGCCAAAATTAGTGCCGTCATGACTAACGTCCTAACTGCATTAGTTCGATGATACCGATAATTAACGCTAGAACATTGTGCGATCACATGAACCTTGCAAATTCGAATCATTGTCAATCCAAGCTCTGCCATCCCCATGAAGTGTAAACATTCGATCCAATAAGACAAGTTCTATAACTATTTACCAAGTTGGATATTAAGCCAATCAATATTTAGATTAAAATGAGATTTGAGTATGACTTCTAACACATGAAAATAATTAAAATCTTAGTATTTTATTAACGATTCTTGAATTACATAAAGTAAAGATATATGTTGAATTGTCTCCTTTATTAAAGTGACTGTGTTAAGACTGGTTTCATTCGGTAATTAATGTGTTATCTAATTATAATTTCTTACTCTATTTATTATGCACAATTTTTTTATTTTATATAGGTATGTAAAGTGTAATTTGATGAGGATTATGAAATCTAAGATAATAATTACTTATGAAATACAGATTATTAAACAGGAAGATGTGAAATTTTTATATTATTAAATATATTAGAGATTTAATTCATTTAGATTTTCTGTTGTAAAGTCTTGGTTTCAAATTTTTTATTTTTTTCAATGTTAAATATATAAAAAGAGTGGAAAGTGAACTAAAGCGAAGACTTTCCTTTAATATTGGGTAATTTCTCTCAGTTGTACGTAGACAGCTTAATATGCGTTTAAGTGAAATAATATGCTTCTGATGTGAAATGTGCGACTTTAAATATTTGTCAAAATAAAATATTATTTTGAGAATTCAAATGATTTTGTTAGTATTTGATCGATTATTTTGATTAAATCATAAAATGAAAGAATAATTGATTTTAAAATTTATCAAAATCCCTTAAATACCTCGCATTTTCGTTGGTTCATAGAACTGAAGAGAAACAAATTTTTGAAGATAAGATAGGACGAGGAACAAATCTATGTTTATTATCTACAAACATTGCTTTTAATCAAAATGCTAATGCATAAAATACTAATACAAAATACATAAAATACTAATACAAAATGCATAAAATACTAATATACAATATATAAAATATTAATTCATAATACATAGGATACTAATTCACAATATAAGTATTAATACAGTAAGTAAGTATTAATACACAGTATCTAAAGTATTGCCGGCGTCTTCCCAGTGATCTGGGTGTCCCGGGTTCGAGTCCTTGTTCGGGCATGGTTGTTCTTCTGTGTTCTATCTGTGAGGTGTGTCAGTGTGCCCTCCTGTAAAAAGGGGTTGTGCCAGCGAATGTGACGCATGAAGTAGCTAAGTCGTACTCTTGGCCCTAGTTGATGCTTCTGAAAAAACGAGATGCTCACTCGGCTTAAATTACTGACCGATCATTCAGCGGATTTGTAAGGTGCCATAAGTAACAACAACAACATAAAATACTAATATATAATATGCAATTAAATAATGCTTAATAATGTGACCAAAAAATCCACAATTGCGTTATTCTCAATCAGTGCAGTTTTTAAAAATGAATTCCAAATGCATGCCTAATTTCTTTAAGTGTTGTCTCAAAATAAGAAATTTGATTTTTATAATTGTAAAGTGAATTTCTTTTGACATTACAACGTCTTAAAGAAGCCATCTTTTTAGGCATAGCTAATATATTCAATTAATAAATAAGCATACTTCATTAAAGTATATTTCCTAAGAAAAAGTATTCTTACTATGTCTTTAATATTCAAAACGTTTCAGAAAAGCAAATAAGTAATTAATAAAAAAACATAGCCAGATTAGACTGAGGGTCAGTAGAAAAGTCAACTTTCGGAGTTCCTCGCACCATACAAAGAAGACAAACAGTTTATATTTTAGTGATTTGATTAATTGTCTGCACAAACAGTTTTTGAATAACAGACAATGCGACAAACTGAAGCTAGATACCAAAAAATTTTATCACTACAAGAATTGTTTTAGTATATCATATATAAAATATCTATAAATTTTCAACTCAATTGTCATTAACCAAAATAATAAGGAATTATCAAATTTCGGAAATTAATAGAAATTTCCCATGCTGTTAACTTGTAAACTAGCACGGGAAACTTTGATCACAGCCATTTTGAAAAGAAGATTTAAAAAAAAAAATCTAAGAATAATGTTTTGAAATTTATAATACGAAAATTTAATATTTTCGTCTAAATGAAAGGACAGCATTTAATAACCTGAAAATGCCAAAAAAAAAAAAAAAAATCTCGAAGCTTCGGGACCCTTTAAAATTACGGGACCATTAAGCAGATACCTATTTTGCCTATTTAATAAGCTTTGACAAAAGCAAATCGCTTTGAAAAGAACTCTTAAATGAACTTAAAAAAGTCTCAGTGTATTGTAATGTTTATGTAAATCAAATCCTCAAACAATAAACTTATAATTGAGAAGCTGCACATTTTCCAAATATATTTAGTAGGTGTCGCTTAGCATTCCATTGTGATGTTGCTTGAAGAATAATTAAATTTTTATGTGCTGAATATGAAAATTTGCAAATGCCATATATTTCATCCATGCCACGTATTATGTACGCCATGTATTATGTATTCGTCTTTTATCGAAAAAATCACGAAAATAATTAGCGTGGAATGCAGAATTGCTGTAATCCAACTGTATCATTATGTTGAATAGTACTTGTTGCTTCTTATTGCACTTGCCATGGACAAGGCCGCTGTTCGGAGACAGCCGAATTAAGCCAGAAAGGGAGCGCCTCTTGTTTCTATAGTAGCGCCATCTAGGGCCAAGAGAACGACTTAGCTATACACACGTCACAACCCTTTTTACCGGGTGGACTTCATTCACTCAACAACAGATCGTAATTTAGACCTGAATCAGAGAACGATCACCCCTGATCCAGTACCCCCAGTGGTATTACTCTCGACATGGAGGACTTTGTGACCACGACAGATTTAACGCGCGTCAGCTACCAAGCACGCGGGGAATCTTCGACCGGTGGGGTTCGAACTCGCAACCTAAGGGACGCGAATCCGACGCTCTACCAATCAGGCTATCCCGGCCTGATTGAATAATAGTGCTTATAATAAACAATAAATTTATTTACTTTTCGTCCCGCGTTTGTTTAAAGGTTTAGATACAAGCTCTTCCTACCCTTTTCTTATTAATTTTTAAAATATTTGTTGGTTTACAGAATTCAGATAAATGAATGTGTTTTAAACTAAGAAATGTTTGTTCCGAATCAATCGGACCTATTCATAGAGATGAATAATTGGAAAATGAATATTTACGGAAGTCAACGAACACACATTACTTCACTAATTAATGAACTCTTGTCGTTAAATTCTTTACTTCCAGAATAATATTTTTAGAGCTATTCAATTCCCACCATAAATTATCAGACATGAAACTGTACTAGAAATCGAAATTGTCCTTAACAAATATTTGATTTCGAATTTCAGAGTTGTACAATTTGTTGAGTTCAATCATGTGTGTCACACTTAGCCCAACACCGAAACTGTCAAACTTTTAAGTGTTGAAATAGCTATGAAGAGAGAAAGTGACACCTGTAAACTTGAACTTTCCGACTTAAACCGGAAAGCTGTCAGTCTGATATGAAAAGTGAAAATAGTTTGAAATGCGTTTTCCTTATCAGAGTAGAACTTCGCGTGATAACTTTGGCAAAAGAAAGTGAAAGGAATTTCAAATGTATTGAGTTACGTCGAACCTATTTTATAGTGATTTCAAGACACGTATATTTACTTCAACTTTTCTGTTTTGGTATAGTATTAATAATTTTCTATCTAAACTATATGTTTTATTTATTTTCTGCAGATTCAATCATGTTGATTAACTTTTGACAGTTGGGAATTAACGAGTTCGTAAACTATTGATAAGCAGCTAAATAACTAACAAAATGAAAACATCTATGACCTTTATAAGTGAAAGCCTCAGTTACTTCAATTTTAATCAAGAAACGTTTATGTAATACATTTGGCATTCAAATAAATTAATATTTAGAAAATCATTTTATTTATTTGAACAGAGCATTTCAGTTTCGTCGAAAAATAAATAGATGAAATTAGCAATATATATTTTTAATTTCTGTTTCAGTATAATATTGATAAATTTCTTTCTAAGCTATAAGTTTTATTTAATTTGCTGATTCAATCACGTTTATTAACTTTTGACAATTGAGAACTAACGAGTTAAATAAGTAGGTAAATGAAAACACCTTTATTTGTGAAAACCTCAATTACTTCATTTTTAATCAAGACATATTTATATAACACATTCGGCATTAAAATAAATTAGAATTTAGAAATATCATTTTTAATTATTAGTATAAAGAATTTCGGTTTCGTTGAAAAAATAAATATATGAAAGTAGCTAAATATACAAATTTATATATAATTTACAACTTACAGATGTAGCGTTTTTCTATTTATTACATGATGTTTGGTCAAGTCAGTTGTGGTGTTATTAAGACATCCCTTTGGCTATTTCAATATAATAATATTCAGACATTAATCGTTTCTGGAAAACATAAATTACTTTGAGAAGAATTATAGAAAAAGCTTGGACTAATTTTAATAAAAGTAATATTATATTTTGAGACAATTATAATTAATTTCTTTAAATTGTTATTATCAATCAAATATATTGAACATATCAAATCAGCAGTCAAAATTCTTATTCGTTTAGTTTATATCTCACAATATTACAGATGTAAAGCATTAACATGAAGAATTTTGACGTGTACCAAGTGGAAAGGCATAACAAATTAACAAATGTACAACTCTTGTAAAGCATTAGATAGAAACTGTACATTGGAATAATTTCTTCTTCGTATATTCCTATTTGTTCATTTTCAATTAATTAGATATGGAGATTGAATCTATAGAATAGCAACTGGAGTTCTTGAGTTAGCGTTCTGAAATCACGTGGACTACTTGCTCGCCTTTTTTTATAAATAGATTTGTTGATTTGAAGACAAAATATGAATATCCTGCAGTGATGATGTGATTTATTATAGAATTCTTTAAGCAGATGGAAGCAGCTATTTATGACAAACATATACCCTAAAGTTCCTTAAATAGCAATGTGCACACTTTTATGTGAATATAAACTGATCACAATTATTTACAATTACGCTGTGAACAATTCCTCTATGTATATGTGAAACAACACCGACTTGCGTTTCACCTGCCAAATATAGTTGTCTACAGACTAGCTAACGATTTCTGCTTCTGAAGCATAGATGTTAGAAAATTCGGTTTCATGTATTGAATAACATTTTTATACATTTTAGAAGTTCAATGTAAATGTAAAGTATCGGCAACGTAAATGTAAAGTATATAAATGATCGGCAGTGACATCTAATAAGCAGTGGAAGGAATATGGGCCGACGATTATTTATTTAGTTCAATACATCTGAACTACCAGTGAATCTTACGCATAAAATAATTTATTTTGAGTTTTGTTGGGTAGAAAACTCTTTGTTTTTTTTATTGTTTTGGAGTTGAATGTCAAATAAATGTTTACTCTACTATCTGATTAATATGTATTTCAAGTTAATTAATTTATCTCAAAAAAGTTTGCTGCTAGCAATATGATATATTTTTCTTTCTAATTTTGTGAACATTCTTCATAATTTTCAATGAAGAATGAAGTTTAAAAGCTATTATAAATTATCGAAAAAAATATCACTTGGGAAATTATATCATTTATTTTCAATATATTCATTGGATGTGTCTTTATTAAAGTTTCATTATTCAGTTTAATCGTTCAAAATATTTATATTTTTAATTTATCACAAAATAATTGAATAATATTTTAATCGCATGCTTTTTTAAAAAAAATTCTCGATTTCTTCCAAATACAATTTTTCTCCCTCAAAAAAAAAAAAAAAAAAAAAAAACGTGAAAGAAATTTTGTACCATTCATGTCAAAAAAATTTCCATTCATTCCTAAAAAAGTGCCTTGTATATAGATCGTAAATGCAGTGGATGAATTTTTTCCTTCTATTATTTTTTCATGCATATGGGGGACATTTCTTTCCTTCTTTCTTGATTTAAAATGCACTTATACAGTCCTTCCGTCTTATCGCTCTCCAAACTGTGGCGCTTTAAGGCAAAAAGCCTGATTTACGGTAACACTTAGATTGTGATGCTTCAAAATACTGAGCAAGATTGGGACTGAGGCGTACTGTTAGTCCTATCCATTTGTCAAGCATCAAACACGATTCAAAAAGCACTTTTTGAATCCAAATATTTCTGGTTCTATCTTAGAAATACAGCTATCACATTCATGCCAAGACACGCACGAAATGTCACATATTTTAAAAGGTAATCAGAACGAACATGTTTAAATCCCTTTCCATGAATATGTTTTTGGATACAGTTTGGAGCAACAGATTAAATCTTCTTATAAATGTTTAAGAATTTTGCTTTTTGCTAAATTTTCAACTATTCCAAAGTCAACTTAAGCATATGTTGTGCATAAATTGTATATAAAATTAAAGTGTATGCTTTTCAATTTATGGCAAAAATTATTTCATGATCCATAATAACAGCAAATATTATCTAAGTATTTGAAGTTCATTTAATTAACACCAACTGATTGTAGTAATAAGTTTCTTCAATTATGGTAATAAGTTTTAATTGAGAGATACTGAAGAATTTTAAAACAGTTTTGAAGTTCAGAGTTGATTTTTCTAATAAATTCTAATATTTCCTAATATAAAATATTTAAATATCATAACAGTTTGGATTTTAACTGATAATTATCAAAAATGGCAATTTTTGAATACCGTAAAAAATCATAATTAAAGCCTATGCATTGGTTTTTAGTCCAAACCATTTTTCTAAACTATGTAGTATTTATTCAATTCGTAAATAAAATAGTTATAATTCTGTAAGCCCCCTCCCTTCATGCATGGCACTTATTTCATAAGAAACCACTAAATATGAATTCATTAAATACCTGAACAATAATTGAATTAGCAATTTAAATAATGCAGTATGATCACAATAATAAAAATTTGAGCCTTTAAGTTTGAGCCTTCAAATTTTAATTCGCATCCAGAACAAAGTTTACTTTGCATTTTAATAACCAATTTATTGCACAATGATAATTTTCTGAAATGTTATTTCATATTTAAAATTGTGTTTTACTTTCGGCTTTTTCGCATCACATATACCTTATTTTTCCCTTCATGCTTACTAATGTTTAAAGATATGTGATATTGTTTCCTGTTCATTTAGTCTCGTAATAAGAAACAGATATTTACAGGATTTTTAATGTATTCACTTTTTTGATGGAACCCCGTTTTTGATGACTATTTAGAAACAAAATTGGAAGCTTTAAAGATTATAAGAATTATGGCAATATTTCTATTAGGAACCGAGATTCGAGGTTCTTTCCCGAAAATTAAACATCCTGTCATGAGTATTATATTAAGTTAGAGAGAGTTAAAGGTTGTCAATCAAGAGGATGCTCTCTTTGAAAAATTCATAGCCCAACGAGCTCTCTAGTTGCTTGAGAAGAATTGTTTTATTTTTATCTGATGTTTGAGTGTGTAATAGGGTTTTCTAGAAGCAATTATTTTGCACGTCCCCGATTAGGTTTTGTTACCAGTATTTTCGTGTCTTTGTGGAATAATTCTTAATGTTCCATTATAGAACTTTTTTGATACCATATACCTATCCAACGAATTTCCATAGGAATAAATAATTATCGTTTCCTTTTTTATATTTCCCATAAGGGGTTGTTTTTGATTTTACAGTTATGATTATTGATATATTGACTATAAATTCGTTTATTTCTATTTCATTTAAAAAACAAATACAAATCAATTAAAAACGGTTATATTCGGCTAAGATATATTTCATTTTAGTTAACTTCTTAAATTCTCAACATACAAAGGTATCTAAAATCATGAGACGAACTTTAAAACCTTGTCAAACAGAAGCAAATAACTTTTTAAATATTTGTAGCCTCAAATGCTAAAAGAAGTCGCTGAAGTGCAAATATTTGCCAATAAATTCTTTCCAAATCTTTGCCAAAGACATAGTGGCTAAAATGTGCATCATAGGTTTAAGAAAATACAAATTTAAAATATTATTAATTACAAAGTAGCATGTACGTTTCGGACGTTGAGTCTTTCTAACATCTACCTTGTTTATATCGTTGTCTACAAGCCAAATGTATCTGTGTGCTGTGTAGAACTTATAATAGTGTTTTTTTTGTGTGTAAGCTAGTGTGTGTAAGCTAGTAAGCTAGTTTTTTTTGTGTGTAAGCTTTTTTGTGTGTAATTCTAGTAGTGTAATTATACTACTAGAATTTGTATTAATGTAAACCTTTGCTGAATACTGTGTCAAGTGGATACTTTTATTTTCAATTATTTTTCAGACAAAATTCCTCCTGTAGCATTCAACATGATCTTTCTTTTTTGCTCTTTCTTCGTTTCTACGATATTTTTACTATTGTATCTATGATACTACGTAAGATATTTAAATGTAAATTTTATGAATATATGCAGTTATGCTGCTGTAAATTTGTAATTTATTAAACATGTAATAAATACTTTATTTCATGGGTATATTTCTTTTTAATTAATGTGTTGGTAAAAAATACTCTTCTAAAGGCAAACAATCCTTTCAACGAATCATATCCATTAGCAACCACATGCTCTATTCGTTTCAAATCTCATGTTTTATTATAAAAATAGCATTTTTTGCATGTTTTACCTACTCTTAAAGTATATGTTGTTACTTTTCAATACATCTCAGCATGGTTCTTGAAGACAGCACATTTATTAGACATAGAAAACGAAAAGAAAAGAACACAAGTATTGACAATTACGCACACGGCATCATGTAAAGCAGTTCGCCGGAATGAGCCAGAAGAGTAATCACACAGATATTCCTACGCGAGAAAAATAGTCCATCATCCCAACAGTATATCTAACGCGAGAAAAATAGTCCACTTCATCCCAACAGTATATCTTTTGATATTAGAATTATCAAATATTTGTCATTAACACGATGCCAAAATAGCTGAAATTCACATGTATAAACTCAAAGGTAGACATGAATGCACTACTTTTTTATTATTATTATTTCAAACAAAAACAAGGTAATACCAACAGAAAAAATATTCTTATTTAATGAAAATGATTTAAATATAAAGCCTTCATTTAAAAATTCTTCAAAAAATCATGCATGAATTAAACAAAAAAAAAAAATACTAAATTCAAACGTTAATCTCTTAATTAGATTTTGTATTGTAAAAAATATTTAATTGGCTTTTTTTTTGTTTATATTCAATAAAATGAGTCAGTTCAAATACTTCAACAATGATAAGATAATCTTTCATTCGGTATTACTGTTTAAAAAACAAAACTGCTTTAAAACTGCGAAGTTTTAAGTTCTATTGTCTTTGAATAAAGCCCTTAATGTATTCTATATATTTTTTTTCTTTGATAGAAAAAATAATTTATCAGAATGAAAAAAGAATGGTTCTAATAAGAGCATCGGAGCCCTTATTATTTTCCATTCTGCAGTTATTAATTATTAATCCTTCATCTCTTCGGATATCACTTTTTTAATAAAAAGTAAATACCCTTATTATCGTCTTTAGAAAACTCTTGGACCTTGAATGATTTTAATGAAATAATTTAGGTTGCACGTCACTAATTTTGAGAAACCAGTTTTCATTACATCACAGCGCAACCTTTGAAAGATAAAATCTTTCCATTAAGTTTATGCTGCGTCTTCGAGTGATGCTTGCGAAATGGGTTGAAATCTAATGATGCAGAAAATAATTTAATGGATCGAATCTTAATCCATCTTTTGTTGCTTTTAAACTTAAAAAAATATTCTTTGGTGAAATTACAGCATGGATTTTTGGGACATTAATTATAAAAGTAATTTTTTATCCTATTATTTATTTATTTATTTACTTCAAGAGTGTAAAATCTTAGCAATATTTATTTTTGAGAACAATAATTAATCGATATATGAATTTTCGAATATTAATTGCAAATTCGCACATAATGATCCTTTATCGGTTAGAAATTTGAGTCTCTAATAATCATAAATATGAAAGTAGGTGTTGGCGCTTTACAGACCAGAACATTGGGCCTAGAATGGCCATAATTGAGCCATCATGATGAAATTTGTTATGAAATTTTTATATAATTTGCAAATTTATATAAAAATTCTCACGATTATCATTGAAGAAAAGTCCCTATGCCTGTTTGTCTGGATGCATGCAAATAAGTTAAATCAGCATTACTACCTCTCAAAAAATATGGATGGAATTTAGTATTTAAATTGTTGTGTACTGTAGAATTGTAGTTGATTATAAACTTTTTGACTAAATCTATCAAATATTTCTTGATTTGTATATTCACAATCATGTGAATTTAATAACATAAAATTGCAATGGGTTGAGCAAATAATATTTTAATTCTGCCTTGTGGATAAAATTGTAAATCTGTGTCAAATCATATTGAATCTACTGAAAAGAAAGTGGTGAAAAGAAAGACGTCTAAAATATATACTCGGTTTGCCGGCATGTGTTTTACTGCCGCCGCGTTAAATCGCCAAATAAATAGAAGCCATCGCCAATTTGGTGACCGGAAAATTAGTGTGGGCGATCTTGGTGCATTCTGAAAATCGCCAAATAAACTCATTATCTTTGAGATATTGGTATAACTTAAACTCTCCCATTAAATCAGGAAAGCATATTTATTTTGCAACCAGCGGTGGCATTCTTATTTTCAACAAACTGTGTTATACATCACCTTTAATTTTGGAATAACAAATGTAAACAGATAATAACAAATCACTGTCTTTGGTATTTGAATGGTTTCTTCACGCATTTTTTGCGAAGGTCGTTCTAAATGTTCCTAATGCAATTACAATTTCGTAATCAATAATAAGATTTTATTTGAGACATCAAATTTCATCATATCACTGTTTTAATAGCTTAGTATTAACACAATTTATTCTGGTTCAAATAGAAACTACCTTCTAATATAGAAGGGAAATTTTCTCATCTTATCTGGACAGTACAACTCGTTCAATTTGAACTATTTTTGGAATTTTAATTTCTTATGAGACTTTGCTTTCCGCTATAACTACAACATTATATTAAGTATAGGAAAGATTTATTACGCTACTGTGTTAAGATTAAGATTAAAAATCATTATCAACAAATTAATGTGAAAAGGTTCCATCTTCTATGTCAAACTAAAAATGATAGAGCAGGCAAACTACCAGTTCTTAAATCTTTAGATTCTATCTACAGACCACTTCCTTTAAAGTGCCTTATCAACAGAAATATTACCTTAAAATTTTTGCATTTTGATAAAGACAAAAAAAATCAAATCAAATCAAACTATTTTTCTTTAATGTTAATATAATCAATTATTCCTAATTTTGAATACAGGCAAAAATAATATATATATATATATATATATATATATATATATATATATATATATATATACGAAAAAAATATGTTTATTCAATATATCTTAGAGATATTTCATATGTCATTATTTTGATCTCTACCACAGATAAGTTCTTATATTATTAGCATATTCAAATGAATTATGTTTAAAAAAGTTTAAAATAAACAAATCATTAAGAAGGAAAAAAATATCAATTATTACAGCATTTCTAAAATGATTAAACAATCTATAGTTCAAAATTAGTCTTAAAATTGATACAAACATATACTCATGCTCTTATATTATTACCAGAGATTTATGTCTATTATCTATATTTGCTTTCTATTCAAAGGGTTGATATATGTTATTTTTGATAGTTGTTCAAATTTCTTTTCCATCTTTCTAGATCCCGATCCATGTAAGTTTTAATGTTTGCAATCCATCCAGTATTAATGTAATATGTTATTTAAAATTTTTTATTCCTCCAGGTACATGTTAAGCAATACATATTTAATGTTAGCTGTAAGAAATAAAACAAACATTAATAATTTGGAAAATATTAATAATGAATCAATATATTAATACACTTCCAAGCGTTAAAGTGTTCTTATTGAAACGTCCAAAACTTTTCACTAATGAAGTTTATAAAAGAGACTAAAATTAAACTTCGTTTCAATAATAAATTGAAAATATTAGTTTTGCGAAGTTTTAAATATGACTCATTATTGAGCTTATAATCAATTATGAAACACTTAGGAGCTTAAAATAAATATATCGTCATCATTTTAATTATAAATATGAAACATATATGCCGTCCCAAATTAATTATTAAAGATTACTTCAAAATTTGTATCACAGATAAAATTCGTAAGTAAATTAGGAAATTTGAGGTCATCGCTGTATAATTCCTTTTACTTTTGATAGGGGCATTTATTTCTACGTGACAAACATTTGGAATGAGTGCAGTGGAAGCCATCAATTTATAAACGTGACGAACCGAAAGACATTTTCAAATATACTTAATCTACAAAAGTAACAAATTATTTCGTTTCAATCAATCACTTTGAGCTAAGTAGAACACTTTTCGTTTAGTCTGTTTAACTGTTCTATTTCTCCTTTCAAGACTGGAAATAATTTTTATCGTCTAAGAGAGAAATTAACCATGGGGATGATTTCTTCATATTTCTCGATTTTCAGGTTTTTGACTTGATTTATGGATATTCAATCTTTTAGTTATCTATCGAGATAGGGCAAACATAATCGTAATCATGAGATATCTTCGTAAAATGAAAGTCTCGCCAAAGATTGAACTTTGGCAAGCATGCCCCATTCTCGTCGATTATTCCCTCCGGTCCCGAAAAGGTTAATTATATTCAGATAAGCATAGTGTTCATTCTAATATTATTCTATCAAGCAGAAACATTTTATTCTTCATTTCTCTATTCATGAATTACAACGCAGAAACGAAATAACACTGTTACGAAAATATTTTTCACAATATCCATTCATTAAAAGAAAAGACCGATTTTCCGTATTGTTTGGAAATGGATGTCATTTTTTTTAATTCACGGATTCCACCTTTAATACGAAGATGAATCATTGTTTCAGTTCTGTGAAGAGTCAATTCAATTTCTAGCGAAACACTCATAAGGAATGTTTTCCCATCAACTCTACTCTACTCACATCTTAAGCACCACTATTAAGGATAATCGATAAAGAAAAGAACATGGAATCTTGATCCAGAGATAAAAGTGAAGACTTTAATTGCCTCTAGGTTGATTGTAGTATAGAACACCATATAGTATTTAAGTGCACAGTGCTTGTGCACTTGATGGAGAATGTCTTCAATAAAAAAGAGGATATTCTTTTAAGGAAGAAGGAGACAAATATCTACGTATCATTGGAAAAAAAACGTATCGCATTGAGAACAAAGGAGGCATTCTTGACTCGATTTTATTTTGCTCTTATTCACTATGAATAACACTTTTATACGTTTCCTTATAATTTGACACAATATGTCTTTACTTTGCACTTTGTCAAAATTTCGTCAAAATTCAAACATAAAATTTTTACTTTCTTGTATAAGATGTTTAAAGGAAATGTCGTAATCGTCAAAAAATTCGAATTCTATAATTTAATGAATCTTAATTTCCATAATTCCCTGAAAAACATTGATGTATTATATATGTCTGCGATCACAACAACTCAAAAACGTTATGAACTGGAGGGCTGAAACTGAACATATGAAATTATGACTTAATTTGTACATTCCTATGAAGTTTTTGTGGTGAATGGCATATAAGCCAGTTAACTGCTACGCTGCACGAGCAATTGCTTTTGTATCCTGGTTATGTTACTGGACTCCGTACCACAAGGTCCCAGGTTCTATCCTCACCAATACCAATTTGCTAAATTGGTGACCTCGGACGATGAACCTTCAACCTTCGTAACAGCTGTTGTGACGCCATCTACCCGCAACCAAAGTCGCCAGACTCACTTGATGCAGCAACCACTCACTCACGCATGCTCGCCATAACGCTTGGCGCTACTCAACTGGGTACAGGCCCATTAGACAACAGCTAAAATACATCAACAGTCATATCGTTCGTCTCACCTCCGACTCACTGGAGGGAGAGTCTGTGGTAAGTGGCATATAAGCCAGTTAACTGCTACGCTGCACGAGCAATTGCTTTTGTATCCTGGTTATGTTACTGGACTGCGAACCACAAGGTCCTAGGTTCTATCCTCGCTCATAACAATCCGCAACATTTTTAAAGAAATTCCTCCACAGAAAGTCTTCTATCTGGCTGTTCGAGTACAAGAGAGCTCGTTAAATGCAAAATGCAAAGAACTAGATACATGAAATTTGGTACAAATAGTTAGCATCTAAAACATAGTTACTTATCAAATTTTGAACTAAATTCGTCATACAATTGATCATATTTCAGTCTGTACTTTCGAACGCATGTAAACACAATAACTTACAACCCAATGAAAAATCTGTGTAACAGTGAAATTCAGTATATTATCTTTCAAATAAAACTATAGTTTTGTGTCAAATTTTGGTGTCAATCGGTTAGCAAAATGTCGTCGAAAGTCCATATTCTAGCAATAGATTCAGTAAAAGATATACATAAAAAAATTCTATAAAGATCTACATAGATTCACATAAAAGATCTACATTTCATTATTATCATTCAACAATGCCATGCGATGAACTCACTACTTTATCGAGGTGCAGAGTTCTATATGTAAGGGGGGGGAGATAAGACCTTTATTGGAGTGTGTACGAGAAAGTTTCATGGTGCTCACTCCCACTGGTTTCAAATAGATTTGTTGAAATCCCCTGTGTCCAAACTAGAATACCCTCAGTTCTAATGTAAAAGGGAACTAAAAATTAGTTTTGATGGATTTGACACTTTAATAGATATGATATAAAATTCAGCACTACATGGAATACAGACCTACAGATATTGACATAGAATCATACACCAAATTTACTATAATTAGTTCCGAAGATATTTGAATTGTGACACCAAGTGCAAGAATGTAATCAGAAAAGGATTTTCCATCGCCAAATTTCATCCAAACCATAATGGAAATACAAATGGTATTAGAAATTTTGAGCTATCATACTCACAGACAGACCGAAATTACAAAACTAATTTTTCGTATAAAGGGAATTCAGATATGCGAAAAGCCTTTCATTTGCGTTGGGTTGATTTATGAAGTCTAAATAACAATTCAGAGGATAGCAAATAATTAACTCGAAGAAGCCCATTACTAATAAATTCTAAAATTATTTGCCAAAATAGTTTAATATCTTAATAAAAATTGTGTGGCTTATGCTGATATCATTAATAGAAACTGTGTTGGTCTTAGTTGCTTTTGCTTATATATTTAAACTCATGTATTAACATTTTTAACATATTAAAATATATAAATTAAAAGGGGTTCTAAGGTACATTTATGGTTTATATGTTTTTTTAATCTAAACAGTGTAAATAAACAAAAGCAATGTATTATACACCACCCTTGTTTGTTGCATAGTTTATAAACTTAACTGTAAAACAAAATTACAATTTTTATGAAATTTGAATTCATACAACAATATGGAATTCACATATATGAAATATAACATGAATTATTGAATGTATATAACTAAGTTAAAATACATTTAGATGGATTTAGACGAAAAAATAAATAATTCCCTTGTAAAGAGAATGTTTCTTTAATCTCATAAGGTTGCACATAATAGAGATTGGAAAGATTAGATTGGAATTGTTTAAACTAAATTTTAAATATCTTGATTCTACTTTTTTCAATGAAATATCAACTAAGTTGCAGATGCTTTGATGATTAAGAGTGCAAGCAGAGTTTTTGAAGGGAATTTTAAATATTCCATAAACTGTTTATTTCATTTGGTAATTTTTTTTTGTTTTGATTGGTTTAAATAGCCTTCGCTTCTATTCAAAAAACAGAAATCAAAGATTTCAGTAAAATCGTGATCAAAGCACTAATAACCTAATTTTTTTAATTGTAAAGTATTATTAATGGCTCATTCGTTTTAAAAGAAAGTGAATGCATACTTTTTTTTAGTTTTTGGTTATAAAACAGATGAAAACGTGGACTAGCAATCCAAAGAAGGCTTAATTTCAAATTAACACAGTCATAACACAATTACTAATAAAATGTGTATCTAATTTTGTGCTTTTTTTTAAAAATTAAATTAAATTAAATTTAAAAAAATGCATGCATCTTAATATACATGAGAAGTAACTCTCTCAAATTAAAACTATTCTGTGTAAAACAATAATTATTTAAAAATAAATAATAAAGAAATATTTCATGATGGAAACATTTCAATTGAATTAATTAACTAATTTCATAAAAATTAGTTATTATTTTCATTTATGATATTTGAATGCTCATTCATTACCAAATCCATTATTCATTTGTATTCAGATGATATTATTATACATTATAAGCTCATACATGCAGTATGAATGTAAAAGTGAAAAGTGGGTTTATCAGCTGATCACCAAAAGCAAATTACTACGTTAATACCAAACGATATAACCAAGATGGAGATGGTTAATTCATAATCAGAGTTTCGTTTTAGACAAAAAAAAAATTATTCAGTATGTTTTCTGAATATACTGAATCAAAAGGTAAAATATTACTTATATATAGAAATAATATATCTGTGCAATTAAATTTTTTTCAAAATTTTTTTTTAAAAAAAATTAACTGTTATTCAGTGTTAAAACCTTTTTCGACTAAGTATCATTGCTTTTAAAAATAAGGGATGCTTCAAAATAGTTTAAATATCTATTTTTGTTGCCAAATAAGATTATCTAAGGCATCATAGCTAATTGGAGTAGTAATTTATTTTTATTGAATGTGTGCTGGTTAGTACATCTTAAAATTTTTAACCATCTGAATTTTCTTAATAAATGGACCTTCATATATCATAATAAATGTACCTTCATTGCTTTTTATTAAAAATAAATTTTTAAATTATTCATAATTATGTATTAAATTATATCGCTTAGAATGGAACTATTCTTTTCACTATAGAGAAGTAAATTTTTACTGAGAAAAATTATTTACTTTCTTTTAATTTCCTGTTTATAATTTAATATTATCATATAAATAAAAGAAAATGTAATATATTGTTACAAACCTGGAAGGTTACTTCCCATCACGGTTAGTTCAATCACTGGAAAGACAGTTTTACGATCAGCTCTGTTGGGTACTTATCGGGTGCTGCGTCAGTAATCTCTGAGCTTGGCGACTATTTGGCGGCTTGGCGACGACTTTGGCGGCAAAAGAGATATTACTAGAAACTTTGAAAATTTTAGCAATTTTGCCAATAGAAACTTGATACGCCTGATTGTCCCAGAACCTTCTCGGCCGGCCCCCCAGGAACTATAAAAGATCAGCAGTCTCAAGTTGAAGTCAGTCAGAGTCATAGGCAAGTATCGAGTTGTCGAGAGGATAACGAAGCAACAGCGGCTGTGTGGAGCTCAAGCGATTGCTGAACTGATCTTTGTGTCGAGTTTTGTTGTTTATCGTGGAAGCAGCATCGAGTCCAGTGAGGTGTAGTTAGTCTAGTAGTAGTATCTAGGCAGCTGGATACAGCTAAAGCGAGGAGACAGTGAAGAATTGCAGCCGTTTGGAGCGAACGTATAATGAAGCTACGAAGATTCCCTCTCCTGTTGAATTCTACTGGACGCCTATGTGAGCTATGGTTGTTATTACTACCGATTACGACTTGTGGGCCACTGTTTGCTGCTGTGCGTTGCCTGTCTTCGTCTCGGCTGTATATATTTGTCGTCTCTGTGTATCCGTTGTTCTTGTATTAGTGTCTTCGTGTTAACTGTTTATTTATTTCTGCATTGACCAATATATCGATAAAAGAAACCAACGGAAGAATAATCCATAACAATACTCTCTATTTTTTATTTGATGCGTAATGAGGGAATATTTCTTTAATCTAAACAATAGGCAGCATGAAATAGGACAAACCATTCTCCATGGATTATTTTTAAAAATTCTTAATGTAATTTAGATGCAAATTGCAAAACATTTTTGTTCAAAAATTTTTATCACCATTTTTCTAATATAAAATATTTACTTCTTTCTATAACACATTCCTCAAATAAGAGCTTTCTTTCTTACACTTTTACTTATTAGCATTTTTATGATATCATCATTTAAAACATTTTTACCGACCATATTTGAATTATTTTTGTCACTGAATAACCTCTTCAAAGCCTCCGTATGAAATTGATTCTTAGATTTGAAGGGTTCAATTAATCCTTTAAAGAAAACGAATCTGCCAGTGCCACCATCTGCATAAAAAAAGATAATCTTAATAAAACTGAAAAAGAAAATTTTATTCTGCTCTCTTTATGACCGGTGCACTTTTCTGAAAAAGCATAAAAATAATCTCTGAAACTACCGATGAATTTAATTCACCGAATCCGCCTTCATTTCCATAATGTAATCGCTGTCTCCAAAAAGTGAAAATTAAATCACTCCTAGTTAATATCGTACATTTCATTTGCCCTCAATTAGTTTTTAAAGCAAATTTATCAATATTCATGAGATTCAATTTATAAACTACTTTTCCCCATTTTCGACGTGCCATTTTGAGTTGGAATTCAATTACTTTTATTAGAGGTTTTGAAGGGTTACAGATTTTTTATGAATTTCTTTATAGGAAAATAAATAAAATAATAAAATGGAAGCATCTCGGAACAAGTTACCGATATTGAAAAGCGTTAGAACTAGATGTGGGTCGAGTTAACTTCAAGTGCCTTCCTACCAATGAGGCGATAAGTTAATTCTTTATAGAATGGCCAATCATCTAATGTATCGGAAATGCGTTACAGGCAAATTATTGTGTATGCTCCATCTTTAATAATGTCACTTTGCTGTTGATAAAATTTGTATTCGATAGGATTTTCATAAGCTGAGTTCATCGATTATTTATCAGTTATTTTACAGTATCTTGTAAGAGTTGAAGAGAGTTTAATAAAGTTTTTTTAAGTCTTTCTTTTTCAGTTACATAGGATCTCCGCTTTTATGACAGCATGCCGCTATTATTATTAACGAATTATCAATAATAAATTTGTCAAAAAGATAAAATACTGAATTTAAAGTTATTTTAGTAGATATTTTTAGTTATTATTTCCTATATTGGAAGAATGTCCATATCTACTATTTAAAAAATAATCTAGAGAAATTTTGAAAAAATGTTTTTAGAAACTATTTTTTTTAATATTACTTTTTTACTTTCGATAAGCTAAAAATGAATATCAAAAAAGTTTTGGCAACTATAAAAACAGTATTGACAAAAGAAATATGAAAATTGAATTTGAAAAGATGTTTTTATTGTTTTTTTGTAAGAGTTAATTAAAAGGATATCTGATGAAAAGTTTAATTCTTTGAATATATGATAAAGTGATATTTAAATATATTTTGTGTTTCCGATTAGTAAAAATATAATGACTTTAAGTTTAAAAAAATTATAGGAAACAACATGGATTTATGATGTCCATTTTTTAAATATTTTTTTTTTCGTTTGAAGCCTACAATGATTGTCACATTTCGTTACCTTCAACATTTTTCTATTTGAAATCTAAAATGATCTAAAATGCAAATTTTATTGGAACTATGTAATTATTTTGCATATTTGTTAAATTCAAATAAGTATGCTGACTGGGTATATCTGCTCGAAATTATTGCAAACTTTTAAGCAATTCCCTAAAATGTATGTAGACATTTCCTTTTTTGTGCTATGAATTTATTTTATTAATAAAGCAATCCGAAAACGAAATAAAAAAATAGTTCATTTAAATTATTTTCTTTGAATTGTCTGACAAATTCATTTCGTTATTTAACAAAATCATTATTGGTTAAAAATTTAACGAAATATTCAATTTTTAATGGAGAAAATAATTGTTATATCAGAAAAACATTATAGATAATATGTAATCTTTATTCCATACCAACGGCACTAAAACAGCATAACTATAATGCATAAGTAAAAATATATTTTCTCTTAAGAAAATTACATTTTTTTAGTATTTATTAAATAGAAGATGATATTTTATTTGAAATAATTAGTAATAAATAATCTGTTAAAAACTATGCAATTAAAACAAAATTTAAAAAAAAATGAGATTGAAACGTATTGTTCTAAATATATTAATGAGAAGTACGTATGTTCTAGAAAACATTGTGTTATCACATTAATCATTTAGTTTGTTTATCCAAAAAAAAGAAAGCTCACAAATAAATGAGAATGATAATACTACTCTATTTTAACTTTTTCATAACTCTGTTCAGAGTCAATATTAAACACGTTACTGCAGTTTCCTCTGAAACTCTTTGTCATTTTATCACAATGTTAAGAAAAGTAGATTGAATAACAGAATTTTTTTGCAGTGTATTCCTATTTTTTTAATGGCTTCAAAAAAAAAAACTCAGTTCTAATAAAATTTTATTTAAAATCGGCAAAAACCGTTCCTGTCATACTTTAATTTTTACAATTAATTTATTAAAAGGATTGCTATACCTTGTCTTAATACACGAAATAATAAACGATTTCAAAATCGACCAAGATAATTAAGATAACGAAAACGTCTCATTTCCAAGTCAGAGACTAAACTTCAAAACGATGATTTTCATACTGTTTTCCTTTTTAACATAATTTAAGTAGTCATGAAAGCGATGTAAATCAGCATGAACTGATTTCATATGATTTTAATTGATATCTGTAGACGATCGCGTTACAGCAAATCTGTGGTTTGTGTGCAAATCAGGAACCGTCAAAGTAAATAAGGAACCTCTGAATCTTTAGAATATGGACTAAAGCAATCTGAAAGATGCTGTAACTCACTATTTCCCTAAGAAATTTCCTTTTTCTCAAAGAATTGAAAAAGTGTTAATTTAAACCGAAATTACATACTACGATGGTAATATAAAACCACATTAAAGATGACGATTCGAAAGAATAGAATAGAACGAAGAAGATTAATCTTCGTATTTATTATCATTCCTAGAAAATAATATCAAATTGTCCTTCTAGAAATTGAAAGCTCTTTAGAACATTGTATTAATGCAGAAAGAATTCTATTTTGAATAAAACAAATATGATTAATCGATATTAGTGAGTTATTCCATTTCCTTTCTAGTAGACTATGTATTGTATATCATGAATATTTAAAAAAAATATTTCTCTTCAATGATAAACTTTCTATAATTAAAGATGTAGATTGAAACAATAGAATAGGACGAAGAATGTTATTCATTATATTTACTAGTAATTCCGGAAAAGAATTACTATTACTGGAAAAGAATATCAAGAGATTGCTCTAAAATATTAAGCCTCTATAACAACTTATTAATGGAGAAAAAAAATCTATTTTGAATAAAACAAATATGATTTATAGATATATTCTTAAAATGAGTGAGTTATTCGATTTCCTTTTTTTAAGACTATATACCCTATATTAAGAAAGCTGTTGCTAAAAGGTGTAGTTCAAAATTTTTCATGTTTATACTTTTCTTAAATTTTAACTTAAAAACAGAAACGATATTTAAAATAGAGTATTCTTAACATCAAAAAATAAAAAAATACAGAAAAATATAATATTATATTTGCAATAAAAATGTCCAAAATAACTGTTCTAGAATTATTTCTATTGTTTCTAACAACGAAATTCAGTTTGAAAATAAGATGAAAAGTCAAACTTGAGCTTGAAAAATAAAATCAATATATTCATTTAAAATAAGAAGTCTTTTCTTCCATAATAATAAATAAAAAACTTTTATTTCTCATTTCAAAAGAACACTTTTATTCATTTAAAATTTTTAAACATGAGATCTCGTTAAATAATGGTATTTCTTTGGAAAAAAAAATTATATACCCAATTTTATTCTCCGACTAAACATATTCATTTAATTTTCAAATAATATTTCAAATTAGAATATGTTTTATATTCACCTTCTCTAACGTTCTTTAAAACATCTCATTTATTTTTCATTATGTATGTGAGGGCGAAACTTTTGAATCCACTTTTCTTAATTTAAATGAAACGTTTGGGTAGTAATAAAAATATCTAATTTGAATTGAATAAAATAGCTTTCAGACTTAAATGCAAACATTCATGTGATTTATTAATATTTATTCTATATAAATTACACGAAAAAATCAATGCACTTTAAAACTTTAAATCTCTTTTTCGAATTAAATTTAATCATTAATAAATGTCAAAATTCTTCAAAGTCAAATAAATCTAATAGTAATAAAAGTGCTGAAATATTCAAATAAAAAATATAACTTCTCAATAAGAATAAACTTTGAAAAGAAACTGTTGGAAGCAATTATTTGTACACCAACATTTTTATTCGATTCATCGAATAAAATATATTTGTATTTTAAATATTTTATTTATTGTCAAAAAAAAATGGTTAATCAACTTAAATGAATGCTAACTTCAAAGACTTCACGTTATTTCCAAATTAATTGTTATTCATTTTAAATCATCCACTTCAGTTGATTATTGTATATGCAATTCACAAAGTGACGTAAATCCCTGTATTTTTATTTATATTAGAAAATTTTATTTAAATGAGATTCAAAAGAAGACCTTATATTTTGAAAGAAGAGTTAAGTGTAATTTAGTGAAACTGAAAGAACATTTTCAAATTCCTAACTGCTTCAATAGTAAGCTCTGTAAACGAAAGAGGTTCGACGAGAAATTGAAGATTTTATTTTATTAAGCGGTTATGGTAAATCATATCAATGATTAAAAGGAAAAAACATAATGTTTCAAATAATCATTTCGTTACCGTAGTGCTCGGATTCACGGCTCTAATGTCTGTTAGAGTCATGAATTCAAATACTATGTTGTGTAAATATAGTTAATTATTTTTTTATTTTTTATTTTTTTTATGATCTTCAAAAAGAGTAGAATTTTATGACGTCATATTGCCCCTTAAAATTAAGCAAATGAATAATTTATTTGAAACTGTATACTGTCCTTTGTGATCAACTAACTTCACTTTCTGAGTATTTGTGTAGAATGGGCCAATGAAAACGATATTTGTTTTCTCAATTTTCAACAGTTATAGCTAAAAGGGAAACAATGAAGGTGGTTTCAATTTTACTGAAATCTACTTCTAAAATAATTCAGTATATATATATATATATATATATATATATATATATAAATTATTGCAAAACTTCAGATAAAAAATTGAATGGCAACTGAATTGGTATTAGTAAGAAAAAAAAATAATAAAGTTGTGTAAATATCAGTTTTGTATTGTAATATTTTCGGTAAGCTATCACGGAAAAATAATAAGATTTCTCTTATTTTTTAATTAGTTTAAACGTTTGCTAAACTTCAAAATATCACTTCTAAGTGAACATTTCCAACTTCCTAACTACATCTATGTGGAATTTCGAGCTGTTGGTCAAATGATGCGCACAAAGCAACACCAACACACTGTAACACAAATAATCTTTAGTCTTTATTTTAAAGATTTAGAAAAAGAAAGATTATTTCATATGTTTTTGAACGAATTGATTTTCCTCTAATGAAATTGAATAGATAACTTATTTCTGAAATCTGAAAAGTACGCTTTGATATCCTACAGCCAATAAAAATCTATATTTATAGAAATATGTCTTACATTATAACCAGAATATTACAAAAAAGAGAATTATCTCAACTATTCAACTCTATTTCTATTCAACTCTAACTCAACTTCAGATGAAGTAGGGATTCATGTCTTGTGTCCTAGGACAATTTATCTACAACGATAGAGTCCCCATCAATAGTGCGTACCATAAAGTCTACCCAAGAATCACGGACAAGGATTAGAAATGACCATCGAAGTCCTATCACTGATGGGACTTTCTTTTTATGAGGGTAGCTCGTGACTACGATTATATATGTCCAATCGTGATTGATGACTTTGGAGTTCAGCATTCATAAATCATGTCAATAGCCTGAAAACCAAGAACGATTAAGAAATCATCCCAAATCTTAATTTCTATACTAGAAGGTATGAGGTTCAGAAACGGGAAAGTTACATAGACGAGATGAAAAATACTCTGGGTAGTTCGACACGATCAATTGAAAAGAAATAGTTTGTTTCTTTTAATAGATCCTAGGTAATACTTGGATAGAATTCTTAGCTTTCTACGTTTGGAAACAGGCGTTTATCATTATATTGATTCGAATGTTATCTCCTTGTGTGAAAGGCACAATTAAAATTATATTTTCAGATATGAAAGTAGAATTAATTCTTGATATATGTAACAAAATTATCCTTTATGCTTGTTTAAAAATGGTAAAACGTTAATAATTAGTGTTCGAAATCATATCTATTTTATTTAGATGCTTTAGATTATTGTTATAATGATTTGCAATTAGCAATGCTTTAAAAAAATGCTATTTCTCTTTAATACTCAATAATTCAATTTTTTTCTACAAATTAAGATAAAAAGCCCAAAAGAATGTGCATTGATAAATTATCTATTTTTAGATGTAGAAATTCAGTATTCACTATAAGATTATTCGAAATATTTGTACTTGATGTTTAGGCAAATAATACAACAAATTTACAATAAAAATGGCGCATACTTAATTGTAATCTTTTCCTTAATAGAAAATACAATATGTAAAAAATGAATCTACATCTTAATGAATAATATATAAATCTTTAATTTATTTTTATGAATATCAGGGTTTAACAATTATATTTGTCGGAAAATCATCGTGGAATTGCGTTTCAAATATACTTGTTATTAAGATAAGTGAAGTTTTATTAAAAATGTCACATAGTATAAATTTATTTCATAGAAAATACAATAATTAGTGAATTAATTCATATGATAATGTATGAGTAAGTATACCAATTATTTTATTTTTATAAATACTAAATATAATAATGATATTTCTAATAATATTTGAGCTTATTATTTAAACAGAGTAACAATAATAGGCTCACATTTTATGACATTTTTCATTAGCAGAAAACATAAAATGTTGAATAACATATAGAACAATATTTAAAATATTGTCTTTAATAATAGTACACTATTTATTAAATACTGTCTTTCCATTTATTTCTTTGAGATTCTCGATCATAACCACAAAATTCAGTAGAATTTTAATAGTTATAAATTCGGTGCTCTTTTAATGCAAATATATATCCATCAATGCGAGATCTTATTGCTTTTAATATATAAGAATTTTTTATTGTATTCCAATAGATTTGAAATGAAAGTTAATTTATTAGAAGTAAGAATAATTGCTTTTATTAATTTTTTAACTGTTATCTTTACAATTAAAATCCCTGTATCATTTTCATTAAATTTTGTACAATATGTGTGCAATTCTACAATGAATTGTTTCTTTTTAGTAATAAGTGCATAATTAAGTAACATTCTCTTGCAACATAGTTACTTCTGATATACGAGGACGTATTATTATTGCTTGAATTAATTATGTATATGTCTCTAAGATCTGTTAAACAAAAACACTTTCTTTCAATTTAAATGATTTATGAAAAAACCATTTTCTCATAAAATTTATTTCTGTAATTTGATAGTTTTCTTCAATATTCTAGTGAAAGAGCTTCAATCCCATTGATAATTCATTTTTTCGTCAAAATTTCTTCCATTTTTCAAGTTTATTATACCACTAATTGCTTGTAATTTCACATAAAATGCATGTTATTATTTTATTATTGACTAATCGCCTCGGAAGACCAGCTGGGTAGCTAGGAATATTGGTTATATATAATTCCAAGTAAATTGTTTAGATATAATATCATGTCCGTAATTCTGCCAAATTGTCTGACATTAAAACCATGGCATTTAACTTGTATATCTTAAGTTCTGCTTATATCGCGCATTATATCGAAAGATATAAGCAGATATTTTCGGACTAATAGAAATTCAATTACTTCTTAGCACAATCAAAAACATGAATATGCAAATCATGCTCCTTCTAAAAACGAGTAAAATTCAGCTTAAGTTTAAATTAATTAAAATCTTCATTAAAATTTCCAAAAAAACCTATCTACAAGTTTACATTCTTTAATATATGTCATATTCTTTATTGACAAATATTTACATTTGACATATATTCTTCAGTATTTGTCATTTTTGTTGCTGTAGATTAAACTGTCAGAGCACCAACATACAGACACATGTACATTATTTTTTTATAAAAACATCAGAATTTTAGCTATATAAAGGAAAGAAAAATAATTAAAACTAAACAATTATGAGTACTGGTTTTAGTTAGAAAATTATTTTTAGAAATTCATACAATATCTGTACAAACATTCTTATACCAAGCATTTCTGAATAGAAATGTCTTCCAACGTCAGAAACCCTGTTCTATGTAAAAAAAAAAAAAAAAAATCAAGCAACAAATTTACCAACAAGGAGCAATAAAGAGATGCCCTTAACAATTTATTACCTCTTCAGTTGAATTAGCTATCGATTTCAGTTCACTTAGCCTTGAAGTCAAGACCCTATTCCAAAGCCCCTTGCTTCTGCGTTAGCACATATAATCACTCATATATTACTATCTAAAATAAAATGATCACATTTTTAGAAAAGTGGTACTGAGATTTTAGAAACTCATTTATTTACTTATTCTTGCTCCGATTCATTCCTATCCTATTTTCTTTCATTTTGCATTCTTCCCTTGAAAATATGTGTGTATCTTATTGTATATTATGTTTCCGCGATTGTTTGCCGCATCGTCCTTAGTAGATTAGAACATAGCTCAGATCAGAGTATAAGGAAGACATAATCGTCATTTTTTCACATCACAGCAACAGGAGGGAGTATTTATTGCCTAGCAGATTTACGTTAAAACTTTGGTTGATGATTCGTCTCGACCGAATCCGAAATTTTACAAGATCATGACATACTTCAGAATGGATTGAAGCTATAACTCTTATTTTAATAAAAACAGTTTGTTGGAGGTAAATATAAAACAGCACCTTTTGCTCTGTATCACTAAAGTTTCATAAAAATAAGACAAACTACTTATTTTAGTTTATAGTAAATTCTCATGCTAGATTTATATAAATTCTCATTATTAAAAGTCTCGCATTACTGAATATTCGCCAGCACAGAAATAATTTGTTAATGATGTTGTTCTTGCTTAATCTTTAATTTGATTCACTGATTTTGTCGCAAATTTGTATTTTTATATATTTGCGAAATGTGACTTTTAAAACACGCTACAACAAACACCATTTGTAACTGTTTGAAAAATTATGTATCAATCTCTCTCTCTCTCTCTCTCTCTTTATATATATATATATATATATATAACCAATCTTAAGTAAGAAAAAGTTTGAAAACGAAACAAAAACAGTTTCGAAATCGCAATTAAAATTTATAACCTATTTAAACTAAAACCAAAAAAAGAACTTCATAGTATTTAGAGAGCGCAATTGCAGCTACTTCTAAAACACAGATGAATTGATACAAAAGTATTAGAATCAAGTTAATAGGAAAAAAACAAAAAAAATCAAATAAAAATTAAACCAAAAAAATTATAAAAAATATAAAAAAAAAGAATCCGGCCTGAAGACTTTTTCAAGGGTCACCCTCAGGCAGGGATTCAAAGAAAGGGATTTTTTCTGTGAGGAAATACATACATTGTCTAATAATGATTCCTCGTGACCCGAAAATCCCTTGAAATTTTGCTCAAGAGATATACCATTTTAACAGAAAGGAAATATAAAACAACAAATTAGAAGAAATTAACCACAACAAAGTAAAAATACAATAACAAAAATAACAATAAAAACAAAAAATAGCACTAAAATTAAAAATTAAAAACGAAAAGGCCAGTACATATCATCAACAGTCAAAGAAACTTTAAACATCGATTGTGATTTCCTGTTTTTAAAAAACTAGCGGTAAATTATGTAAACAGATGTAGGCTCCCAGCGCCATCTATTGAGTGATCCAATATGCAAGGAAAGTTCTATTTTTATTAAAGCCAAAGGATTAATCCCAAACCGTACCTTGTTTAATTAAAAAATTGACATTACAGTAATTTCTAGGAAATTAATTTTTAATTAAATTTTTAAGGAGGTTGTTTAATGCTTCAATATATAAATATATATGTAAGAAAATTTTATATAATATGATTTTTAAAAACACATTGACATAATTTTATCAAAATAGATGATTAGTCACCAAATTTAAATATGCTTACCTTTCCTAAATTTCATTTGTAGTGTTCAATTTTGAAATAATTGAATGATGCGTTTAAGAATGTTTGAAGGATTTATATATAAATATTATTGGTGTTCCGAAATATATTATATTCAATTAATAAATACATTATATTTAATCAAAATTAAATATTCTAAACATTATATTTAATTTTTATTAAATATAATGTTTAGAATATTTAATTTTGAGCATGATATTTAAACCCTTCAAAAATCAAATGAAATTTGCTGAATTACCTTCAATCGTTATGATCAAACATTCTTCCCTGTAGGAATTGCTTCTTAAAGTTCTAAAAGACTGCAATCTTCATTAACAATGCTTTTTTTTACTGCCACGTGAAGCAATAAAGCCCAAATTTTTCTGCCATATTGTTTCAAAGGAAGAATATTTGTAGAAATAATCAGCTTCATAGGTATTAGAAATAGTATTTACTTTCCCATATTTTATAACGTTTTTTGAGAACTCAAAGTAGGATAATGACTCAGAAAATACCGAATAATTAACGATGAAGCCAAAAAATATCTAAATAACTTATGCCGTAATATTTTAATTGCAAATAAATGCGGTAATAATTTACCTACATTTAAGTTACTTAAATTGATTGCTATTTCAATATAATTTTTCAATTTTAATCTGCAGTTTGAAAATTTTAATTAATTAAAGGAATGTAACAAAGAAATGAGAGAAGATAATAATGAAAAAATCAAATTTATTAATTTTGACGTTATATTTTTAATAAAATTAATTATGAACTAATAATTGCTTAGGTAATATAACAAATCCATTGCCGGCGTCCTGGCATAGGGGTAGCGTGTCTTCCCCGTGATCTGGGCGTCCCGGGTTCGAGTCCCGGATTGGGCCTGGTTGTTCTTCTGTTGTTCTATCTGTGAGATGTGTGAATGTGCCCTCCTGTAAAAAGGGGTTGTGCAAGCGAATGAGTGATGCGTGAGTAGCAAAGTCGTACTCTTGGCCCTAGTTGGCGCTGCTATAAAAAAAAAAATAAGAGACGTCCCCCTCAGGCTTAAATCGCTGTCTTCGTAACAGCGGGCTTGTCAGTGGCAAGTGCCATAAGAAACAAACAAACAAACAAATCCATTAAAAGCTTATCAATTTACTTCTGAAAATTAAAAATATCAATGTTTTTTAGTTATAAATAAATTAGTAATTGAATAAGGAAAGGTGGTGTAATTAGCGATAAATGAGTAAAAACCTTATACCGTAAGGATTTTCCTTTGATAATTTAATGCTGTTATTATAACTTTCTATTATTTTTTACAGCTGCTTTATTGCTTTTTCATTTTGTTATCTATTTTTGGACAATTGTAAAAGGCGCTTGAAAATTAATGCAAAATTAATTAAATATATGTTTTTCAAAGTTAAATTGCTTATTAAATTATTTACAAATTAGCAAATATATGGTTAAAATTTTCTCACGTATTTGAAATTAAAAATCTAGATATTAATGTTTTGGTGATTATTATTTAAATTATGTTATGGAAATATGAATAAAATCGAAAAGAAATAAGGATCATTGAGCAGTGCTGTCTTTTTGAAGCTACAATTCTTCCACAGTAACAATGCACATAACGTCTCTACCTTTATGTTTAGGCATCGTATAGTTTCTCAAGAATACCATTTTACAGGAAAATTTATTGAGAATACAAAAGAAATTATGAGATCAAAAGGCGAGCTTTCTCATTTGAATGTGTACTTCAGATAATCATTTCATTCATTTGACTTAGAAATAATAAAAAGAAATAACCGATATCGAATAAAATTGGGAATTTTCAGACAGTAAGGTAATCAAAGAATGAAGAATTGATTAAGTAAAAGACCTAACTGTTTACTTTTACCCATTGTTAGGATCGTATTCAGAAATTTCCTTTCAAATCTATCGCTTTATAGATAATATTATTGGACTGAAATAGATTCGTGTATGTAAACAGGAAATATTTAGATATTGAATGTAATCCTGGAGAGCACAACGCTGAAGTAAACATCTCTCTGTTCAGTTCTGAACATTTCAATTCTTTCTGATGGATTATGAGATTGCTTTTCGTAATGATGAGTTAAAGAAGATTATTTTGAAGTTATATCTTTTTTTTTTATTTACTTCTCTTGCCTTCCGGAAAACAAGTTTCAAATTTACAAAATTCATCATTCGTGCAGAAAATTTTTAAATAAGCAAAAATAATGGAGTTGGAGATTGGAAATTTCATTTCAGATATTTTTGATATAAATGATACATTTTCGTCTCACATTCACTTCGTTTCATCGAAGAAAAAGTTTTCTGCAATATGGATCACATATAGCGTTAATACAAAATATACCTTAAACAAATTTTAGACGCTTGCATTTCAATCTGAGAAGCAAAGATTGAAGATATTCTAAGATTTCGAAATGAAAATGAAAGGAAACGCGCTTTCCCTCAGATTGAAGAGGCAGACACTTTTTTTTGACATAATTTACTTTCAATTATGGATCATATATCCTTAATAAAAATATTCAAGCGAGAAATCTTGAATAATTTTATTAAATAATCTATAATATTAATTAGCAATGTAATTAGTTTCATAGGGAAAAAATGAAATTGTATGAATACCATATCAATGACCCGTAGCATTAGCTACCAATTACATTTAATGGTTTACCAACGAAAACGACGGGTTCCAGAAAATACAAGAATCATAGTGTTATAATTATTAGGACTCGAGAATCAATGATACTTCTATAAGATTCGATATCACTTCCCGTGAATAATTAGAAGGATACTCTTATTGAATGCTTTCTTTGAAGTGTTAATTGAGGAATGAACTTACTAAGAGCAATTTAAGTGTCTTGAACTGCAACGATTATTTAAAAAAAATATTTGCTGTTGGCTAATGTGGTGTTGTTGATTTCTGCAGGTGCTGTCTTCAGTAAGTTTAGGCTGTGCTTTGTTTTCACTGTTTCGTGATTTCTTGTGGAATAACGCTTCCTTATCCGTTATTGGTCATCCTTGACACTTCTTACCTTATGCCAACCGGATGATTTTTGTGACTATCGTCTGAGCTATGGTTGAATGAATCTGGGATGTGAGACTCCAGAATCCGAACTTAAACATTATATCGAATGTAATTTCTCAATTAATAAAACCTGATAGAATAATAGGAACATAAAATTGAAAAAAAAAAATTAATTGCATGTTTTTTCTGCAGTTTGGACGTTATAATTTCTATATAAGATCTTTTTTATTGTGTCTATTGATTAACTATTCATCTTCATGCTTACTTCGATATTTTTCGATTGGATATGACATTTCAATGGATATGCCATATCACATCAACTATATTGGATATGACATTTCATTATCCGAACTCACACATCACATCAACTTGAAGTAACGGATTAAATGAATTCTTTGATATTGGATTTTTGAGATTTTGAGCCATGACTGAATATCAAAGTAAAGATCTAAGTGCCACAATACATTCTTTTGGAACTGCGCATGGCACAAACGTCTGCAGTTGGATATTTAATTCCTTCAGCTATTCACAAATAACATATCCTCTTTTCATTTAGATACCGAAGTTGCTTTTATAACATTCCAAAGAGAAATCTTAAGGGATTGCAATTAGATTCTTTGTGGGTTTTAAATTAAATGGCGAAATATTTTTTTCTCAGAAGTAAATGTATCTATAACATTTTTTTTTTTAATCTAGAGTTGTTATAAAAGACGATTAGATGCACATTTTTACGCATATTTTAAAAGTAAACGTAAAATGTTTTCGGCATATCGAAACATGTAAGCTCCTTTAAAATCCTCAGTAAAAAACTTCTTTTTTCTTGATATCACCTTGGTAAGTGATCTCACAATCAAATCGATTAATGACCAATGGAGGACGTCCTAATCTCTCTTCAGCTGCATGTTGGCTGCCGCACGTATCCGCAATTAATAAAAGCCTATGTGTACGAATGCATCATTTTTCAATCGTGTAATTACATAAGTGAATCTTGGGAGAGTGATGAAGTCCCCTTTCTTCGGGACACTTAACATTGATTGGATTGTCTACCACAAACATCCAATGAGGCGCAGCGACATCGCCGAACCGAGCAATAAATCCAATAACGCTGATTGCTGACATCAATTAAGTGAATATATTGACATCTCTGGTCAAATTACGCTCGCTGCATTTAGCTGTCCTTGCACTACGACCGATACAAGTGATTTGGATTTCCGGCACCGTTTCTTTCTGCGTCGTTAGAAGCAGCTTTGTGTATTGGTGGATTAATCTAGCAGTTTCTGGAATGGATTGTTTTGGAAGAACTGCTAAGAAAATTTGACTAAATTGGATAGTCAATGATTTGGTTGAATTATAATATCCATCGATTAAAAGTTCTAGTAGTTCAATCAATTATTATTAGTAAATAAATCTTTAATAGATACATTATTTTAATTTTTTTTTTATAATGCAGATATTTGAAGAAACCATTTTAAGTAAATGATAATTAGTTGTTTTAAACGTAAATAAGTTTCAACAAAATTAAAAAGAAGTCGAAATTACAAATGCACCACCCTTATTTTAATAATATTAGGTAGATTCCTATAGGAAGACTAGCTATTGCAATGGTTCTCATGTCAAGACTTCGAACATTTTTTTTTAACAGTAATGGTACTTAGAACCCAATACCACCATTCAAAAGTTTATATATATCTATATCTATCCATCTCTCTCTCTCTATATATATATATATGCATACAAGACTTTGCTCTTGTTATCTTGTGTACAGGGTAACTAGAGTAATTTTGTTTGTACTTTAATTTTTTTGGAATATGTTGTTAGAAATGTAAAAATGTCAGACAAGATTGTAAATGGGCCATCTAGTTCAAACGGGGTGGAAATGTTTCGGGAGGGTTGAAATGTTTATTTCGCTATAACTTTCCTAATATTGAAGATAGATAAATAAATACAATTAGCCAAATTAGTGCTTCAGGAAGACGAACAACTTGTGTATTTAAAGTTTTTCGATAAATACAATATCTTAGAAGTTAAGGGCTGAAAAGTGATGATTTACAAGCCCTAATTTTGACTATTTCTATCATCAATATTTTATGTTGCCAGATAGAAAATTGGATGTAAAGAAATCTACCTTTGTCTTCAGGCTTTCCGAAATGATTTTTCTTGGAATCAGGGAAGGGCACTATTGCAACAACAAGAAAAATGACACATTCTATTCCAAATAGATCAAAATTAGTATTACTTTTCAATGCAATTAATTCAAAATTTTAAACGCAATTTAATATAGGTTTTTATTTATTCAATTTATAATGAATATCCCATGTGTATAAAAAATGTAAACGATCAGGTTTCACGTACTATTAAGATAAGTAATCATATTTCTTAAATTGATTTAAAATTCAAGTAAAAATTGTTTGCAAATATATTCTTTCCTAATCAAATTAATTTATAATACACGTAAACAAATTTTGTAAATTGCTGTATTCTAGTTAAATTAATTTAAAATTTGAATAAACGAATAATGTATATATGATGTTTTTTCAATTAAATTAATTTACATTTAGAATAAACATGTGATATAAATATGTGCTTTTCGGCCCGAATTAACTTAAATTCCAAATAAATAAATGGCATAAATATGCAATTTTCTGACCGAATTAATTTAAATTCTAAATAAATAAATGGCTTAAATATGTACTTTTCTACCCGAATTAATTTAAATTCCAAATAAATAAAGAGCTTAAATATGTACTTCTATGCCGAAATTAATTTTAATATATACGCTTAATAATATTAATAAAGATTAAAACTTTGCATTGATAATAAATAGGAGAAAAAAAACTGATTCCAAGAAACTATATTATATATAGAATTAAAATTCACGAATAAAAATTATTAAATTGGAATTTATAATTTTAATGCAGAAATAAAATGTTTATTTTTAAAAATTATTTGATTAATTTTTTATAACGTTCTGCTGCTGAATAAATTCTTAGCCGGGACAGCCTGGTTGGTAGGGCGTTGGATTCCCATCCCTTCGGTTGCGAGTTCGAACCCCACCGGTCGAAGACTCTCCGTGTGTGTGGTGGCTATCGCACATATAAATCGGTCGTTGTCACAAAGTTCTCCATGTCGAGAGTAATACCACTGGGGATACTGGATCAGGGGTGGTTGTTCTCTGATTCAAGTGTTAATTGCGATCTGTGGATGAGAGAATGAAATGCATGAATGAAGACCGCCCCGTTAAAAGGGTTGTGACGTGTGTAGCTAAGTCGTACTCTTGTCCCTAGATGGAGCTACTGAAAAAACAAGAGCCCACTGACTTTTGAAGTCAGTGGGATTCTCTATAACAAGGGCCATTAGAAACAATAATAATTTTCAGACTTCTTTATGAATTTCCTGGAATATATTTCATAATGGTAATGAGATACCAAATGATTAACGTTTTGGAGATTCTCATGAGTTTATGGATGCATTTTGTGCTAATTTTTTATTAAATAGTTGTAAAACTACACATCTAATAAGTTATACATATGAAATTTGATCTAGAGTAAACAAAAGCGATAGTTTCGACAAATTATTTCGGCACCAAAAGTGGTTAACTTAAAAAAAAAAAAAGCAAACAGTATTCCAGATATTAAATTAAAAGTAAATTAATAAATTTATTATTTGAGCTGATTTATGCATAGTATAAAACTAAATGAGGAAATCTGCTTGGAAATAAAAAGAAAATGTGTTAGAAATTAGACTCCGTAAATCCAGCATATATTGCTGTTGTACAATTATTGGCTCAAATTACTTCATTTTAACGTGGCATCATTGCATAGAATAGAAGCGTTTCCATCAAAAATTTATGTGTTGGAGACTAGATTATGTAAATATAGCATTTGTTACTGTTGCACAATATTATAATTTATTGTGCTCAAATTACTTCATTTTAGTGTGGCTTCAGTACACGGAATGTAAGGATTTCTAACAAAATATTATGTGTTGGAGACTAGATTCCCTAAATCTAGCAATTGAGGCTGTTGCAAAGCTATTCCGCCTTATTGGATTCAATTTAATGTGGCATCAGTATATTACAAGGGTTTCTATCAAGGTTATCTTAGTAAGCTAATTGCAATTTTATTCAAGCCCCCTAAATTTTAAAATTACATCGTGTACAAATTAAACTTCTGAACTATTGATTTCCGAACTAGAAAAAAAAATCACTACACTTCCTTTTCTTTATTTCACAGCCATAATTAAAAAAAATAAGAGTTCTGAAAAGTGATCTATATAATGTAAAGAAATTGTTTTAAAAGCCAAATAAATTTAATTTGCGCTTCTTGAAATTTCTCCATGAAATCGTTTCCTTGAGCTCTTTTCTCTCTTCTGAACTACTGATTCACGGATTAGAAAACAATTTACTGCACTTTTAGCACTTGTTTCCGCATCTTTATTAAAAAAAATAAATTTAAAAAAATGAATTCTGAAAAACAATGAAGAATATTTATATAACTAAAAAATTTATTTAAAAAAATCCAATAAATTTGTTGTCTACTTCTTGAAATTTCTCTTCTGAACTTCTGATTTATTAATTAGGAAAAAATCACTACACTTTCTGCATCTTATTCCACATCCTCATTTTTAAAACATTTAGAAAGTTCTGTTAAACAATGAAGAATTGCTACACAATATAAAGAAATTCTTTAAAAATAATTAAATTTAATTCCCGCTTCTTGAACTTTCACCAGGACATCGTCATCTTGATCTCCTTTGTCCCACTCTTCCGGATTAGAAAAGATTCACAGCACATCTTGTGCTTTTTTCTATATCTTTATTTTACTGAACTATCTTAAAAAAATTTAAAATAATGAAGAATTTATGTAAAATGCAAAGAAATTCTTTAAAAAACTCAATAAATTTCATTTACTTTTCCTGACATTTCTCCAGGAAATATCCACTTTGATCTCTTTTCTCTCACTCTTTCGGATTAGGAAAGATTCACTACGTATCCTCTACTTTATTCCGCTTCCTTATTTTAAAAACTTTAAGAAAGTTCTGTAAAAGAATGAAGAATTCCTGTAGAATGCAAAGAGATTATTTAAAAAAAAATAATTTGCATTTCTTGTACTTTCTCCATGAAATCTTCACCTTGATCTCTTTTCTCTCTTCTGAACTATTGATTCAAGGATTAGAAAGAAATTCACTGAACTTCATGTATCTTATTCACATGCTTATCTTAAAAATTGTAAGAAAATTCTGAAAATCAATGAAGAATTCTTATATAATGCAAAGAAATTCTTTAAAAAAACAAATAAATTTAATTTGCGCTTCTTAAAATTTCTCCAGAATAATGTCACCTTGATCTCTCTACTGAGCTAATGATTTGTGGATTATATAAAAAAAAATCACTACAGTTATTGCACCACTCATCCTTATTTTTAATTTTTAAGAGAGTTCTATAAAAGAATGAAGAATTCATGTAAAATACAGAAAAATTCTTTAAAAGGCCAAATAAATTTAATTTGCGCTTCTTGAATTTTCTCCAGGAAAACGTCACCTTGAATTCTTTTCTCTCACTCTTCCGGATTAGAAAAGATTCACTACACATCCTGCACTTTATTCCACTTCTTTACTTTAAAAACTTTAAGAGATTTTTGTAAAAGATTGGAGAATTCTTATATAATCGAAAAAAATTCTTTAAAAATCAAATAAATTTAATTTTCTCGTCTTGAAATTTCTCCAGAAAATCGTCACCTTGATCTCCTTTCTCTCACTCTTCAGGACAGATTTATAGATAGGCCAAGATCCACCCCATAACATTTATTGGGGTGTAACATTAGAAAACAAGGCGTGAGAACAAATGATAGCAATCAGTTACACAAATCATCAGTGGCAGACAAAAGAATTTTGACACTTCTGGGATAGGATGTTGTGCCCATGGGAGCTATGCTTCACCAAGATTCGCGATGCCATCTCCACTAAAGTAAAAATAAAAAGAAAAGCATTTGTTATCGTTAACGCCCAGCCCTATCACTTTTAGTTTACTTTAAGGCACACGCAGACTTTTGAAGCGAATATGAATTATTTATACCCCTGTGGAAACTCGACCTGAACGTATCGAAGAGACTTTTGTCAAACTTTTAGAGATGAGCTAAGCGATTTACAATGAATCGCCTCTTAAATTAGTCTCAATCTTCCTCAGATGAAGCTTAGGAACGAAAAGTGTGAAAACTGTCAATACTTATATTGATAAAAGAAGTATATTGTCTTTCAGAAATAGTATTTCGAGTATAAATGAAGTGCTAAATGCAAATAACAAGTATCTACTTAATACTTATTATTTTTGGATATTCTAAGCGATTTATAATTAATCTTGCTCTGCGTGTGACCTTCGATTTCTGGAGAATAATCTTGAAAGATATTTCTTAATGCTTCATAAAAAAAAAAATCTTTCAAAAATTCTTATGTATACGAAATTCATATGTAATAAATAATAATTTATTTTATATACCTTCAATCTCAGAATAATAATAGCAAGTGAATATTTAAGACGGAATTATTGACGAATGCTGCTGAAAGCTGTGTTGTTGCACAACATTGAGAAAACTTTAATCATAATCAATGTTCCATGCCATCGGTCATTGATAAAAATATATTATATTTCAGAAATAGTATTTGTAGCTTAAATGAAGTGCTAAATACAAGTAACACATATTTACTTAATACTTATTACTTTTTGGGCATCTAAACGATTTTTAATTAATCTTGTTCAGCATGTGGCCTTTAATTTCTTGAGAATAATCTTCGGAGAGATTTCTTATCATTAACATTTTATAAAATAAATTATTTCTTCATTCAAAAATTTATATCTATAGCATATTGAAAATTTAGGATTTCATCATTTGTTAAATGATAAATAGTAATTTAATCCATACACCTTCTGACCTATAATAATTGTAGCAAGTGAACGTTTAAAATGGAATTATTGACGAATGCATCTGTTGTAGCTCAAATTTGAGAAGAATTTAATCAAAATAAACATTACATGTCATCGGTCATTTGTAAATAATGTCAATTATTAATATTTATATTGATAAAAGAAATATATTGCCTTATACAAATAGTATTTGTAACATAAATGAAGTGCTAAATACAAATAAATAACAAATATTTACTTGATACTTATTCTTTTTGGCTATCTAAGTGATCACTAATTAATCTTGCACTGCATGTGGCCTTCAATTTCTTGAGAATAATTTTTTGAAACATTTTTTTATGATTACAATTTTTTTTTCTTTCAAAAATTCATATCTATAACGTATTGAAGTATTCATGATTTCTTCTTTTGTGAAGTAATAAATAGTAATTTAATTCATACACCCTTTGTCCCATAATAACAATAGCAAGTGAATATTTAAAACTGAATTCTAGGCGAACACAGCTACAAATTATATTATAGCGCAAACTTTCAAAGACTTTAATCAAATTGAGTGTTCCAAATCATTGGTCATTTGTTTTGGCAGATTTGTTTTAGCAGTTTTTAAATTAACCTAATTATTATTATTTTACTAATTTCATCCGCTGGTTGAAATCAATTGTTTATTTCAGTTGAATGCAATACATCGTTAAAATAAGAAGAAAAAAGTGATAATTATCAAGGAATGATGCAGTTGCGATTGTTCAGTTCTTGATGCATTAAAAGAAAAAAAGAAAGCTATAATCGAGTTTTCTGCAAAACAATTTGTGCAACCTAATGACCGCATTATTTGTTTGGAAACCTGCTTTTGAAAACAATTGCCATGGTAAATCGTATGTTATTGTTGATTGTTTGCAGAAACATATCTGTAGAAGTAAATGCTAAGTTTATAGCTAAAAATATGGCATATTCTTCGTAACAGAAAGTACAATATACGAGAAGCAGTTCCTAAATCTATATCATTCCAAATTTCGAAAAAAAAAAAAAAAAAAAAAAAAAAAAACTAGAAAACAAGCCTCAAGCTCGGGGGGAAAAAACGATTCTTTCAGAAAAAGAATAAGAATAAAATTCTTCAAAGTCGCGGGATTCTATTTACAAGTTTAAAGTGCTATAACGAAATTATTGTAATATCCAAACTCTCTCTGAGCCCTCAAAAAAAAATTAAGACTAGTATTTTAAATGTTACCTGGATTAATTTAAATGTTAATCCAGTTTCTTCATAGTAAATGGTGCGTTCTATATTTATTTTCTTTATTATTCTGGAACAAAATCAATTCTTGTTGTTGTTTCTAATGGCAGTGATTTTAAACCGGAAGAGCGTCTCTTTTATTTCAGTAGCGCCATCTAGGGCCAAGAGTTCTATTTGCTTGCACAACCCCTTTTTACAGAAGGGTACATTCACACATCTCATAGATAGAACACAGATGAAGAACAACCAATATCGAACCAGGACTCGCCCCTGGAACCCATGATCACGCAGAAGACGCCCTACCCCTATGCCAGGACGCAAGCCTTCTTAAGCTCTTAATATTATTATGGGAGTATTATTTTTGATTATTTCAGCAATATACAATCAGACTTTCTTAATATTAGTACTGTTCAAACTGAGATGCATAAGGTAAAAATCATCACTCTTTTTTCAAATTAAAACTATGATGCTGAAATTGTTAAAAAGAGCCTGAAAAACATACAACTATTAGTGCTAACTGTCCTCTATAACTTTTTAAAACAATTTTTTATTTAATTTTTAATTTTCATTTTCAGACTACATATTTTACGAAATATTTTTTGACAGTAATATGGATAATCAGAGAAAATAAATCTGCCATTTTCTTATTTTTTCCAATGAATTCATTTCGACTAAATTTTATTTCAATTCGTCTGAATAGGCTCCATAAAAATTGGAAAATAATTCATAATTTTTATAAACACAATTTATTTATTCCATTTTAAATTATTAGGACATAAGATGAAATAAAATGATCACACGGTGTATATATCGAAGAAATTCCAAAACATTGAATATAGAAAATCAAATCTTTATTTATGAAAATTAGAAGTATAATTTAATTATTTCTACAAAATTTATAACTTTTATTAATATAGTATTACATTTTTTAATGTTTCAATGGAATAACATGATCAAGTGATGTCTACTTGGAAATAAACTCCAAATAATCCAAGGTGGTGAAAAACAGTAATCAAATATTTATTCATGAGGCTGAAAAATATAATTTACCTGCACACATTTTATTACACAATTTAGTTAATAAATTCAAAAGCATCGCATATGTAGCGTATAGAAAAGTAATCTCAAAAGGTTACGAAAATCTTTCTTTGTCCTTTGTCCTGTCTCACAAACAAGAATAAAATCAATAATGAAAAATAACTTCTTTTATGAAATGAAAAGCAACAAATACGGTCATATGTTTGTTACAGAATAAAATGATGAGATACAGAAAGAAGAAGAAAAAATGTCGAAACGTGCGTTTATCTTTTTTCTCTTTTTCTGTTTCTTTTTTATTTTAGGATTGAAAGCCTTCTAGTTCTTTGGAGAGGGTCCAAGTTCCAGGGAACATAGCAGGTATTTCTACAAAGAAAAAGAGAGGAACAAGTTTGCAATTTCTTTTGAGTTATTTTCATCATCTTCTATAATACTTATTGTTGGAAGTAGAGATATATCCTGCTTTTAATTGAAATAAGTTGGGAGATTTTCATGATTGAGATATGTTTTCCTCTTTTATATTTTTTATATTTGCTCTGAATGAAACAAGTTGTTCTTGTTCATTGATTCGTCAGGAATATCGCTTTGTTTAATTTAAATTAAATATCTTATAGACAATTTAATGTGTATGATTATCTCAATAAAAGAGGGTGTTCATCTAATAAAGTCAAGTCACATCATAGCGACATAAAAATTAAACATCTGGATAATCTATTTCTAAATAGCAGATTGTTTTTGACAGTAATGTAGTTTCGCTTTCTAATTTCTTATGTAAACTTTCTCAAATAAAGGGTCGAATCATGCCATGATGACATAAAAAAAACTTAAATAGCAGGATTATCTATTTCAAAATGGCACATTATCTTTGACAGTAATGAAGTTTCACTTTCTGATTTTTTTCTTACTTAAATTTTCTCAAATAATGGGTCGAGTCATATCATAGTGACATTAAAAATTTAAGTATCTGGGTAATTGATTTCGAAATGGGACGTCATCTTTCACAATAATGTAGTTTCACTTTTTTTTTATTTCTTATGCAAACTTATTCAAATAATGGGTCGAGTTATATCATACTGATATTAAACATTTTAACATCCGAATAATCGATTTCAAAATGGCAAGCTGTTTGTGACAGTAATTTAACTTCACTTCTTGATTTCTTACATAAACTTTCTCAAATAATGGGTCAAATCATAGTGACATTAAAATCTTAAACATTTGGATAAATTTCAAAATGGCACGTTGTCATTGACAGTAATGTACATAGTTTCACATAGTGATGGTATCTAGTAATTATTTGAGAATGTTTCTTACGTAAAATTTCTCAAATAATTTCTAGAATCTTTCTTCTTTAACTTTCAATAATGTAAGAAGATCAAATAATTAAACATTCGATGAAATAATGAAAACGATTTCAAATTCAAAATAACTATGAAACGAAAAAAGCCATTGAATCATCATTCTTACAAATCATGCAAAAATATTTTTAAATAGTCAAAATTCCAAATTTTTTGCAAATCATTTAAATTGATATTAATAAAAAGGATCTTTTAAAATTTTAATATGGTGTAGAAATTAGTTTATTAAATAATATTTTTTTCAGATTTATCAGAGAAAAACATCAAAATATTGCTCAAGTTTTATTTAGTTCAATTTCTAATTAAAATTTCAAAAATATTGTTTCAAGATATTTATTTTCACCTTCCAAAATATATTTCTAAATATTTGATAATTATCTATATTGTCTGTATATCGTGGAGACATATACAATAACGTTATTTATATAAATAAATACTGCCATTAAAAACAATTTATGGATAAAGTCGTTGTTAAATGAATAATGTTTTTAGTAATGAAGGCATTATCAAGTCATCATCTATAATTTTATGCTCTAAAAAATAGGCATTTCTTCCTTAATTTAAGACATTGCAGACGTTATTCCAGAATAATATTTGTTGGAACAATAGTCATATTACTTCGCCATTCGATATATTTTGACTTTCACTGATCAATTCTTTGGTTGTGTATAACATAAACATGGAGAAAAATTATCTCTATCGCATTGTATTATTCCAAGCATATTGATTACTATATTTGCAAATTAGGATAAAAAAGAAAACATAAGGGAGCAGTTTTCTTGCCTTTTAACTAATCATCTAGTAAATAGTTGATATCTTCTAGCCAATTTCAGTCACTTCTTATAATTGGGAGTAAATGAAGAGGATCAAGACTATCTAGATTTCTGATGAAGATAATCTAGAAAAAGAATTAGGATAGACAAAAAGAGTCCCCGTAATTTATTTTCTGATCAGCTGAGGAAATCCCGTTCTTTCTGTCTTTCTTCCTGATTAAAATTCCTACAATATTACAGGCTTTGTATACTCTACTTGTGACTATTTCAATATATTTATACAATTACTAACTAGACATTTGAATTTGAAATGATATAACTTTAAGACTATAAATTACACTTTTTGAGAAAAAAAAGAGAAGGCGACATTACATTATTTTTCCTCTTTGAACCATCAGATGGTGCATAAACTCACTTTGTGTTAAGTAAGATTTATAAGAAGTAAAAAGAAAGATTTATTTTATGCTTCTCTTATTTCAAATGGGCAAATAGCACATAGACGGCTTTGAATTTCGAATGCCTTTATGGTTTGCTTTAGCGTCCCAAAAATATATGGATCAAATAAATCATATTATCTAAAGCCAATTATTAAGACATCTTTTCAACAAGTCAGCGCTATTGGTTATTTGCGTAAAAAATAGAAGCATGTTAGCCAAATCGCAATGTATAGAATTAGAATTTTGAATGCAGCCAAAAGTCATTAGTTCTCGCTCTAATAGAGAATTTATTGATTTCCAACCAACTTTTATATCGCATGTTAAGTTTGTTTTCTTTCTAAATGTAGTCACTATGTTATTGGCGATATATAAAGTGTCAATATTCTGTAGAATATCCAGGCGCATTATTGAATACTGGGTATTTTTAGGAGAACTATTGTGTCCCTAAAAGGGGGCATTGTACCAATATATCTAGGACTTTTATAGAATAACAAATGCTATTTATACAATACGCTTTTAAAAAAGGTTGTGGCGGATTGAGATGAGCGAGAACAGAACCTTTGACCTTATGGTTCGCAGCCAAGTAACATGACCACAATACAAAAGCACTTGCTCGGTTACCGTAGCTGTTAACTGGTTTATAAGCTATTCACCACAGACTCAGACTCTCCCTCCAGTGAGTCGGAGGCGAGACGACCGATATGCCTGTTGAGTGGTTATGTATTTAGCTGTTGAGTTTAATGTGCCTGCACCCATTTGAGAAGCGCCAAGCGTTATGACAAGCGTGTGTGGTGAGTGGTTGCTGAAACACGTCCGGGTCACCAATGTGGCGGATTGAGATGAGCGAGGATAGAACCTGAGACCTTGTGGTTCACAGTCGAGTAACATGACCACAATACAAAAGCAATTGCTCGGGTAGCGTAGCTGTTAACTGGCTTATAAGCTATTCGCCACAAGGTCAATATAACGTCCATATTTAAATAGTTAATTAGAAGCGTTTGCACATGAATCATCTGTTTTCTGATAACATGCACAATAAGTATTAGAAAGAGAAACATCTTTGGTAAGCATTTCACTATCATATTTGTGAAAATCAGTAGCTGAATGTGATCTCATCCATGTTTTCGATACAGACTCTTTTTCTTCCATCAAGCTTCATCGCTTTCATATTTGGAATTTTATAGAAGGCATTGTTAAAGTGTTACTTGTTTAATCGATTCATATATTGTCTGATAGTTTTCCGTATTCCACAAAATGCCTAGATATTCTATAGAATGCCATTCTTCGTTCATATGTGGTAAAATTTGCACCAAATCAAATCCCGTGGCAATGACATACCAACATCTCAGGAATTGAACCACCATATGAATTACTTTGAGGACGTGTGCAAAATTCAGAATAAATGAAATATATTAATCATTTTTGAAATAATATTATTTTCATAAAATTAACATTTTTAGCCCTTAATGAGCTTAAATCTGGTTATTGTATTTTAGTTACTTTGCACTATTCAATAGTATTTACATTATCAGAATGATAAATAGCAACATGTTCGTCACTGAAAAGAGAGCTATTCAATATGATCCTAGTAAGTTGTAATCAAATGTAAAGGATTCGAAAATACATAGAGTAAATCATCTTTTTTTCAGTTATCTACGCTGTACCAAAGCCGGAAAATTTGTGGAATCCCAGCACAAGTTTTTCACAGCAGAGCCATTCCGATAAAAACATTAAAAATACTGGAAATCTGATTTTATTTAATATTCGTTTTTCGAATATTAGTTATTTGTTAGATATTTAGATATGTGTTTTCTCAATATTCGTTATATATTTTGATATTAGTTTTTCCAATGTTAGTTATTTGTAATATATTTGGATATTCGTTTTTTCCAATATTAGTTATTCGTTATATATTTAGATATTCGTTTTTTCAATTTTGGTATTCATTTTATAAAATGTCCAATAATAGATATTCGGTTTATAAAATGTACAATAATATATATTCATTATAGTGACACTAGTGAAAGTCTTTTGATTTAGTAATGGCAATTATCACTCTCAAAAGAGTGGTTTTTTGAAAAATTCTACGAAAAAGCTTTAATTTCCTCAATTATGCTATTTTTAATAGTGATTTTTTGCATTCTTGAATGCAAAGAATATATAAGAAAAGTATTATAATTGTTAAAAAAAATCGAACATAAGATTTTTATGAATTTCCACATATCAGACCAGACTGAGCCTGAAGAATATATGTTCAGATTTATGTTTCTATCTGAACATAGTCCATCAAACTACTTTTACGTTGTATTTACATTGAATCTGTTGTTTCTTATGAAATCTTGAACGAAATCCATTCAAGACTTCATAAAGAAAATTTGAAAAATTAGCTGTTTGAATACAAATAATATGATAACTATAAAGCACAAAACGAGAGATGAATGAAAGTTCTTTCACATATTTAGTATTTAAAGTAAAAATAGATATTGCATTTTAGGAACTTACCCAGTTTAAGGATTTAAAAATGTAAATATGTATCAAATTTCAACCGAACCCTCTGTTTGTGGATCTATACTTTCGCATTCAAATAAACGTGATATGAAATTCGGTACTTAGGTTAAGTATCAATTTCTTAATTAAAGATCTATCAGATAATGGATCGTCTGATTATCTGTCTTTTTGAATGTATGTAAACAAAATAGCTCATAAATGCAATGACCAAATAAAATTTTGTATACCATATAGTCATTGAAATTATACTTCTTCAAAAGTTCTGATTTCAAATGATGGATAAAAAGACGTTCAAATTGCATATTTATGTTCCTTTGTTACACTACGAGTCACAAAACTCTGTTTTACCGGATTAAAAATAAATATATGAGCACCGAATTGTTCACGCTCCAAAACTTTTATTCTTGAGTAAGGAGGTAACACATTTATTAGGGATTATGAGAGAAAGTTTGAGGGTTACCACTTTATACATTAGCACAACAATATCCATAATAATAGCAGAACAAAAGCATATAAAAATACACCCAACGCAGATTTTGTAAACTGTTTCCAACATTATTTATCCTCTTCATCTAATTAGAATTATCTGAAAATGTCAAATGTAGAGTAAAATAAAAAAATGCCCTCATAGAAGTTACTTTTTCAGTTTCTAGGAAATAACAATGAATTATGATAATCGATTAATTTGAATAATAAGCTCTTAAATAAACTTAGAAAAAATCAGCATATTAATAGATGGCTAAAGTATATTTTTTTAATTTGAAAGCTTTAAGGATGCATCGTTCATGTATTGAAAGCGTAAATATTAGCAAATTTTTTAGAGCCTGCTAACGATTTTTAAATTGTAAACAATGCAATAAAAAAATGTTATGATGTATTACCATGGTTTCTTCTTCCATGTTTATCATGTCATCGTTTAATTTGTTATAAATATTCATGATGATAAAATAAACTCCTTTCAATTAACTTTTACGTAGTAAACGTTAATAAAAACAAATCCTTCCTAGAGCTGATCGAGAAAATATTTTCACACAACTCAGCTCTCTTACACTAATTATTTTGATTTTGTACTTCGTCAACTATTTTTTAGCGCATAACTTGTTTTTATACATAACTAATTTTAGCCAGAATAATCTTGCTAATCAGACATGATTGAGTAATCAATTAATTAGGTAGTCAATTATCTCATTATCCAATTATTGAGATAGTGATAATCTGGTGACATTAAAGGTAATTTCATTACCCGATTTAAGAATGAACATTATGTCTATGAAATAAAACTTCCATTGGAATTTCATTAATATTGATTTATAATTATCTTGATTTTGCAGCATGTCTTATAATGGATTAAGTTTCTTTATAAAAGTCGATAAGTAATTTTTTATAGTATTTAATTTACTTTCTCTGCTAACTTTTTATTTCCTTTTTATTGTTTGCTGTTTAACCCTTTAAGGGGTCTTTTTTTCTAGTCATATTAAGTTAAAATATTTTAGGCTTGAAATTAGAATAAGAAAAGGGATTCATTTAGCTTATTAGATAAATTTAAATTCAAATCAAGACACATCATTTTGTCTGAGATAAAGAACTGAATCATCTAACTTTCTGACTTAATAATAATAAAAAAAAATATGTCAGAACTTATGCCAACCTACGTAATTTCATACAAATATTGATAAATTTGGTGGGAAGCATACTTCCCACGGCCCTAGAAAGGGTTAATATTGTTGCGACCATGATTAGTTTTGATTAGTTTAGTTCATAGAAAATATGCATTATTGCGATCAGTTTGTATTATATACATACTGATATGCTTAGATATCACATCGTGTTGCACAATACTATACAATATTGGGCAATAATATATTACTTAATTTTTAATAATATTATAAAATGCTATAATTATTATTTAATATCATACAATATTGTACAATATATGTGTGCTACTAAGATATCCGTGAGCACTGGACGTCTGATAGTGTATTGATTTCATTCACATTCATAGTCACATAGTGTATTGATTTCATTCACATTGGTAGTCACATAGTGTATTGATTTCATTCACATTGATAGTCACATAGTTTATTGGTTTCATTCACATTGATTTCATATTGATAGTCACATAGTGTATTGATTTCATTCACATTGATAGTCACATAGTCTATTGATTTCATTCACATTGATAGTCACATAGTGTATTGATTTCATTCACATTGATATCACATTGATAGTCACATAGTGTATTGATTTCATTCACATTGGTAGTCACATAGTGTATTGATTTCATTCACATTGATAGTCACATTGATAGTCACATAGTGTATTGATTTCATTCACATTGATAGTCACATAGTGTATTGATTTCATTCACATTGAGAGTCACATAGTGTATTGATTTCATTCACATTGACAGTCACATAGTGTATTGATTTCATTCACATTGATAGTCACATAGTGTATTGATTTCATTCACATTGATAGTCACATAGTGTATTGATTTCATTCACATTGATAGTCACATAGTGTATTGATTTCATTGTCTTAGCTATCCATTCTTGAAAGAAAGCAATTTTGTCTTAGATGGAATTATTATGAACACCAATGATTAAACCAATATTAGTGTAATGAGATCTTGCAACTACGATACAATACAACAAAATTATGTCACATAAAAAGAGTGTGCACAAAGTTCAAAAGCAGAAAATTAGTGATAGAATGAAAATGGAAACGAACAGAAAAGCTATTCAAGCAAATAACTCTCATGTAGTAATTCCGCACATTATTTTATGGGTTTTCTTCTACATAATATACCGACATTTCACCGATTTTTCCGAACATTTTAATCTAATACGATATGAGTATTAAAATATCACACACACATAGTTATGATTGTAATCGTAATTCTTTCGATTTGTATTTCGGAATTTTTTTATCATTATTTCTGGATACATTGAATCTTTTCCCACAACAATGGTGATGCGTTTGCCTCTCTTCTCCTCATCATTAATCGTTCAGATATGCCATCAGTTTGTAGATACAATAAATATCAAATTTTTATATGTACATTTTTTTCAGATTGCCTCTATGATATTCAATTTATTACAAATCATGCTGAATAGTTCAGCTTAGTGAAAAAAGTACACTGATGAAAATAGGCACTGAGGTTACAAAAGCCATGAGCTACTACTTAATAACTTGGACTTTGTTTTGCCCGGCGAAATGAAGTAACTCGACGTTACATGAACTGAGAAGTCGTTTGAAGTCCTCTGTATAAATGTAACCATGCTGCCTCTGCAGACGTCCATATTTACAAAAGGGTTGTTGCTGCAGGAGTTTTTGCATGAACTGACCTATCGATAGTGGGATTGCTTAGAATATTTTTCAAACCAGTCTTGAACAGATGTAGTCCGATGTCATGGAGGATTGTCATTCATAAAAATTCCATTGTTGTTTGAATACATGAAATATATGAATGGCTACAAGTTGTCTCGAAGTAGATGAAGATAAACATTTCTACGTAATGACCAGTTCATTTGAACTAGATGACCAAGTTCATTTCATGTAAAACAGCCCACACCATTCTAGAGACACCACCAGCTGACTCATTGTCTTGCTGACAACTTGAATAGCTCCGTGGGTTCTGTGCCACACTCAAACCCTGCCATCAGTTTTTACCAACTGAAATTGTGACATCTGATAAAACCACGGTTTTCCAGTAGTCAAGGATCCAACTGATATGATCATAGGAAGAAAAATCATCCAAGAAAAGCCTGCAGGCGATGTCGGGCTATTAGTAAAGACTTTCGAGTTAGTCTTTTGCTGCTAAAGCCTATGAAAGTGAAATTTCATCACACTGGACAGTCCGTCTTACGTCCCACATTGATTCATCCGATTCATTCGCACAGGGTTGCTTGTTTGTTAATATTGACAATTTTACAAACACGTCCATGACCTCTGTCATTAACTGCAGATGATAGGCTACAACATTGTCCATGTGGGAGATTATGCCTGATTAAGACTCTTGGGCTCAATCCTGATACTGTGGATTTTGGAATGTTGAATTCCTTAACGATTTTCGAAGTCTTTTAATTACCACTACGTAGCCATGATTAAGTCAAAGACTTTTTCCACATGAATCCGTTCTGTACAAATAAAAGATCTGTCAATACATTTCCCGTTTACACATTTTGTATTCGCTATCACTGCTATCTGTGTATCTGCATATAGCTATTCTATGGGTTTTGTTATTTAAAGTGTATATTTACAAGAATATACCCATAAGTTTAAAAAAAAATGTTTGTGCTATCGGTGTTTTCTTATTTTGTCTAAAAATTATTTGGTTAAATCATCAGATTTTTTCTTACCTATTTCTCTGACAATTTCTTTCCCATACAGTAATCAGATAGCCATAAATTTCAAAACAGTATCATCAAAAATAGTTATGCTAACTAAAACTAAATACTTCTTAATTTTATTTTTAATTTTAAAATTTATTAATTCTTCAGTCTAATAAAGCCTCCTAAACTAAAATATTTTTGAACTGTTTTTTGCTGTTATGATTCGGTAAGATACTTCTATTTTGGGTAAAATGACAATCGTGCATGACTTAATAAAATCCTTGGTTAGAGGATACTTGATATTTAGTGAATTTACATTATATACATTGTTAATTCATTTAACTTCTCATATTAATAATTTGCAGCAGGAAACATTATAACATAAAACTAATTGAAATTTTACATCGTGAATATGATGTATTGGAGGAGAAAGATTTTAATATATTAACTGTAGTGTGATGTGTACACTCAAATGTATAGTTTATAGGCAAGATCTAGCAAGTCAAGCTGATGTAGAAATTTCATTTTATGGGTTTTATAGAATTAAAATTTTATAAAAATATTGAAAAATTATAAATTTTAAGAATATAAAGATTAATATTAATTTTAATTATACAAGGAAGAAAAATAAATATATTTTTTTTCAAAAATAAACCTCTGTCTTTAATCTTAAGAATATAAAAATCGATGTTAATTACATTAATACGGAAATTAATAGAAAAATATTTTCTCAAATACAACTTCGAAGTAAGTAAATAACTTTTAAATAATTTTTATCGGTATTTATATAAAGTAGTAGCACATTACGGTTTTTACCTGATATTATTCAATAGATTGAAAAGTTACTTCGGTTTTTACCTGATATTATTCAATAGATTGAAAAGTTACTTCGGTTTTTACCTGATATTATTCAATATATTGAAAAGTTACTTCGGTTTTTACCTGATATTATTCAATAGATTGAAAAGTTACTTAGAATAATGTTATTTCTGCATTCATTTTGAATAATTAGTGTACAAAATTATATGACTACCGTATTTTATTTTAATTTTGATTAAGGAAAATAGTTTTGTAAAAAAAAAAAAGAAAAAAAAGTAACCCAAAGAGCTATTATTTTTTAAATTGATATGAAATAATACATTTCATTATACATTAATAAAATTTGAAAATTATTTTTCCTGCCATTTTTATGCTTTTCATTTTGATATAATTAACTTTATATAATATAAAATTCCTGATCTGCAGAATGAATAAAAAAATATAAAAATTAAACTCGAACATTGTTATACTTGATTAAACATTCTTTAGTAATTCGTAGATTACATCTACTATAACGGCTAGGGAAGCCTCTACTACTCACGAAAAAGAATATCATAATTGGCGAACCCGTAGATGATCATCTGAATAAAATATAGCTGCAGTAATCATTAGCATCGGTGCGTAAACAGTCATTATCTCGAAGGAGAAACAAGATCATTACCTTAAGTTTCTCTTCAGAGATAAAGAAGATGAACTGTAAGTAAAAATAAATGCAGTTATTTCCGATCGTTATAAACATTATTTATATACAAAGAATAATCTTAATATGCATGATTTTATCATGCAATTTTCATTAATCTTTAATGAAGTTGTTAAAATAGTAATATAATTAAATAAAAGTGATAGGATATGTTAAAATCGTAGTATAGATAAATAAAATTGATGGGATATATAGTAATTTAATGCCGTCTTCCGTGAAAAGTCATATTCGGTGCAGAAGGAAATAATATATAAAATTATCTATTATCAAATTGATTTCAATTTTAAGGATTTTATATTTCATTTTTAAGGACATATTGATGCATTTAAAGAAATATTTGAATTCCTAAAATAGCTATGCTAGCAATTAGTAGCATAATTAACTAAACATTTTTTGCTGTAATATAATTTATATAAATTTTAAATTTATAAATTAAATTACATTTATCAAAATAAATAAATAAAAATTTTGAAATTTAATCTATTTCGTTTCTATTCATATAGATTCTAATTATAGAATACCCATTGTATTCCAATCAATATATATAAATTTAATATAGACAGTCATACAATATCTAAAAATTAGAATTATTTTTTATTGTACTTTTTGAATTGTAACAACTCTCTTCCTAGACGTTTCTTATGAAAACATATTTATATTTCAACGTATTCTTTTTTTCATGCCGGCGTCCTAGCATAGGGGTAGCGCATCTTCCCCGTGACCTTGGCATCTTGGGTTCGAGTCCTATTTCGGGCATGGTTGTTCTCTTCCTTGTGTTCTCTCTGTGTGGTGCGTGAATGAGCCCCCACCCCCTGTAAAAAGGGGCTGTGCAAGCGTGTATGTGTGTGCTATCTTCATTTGAGCTAGAAGTCAGAGTTCTGCCCTCGGGTGCTCGGGGGTCTTTTCCCTCAGAAGCTACTGAGCAAAATTTGGCTTAAATAGTCACACGACAAAAAAAAATCTTAAGTTATTCATTGAATTATGCTAACTATTATTGCTACATATGAAATTTTAATCTTCAATAATTAATTTTATATCAACCTTTTAAATACAAATGCATAGTTTACATATAAATTATATAAATACAATAATAATTTAACATACGTGAATAATATAAAGACGAATGATATCAATATTATGAATCAAAATAAAGTAATACAACATCTCCACTCTGTAAAGTAATACAATTCTCCACATTGTTTATAATGATGAAAAGCAAAAATTAGATATTTTTTAGTAAATATTAATAATGGTGCTTTAAATAATTTAAGTTTATATGAATTAAAAATTATAACTCATATATTTTTCTTTTTAATATAGTTTTTAAAGCTTTTATTTTGTTATTATTTGCTCACGACTTTGTTTTCTTTCCCTAAAAGTCAAGCCAAATTTTTTCACTTTTTATCTGAATGTTTTGAAAATTTCAATCTTCCATTGAATGAATTACAGTAATAAAATTACAAATACAATATTCAGTATTTTATTATTTTAACTCTATCCATTTGAATGTCATATCTTAAAAAATTGCGCTCCAAACATCATTTTCTGTCAAAAAATAAATAAGGAAAAAAACAAACAGAAATACCCATGTCTGCAATCATATTCAAATTGATGATGCAGTTTATGTTATATTTTGAAAGGGCGTAACGATAAATGTCTTTTCTTGACATTGATATCCGCACAAATAATACCATGCTATCTCTACAACAACAACAAAAACAGAAATTCACTCAAAAGGAATAACCTTTGTATGTTTTAAAACCCCCCTCGTATCTCCTTCGATGCCGAATATCAGACGACAGTCTTGATATGAATATCTTCCAATTTTCCTGAAACGTTTTCATAAAATACAGATTTATATTTATTCTATAATGGTTTCTGCTTCGAATATTTTATGAGGTACAACCGCCGAATATAAAATTCTAAAAGAAACAACTACTTTATGCAAAATTCTGGAAATTCAATAAGAAAAAAGTATAAAAATTTTAGCCCCGCATTGTGCAAAACGCCTCTTGCAGTTTTTAAAATCACCCATTTGAATATTGATCAAATACTTCAGAATCCGTTATACAAGAAGCACCGTAAGTTCCAGAATTGTCCTTTTAACCTTTTTCCGGAAGGTATTTCTTCTTGTTAAGCACGTCCGATGCGGTACAATTTGCCCTGGTTGGTAACATATTTCGGAACCGTAAGTATTTTTCGATGCAGCGTAGTTCCACCAACTGTTTATAAAACACGTAGGATACTATGAAATATTTAACAAGCAATCTTTATGGGCAAGAAGGTAAATGGAGAAATCCGCGTATTAGAAAAGTTTTCTTGAAACAAAAATTATACAAGGATGTGAGTTTAGAAAAATGCACGTTGCATGAAAGTAACCGATAAAGTATTTTATTTTTCTAGAAATCCAATAGCTTGTTTACTGCTTTTTTTTTATTTGCTAACATTTTAGTATGAATAATTCAGTTTTTTCGAAAATTAGAATTTTGTATATTCTACGTATCAAATGAAAATGATGCAATGAATAAATTTTTAATCAGCATTTGGCAATCGTGACATCTTTAATGATTAATTAAATTAGTTTAAAAATTATTGACTAAAAGAATTAAAAATAAATTTTTAAAGTAAAGAAAATTCGTATTTGATATTTTGCCCAGATAATAAATTTTATAAAAAAATAATAAATAATCAAAATTTTAAGTGTAAAAATTGTTTTATATCAGTTTTAATATAATTTTTCTGTCCCTAAATTAACCCTTTTTTAAAAGCCTGTCATGAAAGAGAATACAAATTATTCCATTTTTTCTAGAGATATTATATTAATGAGCTTGAGTTAAAGATTTATTGGAATTTTAAATATAATAATGGTGAAATTACAGATTGCATCAAATGAAGATATTAATATAATTTTAAATTAATATAATTTTAGACATATTCAAATCTTTATTTTTTTTTAAAACTTGCTTCTTAATCTTGTTTTTAGGTTTTCTCTACATTTATATTATCTGAAACTTGAATTTCTTTTAAATTCCGTTATAAAATAGGCGAGTATTCTCTAATAATCTAGTTTATAGAAACCTCATGGTCCAAATTCGATAAAAAAAATTGCTATATAGATTTTTAGGGAAATCATTAGAATTTGTATCATTTAATGTTAAAGAAATAATTTCATCAATATTTCAAAATTATTAAATATGAATTGTTGTACACATGATGTTTAAAAATAAGTAAAAATATTTGAAATGCCGCACATAATATTTGATTGTTTTATTTAACTTTTAAGGAAATTAAATTACTTTATAACACATTGAACATAGGAATAGTATGGTGCAAAACACACACTTTGAAAGCATTGGCATGCAAATGCTGTCTCTTTAGAATATAGCCGAGTTTCTCTCGTTAAATTTAAGTATCTAATTGTCCAAAATTCCCTTTGCTGTCATTACAGGGATAAGAAAATCATTTAATGTTTGTTATTTTAAAATCCGTTTTTCATATTGTATATTCAGATTACGATTTTTCTTTATATATATATATATATATATATAACCAAATTATTACTAATTATGTTAAAAACAAAGCCATTTAATCAATTACAGGAATAAAAGTATAATAACTACAGCATATCTAAAATTAAAGCAAATAAAAAACTATATTAATAATCGCTTATTTCAAGCAAGCGAAACTTAAGGTGAATTCGAAACAAATGAAAACAGAAATAATTAGAAGAAATAAATTGGCCCGGTTATTACAATATTTAATTTCTTCTCTAAACTAGTAATATCATAGAAAAAAAATCATCCCATTTCTTTATATCATTTCATTTCTTTGAATTCAAGTTGTTAACATTTGATTACTAAGTGAATGCTTCAAATTATAAGGTAAATAAACAGTATTAATTTCAAAATGCTATGCAATTAAAATAATTTCTAATTCTTAAAGTTCGTTTATTTGCTACTTTAGAATTTCCTTTCTTAATTCAGTATCTAGATTAAATCAAAGTACCTATATAATTCAGTATTTGAGTGCTATATAAAAATATCATGCTGTCTTTTAATTTATATTTAAAATAATAATCAATAATTTTATTTTTCCCATTAAATGTATTTATATTATGTGTATAGTTAGAGAAACAGAATAAAAAACGAGTAACTAAGTTTTAATATAGCTTACATACCATTCAAAAATTTTCATTATGGTTCTTTTTTCGTCAATATAAAGCGCATATACCTCCTGATTCGAAATATGATAATTTAAATTACAAAAATAAGTGTGTCATTGAAATAAAAATGAAAAAAAATGAATAAATATAAAGACTATTTAGACCATAAATTATTATACTTTAAATAAGAAATTCATAATACATTTTATAACACTCAAAAATAAATTTAACCCTTTTGCACTCGAAAAAGTAATTCGATGCATGATTATTCCTAAATACATTGACTGATTTATTACAGCAAAATAATAAATACATACAATTATCTTAAGTTGAATTTACCTCAAAAAATGAATCTACATTTTTTATCATTCTGTAGGTATTTTTAAAACTTAAAATTAAAAATAAATAAACAAAATGTCAAAATGATGCACCTTCTTGTATGGTGAGTTAGAGACACCATCCGAGTCGATAGGGTTAAAAATCTCAAAATTCACTGGATTAGTTTGAAAAGTTTATTGAAAAATTAACAGCGATTAATACTGACATAAAATAATTAATAATAACAATTAACAATAAAATAATTAATAATAACATTAAATTTATTCCTCTGAAACTTCATACTCAACCAACTTTCATAGAGGCAATAATGCAAGTTCCTTTGACTTGCATCATTTATATTCTAATTCGGTTGCATCAATAATTTTAGGAACTTTCCTTTCCTTTTTCGACACTGTCTTATCTCAAGGCAAAAACGTGTGGCAAACTGCCAGCCGAGGATGAAACGCCTTACTCGGCCGTGCATTGAAGCTAGTAGGAGCGAGGCATTTTCAAAATCCATATGTAGTATCTTTCCTTTGTCTCGATATGCTCATATGCCTGAAAATAGACACTGTTCGTCATTTTCTCATTCTTCGTCTTCTCAATTATGCCACACGCAGATGTGGTGGAATTTCCATGCCGCACGAAGGTATAATGGATGCGGAGAAACTATGTACCATTGAATGAGGGAATATCTCGTTATTATGCCAAAAGAATAAATCTACTTAGAAATGCAAAGAAAAAGTATTCGTTCTTTTGTTTTATTTTTTTAAAGAAATACATTGTTAAAAAATTCATGCAACGTATTCATAATTAGTAGGGGAGTAATGATTATATTTTGAAATATAATTATTTCTTAAAGCAAAGCATGCACATAATTATGCTGGGTTCGAAAAATTAATATGTTTTACATAAGATTGATACAAAAAAGTAATTCTATATAGTTTTTTTTACAGGTAAAATGCATTGTTACGAATTGCACATATTCATTACGTTTCAAAATTTTATTTTTTATTTTTTTGTTAATGCTAATATTCAGAATATTAAAATTTATGTCCCCTCAACTTCATTTGCAAATATCCTTAAATAAAGAATTCATTTAATAATATATGTTTTAAAAAGTAACTATTTGTGCTACATAAACTACATCATTTAAAATAGATATTCCGTGCAAAAATTCCCATACAGAAAAAATAGCCTGCTCCTTCTCAATTCATAAAACATGATATTTTAATCAAATATTTTTATCCAGAATTAAGAACACTTTTATGGTTGAAATATAAGTAAAAAAAAAGAAAAACATAAAAATATTAATTTTAAATTGCTGTAAAATCTATCATTATTTTCTGCGGGTTGATTTTATTATACAATGCAAATTAGTGTCAATATTATTTACTGTTGTTATTTCTTTGTTTCTCAATGTATGATAGTTTTAAACATAAACCCATAATTTTTCATCTATCATATAAATTTAAAATTTATAAAATGCATCAAATATATTAGACATTATTATCAGTGATGTGAAATTTATTTAAAAGTTAAATACTTTTTTAATTTCGATAAATTATTATCAGGAAAATTATAATTTGATACCTAGAGACTTTGATTAATTTTAGTTTTATTCACCGTATAATTATAATCATGCAGTTTCGGAATAATGTGTCTATCAAATCTGATACGGATGTCTGTTAAGTAAAAAATGGATAAAGCTATTTTATTTTAAAAAGTTAATAGAAATTATATAATCATGCGGATTTTAAAACTGGAATGAAATCTGTTAGGGGTGATTTAATATGAATAATAGATTCTGTTCATAATCTTCTCAATGCAAAACAAATAATAAGGGTTTCGTTATATCTGAATAGAAAAATAATGAAGGATGTTTGATAATGATGCCATATTGCTATTAACACGATTTCCAAGATGCATTGATACATATTGTAGTATCATTTTCCTCCTCCGAAAACCCCAAGGTGAGAAAGATAATTTTACACACATAATGATGACCGTCGGGGGGGCACCTCGAAATGAGGATGCGATGCTTCCGGCATGGTGGTTGATCTCGCCACCCTGGAGGGTACACTAATAGGTGGGGGATCTGGCTCCCGCCATCGATGACGGGACGTACTTCCTTCGGGGAGGGTTGTACCGTGGCCGGTGACGGCCCTTAGGACTCAACCACAGATCCCGCCAATTGCTGTTGCGGCGGTCCGGTCATTCAGTTCTATGGTTTAAATCCGTGTGCCTTAGGGCGGGTCGGAGAGTTAGATGGTTGACTTACACACATAATGATTAAAAAGATATCGTGTAAATGACCATCCGCGACAGACTTGGTGTCGTATTTGATGATATTTGAAACTGAAACGGAAGTTCCAGAAATTGCTTGAATTTCAACTTATATCTATTAGGGAAGAAGATCCGATAACCTTCTAGCACATTCGATGTCCTATCATGGATGCCATAAAAAGCGATGCGCACAGATGATAAGGGATATATAATATTAGACGAGTCAAGACTCTGAATTGGAGTCTTTTTGTGGAATGCAGTGAAACGATAGCTTGTGAGTTATTTTTGTAATGTTAATATTCTTTATCTCCAATTTGATGCTTGTGTGCTGCTCTTTATCTCAATGATGTTTTAAGCATGCTTCATCTGATCTTTGTTACTTTTGGACCATGCTTTAGTATAGAATAAAGCGTCGTTATTTGTATTGAAGTGGTTGAATATTTTCACTGCAGAGCACACAGGTAAATTCCAGAGATTTCTCTGCAATTGTATTAAACCACTAAAATTAAATAACCAGCTTATGACTAAATATTAATAAGAAATAAATATATCGTTATCATAATAAATTTACGGAAAGTAAATGTTTTTAAAAATGTTAAGTAATATATTTAAATTATGCAGAATTTGATGCATTTATACAATTTTGAAATCCTGCTAACATTTCTTTTATTCAACATTTGAAATTGGAGCATTTTAGGTCAATTATTATTGAAATTTATTATTTGTTTGTTGCTATTAATTGCTATTAAATGTATTAAATTATTCGAAAGCTCAATTTTAATTTTTTAGCCATAAAAAATTATAATGCAACACAGATGACAATGCCTTTAAAGCTGTTAATAAGATTTCAAACACTAACATTAATATTATTTCCACATAACCAAGTTGTTATTTCATCATCAGCATAGAAGTGGCCAACGAACTTCACGAATGTTCCATCCGATAGCAAAGTATATTGAAAGCCTTCTTGTCAGACGGAAATTAAATGTCAGTGAATTCATTGCAAATGAACTCATTAAATCATTATTAAATTATAGGTAATTCACATTTGAAACAACGTAACAATATTGTAGATGTAAGAATTTATCTCCTCCGTTTTAATTGAATTTAATGATTGTGAACAAGTGATTATAAAATATAGCTTTTTTTTTATAATGTATCTTTATAATGTATATATAATATTTATTAGTATTTATTATTAGTATTATTATTATATGTACTATTAGTATTATATTATTATACTTTATTAGTATTATTATATATATTATAAGATTCCATTATTATTATTGGCTCTTTTTTCTTATAGAATAAGATGAATAACTGAAACAAATGATTTTTTTCTCTGTAACTGCTTATATATATATATATATATATATATATATATATATATATATATATATATATATATATATATATATATATATATATATATATATATATATATATTACCTACACAAATGAAACAAACTTCAATAATATGCAGGAAACAGTATAATTTCTTTTAACCCTATAATTCCAGGTCAATTGTTTCTTGCCTTCTGATTTTCATTATTTAACGATTTCATGGCCAGTTCTTCGGATGTTACAATTCTTTGACTATAAATCGTATGCATATGCATAAAAAGACTTAAATCTTATGAAGTTCTGAAGTTTCTAGATGTGAGCGTTAAAGGTTTTTTGTGATACAAAAAAAAAATACTTCTTCTTTGATATGAATTCGAACAAAATTTCGAGATCCTACCTTGATCCGGTGGTAATAAATAGAAAACTTAGTAGATAAAAAAAATGTGTGCTACTTCACTCAAATATCAGATAAGTGCATAAAAGGATTTTCAGATTTGTTTTTCTTTTAGGAATTCGAGAGAGGGGCTGTAAAACAGATCTCTTTTAGTCATATGACCAAAGCCACAACTATAATCCTCTTGTTTGATAGATTTATTAACACCTGATTTGGTCCCTCTGGTTGATACCTCACATTTGGGAATTATATTCTTCAGGTGTGGTGGTTGGTTATCGTCACTATGATAGGTATAATAACGGTGCACGATTGGTTAGCCCCCTGTCCCTGATGAGCCACGCCTACGGGAGAAGTTGTATCGTAGTCGATGATGGCCTTTAGGATTCAACAATAATTCTTACCAATGCTTTTCTTCCATTTTTCCTTATGCCTTAAGTTGGAAATGGACTAGATAGTTTGTGGTAAACCCTTAATTTGATATTTTTAAATAAATTACTTTTACTTGTGATTATTTTTCAATATAATACAGATTGTTTTTTAATACATTTATTGTGTTTAAATTTTTTTTTTTTGAAAATAAGAAAACTAATGAATAGACGGAACTTAAATTTGTAGGAAAATTTCTACAATGTGTAGGTCAATTTATTCATCAATTTTATTATACTCACCATCGTTTCAATGAAAAGGGGGAAAATATCAGATTATAATTATATTTCTTAATCCAAAAGTTAAAAAAAAAGTTTAGATACTTGAAAATGACAAAAATGAATACATAAAAAAACCATTATTCAAAACAGAGCTATCAAAAACAAATAACTTTTCTGATCTTTAATGTGAACTTCTTCTATCGTTAAATATTTAGTGGGGAACTAAACAAAATTTTCAGCACCAATTTTGATGTTCAAAATTTGAAACAATGATTTGGAACTGTTTCGGAAATACAAGAAAGGTAGCTTAAAAACAATTTACTGCATTTCTATATAATGACAAAAGCAGAGATTTTAAATACTAGTATAGGTTGTACTTAATGATAAAATAATTTGCTTTTGGTTACATTTCAGAATTGAAAAGAAAAGAAAGTAGAAGCATTTAATATAGAGGGAAATATTAAAACAAGTTGCTAAAAATTAGAAAATTGATTATATATCGTAGATTTAAACTCAAATAAATAATAAAATATTTTATTATGTTACAATACAAAAGCAAAAGTATTTTTCTTTAATTTAAAAAAAAAGGATAATTATATTTAATATATTTAAAGAACTCGGATCAATTGTCGAAATATTTACAAATAAAAACTATTATTTGCATTTAATTATAAATATGAATGCAATTTTATTAATTAAATTTTTAAAAAATGTGCACAACTTTCCTTAACTAATACATTCAAACAGTCACTTTTGTTTATGTGTAAAAAAATCATGAAAGTTTTTAAGGTTAGTACAGTCTGAAAAGTTGAAAAAAAACTTCATTCGTGCTTACCATTATTATATAAATTATCGTGAAATTAAAAATTTCGATTAAATATCCTTTCAAAATGCTTTTAATTTAAAAGCATTATGAGCGGTTTTCATTCACTTTAGTCACAAAACCCTGAACAATCGAATTCGGTCACGATCCAATTTTAGAAATGACATTAGAAGAAGAAAAGTTTTCATTTCCCTCCCTTTATTGAAGTTAAAATATGCCGAGTCAAAGCTTCTTATTATTTAACTATTTTTAATATTATCATAAAGAGCAAGAAAAGGCATTTATTGCAGTTCTTCATTTTCAAAGAGATTTTCATTGGAATTGTAAATGAACCATTCAGAAAGCTGAAACCTATTTCTATTCTGCCTCTTTCCTTTATTGAAATAACTTTTTTAAAAAGTAATATTGAAGATATTAATTTTAATTTATCTTTGGAAGGCATTTGGTCTTTTAATTCTCAATGTTATAATCAATGAAATAGTTTAAAAAATTATCGCACCGGCTGCTAGCTTTTGAGAAAATTTTGCTAAATTAAGAATTTCTTTAAAGAAGTTATTTTAAGCTCACTTTTAAAATTCTTCTCTGCAACTGGAATAATATTTTTGTAAAGGTTTAAGCTTTTATGCTGAATGTTGTTAAATATATTGTGGAGTTCTGCATTAAATAATCTTCAAATTTATCTATTTCTCTTTTTAATTCTAATGATGAAATTCAATTTAAAATTTGAGATATCGTATTTTGAATCACATGTGATTTGGTATTAGAGAAGAAATGATTTTAATAAAAATGCTTAGTTGATATTTAACAGAATATATAGAGGTATATCATATCATAGCTACATGTTGCTTGTTCGGTTGCATTAAATATACCCACAGTTTAAGAAAAACCATTTAATAGAAACCAAAAATAAATTATTTTCAAAATTTTCTTGGTTATTATTTTAAATAAAAAAATTACAATGAATAAACTTATTTTTTAAATATATTTTACCTTCAAATAATGAAAAACATTAGGAATTATGACTTAGATGAGATAGAGAGCTAAGAAAGATTCTAACCTAAATAAAAAGTATTCTTTTATGGTGCGAGAATATTTTGAATGCATAGGATTTTGAAACTAATATTGATTGTTTACCTAAATTTTTGAGACCTTATTCTTATTTAGTGCGAACTGACCATTTGAATTAAACGAAAATAATTTTTTTCATAATTAATGGCACTTGTTATTATGAAGTAAAAACAAACTTTTTAGATTGTAAAATATCTTTTTAGGCACAGTTTTTTTTTAATTTCTAGCAATCTACTATAAAACGAATTTTTTAGAGAAACATTTGTTATTCATGTAGTAAGGTATTAATTTAACCCATTACATGCTACAATTTTTCACACTGAACTTTTTAGATTGAAAATGTGAAATGATGGAAATTAGTCGGGTACACAATATAAAAATTTCGATGAAAAAATATTGTGAACAATTTTGGTTTTTTATATAAACTTTATATGACATATCTAATTGTAGAACCCTAAGTTAAATAAGGATTATGAAGCGACAGGGCAAACTGTAATTTATTTTATTACATTCATTCAAAGTATCGAGCGTATTTTAAATGACTAGTATAGGGATTCTTCTATTCTTTTTTTAAAACAAATTTTCAAAATATATGCATGCACTTTATTTTTAGTTCTCCAATTCGTTCATATGTATATAAATTTTTGACTAAGCAAATTACATAAATAATTAAATTTAAAGGAAAGTAGATCTTCTTAAAACTTAGTAGACTGTAAAACTGAAATTTGTTATTACATACGTTTGAGGTATCGAGCATATTTTAAATGACTATACTGAAATTATTATATTCTTTATTAAAGCAAATTTTCAAAATATCGGCCTATATTTTTCATTCAATTCTCCAATTCGTGTGAATGTATATAAATTTTTGACTAAGCAAATTACATAAGTAATTAAATTTAAAGGAAAGTGGATTTTCTTAAAACTTTTCAGGAATAGGCTGTAAAGCTGAAATTTATACTATTACATTCGTTTGAGATATCGAGTTTATTTTAAATGTCTAATACTGAAATTATTATATTCTTTATTAAAGCAAATTTTCAAAATATCGGCATATATTTTTCTTTCAGTTCTCCAATTCGTGCGAATGTATATATATTTTTGACTAAGCAAATTACATAAATAATTAAATTTAAAGGAAGGTAGATCTTCTTAAAACTTTTCAGGAATAGGCTGTAAAGCTGAAATTTATACTATTACATTCGTTTGAGATATCGAGTTTATTTTAAATGTCTAATACTGAAATTATTATATTCTTTATTAAAGCAAATTTTCAAAATATTGGCATATATTTTTCTTTCAGTTCTCCAATTCGTGCGAATGTATATATATTTTTGACTAAGCAAATTACATAAGTAATTAAATTTAAAGGAAAGTGGATCTTCTTAAAACTTTTCAGGAATAGACTGTAAAGCTGAAATTTATACTATTATATTCGTCTGAGATATCGAGTATATTTTAAATGACTAATTCTTAAATTATTATATTCTTTATTAATATTCTTTATTATATTCTTTATTAATAATAATTAATAATTAATATTGGCGAATTCTTGTACATGCATATCATTTTTTGAATATCAAATGATATACACAATTATTAAGATAATTCAATTTAAGGGAAAGTATATCTTCGTAAAACTCTTCTAGAATTTATTTTGCAAAGATTGTCAATAAATAGATAAAATAATCTTGGTTTAATCAACTTCAGAATAGTGAATGTGAATTAAATGAAGCTTATAAATTTGATTATAAGCAATCAAACTATTTCCTTTATAATTACACAAACAACTTTAGAAATTTCGAAAACTCTTAAATAAATACCATTACGGCTGTTATATCCTTGATTAATGCAAATTTTTATAGCACTGACATTCTAAGCAAATCACCTTTTGAATAAAAGAAAAATGAGACATAACTTTCTGTCATTTCTAATTAATTAAATAAAATAAATTATTTACGCTTAAAATAATTCGTCAAGACACAATGCTTGGAAATTCTTAGCAATCTGCATTGGATTAAACGAAAGCTATCTAATATTTCAAATCGTCCGAATACTTTAATGGCACATGAAAACACAAAACTTCTACACTCGTTTGCAAAGCGAATTTTAAATTAAATCTTACGCGAAAAAAACACAAGTCTGCATTTACGAAATACTTTTAAAAGTATCTCAAAGTTTGTTTGGATAACGACATGGATTAAATCTGCTATCTCTTGAATTCTTTCTAATCACTACCAGCTGCAGCATTAATATCTTTTCCAGAGTTTTAGTGAAATTCTAAAATTGCTGTATTTTTCCCCGATTGTTGAAGCTATTATCTTTCTACAGGAATGTGCAACCAATTTAAGTTCGTTTCGCGAATTATCCTTAGAAAGTGTTTTCTTTTCTGTTTATGCTTCTTTTTTTCTTTATGAAGTTAGAGCATAAACAGTTGTGGTAGAATGAAGCTTTCGCAAACAGGACTGAAATATTTAAATAGAACGGCTGGTGGATTTTTAAATTGTTTTTTTTTCTGTTCGTTTGTTTGCAATGGAATTTTAGACAAGTATGTGTTAGAGATCTTGAAGGAAAAGTTAATATCTCGCATGTTTTCTTTGAAAAATTTATAAACATATTCTTATAAATCATGGTAGATGGTGCTGTTTGGTTAAAGCCAAAATAACCTATAGGATTTTGTTAAGGCGAGCATGGAAAAATTTCAATGATTTGTTTTTGACAAATTCACAATAGTTAGAAACAGAAACTTAATAAACATAAAAAATAGCAAAATTATTTAAATCTTAATTACTTATATTTAATTATTATGTAAGAAATTAATTTAATATAAATATTAAATAAAAATTAACATTAATTGTCATTAACATTAGCTAAATTAATATACATTAAAATTAACATTAGTTAGCACTAACATTAATTAACAAAAATTAACTTTAAATAACAAGTTAAACCTTGTTATAACACCGAAAATTATTACCCATTAAATAGCTCAAGCGAAAATAGAGAGTGAAATGCTAAATAAATTTGAATGTAATAAAATAATAATTTTCCAAAAAGAAATTGGTAATTTAAATTTATAAACGCAATGCTAGTAATTTTATTAGAAATAATGATAGACAAAATATAAAACTAACACATTTCGTAATCTTTAACCAAGATCTCTGCTAATTAAAATTTTGCAACGAATCTTTTAGATTTAGAAAGTAAGCAGTTTTTAGCAAGTTAAACTGTATTTGATTTATAAGAAAAAAAATTGTGCATTATTTACAAAAAGATTTTAATTAATGGAAATCATTTGTAAGAATAAAGTTCTAAAGGCTTTTTTAATGTGCTAACTTATGTTAATTTTGTTATTGTTTTGGGAACAAAGATGCTTTAAGTACATGGATTTAATTTTTGAATTTCTGTTGAAAAAGCGAAAAATTTATTAAAAAATAAATTATATTTCTTTTCGAAGTTAAATTTTCTTATAAACGGAAATGAAAGGATTCAATTTATCATTTCTGTTCAGGTAGAACCGAAAATAAATTCAATATATTTTCGTACACATTAATCACAGACATGAAACAATAATTTTAGATGTCACCAGTTTTATTCTGAATATATTTTTAAAAGAAGAGCAAAAGATGGAACGGACTTAAAACAAATACATTATATTTATTTATTCAAATTGCATATTTCCCTTCTTTTTAAAAAAAAAGAAAAAAAAGAAAGAAAAAAGAAAAGAAAAGAAAAATTCAAGGTCTAAACGTTTTTTTGCTGTAACGTTTCTAATAAAATTTCAAAACGTATAAATATAATTAAAATTCAATAAGGGAAAGAATTGACGCCATTTTTTATTAAATGTCGCCTTAGTTCTTAAAAGCAATTAATACACTTATTGAGTACCATTTGTTTCCATAATGTAAACTGTAATTCGAGCAAGGAAGTATTTTATCAGCTGGTGAGGTCAATAATAGCATAAAGAGGAGTTGGTGATGAAAACAATTAAATAAATTACAAATAGAAAAAAAATTATAATAAAAATCTTAAACTATAAAACTTACTATAAAAACATAATAAGTCTTCATACATATAAATATAATTTGATTAAAACCTCTAAAATGCAAGTGATCCATTAAGAAGAGGGATGCTGACGAGAAGTCATATCACTGACTCACCGACCCGCCCAAAAGCACACGAATCAAAATACTGAATGACCGGACCGCAGCAACAGCAACACTGGTGGGAACTGTTGTTGAGTTCTAAGGGCCATCACCGGCCACGGTACAACACTTTCCGAAGGAAGTACTTCCTGTCATCGACGGGAGGAGCCAGATCCCCCACCTTTTTTGTGTATTCTCCAGGGTGGTGAGATTCAACCACCATACCGGAAGCATCTCATCCTCATTTCTAGGTACCCCCGGGAGTTATGCTGAGGAGAAAAACAAATTCCGTATTTTCATAGAGAAAATTCATATTTTGTATGTATAGAATAAATTAAATAAATTATTTTAATTTATTCTATATACAAAAGCGGATATAGAATTCCTTTGATAGCACTTTGGTAAACAATTTTTCTCATATGCAACCTTGAAAAAATACCTTTTATATTCAAAAATTTATTTATTTGTTTTTGTAATATATTAAATTTTGCCATCTTCAAACGATTTACTAGTCCTAGTCAATCTATTTGAATCCTTCATTAAACGTGTGTTAGTTGCATCTTCAACATGACAATCTATTTTTATGGATATCAATTAAAGCTTGCCCATTGAGCTTTGAATACCATTTAATTTTGAAACTCTTCTCTGCCATAGTTGTCATCACAGAGATTAATTAATTAGAGCTAAACTTAACCCTAGCTCTTAAATAAAATAATAAACTACATGTATAGAGATAATCTTCAAAATATTCTTCAGCATTAGTTTCATATCATTTTATATAATCCTTCATTTGCTATGTGCTTTAAAAAATGATTTTATTGTTAACATTGTAAGATAATTTTATATTGTTACGAAATTTCCGGGGTTCGTTTGGATAGTGGATGTTATATAGTGTGAAGAACGCTCAATCACCAGGCGGCCGTAGAAAATGAAACAACGTCGTTTATTTACACGAAATAACACAGAATAGCACAAAGACGACAACTATATACAGCACAAAAGACTATTATCTTCAGCCGAGATGTGCAACATACAACAGCATACACAGCAGCTCTACTCCGTCGGTGCTCCGCTAGTCCCTGGAAGACGAGTTCATTACCGTCGCTTCCGACTACTCTTCTACTCCACTGGTCCACGACTCGATTCACCACCACTCTCTCCAATCTGATTCGCGACCACTCAATTCACCGTCGGTTCACAACTACTCGGCAGCGGCAGGACTGTTTCCTTTTATAGGCATCAGGAGGCGGGGCTAGAAGCCTCTCAACCAATCAGGAACGTTCGAGGCGTATCTCCGTTCCTACTGGACGTATCGGGAAAATTCTAGATGTTTCGGGTATAATCTATTTTGGCGTCAATGTCGTCTCCAAATGGTCGCCAAGTTTGTCGCCAAGCTCTGGGACCTCCTATGGAACCGACTATGCTGGGAAGCCGCCTCACAGATTCGTAACAATATAATCTTCAAAAATAAATATAATTTTTTAACATGCATTTCTCCTTATATTTTTTCCATTACTCTCAGTCACTGTCTTAATTGCACAAATATCGATGAAATGTTTGTATTAGCAATTTGCAGCACTTTGTAAAATTTAACTGCTAAATAAAGGCAAAAAGTTAACAATACTAGAGTGGCAATAATTTCCCACCTTCTTATATTAAGTATATACATACATGCTTTAATTGATGCCTCCGAACCTGTGCTTTATTGATATTTCATCAAAATAGAGCTTGGCAAGAATGATAAATTGACATGAACATGACAAGAGAGCCATGCCTCTCAACCCATATTGTTGGGCACATGTATTCCAATTTAGTTTTTCTTTTCTATGTTGTGTGATTAGGAAACAAATTTAAAGCGTTCCGCTTATTAGCTTACAAAGATGGAAAAATGCATGTGATAGAATTCCGCACTTGAAAATACCTCTTACTTCCTCATTCACCACTAGCTATTCATCTTAAATCATAACGGTAAACATTTCATCAACAAGTGAATTTCTCTGCAATCTGGTGGAGGAAACCAACTTTCATTTCCATAGTTACGAGCTTTTGTTTGGCGATTACTGATTACAAATGTGTTTTAAAGTGTCAAGATGATTTTTTTAAAAATAAATTCTATGAAAGTAGTTGTATTTTAAATAGATTCATTTAGGAATTAATGTATACAGCATCATTTAAATGTGATCAAATCATATGATCCATTCACGGTGTTTGATGATCGCACTAACGGGTCAAGAAGTCTAATAATTTAGAAAGTGCTTAACCCTTAACTGGGGAGGTGAAATTTTAGAACTTAACTGCGGTGGTGCGGTCTACAAGACCGCATTTCATATACACTCAAATTAAATTTTCTAATGAATGTATTAGTATGAAAATATACCAATATATTTTTAGATAGTTTTCTTGATATATAGATATGTTTTAGAAATTTTTTCAAAATATATTATCATTGAAAAAAGTAAATGCGTTGGAACAGATATTTCCTTCTCAAATTTATGTTACAATAAATAATATTCTTGAAAAAACATATTACTTTTTACTTTTTAAGTCATATTTATTTTTGCAGTATATGAAGGTATATAGGAGACAATATAATGGAAAATTCAACAATAATACGGGAAAAAATAATTGACAATAGGTAAATTTGCCCTTTTTTTTATCGGCTTCTGTGACTTTCATAGCACGGTTTTCTAGGGCATTTTAAATATACAGGTTAAGAACTAGTATAAAAATCAACCTATAAATTCTGTATATATATTTCTTGGTATATTAATATATTTAATGAATTTTTCAAAATACATTATCACTAGAAAAATTAATTATGTTTGAACATACATATCAGAATCAGTTAAATGCGAACTTTCATCGAAGAAATCTTCTGTACAATTATCCTTATCTCTAATATCCCTTTCTTAAAGGTGCCGGAGCACAGCTTCATAATAGGATCCGTAAATTGGATGATATTTCAGGGCAAAAGTTTTAGCGTCACCTGCTAAACCTTGTCTATCTCTGGGACACTAATAGGGGGGTACGGTCTTGGAGACCGCGCTCAAAGAAATAACTGAATTATTTTAAAGAGCATCCGCAGAAATCGGTTGAAAAAAAGCAAGTGTATTGAAGGTCACAAAACAGGAAGCTACAGGGTCAATCCATTCAATTGAGCTAAAAATAGAATAGGGGTGACCAAAAATCCATCGATAGCGGTCTCACAGACCGCACAGACCCATTTAAGGGTTAAATAAATTTATATGATGATAGCATGGAATTTGTATAACATCAAAGCACAAGGAAAGAGATAAATATAAAATGTTATTTTTAAGTTATTATATACCATTAACTATAATAACAAATTATTAGAAGTTCTACATTTCGTTCCAATACTTATTTGTATCAAGACAACATACTTATTTGTATGTTGTCACCACTTCAATTTGTTGAAGTTTACAGGATTTGTTTTAATACTGCGATTGTCATAACAGTAATAGCTAGGAGGCTATAATGTATTACCTCGAGTTGTCCGTTTCAGATATTCTAATTTAATTGTTGGTGTATTTATCAATGTCTTAAATCAAACAAAAATAAAAATTCTATACTTGTTAGCAACTAAATTTATTTATTTCATTTCAGAACTTATTTGGAATATGTTTTTAAAACAAATATTATGAAATTAAGTATTCTTCTGTCTTTTAATAATTGCTGTGATATTTAAAAATGATCAGTTTATAAAAATCCAATACAGTTTCCAGCTTCTCTGTCCGAAAAAGTTATTTAAAATAAAACGGAACATTGTAACATAATTACTTCTGGTTTCTCCGCCAAATAAATGGAACAAACTGGCAAATTGAAACTTCAAAAGGCATCGATGAAACTAACAAATAAGGCATGACAAAATATCAATAAAAGGGAACGAAACAATCATCTCCCTTACAGCACATTATGAATATTCCCTGCTCCCAAAGCAGCAGAGAGAAATAAACACTTTATTGCCAAGACACTTTTTCACGCCTCTAAATATCTTCAATGAATTTATCGCTCCGCTAAATATTGACGAGTGAAAAATTTCGCCATTCCCAGAAAACGCCATTTTCCTCGACACAAAAGCTTGATGTTATTAAAAAAGTCCGTCAATCATCTCTTGCTTTTATTTTACTCTCAAACCCAGGAGTCTCGCTCTTCCCATTCTTCAGAAAATTCAGTGGAAACATATCTCACCCCAGATCGTTACCCCCCCTGGACTCACCTCCTCCCCTACCTAAAACCTGTCCTCTCTGTCACAGGGAGTGAAAGACATTTTTCAGAAACTTCTAAGACTTGTCAACAGAAATATAGCGATCTCGGAGTTAACTTATTGGATGGATATTTTATTTTTAGTGTTATGTCTGTTTCTGCCATTTTATCGATACTCAGTGCTTGAAGGAAAGGAAAATACATCTTTCTGCTCTTCCTTCTTTAAAACGAGTATTTGAATAGAATGAGATGTTTTAGAATGCTCACATTATAACACAGTTTTGGCACAATAAATATGAAAATTCTTAACACGAAGAATGTATTGGTGTAATTTGGAATGAACTTTCAATAGTTGTATTGTTGTTTTTCTTCTTATGGATATTGGAACAAATGTTGACATGAGTATTTTATTTTTTTACTTATTATAAATATGTCAAAAATCTTGCTACGATAAACAACATCATATGAATAAATCTTACATAGTCTTTTTGCAATTACATAATATGTCACGATCATTTTTAAGGTGTTTATATAATGGTGATCGCTCATTTTGGAATATTTTCAGTAATTTTTTACATACGTGTTGCCCACTTTAATATTACTACAATATCAAATTCCAAATCATTAGAATTAACAAATAAAAAGTTTTTAACAGACGCTAAATGACAAAAATTAATGTTTTTGGTTTTTATTGAGTCACTAAATTTGCAGCTGAAATCATTTTAAAGTCTACACTTTTTTTTTTTTTTTACAGTTTGCTATTTTTTATTAATCATTCTTAATGAAATATTCTTTTTGTACTAACAAAAAAAAATGGAAAATTAAAAACAAATTTTTTAAAAAAAGTACATTTCTGCGACTAAAACTAGTCAACTTATGACGCTTAGTTGAATTAGTTTGAGAAACAATATATTTTAAAACAGAATAGATATGGTTTTATATTGCTCAACAAAATTGCTGATATTTGCAATCTATTAAAAAAAAAGCTTTCCAAAATTATATATAAAAAGGCTAACTTTCATTTATATTTCTAAGGAAAATTTGCTAAATTAAAAATAAAATCTCATCACTTAAAGAACAACGGCAGAGTTCAATAAATGCTGAATTTCAACCGTATATTAAAAATGGTAGCAGTGATTTAAATTTTAAGCAGTAAAAAATAGTATAGTTTACGTCGTCTTCCTGGTATATTAGTAACCACATATAGAGATCAAAGTAAAATTTTAAAAGACATGCGGGGCTTTTTTTTGTTGAAAAAAATATTATATTTTCAAATGAAATCTTATATATTTAAGCGTCTGTAATAGAATTCAAAAACGTATTTTTCGGTCCACTTTCATGTATACAAAAATAATAAAGTACACATGTATGCCCCAGGGAATGCCGATAGCGGGGATATTTCACATTAACCAAACCGATTCCACTAATTTTAAAGCATACCAAGAGCGTGGTAATATAATGAAGATATGCATTTTAGGAGCTTTATTTTCAATCAGTTGTAACTAGAGTTCGATATTAAACTACAATTTAAAATCACATCCTAAATTTCATTTATCTAAATGATTATTTTTTTGAGTTATGGTTTTCAAATACATACAATTATATAAGCAGTCAGCATTTTGTTAGATTTTGTCCACAATTATACATATTTATGTACGCATTATTTTGTTTGAAGCAGAAGGCAGGTTTGAAGACATAGATGAGACATTTAACATTTTAAAATTAATTTTAATCCATCGGGAATGAACAATTATTTACAAGCAGAGACGCGGACAAGGCACGTCCGCCACAGCGCGGTTCAAAAGCAGAAGTGGGGAAGAAGAGAGAAATAAATTATCCCTCGTCTTATATAACCTGAGATTTTGATAGGGAAAATATTTCTTTTCAGTGCTAATATATTATTAAGATTTCGATAGGGATTTTTGTTACACGCGTCGACGAGGTGTGTAACAAAGTAAGGGAAACACAGGGATCTTTTAAAAAAATGTAAATGGAAAAATCTAAATAGAAGGAACAAAATATGAAGGATAATAAATAATAAAAATAAAAGCTATGAATCCTCTAGTGAAAACTGAAATTTAATCAAGCAGTTAATGTTTGATGAAGATCACTTCTTGCATTGTTTACTTTAACAGCCATTTTGTGTGCTGGTGTTGCCAACTAGGAATTACGTTAACAGCATGTAGAGTTACTAATGATTGGATTTAATCCAACCACAATTTCCAACATGTGGCGTGGTAAAATTTCAGTAATGATAAAAAAGAAAAGTTAAATGAGGACCGATGAATAACTAAAAATGTCATTCCTCATATTATCAAAATCTATCACTGACTCTCTGACTCTCGCGAAGGCACACGGATAAAGAATACTGAATGACCGGATCACCGCAAAAGCAACATTTGCGGGAACAGTGGTTCAGTCCTAAGGGCCATCACCGGCCACGGCACAACCCTTCCCATAGGAAGTACGTCCCGTCATGGATGGGAGGAGCCAGATTCCTCATCTATTTATGTACCCAATAGGGTGGCGAGATCCAACCATCATACCGGAAGCCATTTATCGTCATTTCGAGGTGCTCCCCGGGTGTTTCCTTATATTTTCAAAATAATTTCTCGGAAACATTTAAAGAAGATATATCATCTAATAATTTTGCAAATACAATTATTCAGAGTTAAACAATGTAAAATGTATACTTAAAATAGAAAGCAATCAAACAGAAAATTTGAAATGTAAAAATTTTACATAGAATCTGATTTATGTTACATCCAAATATGGATTAAAAAACGCGAGAACAGCCTAAATTGAAATAAAAGAAAGTTGCTAACTTTAAAATTTATTATACTTTATTATGTTTTTTAATTAATTTTTCACTAGCTAACATACTAATTAATATGTAAAGTCATATTTTAAAACAAACGCAATCAAACTGTAAATTTGAAACACAATAATTTTACGACGAATCTGATTTACATTACTGCGCAATCATTACATTATTACAATAACGTAATTATTAAATTATTACATTATTGGAATTATACAATAATGTAATGATTTACATTATTACATTAATGCATGGAAAAATAATTTTGTTGCATCATTTCTTTTTTAATGAATAATGAAATATTTTTACACAGCATTTCATTTTCTTTAAATATATATTTCACTTGGCATAGATGCAAATTAATAATTAAAAAATTTCAATAAACAATAATAAAATGTTAACACATAATTAATAATTATTTTGTTCTTTATTAAAAAATCCAAAGCTTTAAAGACATTTTTTTTTTTATCTGAACACAAATAAAGTTTCAAATTGCTAAATCAATCGTAAAACAAAATATTCCTTAGACCGATATTCTTTTCTAAATATATTGCGAATTATTGCTTTTTCAATAAAAACTTATGCAAACAAAGGATGACTTTATGTTCATCATGAATTCATTAGTGTCCAAAATGGAACACAAATATTCTAAAACTCCATAGAAAAGATCCCAAAGAAGCATTAAACAGATATATATGTATATGGTTTTATAGAGAACCAAAAGTTCCTCACTTTTATGTTCCAAAGCACTCTACTTTTCAGAGAAAATTCTAAAGAAATCTGCATTTCAGTACGAGTGGTGGAAGAGTTTTTAAGTCATGGCATCGAAATCGTTGCAATTCTATTGAGTTTCTACATCAATTGCTCTTTCGAATTTGAGTTGAAAGTTTTTTTTTTATAATGTTATTTTCAATACTCTTGAATTGAATATTTGATTAGAAAGCTAAAATAAATAAAATCTCAGTAATTCATTTTTAATTATATGAAATTAAGTGGAAAGTATTAAAACTGTGCGAATAGAAAGTTATTCATTCAGTTACCTGAAAATGCTAATCGTTTTATTTCCATTGCAATTGCGTGATATGCAATGTATTTCTTCTTTATTTATACATGCGCATAGTATTTTGAATATAATCATTGCTCAAGTATATTTTCTTAAGTTATCAAAATGGAAGATATATAAAAAGCAGCAATTTAATTATAGCTAATCCATAGCAAAAAGGATGCATAATGGAAGTTCAATTTTAATTATATTAACTTCCCATTTTATAGCAACATTAGGGCTGTTTGAGGACGGACCTCGTAATTTTGAACCATGGTCAGATGACGAGAATGATACCTTAGCTGGTACCCTACCATTGTTATTTTAACAGTCAGGCATGTTTAAGTGAAGTTTAAGTTTGCATTATGGAATCGAGTTCCAAGACACTATAATTCCATTAAAAACGCAACTGTCCATTTAATTTTATAAATAATGAATTTTCAAAAACGCTTTTAATTTTTAACATGCACTTTGTTTCATAGATGTTTTTAATCCATTTAATGCCAAAATGTTATATATCTTAGCTTTCAGCAATGAGAGAAAATAAAACAACCAAATATTTGATGAAGCAATAAAAGAAATTTGAATTTGATCGTACAATCAAATTTCTTTATAAAATTTTGCTTTAAAATATTTTTTAGAGATTATTAGAATTAAAAATGGCATTACAGTCAAAGTATCATTAATAGGACATTTTTATTTTAAAATTTTAACTTGGTGTAAAATTTGGTTTTATGCAATATGTTCTCGAGTTGTTGTGGAAACATAAAATCAACCTTATTTTTAATTTATAAATGTATCGAAGAAATTCTTTCGAGATGCACAAGCCCATCCTTCAAAGTATATTTGTATCAAATTTCGTAACTAGATCAAATGGCTTTTTCGGTAGAGATTCAACAGACACACTTTCTCCTTTAATATAAGCATAGCTAGAATGACTCATATTTACTTCTCGCAACTGATGCTAAATCCGGTGGAGGAAGATATTGTCACGTATGTGTGGAACGCAATGTCACACACGCACACACACACACACACACACACACACACACACACACACACACACACAAGAAGTAAAGCTAAACCAATTTATTAACTGAACTCAGAACACAGTGACTGGCAAATCTTCTGCTTTTATACCAGCATGGAAAGTTCCAGAATACTTTTCTGGAGACAGTAAGAAAAGTCCAGAACACTTGTCTGGTAAACTAAAGAAATGTCCAGAATCTTCTAGAAAATGAAATAAAGGATTTAAATATTTACACAGACTATGTATCGAATTGTCTCTAGCGGGATTCGAACTTTCGATCTCTTGATTAAGAGACCAGTGCTATGACCATTCGACCATGGAGAGTCGACTGCCTCTTTTCAATGCGGCAATCTGATCATGATGGCATAAAAAGAGGGGGGGGGATTAAAAATAAAGGAATAAAATAGATAAAGAAATTCCAAAAGAGAAAATGCCTGTAGATAAACTCACAAATATAAAATACAAATAAAAGGACAATATTAATATATTAATTAATAAGAATCAATCTGTTCATATTATTCATTCACGATCGCTGAGATCTATGATAGTCATACTACAAGTATAAAAGAATCATTTGTATAAATTAAGTCTAATAAGACTCACTCTCTATATGTTATGATAATTTAATAGAACTCCTAAATGTATAAATTTAACAAAATATTTAAAAAAATTTACTTTATTATTGACAGAAATAAAGTAAATTCTTTTGATGTGAAATTCTTTGTTAAAAAAACTAAATTATATTTACGCCATATAGTTCAACAATAGATATTTTCCTCCTTTTTCTTCTGCTTCTAATAAGGTATTATTTTAGTATGCCGTTTCGAATATTATTATTTTATAGAAAAAAAAGGATTTTAAAAGAAATATGTGAACGATTCAAAATATCAGCAAAATTGGGTAATATTTGTAATAAATTGCAATGCTTCACTTAAATATGAGCTGTTTATTTCTAAAAACTTACCAATATTTGCAAAACGGGTATAGTAAGAGAAAGAAGCCAGCGTCCTTGAATAGGGGTAGCATCTTCCCATGGTCTGGGAGTCCCGGGTTCGAATCCCGGTTCGGGCATGGTTGTTCTTCATCTATATTCTGTCTTTGAGGTGTGTGAATGTTCCCCCCTGTAAAAAGGGGTTGTGCAACCGAATGTGAGAGTTTCATCTTCATATGAGCTAGAAGTCAGACTTCTGTCCTCGGGTGCTCATGGGTCTTTACACTCAGAAGCTACAACACCCCCTTTCCTTGGTAACGCGGACGCAACATCATCATCATCATCAAGAGAAAGAAAGCCAATAATTATTCATCACGACATTATATTATATATAATGTGAGTAAAAACGTGTTGAGGGACTAATTATAAAAATAATCAATATTTTACCCATCGTTTTAAGAGATATTTTTATATATTTCCTTAAAATATTTAATATGGTATAATTCTTTTAAAGAAACTATTTAGCTTTATATTGTACATTTAAAACAAAGCTATAACGCTAAAATGTAACTCCAGATTTTATTTATTAAAATAACAAATGATATATTTCATAAACAAACAATCCATCTCTTCAACCAGCTCTTTTCCATGTACGAAATATTTTCCTTTATCAGAAAATCTATATGTGTCTGTTAAAACTTCAGCCTGTCTAACTGCGTTACATTCAAATTAACTCAAATATCGCACAAGCAAAGTTTCCTCTGTTTCCCTGAAAACTCATTCAGACAGGCTTAATTTTCTAATGGTTGACACGTGAAAATTTGAAAGCATCCATTAAGCCGATTATCGGCCAATTACCTGTTAAACAAACCAGTTAAGCGTTGTTCGAAATAAACGGTTGCGTCAGTCGGAATGTCTATCTGTAAAATCAATTAAGAGGGAATCGATATTTTGCATTACTGAGCAATTTAAATAGAGAATAAAAGTTATAAAAAATTAAATTTATTATTAAGTAATACCATATCTATATATGTGCAAAGTGTCTTTTTATAAAAAAATAATAATAATTAAAAAAATGTATGCATCTAATTTATTTATTTAGAAAACCCATCATTTATTGTTGATGCCATTTCATACTCAAAAGTAATTAGTAATGAAAAAAAAATGGATTGAAGGAGTTTTCGACAAATATTATTATTATTATTATTATTTTTGCCATTTAGTAAGGTAAACTTTGCAAATTCTATTGACAAGTTCATATTAACGTCAAATAAAATGTCTTTCATTGCGTTTTAACAGTAAATAACAATTAATTTGTCTTGTGAATGTTAGATTCATGTAGTTTTTTTTTTCTTTACATGCATTGCAATAAAAAATGAACTGTAATTACAGCAAAGGAAAATGTTTGATTTTTGTAAACTACGGATATTTTATTTTAAGATAATAAACAAGTACTTTTTAGATTGAAATTAAACTAAATTATTTAATTTAAAACATGTTTTTTGCAGAGCTAGCTTAATAGAAAAAGCCTAACCCAAATTATAATAGGGGCAACGAATATTGAATATGGACACGAAATATCTAACAATAATAATAATAATATCGATTCTCAGATATTATTTGAATATTAGCCACCTTTGGTGGACAGCTGGTTCACCTGGATTTTGGCAAGATTAAATTTCAAAACTTACTTATTAAATTAAATGGTAGTTTTAACAAAACATATAAAAAAGTAATTAACATAAAAGGGCATTATACTAATAACATTAAACGTATTATGTTTATCTTGCATTAGGACTTTCTAATGGAATAAAATTCCTTGATATACTTTTGCCATTAGTAAATTAAATGTTCTAATAATCTATTTTTTTATATGTAATCAATTTTCTATATGTTATCTATTTTTTTCTTATTTCTGAATCAAACTGCGCTCAAAATGAATAGAATCAAACCAGCGGATGGATATTTCATGACAGAAGAAAGATGGGTGTAATTCCTAATCAAAAATGAAAATTATTTATGACAATTATGCTAAAATATTTTTAAGTAATCTTCGAAATTGCACAATGATTAATTTGGTATCTCTAAATTTTTGAATATTGAGCAAATGTATTTTGAGAGGTATTCAAGAAAAATATCAAAATTCGGCTTGTTTTTATTAATCTATTGAAATTCTACATGGTAACTGAAAAACTTACTCTGGTTTGCAGATTCCTAATTCTGATATTTATGTGTGCCTAATATTGTTGTTTAGATTCTGCTTGTAAAATACTAATGCGACTTTTTTAAAAATATTATTAGCAATGATTTGTCATATTTCATATTTCTGAAATGATGGAAATAATTTAAATATCATATTACATACTAAATGTAGGATTATTCATTTAGTTTTAATAAAAAGGTCCGAACCTTCATAAATGCATTTATAGTTTTATTATTTTTTACAATTTTATTATTTTTAATAATATATTTATTTATTAAATTTTATATCAATAAACAAATATATAAACAAATCTTTGAAAATTATTATAAAGCAAGGAGTCAATAAAGATGCACTGGATACATCTATCTATCTGGTCATCTTTAGCTGCACACAGAATATAAAGGTAATTTATGATATGCCTCTTGCTAACAATTGCGTAAAATAATCATTAACGATAAAAGCAATAAGGCGTTGAAATTTTATTTCATATTATATTTTTCAGCAGGAAATAAACGCTTTGTATTTTGACTCGGAACTCGTTATTTATGATTTTTTTACCTTGTTATTATTTACCTTGGGGAAAAATGCATTATATGATTTTTCTTTTCGTAATCGGTGTTTTTATGGCTGTTTTCAATACATATCTTTCAACATCAACATTCATGTGGTAAACGAACTCGATATGATAAAATATTTGATATTATAAGAAGTATATGGAAAAAAATTTACACAAACTCAATATTTCCATACTTTTATAGAATTTTTTTTTAATTCACAAGAGATTTTTTTTTGACTCAATATACATAAATTTTATTATAAAATTACATAAAAAATTCTCCTAAATAAATATAAAAAGATATAGAATTTCCTTTTGATTCATCAAAGTTGCATTTTAGATAAAACAAACCTTATATAATACACGATGTTCTGCGAATATATATTTCATTCTTATCCAAACAAACTATTCAGACGGCAAAGATTACTTTTCGGGTTGACAAAAGGGAAATGCTATCCTATTGCATTCGAAATTGAGCCCAGGTCATATCTCGACTAATAACTATGCCAGAGACTGTACATCTTTGTCTCTGTCATTTCCTGCTGTCAACATCAGAGACTAAAGCTTGGTATTGACAGTTGAAAGCATTTTCAATGCGACGGATACTGATACTTCAATACACATCTTGCATTGGATAAACGCTTCAAGCAGGGTTTTCCATAAACTTTGCATATTTAACAATCTATTTGCATTTCCATGTTATCGATTATAACATAGTATCCGAATTTTAAGTTCAATTTTATGTATAATATAATCAATTGTTATATTAAATCTAATCTTTTTATCTGAAGATATGTATAATCATTCTCTGATTAGCATTTTAAATAAACATAACGATGAAGAAGATCTAAACACAGTCAATATCTATTTCGAGATGAAATACGAGAATTAATGACCATATTAAGACTTGATATTACAAAATGAATATTCATCGGTTTGACTAAAGACACAAAATCTAATGTTGAAGTAGAACGGGACTCTTTATGACTTTATTATGAGGCAAATGAAAATAATAGACGAATATCAGGAACTGTTATTTAATAATTTTCTGAGTTCTGTATTTCACAAGACGAAAATATACGAAACTCACTTCGAATTCAAACTAATAATGATCTCCAAGAAGGATCATGGGAAATTTACCTTGATGTTAATAAGGTAACGCCATCTGTTGTATCAAAAGAGAAGGTAGCAGAGTTATGTAAGCGCTACAATATCCAATAACTAATAAGCAGATACACTTTTTGATTAAGAAATTTTGTATTTAAATTATTCTCATGATTTTAAATTAAATTTTAGATATCGAATTAGTAAAAAATTGCCATTTAAAATTATATATGAGATTCAAAGCTAAAAACACAAAATTTAGTAATTAATGTAAATCTCATCGTTTCATTGCTAAAAAAGAAAATTTATCTAAATATTTTAACGTTAGTGAACAAACTAACAAACAGAATTCAAGTATCAAGAAAAAATAAACTATTCAGCATATTTCATTAGTAGTCGAATCGCTTTCTGTATGCATAGAATGGACTAGCTAGTAATTAGACAGTTTTGAAGTTAGAGCTAATAGCTGTGTGTACTTTTTGGAAATATTGTTGCAAAGATATTAGAAATAGAAATCAAAATTTAATTAAAAAAAACAAACTAGGTTTCTTAACTAGAAGATTATTACTCACAAATTATACTATTGAGTATTTTTTCAATTAATAATATTTTTGAGTTGTTACCCATATTTTCAAACAAATCCATAACTGTGTCGAAAAAATAAACAATAAGTAGAACTTTAGAACCAAATAACAGTTATTAAATTAGTCTTTTATAGCTACAGATGCATAATTAAAAGCTCAGTGCCATACCGAAAGAATTAGTTTTTTTACAATTATATTTATTAGAAATAAAATATTTTTAAATTAATAAACATAGCTCCAATACTACAAAATATTTAAATGAAAATATATGAACATATAAAACAATATTCCATGATATACTTGATTTTTGTAGAGAAGAAAACCATAAAAGAAAAACAGTTTTATGAATATATAAAGCATTAGTTACTAATAGCCGCTTTGATCATAACAAGGCATACTTAAAAATTTTGTATCCAATGAAATATTCCATGAGTAACATCCCATTGTCTTCTTAGATAATGTTATTCAAAGACTATTAAACAAATATACGATTCACAAGGCAATCACTATTTGTTGTCTGTTTATCGGGTTTTCCTTTAAAGCAAAATATTGGCGAATTTCCTTTGAGGATTCAAAAATAAGAAAATCTAATAAAGGAGCAACCACTTGAATTCCTTCCTACTCAGAGAAGCTAAGATTCTACTTCAGATAATATCAAGATCAATTCAACTAAGAGACGTTGCCATGGCTCTCCATTATCTTTAACTATTTGTCTAGATACTCTACTTCAAGTGGTAGTCAACATAATAACAAATCTTTATTGATTATTAAATACAATGTATGTCTTTTAGCGCTCTATGGGTCAACCGTTTGTTCTATAATTACTAATTACAAAATAAATATAGAGTTTGGATAGTAATGCGCATCTTGGATTTAAAAAAAAATGTTCTTCATTTTTCTGCGACCACTTCTGAAAATTGCAGATGCTTTTTTAAACAGAGCTGATTTTTACAAAGTTGACTTTTCTTTAAATATTATTTATTAATACCTGTTTCGTTACCATGCAATTTTACTTAAATTTCAGCATTTTTTTTTTTTCAAAATAATTTTTGCGCCATTTTCAACAATATTTTTATTGTTAAAATGAAATTGAAACTATTTCCTATTGAAATTATTTAATCGGTTGATTTTTATCCATTGTTAATAGCTAAGGGAGAAGGAATTCTCCCTATAACAGCCTTAGTTTATATGATAAATTAGAAAAATGATTTAAGAACGTGCATTTAGAAGTTGAATTTTCTCGAATTGTTACTGTTGCAATCTTATAATGATGTTATGAGTTTTAACCTCATTAAGAAGTTCATGTACAAAATAAGGATAAAAGATGTAACCACAAACCACATCTGTTCCGGCTACTTTGACCCATCGGAACTGAAAAATCTGAATCTTCCGCAACAGCAACAGTAGCGAGAACTGTAGTTAAGTCGTAAGGGCCATCACCGGCCAATGGTACAACTCTTCCCTAAGGAAGTACGTCCCGTCATCGATGGTAGGAACCAAACCTCCACCTGTTCCTGTACTCACAAGGGGGGGGGGAGAACCAACTATAATCCTGGAAACTTATCCTCAATTACGATATGCCTCCCTCAGTGGGTTCTGGATAAAAGATGTAAAATTATCCAAATAATTTGATTTAATTGGAATATAAATTGACTTTATTTGAATAATTGGTATATAGTTTGACTTAATTTGAATAAATTGGAATATAATTTGACTTAATTGGAATATAATTTGAATTAATTGGAACATAATTTAACTTAATTGGAATATAAATTGACTTAATTTGAATAATTAGAATGTAATTTGACTTAATTGAATTAATTTGAATATAATTTGACTTTGTTTGGAATATAATTCATAATTTGATTATTAAAAATGCTTTGCTAAGAGGATCATGAGCAGTGAAATAATCTAAATAAATTTATTTGGAATGAAACATATATCTTTCAAAATAGCAGGTTGACAAGATGGCTTGTAAGTTTTAAAATAATGGCATGGAAGAATACATTTTGTCACAAGAGTTTAAATAACTCTTAATTAATTTTTAGTGTTACATTTGTTAAATTCTCTAAAATATTATTCTGGATACAAATTTGAAAGACTGCAATGATATAAAAATTGTTTAAAGATTGCTAAATTCAGAACACTGATGAAATTATTCTAAATATTTATTTGATTTTTATAATATTTAAAGCAATACAAAAATAATTCTTTCAAAACTTTATTCTTGAATTCTAATAGAAGAGAACGAAAAGAAATTTGAAAATAAGAATGACCATTCTATCTAAAATTCATTTTATATAGATCTGGACTAGAAAAATGTATTGGAAATGAATAAAATCGTGTTCGAGTACCTGATTTTTCAAAGTGTAATAACCAAAAAATATTAACCACAGCTGTATTAGTTACTTGGACATAAATCAAATTTAATACAAATTGAAGTACTTTGAGATAATATTTCAAAGAATCTCCAAAACGTTTCCATTAAAAACGTTATCGATACACAACCGAAATTGTTATATCTCAACTGATCAGTGTCTAATTTGTTACTGCTATTAATCAGGTTTTATATTCAGCCAACTACAAAGAATCCAATAAGTCCAGTCTTGTGCAGAAATTTTAAAGTAGCAAGTATTTATCCCGACGAGACAAAAACTTGTTATCATCTTCAGTGCATGCGCATTCTTCCTTCTGCGCATGCGTGACTCACTAGAATGAAGTAATTTTTCCATAATATTTTAAATAGTTTCTAATTAATTTGCATTTATTAGACTACCGAAATCGTGGCATGATATTTCAATTGCCTAACGTCTAATTTGTGATTTCTGTTAAGTTATAAATCGAATCTAATTAGGATTGAAGTATTTGGCAGTAATACTTTAAAATAATATTGACTTCTGCATCCAATATGTTATCTAAATACAAAAGCAAGCATATCATAATTATTCAGCTATCCAATGTATACTTTGTGATTACTGTTAGAATATAAATCAAATCTAATACAGATTTAAATAATTCTGCTGTAATATTTAAAACGAGTCTCAAAGTTTCTTTTCCAATTAATTCCTGTCGCAACAAATGAAATCAGTTCCATTTATTTGATGCTAAATAGAGCGCAATTAAAATGGGACATCAATAAAAAAATTACACCTTTTAAAATATGAACAATTATAACTGTAATTATCTAATTAATTTCAAGAAAAATAAGTCATCTAATTTTTGCAAGAATTTTCAATAATGCACATCATTTTTGAAATGTAATTAAAACAATTTACAGTTTTTTCATTGAATAACAAGGTTTGTGGTTTTCTTCCATTGCTCAAAAGTAAAGATTTTTTTTTTTTTTATCAATGAAGTTTACATGAGGAATTAGAGAGTAAAGTTACAATACCACGGAAAGCAAAGTGCAATTATTAGGTAGAATGCTTGGAATTGATAATTCTAAGAAGTCATGGGATTTTTTTTAGACAGTTAATTTATTAAATAAATAGAAATCGTATAAAGCTATTTAAGTAACATGGTTTTTAAACTCTGCATCAATTGAATGCACCTACGTCCTGGCTAAGGGGCAGCGCGTCTTCCCCGTGATATGGGCGTCCTGGGCGCGAGTCCTGATTCGGGCATGGTTGTTTTCCCACTGTGTTCTGTCTCTGAGGTGTGTGAATGACCCCCCCCCCCCATGTAAAAAGGAGTTGTGCAAAAGAATACGTGTGTGTCATCTTCCTGTGAATGAGTGAACAAACACAAAATAAACCACAAAAACAGGTTTTTGATGCATGAGTAGCTAAGACGTACTCTCGGTCCTTGATGACGCTGCTGAAAACAAGAAACGCTCGCTCGGCTTAAAATCACTCAGGTCAGCGGGCCTGTCTGTGACGAGTCGCATAAGAAACAACAACAACAATTCCATGCTTAAATTATTTTGTTAAAAGAAACATAAGCTTGAAGTTATTCATAAGAGAATTAATTCAAATAAAACATGTCAATATCTCTAGCCCCCGACTAACTACCAACAGTTTTGATCGAATAAGTTAAGCGTAGTAAAAACTAAATAACGCTCATTATCTTTTACACCGATATTATTTTATGAAAAAAAATATCAACTAAATAGTAAACACAAACAATATATATATATATATATATATATATATATATATATATATATATATATATATAAAGATAAATAAAAGAATATACGTAAAATGTCACTCTGTGTCAGTCATAGCGTATTTAGCATCTGTGTAAGCATTTTTGAATTTGTAAGTATTTCTGTTCTGCATCTTCGAGCTTAAAGTAAGAAAATATCCAAATGGCTTATGGCTTTAAACCGATGAATGATTCATTCCTGTATAAAAACAAATTTAGATCCTTTCTAAATATCCAAACTTGAAGACGTACTTAAATGACATTTCAACCTAAACATTCAAACTGAATAAATATTTCTTCCTTTTATTCATTTCAGCATTTTACACTGTTTTTCTTCATAGTCTATGCTTTTAAATACTATTCTCAAAACTGCATTTGTATGGACAAAAACATCGTACCTAAATGATACAGTCGCATAAAAAATCGGAAATGGCACAGAAAAAAATTAAAGGTTAACTTGTGTCTTAATTTTTCATAAGGCATCCTTCTAAGAGGCAAAAGAGCTACATACTTTTTATACACTTTTTAGGTGTATAAACAGTGTAACAAACCTAAACAGCGATTCTGCAAAAATATAAGATGTGTGACTTCCAGTTTCTTTTCTGCATTAGCATGCAGTCAAGAGCACAACAATGAATTACATGCAAGAGTTTAAAAACGGTTAGTACGTGAGAAATGCTGCTTTGTTTTAATATTTGTGGTAGTTGCTTTTAATAAAGGAGCTGTCTGGTAGAAAAACATAATATTTGTAGTAATTAATTCATGTGGCATGTTTTCAAATGATATGCAGTTATCTTCATCGGGAAAAATATTGTTTCCTAGAATTTTGTGACTGTGAAATAAGTTACATTTTATTTGAATATTCTAAAAAGTTAAATTTTAATAATAGTCACATTGATAAAAGTAATGGGGTTTTGTTTGCTACCTAAGTAATGATGGTTTCTTGTGTAAAACATTTAATATTAATATTTGAAAAGAAATGTTTTTCCGAAACACTGTACTAAATATACTATTTACTCAAAGAAATATTCTTAAACAAAAGAAAATTCTTTCAAGTGTCAGTCTCCAATCTATTATTAATATCACAATGATGTGCATGGTTCATTAGTTATATTAAAGTGAGATAATTAGTAGTTAAAATTTATTTGCAAATATTAAATTTAAAATGTTTGATTTCATGATAACTCATTCTTAAGCATTTCCTGTCTTCAAACATTAAAATTAAATATTTTTTTTCAAAAAATCAAGAATTTTGCAATTTTCTGAATTATTTTATTGACGCATATTGATTTTAACCGAATCACATTTCATATTGAGGACACTTTCACAAATGCATAAAATAAATTTTCTATAGCCTATAAACAGAAACAAAATATAATTTCCTGGAAAGACTTATAGCAAAGGAAACAGCAGTAATTTAGCTATTTTTTACCATAATAATTACCGGAATTGTAACACCTGTAATATCGTGAGATAAGTTTTTAATGTTTAGTGACACAGAAGTCTCCCACATGGGAATGGACCCCGGGTGTCACAGTTCTCTGCAGGTTATAGTCTGAGGTAAAGAGATAAGAAGACAGGGTATTCTTCAACTAAAAGAATAAATGAAAGTCGCTCGGAGCAAGATCGGGACTATAGGAAAGATGGTCATATAACTTTCAACAAGTCTTCAGCAGTTAACATTTTTTGTGGAATTTATCTTAATCGGGTGAATGTTTTCGTCGATCATCTTATCACTAACATTGAGCATGCCATGCCTTTTGTTCTGAGTGATACTGCACAATTTTTCTAGTACATCGTCTGAACCGTAATCTTGCAGTCTGGGGGAGTAAGAAAGGAGAACAGACATTTTCACATTCTGCAATGACATTAGAATAAGTGGAATATATGTCCAAGTTAAAAACTGCATCATACGATGCCACACTCATAGTACATCAGCTTTAGGCTGTTGCGTGTCTTGCCTTTTGTAATTTGGTAATTTAGAAAATTTACTTCCTTGATATTTGTATTATATATGCTTTAATTTTTATGAGCTTAGAAACAGCGTAATAACTCCTTAGACTTTCTTGTATTTAATGCGGAGATTATGATAAATATGTAATATCCTAGATTATTTATTTGCTTTCAATTTTATATATATTCGATATGGTGATTTCAAGAAAGATGAATATCGCATATCATATAAAATAATGTAATTTTAAACTGAAAAATTGAAACTTGAACGCCTATTCAATTCCAAAATGAACCGATTAAGAATGCGATTTTGTTAATTTACTATGCTGAATGAGAACAAATAGGCGTTCGCTTCTTTTTCAAAAATGAAATATTTAGGTGGTAATTACAGCTTCTTAGAAGTAAAAGAGAGGTTAGAAAGAGGTAAATTAATTTATTTATTTTTATTTAAAAGGTTTATTTTATTATACAACATTAAATTGTAAAAATAACATTATGAGGAATTAATTACCTTTAATATTACACAACGTAAAAAACAAAATTTTATTTAACTTTTATTTTAATATGCACTGTTTTATCTAACATAACAGTGAATTTTTCATTTTATTACCATTTCTTTTTTAATAATAAAAATGAATGTATGTGTGTGTGTGTGTTTAACTGTGATGTTTTCCGAAACTATTATTAGATAAAAATGACTTTGTTTCCCAATTAAAATATAATTTTTTAATATTAGTTTAACAATCATTTTAATTGTTTCGTTCTATATATAATAGTGCGATTTTCTTTCACGTTTAAAAGTTGAGAAATTATAATTTTGTTAAATATCTGTATAGTTTACAAGACGAATAATAAAATAAAGTTAAAAGTGTAGCGAAAAATAAAAAAATGATGAACTGATATTTACTTTCTTAATAGCGCTATGATATCATGGGATTTGTCAACCCTTAAAAAGTTTCATGTATATAATGGAAAGAACATATGTAAGGCAATTAAAATAGCACGATTTTTCGTGTCACAAAATTTTACAAAAGAATGGGCAATATTAGGAATTACCTTTAATAAGTCACAAAGCTAAAAAGCAAAATGCTATTTAATTTTGATATTAAAATGCATTGTTTCATCGGATAGATATTTTTTATTAAGCGAATTTTTCACTCTACTATTTTTTTCTCTTTTTTTTTATTCAGGGAATCCATATCTAAAGGATTTATCAAAAAAGAAATCTATTCAATATGCCCTGAAAACCCTTTAATCACAAAATTCGGCAATTGAAACATAAAACCAACCGCATTAACAACGAGCTTTTTTTGCGAAAATATTATATGTTTATTTTTTTTGTGCTTAATTTGCATTAAATATATTATGCGTATCTTGATGATTCTGGTTTTTTTCAATACAAAAATGCAAATACATACAGTCCAGTCATATTAATGAGAACCACCGCCTACTCTTGATGTCAATGTTAAATAACCAATGGTGGAAGGCATCTGGTATCAGCAAATTTGGTGGATATATAAAACATGTTGTAAGCATTCGGAAAGAATTTCAGCTCTTACAGTCATGCAGAAACAGAGCGATTTATCCGACATCCAAAAGGGAGTGATCATTGACTTTCGGGCTGAGGGTGGAAGCATTTCCGAAACGGCTAATTTTGTAAACTGTTTGCGGGCAGCCGTGGAAAAGTATATTGGGCATGGCAAAATGGCACTATCCAAAATCAGCAACGTGATTTTGGTTGCACTTGCACCATTGGCAAGTGCACCAACTTGGTGGTGTACCACTTGCTATAGATGGCAGAGGTGAACGACGACTGCAGAGATGCGTTCGAGCAAATAGACGTGCAACCATTGAGTAACTGATCGCCCAGATGAACCAAAGGGCTACCAACAGTATATCAACAACGACGGTTCAACGAACGTTTCTGCTTATGGGCCTCCACAGAAGACGCCTGGTTAAATACACCTATGTTGACTGCTGTTCATCTGCGACGAAGGCTGAAATTTACAAACCAGTACCGCAACTGGACTTCCACTGGCTGGTCCAATGTGGCCTTTTCCAGTGAATCACGTTTTATGTTCCATTGGATAGATGGTCGTCGGCGTATACGACCGAAAGTAAACATCCTGCAACAATTGCCAGAAGGGTCCAAGCTGGAGGAGGGAGCATTATGGTATGGGGAATGTTTTCATGATATTATATGGGTGCACTCATCATTGTGGATCGTACAATGAATCAACGCAAGTAAACATCTATCCTTGAGGACCATGTTCACCCTTACATGCGAATTGTTTTTCTTCAGGATGGTGGCATCTACAGCAGGACAATGCGAAGTGTCATAAAGCTCGCAGTGTACGTGCGTGGTTCGGAGAGCATCAGGATGAGTTTATCACAGTCACTTGGCCAGCAAATTGCCCGGACTTGAACCCAAACGAGAATCTGTTTGACCACCTAGATCGGGTTGTTCTCACCATGTATCCACACCCGAGTAACCTAGTGTAGCTGGCCACGGCACTGGAGTTGGAATGGCTCAATATCCCAGTGAATACCTTCAGGAAACTATTTGACTCTCTTACTGCACGTCTCGCAGCTGTCCGCTCTAGGAAAGGTGGTTATTCTGAATTTTGACAGGTGATCACATTAATGTGACTGGACCATATATTTAACATTGTATTGTGCCAGACATGAGTTTTTTAATAGCGTTATACCTTTTCTGTTTTTTGTGTAAAAACATCATTCTTATAGACATGACCTAAGAAACATATTTTTAAAAATTGAGCTATCTGGTTCTATATATTTTCTAAATTTTTGATGATTTTTCGTTATTTATTTTATAAAAATTGTGGTAGTAAGTTTACGTATTTATTTCTTATGTATGCCACGTGGATATTAAGCAGAATATATTAATTTCTTTGGCTTTCAATCATGTAAGAAAATTACTCGATTTAGTATCCGAACAGGCAATGAAATCTAGCGCTAAAATAATACAAAAAAATTTGTTTTTGAAAAAATCTATCGAAACTCAGTAAAAAGTTCAGCAATATCAAAATTGATTTCATTAAAAAGATTAAATTTTAAATTTTAAAACGTTGAAAAGTAGGTACTGTACAAAAGTATTTTTTTAGAATTACCGTGAAAGAATATTTCGTGTTATTATCGTGTTATTAGAAATATTTCGTGTTATTAGAAATATTTCGTGTTATTTTTCATAAATTACAATATTATTAAAATTTGAAAAATATCTTACTCGGAGAGTCACATTTCTATCCTGCAAGATTAATATGAACCAAATTTGATAGCTCTAAGTCAAAAGTTCTGAACTGTATAGCACCAATGCATACACACATCACGACAGACCCACACATATTATTAGTAGAAATACAGAGATGGATATGCAGACATATTTGAAATAGTCTTAGTATATAACATTCGATTTAGCTGTTGATTTAGATAACATGCAATGAAATTGTCTCCACTAAATTGCTGCCATAAACTCATTCAGACAACCTGGATGACATCCAAAATATGAAAACATCCATTAAGCCGATAATTTGAACATTACTTTCTGAGGAAATCAATTAAGTCTCGTTTAAATTAAACATTTATATCAGCCATTGTATTTATTAATAAAACCATATTAACTTCAGTATTTACAGTCAATATTTTAGATACAAAAGCAAAAATGTTGAAATTTAAAAAGGTTTTTTAATATTAATTAGTGTCAAATCTTATTTATAAGAAAAATTTGTTAATCATATGCATAATAAAATGAAAACATTTATAAGTGTATACTAAGAAATATTGATGGTTATTATATTAATTTCCATGTATTTAATAATGAACTGATAACACTGTTCTACCAATATCATGAAATTTTCTTGCTATTATATGTACATAGAGGGTATATATTTTCTTAAATTTATTGAAGAATATCATTGATTATTAAAGAGCAGCTTAAAATGTATTAACTAAATTTAATTAAAGGGGGGAAAATTAGAATTTAAAATTGAATTTTGTAATAATTCTAATAATATTTTATATTATTTAACTAACATTTATTGTTAAATTATTTTTATTCTTAAATAACATCCTTATTTTCATTATTCAGAATTCATTTTAAATGTAACAGATTACTGAAATTGACGCAGAAAGAATTACTATCGTTGACGCAGAATGAATAGAATTTTATTCATGCATTTAAATTACATTCAAAGAATTGCTGTCAAAATATTGTTTCTAGTTTTTTATAAAACAAACAATACTTTTTATGTTATTTTTCAAAATATTGTAATGTAAGAGATTAAATCTAATAATATCATTTTACATCAGAAATCATACGAAATATATTTCGTAGAATATGCTTATATTTACCTTATAAGAAATATTATACTTATTTTATCGCATTTTTTCTCCTGGTAGACCAAATCTAATATTATATACGTTGTTTTAACCATATATATATATATATATATTTCATTCTTATTCAAACAAAATATGCTGACAACGAGGATAAACTTTTGGGTGGCCAAAAGGGATGTCATCCCTTTACATTCGAAATTGAATCCAGTTCATGGCTCGACTGGTAATTGCTCCAGAGACTGCACATCTTCGTCTCTGTCACTTCCTGTTGTCAACACCATTGTCTAAAAGCTTGATACCAGCAGTCGAATGCATCTGTATTGCGACGGTCACTGTTACTTCGATAGACATCCTGAACTGAATAAGAGCTTCAGTGTAAAGCCTCCTGTAAACCTTTCGCATATTTAAAGATATATTTGCATATCCATGCTTCAGATTACGAAATTGTGTTATGAATTTTGAACTCATTTATGCATTTAATACAGAGTATTGTAATTTAAAATATAATCTGGATGAGAGAATGTGTATATATAGGGATTGAAATTATTCTCTTACTATCATAGCAGCCAAGCTTGGCGATGGAATAGATTCAAATACAGTTAGCTTGTGATTCCGTGGCGAGATATTGGAATGATGGTATTGATCCTGGCTTACTCATGAATATTCTGAAATGTGATTAGAGGCAAATCCTGACAAATAAATGTCACATCAATAAATAAAGATGATGTAAATTTAGAATCAAATTATTCTCGCCATTTTAACTGAATATTTTTTTTGATAGGATTATTAATAAGGATTTAAATTTTTGTCGAAAAAGTAATATCAGGAATGAAAATAAAAGGAGGATTTCACCCTGAATTTTATTCATTTGAACTTATTTATTTGAATGAAATATTTCCATCAAACACTTTTCATTGATAAGTAAAAAGGAAACAATGGGACAGCCTCTTTGCTTATAATGATAGGTCCATCTCATGAATTTTCTTAATCTTAGTTTTCTAAATCGGTAATTCGATTTTAAATAAAGCTAATTTAAAAAAATAAAAATGAAATAAAAACGTATATATACTTAAAACGTATAAAATATTAACGTATAATATGATATTAAATAATAAATTTAATACCCTTTAAACATATAATTATCTATGAAATATTTCTATCAAACTCTTTTCTCTGATAAGTAAAAATGAAAAAAGAAATATTCCTTTCGCTTATAATAATAGGTCCATATTATGAATTCTCTTAATCTTGATTTTCTAAATTGGCAATTGAATTATAAAAAAAAGCTAATTTAAGAAATAAAAATGAAATGAAAGAGTATAAATATATAATTATAACGTATAAAAATTAGCGTAAAATATTACATTAAAAAATAAATATCCTATAAACATATAATATTCTATTTAATATTTCTATTAAACTCTTTTTTGATAGGTATAAAGGAGGAATAAAACAGCAACTTTGCTTATAATGATAGGTACATCTAATAATCTTTTCTTAATCTTTTCTTTTTTAAATAAGTAATTCGATTATAATGAAAGCTAATTTTTTTTAAAAAATGAAGTGAAAACGTATAAATATGTCCTTATAACGTATAAAAAATCTATCCTTATAACATATAATAGACTATTTAATAATAAATGTAATATCCTATAAACGTATAATGGTCTTTATTTATCTTCAGATATCTATTTAAATAATATTAATGTAACGAATAGGATGTATCGTAGATTAATAAATTCATTGAAAAGGGTTTACTTACTTATAGGCTGCAATTAGACTGGATATTCTGAAGGGGAAAAAAAGGTATAAATGTAATTAATACATCGCAACTTATTTAAATTCTTTTTAAAAAATAAATTTCTGAAGAAAAAATAATTCGTTCACTTTTTATTACTGCGAGCCAGTTCATGCCTGTTTTGTTTCCACTAAATTTGAATACCATATCTAAGAAATATATATATAACATGTTTTGAAACTCTATTGAAAAAGTATTTTGAAAACGTTTTGTTACGCTTTGCCAAACTGAAAATATTCTTTAATGATGCATATCTTGATTCAGATGTTTTATACGGAAAAAAAGAAACTTAATTAAGGATGTGCAGTGTGAAATAACTGCCTTAGCTTTTACGGAATATCTTTCCTATTTCATTGCACTTCGTGAAGCTTTTTAATGGAGCTTATAAAAAACTTCAATTAAATTAACTAATAAAGTTAACTCAAGCATGTTTTGAATCAAACTAATTATGCAAAAAATTAATGAAAGATATTTTTTTTGTATTTTTTATTATCATGTTGTTGAATCAATCGTTTATATACCATTTTTCTCAGTCGTTGATTATTATATCAGGTAAAATGCTTTTCTACTTTCTGAAGCTGTGTTTCCATAGATATATACACATCAACAAAAAGGTATCCATTATCCTTATTATAGCTAGTAAAGGTAAACTTATTATTGCTCCTAACTTATAAAAGTTAATTTTGAGGTGAAAAATGTTCTATTTAAAAGAATAACTTTTTTTAAAATATGCAATATGCATGCGCATAAGGAACTACTTATATATTGATTATTGCAAAAATTTTAAATTTTCACATTGCAATCCACAAAAAAAGTATATTGTTATTGATCTTAATTTATAAAAGTTAATTTTAAGGTAAAAATGCATTCTATTTGGAATAATATCCTTTTTAAAAATATGTGTATTGCATTCCCTTGAAGAATCTCTTAACTATTAATTACTGCATTTTTTTTTTAAATTTTCAATTGCGATTACTAACTTTCTCGCCTTTTAAAAAAACTCTGCATAATGAGAATCTCTAGAAAAAAATTCTTAGACAAATCGGTTAAAAGGATCGGAAATATATGAATAAAATATTATTTCAACAGATGCGAAAGTAGCAAATAGTCCACTCTATTTAATATTTTCCTATAATCCGATATTAATTTCTGCTGTTGTTAATTTGCTCTTAGAAAAATTAATATTTTATGCATAACTTTATCAGCAATGAAACCTTACTAAATAAATACTGGAAATAGATGTTCTTATCTGTATACATAGTTGTAAATAAATAACCAACAAACATGATTTTCGTGGTACATTATTTAAATAATTAAAAACTTTGGTTAAGTTTAGCAATTAATGGGATTATATAATATTCGCAATTAATATTACATATTTAAAGTTTGGGGAGCAGTAAAAAAAGGAAAGTTAGATGCTTTTTCTTTTCTGAAGCATTCCTTTATAATAGAACACACATAAAAAAAATTGTGTTGTTAATTTCCCCCAAATAATGCTTTAAATCATTTTTAGGAATTCTTTTCAAACTTCGTGTATTTTTATCAGAAAATAATTGTCGAAACATTTGTAAGCCTTTGCTACGTTTAAAAAAAAGATTTTTTTTTTTTTTTTTTGAAAATTTAGTTACATTGCATTTCTGTATGCAAGAAATGTTTTTTGTATTTCCACAATGATATTTTATTATTTCATATATTTCATTTTTTATAAATGTTGTATTTAATATCAAATTTTGTTTCAATGTTTTTTGAATAATAACAAAACTCAATAGAGACGAAAAAAAATCTTTCTAAAGATCCTACAAATCTTCCTTTGAATTGTAATCGTCTTCCATTTAGCCCAAAATGAAACTTCGCTTCAAATGCAATCTGTGTAGAATCTGTTATACGTTTGATTGTTTTCAATTCATCCTATCATTCATTCTCAAAAGAAAAAAAAAACCTTACTCTTAAATAACGTTGGAAGATATGCTTTGTTTTCTATTCCTTTTCAACAATCATTTTATTCTTACCACAGAATCATTAACTAAGACCAAACTTAACTTAACTCAGTAAAAGAAATAGCCTGATTATTATATTTTATGGAAGGGATTTTATATTTGCATAGTGCTCATCAGTTTTCTTGAAAGAAATTTTGAAATAATTTAATAATAATTAGTTTAAAATCGAATATCATATTTTATGTATGAAGAAATTTGAATCTCAGAAGAAATATTTATATATTGAAAAGCGAATATGTAACATCTTTTGTAATTAAGTTTGTTTTGTGCGTGTGTATTATATATTATGACTTTGTTTTAAAGAATAGAATAGAATAGATTCTTAAATGGAATGAAGTGAAATGCATAGAATATTGTATGGTTGTCATAAAGCATAAAAATTTTTGCAATAACTTAAATCATGGATCTTTTTTTTAACTGTAGAGATTAGACATTTTAATTCCATTGCAGAATGAATATCAGTTTTCTAGAAAAAAAAGCATTTCTAGGAAAAAATCCAGCAAAAGAAAAACCAAAAAAACACACACACACACACCACAGCATAAAAGTATAGTAACATGTCATCATGATCATCGAATGTAAGTACAAAAATTGTATAACCAGATTCATTTCAGCTGTTATGGGCATTTATCTAAAGGATCTTATTATGAGTTCCTTCTCTCCAATTTGATTTGCTGTAGAAATACATGGAAGGGTTTGGTGTTTTCTCTTCAAAAACAAAATGATAGAATCTGCCTCCCCCCCTCCAAAGAATCTAAGAAAGACTCTCCCAAATTTGCATCAAAGATCTACTAACTGTGTTATCAGTTCCCTCGTTACTCTTCAGTGTATTCCAAACTTCTTGGGTCTTTTGAACATAGATACTTGACTTGGAGACATTATCAATAATTGTTCATGGATATTAAAGTCTTCTGATGTTTTACTGCTTCTCATTTCCTTATTAATCACAATTGAGACAGCAAACTTTAATATAGTTCCCATATAATTTTTATACATGCGGCTTTCAAAATTGATCTTAATATATCTAGGGAACTGAGATACTTATATGAAAATACACGATTTGAAAATACTATTCAAAAATTTAGGAAAAGACAAATTTAAAGATTTGCGAAATTGTGTTATTTTTATCCAGATTTCTGGCGCAACCTCATCAAAATATATTAAATATATTATTAAACTGAAATGCGCATTTAAAATCCCGAAATTGAGTGCTATGCTGTTTAAAATAAATGTGTCTTATTATTTTTTTTTTTTTTGCATTTGTTTGAATGGATGGAATTTTCGAAACAATTAAACTGATTATCAAAAACATTGTTAAAAACAAAAGTTCTAATTAGAACTTATAAACAGATAACTAAAATGTGCTAAAAAGATATTTTTAAATGCCTTCTTTTTAAGATGAAATCATCTGGACTTTTAATGCTAGTTGAGAAGCATTGAAAGGAGCCACACACAATTTCTTAAAATGCTGGCAAAATTGTCACAGATGACAAAGTTATTGCGGTTTACCGGGCTTTAATATAAAGCTATTATTAAAATGTTAAATGCCATCTAATAGAAGCCTAATTGATCGAAACATAAACTTTCAAAATCTAAAACTGTTTTGTTATAATTTATTTTGCTATGTTCGAATACAATCCATTCAAACTCAAATAATTCTAGAACAGTCAAATTTTGTTATATTTCCTTCAAATTAAATCAGACAGCTTTAATTTTCTAATGGACCAGAATGAAAAGTTTTTGACTATCTATTCAATAAATTACAAACCATTTGCTAGCTAAACACACCAATTATTCGCCATCTGGAATAAAAGGTTATATCAAGCAAACAGTTGATCCATGAAACCAATTAAGAGCCGTTAGCTTTATTATTCGGTGCTTTGGCAACGAAAGTCTTTCATGATATTTGTTTAAGCGTCAATTAATCATTGGAAGAATGGGAATATCTAGTTATACCAGTAATAATAAACTCGGTGGAATTTAGTCCCGGAAACTATAATAATACTGGAGGGTTATTTATTTTGGAGAAGAAAAATATATACCGTTATCTAATGCAAGCCTGCACCGATTTTCATGATCACAAAAGGAACTTTGTGAATAATCTCATGTATTTCTTTGACAAATAAGATTTTTTTCCCCTCGATTGGTGATAATTAGAGATACTTTTTTTAATAAATAGGAATCCATCAATATTTGAGACATATTTTTTTACATTTTAGTGGTGAATTATCTTATAAGTAAAATTCATTTACATTGGGTATGTTTTCTTTATATTTGAACACAAACTCACTTGTATATTAGAAACTTGTGTAACAATAGGCCTGAAAAATAAATTGTATATACGTTACCAGGAAATTTTGAAATCAGACATTCTTTTTTTCTGGCATTTTTAGGCAAAGTATGAGATAATTAAGATTTTATGTATATCTTAAACAGCTTGTTCAATGTCAAATGATAATTCGGTAATAAATTATTGAATACACCCTCTATTCATTTCGAAATAAAACGTAGAAAGCTCATAATTTTAGAAATTCTCCTCACGTACAAAATCTACTACTTTATTAATTTTTTAAAGTGGTATTTACACTTCTGTAGAATGCGAGTCTTTTGAATAAAGCTTATCATGACTTTTTTTTTTCAAATTTTGCCTAAATAGCATTTTTTATTCAACAGAAATATATATATATATATATATATATATATATTCATTATTGAATCCGGTCAAGTCATGGTGGTGTTCTAAAAATGTATTATTCAGTGATTCATAGATAATTAATAAAACTATCTATTAATTTAATATTCTTAATGAGATGTGATTCAATATCATATTGAGAATTATACAACTTTGAGGAAACTAACGTAAGCCATTTTAAAATTTATAACTGCTTCTTCCTTCTCGTTGGACAAAATAATGCATTTTGCGGTTTCTCTTTCATCAAGTTGCTTCTTTTTGTAAACAAATACTTGGGAATACAAAAATAGCTTCTGTCTCTTTAAGAAAACATTTATCATATGTAATGATATTAAAGCAGCCTTCTAGGATCTTCAGAATGTATTAAATTTAATTAAAAGATCCTGGCCTTCTTTTATATATGCTCAGAATTTTTAAATCTATTATAAAATGTTGTTAACGATTTAAGTAAGTTTAGTTATATAAAAGTTCGGTTTTAAAGTAATACTATGGTTGTTTTATTGCAGACTTTGTAATTTTGAATCGCGGTCAGATGACGAGGACAATCATTGAGCTTGCACTCGCAATCTGTTTTAAATATTATTGATATTTATTAACGTTAAAAACAGTAAATTTCTGCTGTACGGTCAAATACTATACGGTTACTATAAATATTTGTGTTGTACAGATGAATGCGGTTACTATAAATAGGATACTATATATTATGTCGTAAATGTTTAACATGAGAAAGAGTCTTGTTTTCAACTTGTCATGCATGAAGAAAAAAAATAGAAATGAACGAATGAAATTGTCAATTAAATTAGTTGAAAGAAGGCCAATTTTATTGTTTTTCACTTAGAAATAATCTTAGCTTCGAAATTATTGACCTTGTTATACCAGAAAAAAGTTTTTCAATACCAAAACTTTTATAATAAAATCCACAAAAATTGATCTTCCTTTTATAATTATTCACCAAGTATTCAAGCAAGTAATTTTATCATTCCAAAGTACCGAAATCGAAAAAATGGGCAATAAATAAAATAAGCATTACAATTTTAACATATAGCGCACCCCAAACATGGGGCTGAAGGGCTTCTTATATGGTGATTGCTTCTTTCTCTAGTGAATAAAGGATTTAAGTTGGGTTCACTAAATCCATCCAATGGCAATAGGGATGTAGCGAAAGGGAGGAATTTAACCGTAGTCTGTGCTGGCCATTAGGAATCAAACATTGTTCTAGCCAGAGTGTTAGCTCCATGATGTAGATAATCTAATTTACCCTGTACATTATAGCTACAAATCTATAGGGTGGAATTTTGGGTGAATATAGGTCTCTGAGATTCCATGTGAAGTGTTAAAACTTTTTTCAATGAGACTTTTTTTTTTTTTTTTGCCTTCAAAAATTGTTATTTATAGACGATGAAAAAAATATAAAATCTTTACACATTATAGATTTCTTCTTTTAAGTTTTCAGCCTTAATTATATTGTGATGAAATGTTACTCCCATAGGTTTAAATTAAAAAAGAAAAAGGGTAAAAAAATTAATGATTATTAAAAATGAATTAATTAAAAATTCTTCTCATTCATTTCAGTGATTTTTATTTCGATATGACACTTGCAATTTTTTTTTCTGTTTCTATCACATTCAATGTAATTTCAACTAATTTTGCCTCACAATCAGAAATTTTTTCTTTATCTTGAATAAAAAGTTTGTATTAAACAGACCACTGATTTATAGAGTTTTTTTGAAAATAATCGGATATATTATTCTATTCTATAAGTAAGAAATCTCACGATATATTTTTAACTAAAATTAATCATTGAGATAATAGAAAAATTAACTTATACTTTTGATAATGAATACAATATAAAATTTCAATAATCCTTTAAAAGTTCTAGGTTAGTTTTAAAGGACAATCTTGTGGTGCGGAAGAAAATATTTTAAAATTTGTTGGTTTCTATCATTTACTTAATACATTTCAATTGTCCTATTTCCGGTTTTCCGGATACTTCACTTTTGCTTTTTAATCATGTTTGTGTATTTACTAACTGAGCGTAGTTAATAAACACAAAATAGGAGCACTTAGGGCAACCATTCCCGAGATTACCTTCCTGCAAAATTGTCTTTTTGCAATTCGACCAAGGTATGCCACAAATTCAAACAGCATGTTATTTCAATTTAAAAACATTTTGTTTTATTTAAATACATTATACAAAATTAAAAGTAATGTTTTAATTAATTTGTGATACATTTTCATAATATTATCTTGTAGATTAATAATAATCTAAAGTTAATATAATGGAGTCAAAAGAGCAGTATCATAATAATAAAAATCCTTTACCGAATTAAGCCCTTACATTTTTTTATACTATTGAATATTATCTAACGTAAATTGAGCAATGCTTTTTCGCTTTTTGTAAGGTATGCAGTGAATTTCAAAATGAAATTCCTGGATCGAAATTCAAAGTTTTTATTTACACATGAATTGATACAAATGGCAAGTAAAAACTAGAAATAAAACAAGCCAAGGAGAATGGAAGCCAAGGAAAAATTTAATTCAAATAATTTTAAATTCTCTCCAGAATTTCAAAACTAAATGTCTTTATCTAGAAGCAAATACAAATGAATTCCTTTCCATTCGAGCATACATTTATTCCTGGAAGAAAAAGAAATATTTCATACAAAGCTTTCAAATGTTTCTGAATTAGAAAGGAACACATACTATATTGTCCGTAAGAACATTGAAAGCTTTTCCGAAAATACCTTTCAGTAAGGCTTTATCCGGAATTTAAAGTAGAAATTCAAAAAAGAATACAGCATGTAGAAGATCTTGAGGTCTTGTTCACTGGCAGAGAAAATGTATCGATGACTGACAGAAACAAATACATATCAATTCTTTCAACAAGCTTCATATTTATAGCATTGCAACGGAATAATATTTTCTAGAAGAATATTTTTTAGAAGTGAAGAGTCGTGTTTTTGTAATAAGCAACAAAGGTGTAAGACAAAATGTTATTTTTCTAAATTTTGCTTTGATTTGGGTATTTCAATTACAATTTCAAAATTTTTTCGTGAACATGATTGCTTTTTACTTGCTATCAATGACAGTGAATTATTTGTCTAAGTTTCTATCTTACTTTTCTTGCACAGGATGTAATTGAAGAAATGTACTGGAGTAACCAAAATATTTGATTGAGATTTAAGGTGATTTCTACATTTTGAAACTCCTTGAATTAAAAAAACATTAAATTGGTAAATAATTTTTATTTTTTAGAATTATTTCTGCGATAATATCTTTGAAAACCTAAAAGCAAAGATGGCACGAAATTATTAGTGGTTCTTGAGTTAATATTGATGATTGATGTCAAACTTTTTTAAGAAATCAGCCGAAGAAAAGTACAGTAACACAATAACTGAATACCATTAAATGAATGCAATTTAATAAAACTTTTTACCGTGAGAACTACAATCCTGCATCGGAATGTTGATAGAACTCACCTATTAGCTAATGGAGTGCAGGTTCGTCTGTTTCTTAATACACGGAGGAAGTTAAAAAAAAAGATATAGCTTTCAGTATATTTCCAGTTCCCTTCCAAATTTGAATATGTATATTAAATTCTGAATAATTCAGTCGGTTAAGAAACATACATTTCAAATCTATTGAATGAGGTGAAAAATAAAATTCAACTAATATGAAAACATGTGAAGAAGAAGAAAGAAGGGAGGATACTTCTACTCATTAAGGATTAAGTGCTGTCGATGTATGTCTCTATCACTAAAAGATATATTTCTGGTTGTTATTAAAGACGACTTCATCGTTATATAAGAAAAAAATACATTTATTTATTAGCTCTTAGTAATGCGCTTAAAAGCTTCTCTAAAATATATTGGAAAATAAGTGCCACATTTTATCCTATATTTTAGTTATCAATTAATTTATAATGTAGCGGATTGGAATGAGCGGAGATAGAACCTGGGACCTTGTGGTTCGCAGCCGTGTAACATATCCACAATACAAAAACAACTGCTCGTGTAGCGTAGCTGCTAACTGGCTCTTAAGCTTTCACCACAACAAGAAGAAATAATTTCAATATATATTTCCTATTACATCTATTAACTGATCAATAGTAATGATATTAATTTTAAGAAGTTGTAATGTTGATGTTAGTAGGGCTGTGTAGGGGCTATTAATTCATTAAAATTTCGGTTAGTTATTACTTCATAATTTAAATAAGATTTTAAAAGTTCCATCTTATCACGTTGATACTGTCCAAAAAATATCACAGATAAAATTTTTAGATCTAGTAGCTTTAGAGATCATATATAATGAATCAGCCAATTAGTCAAGGAAGTTACCTTTTATTTATATAGTATATTATCATTATGATTCAGTTATTTCTTCCAACTGATTCAGACTTTGTAATTCTTTTTGAATTTCTAACCCATAGAATATTTTTTTTCTTAGTCAAGTTATTAAAAAGTTACCTTCGATCTGTTCGATGGGAGCATATTCAATATTAAAATATTTCTTTTCAAAAATAAAAATATGAATCTATAAAGGTAAGCCATCTTCTAGCTTTGATATCCGCTTTCTGTGAAGATTTATTAAGCAACAGATCTGTAATAAGGTTACTAAACGGACTTCTAGCTCAGGCAACTGCAAATGACCACTACAATAAAATCACATTTACTCCGACCCTAATGCCGTTTCACTATTGCTAAAAACGTATGTCAAGACTTCTTAAAAAGATGAGATGATAAAATTCCCTAAACTATAAATATTTTATTAACATCTATAATCCTACAAATTGAATCATGTAAATATTCCTCTTCTCCCTTAATCCTCAGTTGCATTATGTAATATGTCCTCTATTTTGTCTCGCATTTTTCGCTTAAGTCATTTTTACTTCATCGTATACGTGGTATTGAGGAAGTATAATAATCGTCAAAAAATCACGATTTTGATATTTTGGCTCATCAACATGTTTTAGAACTCTCTAAGTTAAAAAAAAAAAAAAAAAAAAAAAAAAAAAAAAAAAACATGTTTTTCGTCTGCTTGTTTGTGTGTGACAAAGATAACTAGAAAACATTTTGGACTAGACGAATGAAGGATGGTATATGATCTTTACACCAATTTTTTTGATTTTTATCAAATTTGGAGTTCCATTGAGAAAGTCTCTTTCTCCGGTTGTTGGAATGTAATTTAAAACTATAACTACAAAAAGAAGTGAGCTAAATATAAATTTAGGTACACATACCTGACATCTACAGTATAGATGCCTTTTAGAGATTGAGCTAAGTCGAAAAAGGGTTTGACCATCTGTCCATCAGTATTCTCAAAAATATATAAATGCGATAACTCAAAAACGCTTTAACTTAAATATTTCAAATTTAGTAAGAGCTTCTGTTATAAGTACAGTTTTGTGTCAAATTTTTCTTTATATTAGGTGGAAATTACATATCTAAAACTAAATTTGATTTCCAAACACTATTAACCGCATGTCAGAGATTAATCGAAAAAAAAACAACAACAAAACTCTCACCAAGGATGACAGGCTAGATCCACCAAAAATGTTAAATTCGGACAGAAGGTTAATATTCTATGGAAGGCGTTTTCTGGGATAACCCATTTAAAAGAAAGTATTTTAGAAGGTTTTAGGAAACCCCTCCCGGTTGTTTCTAATAGAGATGCATCACTGAATTCAATAAACGGAATTGGTGGAACATTTTTTTGGAAAGTATTCTTCATGTGAGCATGCATTAATACAAAAGAAATGAAATAAAAAAATCCTGATATTTTAATTTCATTTTTTTATTTTTTTTTTATTTTAAGTATACTTGTTGTGTTGTGACTTATGGCACTTTACAAGCCCGCTGACAGTTATCTGTCAGCGATTTAAGCCGAGTGAGCGTCTCTTGTTTTTTTCAGTAGCGTCACCTAGGGCCAGGAGTACGACATTCACACACCTCACAGGTAGAACACAGAAGAACAACCATTCTCATATTGGGACTCGAACCTGGGACGTTAAGTATACTTTCATATTAGAAATGTATGACAAAACATCTACAAGAATATTCTTTTATTGACCATTTTAAAAAAATCATTCATTAATAGTTTATTCTGAAATATTCTGCCAACCATCTGAACATTAGTTTAATTCAATTATAAAATTCTTCATTAGTCTTCTATAAAATATTTGAGTGTATCCCATAATGACATACTTTATTAAAATTCCTTTAATTCATCATCCTTCTTAGTTATATTTGCAAGAATTTATATCTTTAACTAACAACATTATTACTAAATAACCAAAATTCCATCTTTGCGAAATAAATGCAGCCAATATTCTATTTCTCTCATTGGGAATTCTTTTCCTAAAAAGGAAAAGTTAAAACAACGCCATTTATTTACTTGAAGCGGCATTTTGCACGTACTAACCATTTTAAAACTTGTCCGCATTGCACGTAAGCAATATGCGTAACTCACTAGTCTGCATGCTAATGCGAGAAAGAAATGGAAGTCACGCATTTTATTATTTCAGTCTGGCTCTGGTGTTTTAACTGCGTCGCCATTAAGGTTTGTTATCGTGTTTATATATCTAGAAATGAGCTAAATTTAGCACTTTTACCCCAAAGAATGACACATTACGGTGCATAAAACCATATCTTAACATTTAATTTTTGATGCTGTTTTCTGATTACAAGCGTGCGTGAGTACGACACGTATTTTTTTCGACACGCATTTTTTAGGTGTGTGTTATTTACTTTTAGTTTTCCATTGGTAAATTATTTGGAAGGTATATTTATGTTCGGCTACTGCATAAAAAATAACGTTTATGTACCGAAAATAGGTTGGATGGGGGTATGTCCAACTCATGTTTCTTTTCTATGCAATTTCTGTATTGTTAATGCATTAAACATCAAAAAAAAGTTGTTTAATATTAATTGAAATATTGTCAATTATAACTGAAATGTAGGGGCTTGTGCCCCTTGTTCTCTTCGCTTAGTAGCCACTTTCGCTCGTAATGTGAAATTGTAAATACATTCATAATTAAAATTAAATTTAAATGAATTCAAACTGATATATTTTAATATTAATTTGTCAACAATTACGAGAAATTATCAATTTCTAAAATAAAATGTTTTTGGTAGAATAAAGATATGTGTATATGTAGGAAAGGAAAAATATATAATTTTAAGTTGTTTAAAGTTTAAAATAAAATTTTCATCTTTTCTTCAAGTTTGATAAGACTTATTTCTTCAAAACTGATTGACATAGTGTTAGTAATATTGAAATATTCACGAGTAGCAATAAGAATAATTTAGTCATGTCAACCAACTCTGATGAAAAATATTTTATTCCGAAAAAGATACGATTTTATTTTTAACGACACCATAACAGTTTTATATTATTTTAAATTATATTTTACATTAAGGATAAAGCATTCTGAGTTATTAGCTGCACTAAAAAGTGATTAAATTAATTGTTGATGAAAAGTGTCTCCTTTTCGAATATATAAACGTTTTGTAGTTCAATTTTGTTTATTCCGTTTAGATCTTCTTATAAATGAGTCGCCAACCCTTTCATTTGCCTTAACTTTTCGTTTTTGAATGATTTATCAATTTCGATTATTATCGTAATCGGTAGACATATCCCCCCTTTTTTTCATATTATCCAAATGAAAGAAAGAATGGTTTCAGAATTTCCATCAAACATGTAAAATATCCGAATGTGCTAGCAGTTACCAAGTAATGATTAAGAGATTCGACCTGATTTTGGGTCCATATAAGCGCTTTACACAGAGCTTAAAAATTTAAAGAACACTTTATGAACTTTTCAAAATATTTGTTTACACTTTTAAGAAAATTACGAAACTTTTTCCTACTTACAATTAGGGTATAGCATCAAAATCAAAGAATTATTTAAATGCCTTAAATTTCTAATGAGATTTTAATTTAAAAATACTTTCCTGATTTTTTCATGAACATAAAGAAAGGAAATTAAACACAAGTATAACACAGTATAATGAAATTAAACACAAGTAATATTTCCTACGAACTAGAAGATGGCTAAATGCAGCTAGGTCTTAAAAAAAGTGACCTGAATTTGAATGATCGAAAAAAATAATGAAATGATTTTTTTTTTAATGTTACATCATTCCAATACGTGATTAAGATGCTCATTTTTTCAATATATTCCCCTTCTTTTAATCATTGTTCTAAGGAATGTCAACAACGTAGTTTATTAGTTAGCTAATATTTATAGAAATATGCTCTAGAAATCAATTTCATTTTAAAATACAATGGCTGCAAGATTAATTTAAATTATACATTAATAACTTCATTAATACCGTCTTTGACAAAGGTCATCTGCGGATGTTTATTTTACCTCAATAATAACATCATTTCTAATATCTTCGTCCTTTTGTCGCTCTTAAAAGCCAATCTCGGATTCGTTTTAATTTATCTGTGAACCACCCAATATCGGACGTCGATCTGATCAAATGAGCTCTTTTCGCAGCACTATGGAGTCAAACACACACGCACACCATCTGGGGAAGGCATAAATATTCGATTGATTAAAGTTCGAATTTACAATCATCATGTGATTAGACAATGCCCCAGCGTTAATTATCGGTTTCACCAAACTAATGCAGTTAGGACGGCATTCATGACTTCACTGATGTCGTCATATGCTATTATGGGATATTATATTCCAGTGACTTTGGATGATCGTTTTAATTTTACAGCTGGTCTCAATAAATGGAGAAGAATCCGATGTTTTGATGTTTTTTTCATCTTTGTTAGAGATGACCTTTAGATTCTGGCTGTCATTATCTTTAGGAAATTAAGTTTTGATTTAAGCACAGATATAGTCAAATTGAGATTATAAAATCAAATTGTCGAAGTTCTGGTCATCTTATCGAAAAGAGGATTTCGCTCTTTTGACCTTCAGGCTTTCATTTCAGAAATATGTCTACCTGGTGAATTAAATATATGTATTTGTATCTTTCATAGTGAAAATCGAGCGTATAAAATTATAGAGATAGAAAAAATAGAACATTAAGAAAAATTGGTTTATTAATAAATTGGAGATTGAAATGAGACATTTCTGAGAAAAAAAGATAATATAAAATGCTTTTAAAGTGTTATGATTTTATTCGGAACATTTATTTTCAATTGAATATTTCTATCTGAAATTCACATTTATCTTCCCTGTAAGTTTGACATAAAAATGAAGTTTCAAATGAACATGGTGAAACTTTAATTAATCCTTTGCCATATTACGGATTTATGTAAATAAAAATATGTACAATTCATTTTTAAAAATTATTTTATTAATATTTTTATTTCTTTTAATTTAGATACTGGCTGTTAGTATCTTTAGTAAATTAGGTTTCGATTGTAATACATAGACAACTAGTTTTCAAGATTCTTTAATAGTAGTTCTTAAGAAAAAGGAAAAGAAAAGGGAGATTATGAATGCAAATTGTCGAATTTCTAGTCATTCTATTAAAAAAAAATGGATTTCGCTCTTTTGACCTTAAGGCTTTCATTTCTGCAATTCTCAGTTGATGAATCAAATATATTTATTTGCTTTTTTTCATTGTGAAAACCGTGCGCCTGAAGTAGTTGATAGATCAAAAGTAGAACAACAAGAAAAATTGGTGTTTTAACAAATTTGGGATTTAAATATATGCATTTCATAGTCTAAAGAAAATAAAATGAAATTTTTAAGGGTAAAAGAATTTATCAGGAGCATTTAGTTTCAATTTCAGAATATTTCTTCTATTTAAAGTTTACATTAATCTTTCTTGTAAGTTTGAAATAAAAATAATGTTTCAAATGGACACGATAGAACTTTGATTAATTATATGTAATACTATAGATTTGTGTAAATAGAAACTATATACGATTCATTTAGTTTTTTTTTTTTAAATCTTTGAATGCATTTTCCTAAATTCAATATTTTTTCACATTTAAATCTTGGTTCATATGCCAATTTTTAAAATAAAATTATTTTTTTTCGTGAAGAAGTAACGCCAGGAAGGGTATTTCGTGACATGGAATAATTGGATTAATAGCGTCCTGTATATTTATTCAAGAATCAACATAATGCTAATTGGGGATAATTTATGAAAATTCTGACTTTGAATATTAGCTAGCAAAATGGAGAAAGAATTAAAAGTTCTTGGAACAATCCATTTACATACAACATTGTAAGCCTTTATGAGGTTATGTCAGAATTTTTGAATCAATTTCCTTTTTTTGATTTCTTCTAAAATGGAAATACGGTAGAACATTTTATAAAATTATTCAAAATCTACTATTTGTATATTCACAATCCATTTGGCTTAGCGTAATTACATTTTAAAGTATAATATTTACCAAAAGGAGGTAAATAATATTATATTTTCGAAATTCATAAAATTAAATTATGCCCTTTTAAAATCCACAAGTGTTAGATTCTATAAATGCTAGTTTTTCCCACCAAATCAGTATTTTTGAAAATGTACTTAGCTCTACATTGTGACAAAAGCCATGGAATGCCCCTAATAACTTGTCGAACATCTCTTAGCTCGGCGAAGTGCAGCGACTCGATGTGGTATGGATTTAACACAGCTCTGGAAGAGTCCCCTGCAGAAATATCCAATCTATTATTGCGAAAGGATTGCAGCTGCAAGATTTTGTGCATGCACTGACCTCTTAATTACGTAAAATAAATAATATGATTGAATTCATGTCGGGCGATCAAAGTGACAGAATTATTTGCTGGAATCATCCAGAATGTTCCTCAAACCAATCATGAACAGTTGTCGCCCACTAATATGTCGTAATTTCATCCATAAATCTCCCATCGTTGTTTAGGTACACGAAGTACATAAATGGTTGCATGTGGTCTGCAAATAGTTCAGTTTGACCAGAGAATCCTATTCCTTCTATGTAAAAATAGCCCACGCTATTCTGGAGCCTCCACCAGCTTGTACAGTGCCTTGTTGATAACTCGGATATACGGTTTCGTGGGGTCTGCGCCATATTCAAAAGCTACCATTAGCTCTTATCTAAGGAAATCTTGACTCATCTGACTCAGTCACGGTTTTTAAATCATCTAGTTTCCATCCAATGAGGTCAGGATCCTAGGAGACGGTATGCGTGCAATTCCGTGATTAAAGGCACTAGAGATGGTCTTCTGCTGCCATAGCCCATTAAAGCTAAATTTCACCACATTGTCAAACGGACCCCCACCCCCCGCACATTCCACATTGACTCCTGCGGTTATTTCACTCAGTATTACTTATCTGGTAACATTGACAATTTTATGATTTTGCTGCTAGTCTCAGCTAATAAGTTCAGGTGGTCGGCCACTGCGTTGTCCATTTGAGAGGTTAGGCTTTAAATTAGGTATTCCTGACACACTATAGACACTGTGAATCATGGAATGTTGAAATTATCTAACGATTTCCGAAATGGAATGCCCCATGAGTTTAACTACAACTACCATTCCGCGTTCAAAGTCTGTAAACTGTAATATCGTCAGAAAGGTATTCACATGAGTCCCTAGAATTCAAATGTAAATCCTGTCATTGAATGCACTGCTTATTTATGCATTTTATACGCGATACTACTGCCATTTCTAAATTTGCATATTGCTATACAATGACTTTTGCCACCTGAATGTAATAATCAATGTTAATTAACAACGGTGATGTTTGTGTTAGCTTTGAAGGTCATTTCTTTAGTAGTAATATAAGAAAATGTTAAAAATTCGCAACGAATTAGGAGAAGTATGTATATTTAATGTAGCATTAATCGTCGCAAACTACGGAAATCGGTTAACGAAATCCTAAAACTTTTTTTTTTTTTGCAATAGGGATTTTGTACATTTGATTAAATTATAATTTAAAAGAGTTCATTAATTCTAATTAAATTTGAAAAATTGTAATCATTAGCAGAAAATTATTTCTGAATTATGTTATGTATGTGATCTTATTCTTTTCCCCTAGAAACCAATTAGAACTTCTTTAAATATAACCAATAAAAGGACAAATAAATAAATTGTCTTAATTGAAGGTATATTCAAATAATTGGCTTTTTAATCTGAGAACATATATTATACAATTTAATAATTCAAGTCATTCCTAATTAAATATTTTATGCGAATTAAAAATTTTACATTTAAATGAATGATTTATAGGAGTCAATCGTTTAAATTACAAGAAAGGCAGTTGGAAATCGGTATTAGAAATAAATTAGCTCTTGACATCTTTTAAAGTAGTTCCATTTTACTTTTACTGCATTTTCTGATATTATTTTTTTTATTTCTGAGAAGTTTTTCATTTTATTTAACTTTTTATGACTATGATCGCAAAAGGGTCTCAACAAATTTGAAAATATTTAACATAAATCAAAGTAAACTTGGCTAGACATGTTTTGTTCCATTCGCTTCTCATTCCTGCAACTTTAGTTTTCTTATCAAAGAAACATAACATTTAAAAGCTTCCATTAAGATAATTACCGACCAATTTACCCGTTAAACAAACTAATTTAATGCCATTTAAAATAAAAGGACACAAAAATAAAACCTTTTATTCATGAAACCAATTAAATCATTTGTCTTGTTTCTCTAACAGAACGATTCTTCTTAAGATATTCATAGAAGTTAAAGTTAATCATGATTCGCCTGGAAATTTCATGATTAATTTTTGAATTAAAGATTAGTTAATTGACTAAATTTTATTATAATTTTATATATATTATTTTATCCATTTCAAAAATTTGAAATAGAAAGCAATTTCGGAGAATCTGAATTTTTACGAACTCGCGAAAAAATTAACTTTAAGTCCATCTACAGTATTTTCAAGGATTAAACAAATTGATTTAATTACTTACTCTTTTACACTTGAATATACGTATCTGGTTTTTATAAAATGAATATGTATGGGAAGTCATTTTGTCAACAAATAATTCAATATTTCTTCTTTATAATTACTGTCTTTTATTAAAAAAGAAGTTTCATTTAGCGAAAGTGAAGCTGTTTTTATACGTTCATTCAGATGTAAGATGTACGTAATCAAAGCAATTTAGATATTATCGCTTTAACTGTCTACGGTATCTTCACGAAAAAATATCATAGAAGATCATGTGATCGCTCGGTCATAGTCATAGCAAAAACTGAATCTAAAATCTTACTAATAAATTACATAAATCTTTTATCGATTTCACAAGAAAAAACTGGACTTTATTTTTCCAAATTTTCTTTTATAAACAAAAATTTTTCTAAATATTCCTAGATTTTATTTTTTGAATTTTATTTTTTATTAAAAGAATAGGTAGCGTCTAATGAACCATACTGATATATTTGTAGTTTAAAGCAAGAAACTTACATACAGCATCAGATTTAGTGTCAGAATTTTAGAATCGGAAGACGCTATTTCGCAAAACATCTGTAATATTTGATTTTTTTAAAATTTATATGCAATTTATCACCTATAAATGTCTGTTTTTATATTGATGCAGTGAGAAAGTTTGGAGAATCGATTGGTGGCTAAAATTCTGATTAAGGCATTTGATTTCAACGATCATGGATAGCAATCATTTTGTAGCATCAAATCTACTAGTTAATTTAAAAAACACAAACAAATTTGCTCGTCAATATTACATTCATTGACATGGTCGGATTTTCTTAAATTGCAAAAGGACAAAGCAAAACGTAGACATAAGTGAGAAAAAAGAATAAAATAATCAATGAAAGATATTGTGGGTTTTTTTTTAGAAATTCTTGAATATAAAGCTCTCATACGCATATGATTTATTAGTTTATAATACTGATGTAGTGCAAAAGTTTTAAAATTGCGTGGCAGTTGATTAAAAGTTATTAATAGATTTTAATTGCAGTTCACAATTACGTGCTCTGCAGTTAAAAGCCACATTAAAATCCATGTAAACGTTCATTCGCTAATGAAAATAAACACACACACACACACACATATATATAATATCATGAGTTATGTTACATCTCATAAGGTAATTTTTATATAATACTCATTTATATACAATGTTGTATTACACATTGAATTTGTAATATACAATATTTGTTATGAAGATCATTTAAAAGAAAATAGTATTGGATCACATTGAGCCGAATTATTCATAAATAAAATGAAAAAGACATTATATATAAAAGAATTATATATAAAAGAAGTTATATATAAAAGAATAACATTATATATAAAAGCATTATATTAAAAACATTGTATGTAAAAGAATATCCTTTCCACATAAATAGCGCAATATTCTCAATAAAAAGTCAAGAAATATCTGTGAAATAACTTTGTACCATTTTTTACAAGAAGTATTTCAAACATGTTTTGGGTCAAATAAACCCAATCAAAACAGAAAGTTTGAATATATGGAAATTTGTTGAAGATTGAGCTTTGAACTTTCTTTCCAATGCAAGAAGTCTGTCGTAGTAGCTATACAGTTTCCATTGGAAATGCCTTCGACTGTCGGATATCAAGCCTTTAGTCTATGTTGTTGGCAACAGAAAGTGGCAGAGACGAAGATGAGGAGTCTCAGGAGCAATTACCAGTCGAGACATGAATTGGATTCAATTTCGAATGTAAAGGATGACATATCTCCAGGCAGACTGCAAGATGGTGCAACGTTCTTCGAATATTTTGCTTCGGTAGGAATAAAATATAAATAGTAAGAATCTATTTAATAATAGAGCTAAAGGTATCCAAAGAAAAACTGATATATAGAATTTCGATATATCAATAATTAATTTTCTTGGATATTACGGAGATATACATTTGTTCCATATAAAAAGACTAAAGTAAAAACCCAATACATAAAAACGCAACATTTTTTTTCCTAATAACACAATAAATTTTACTTCAAACAGTTTTTAATTAACTAATCAGATTATATTAAATTATGATTAAAATTTGATAATATATTAATGCTTATCTATTAAGTAATTAAATAGGCTGAACGTGCAGTTTTTGTTTTTTTTCCAATTCGAAGAAAGCAGTTTGGAATTTTTTAAAACGATTTTGATCTTAAGCATAAGCTGTTTCTGCTATTTATATTGTTTTTCGACAATTAAGTGATTTCATCTTGTATTGTTCTGTTTAAAGGGTTTTTAACCTAATTGGTCATTATACTTATCTTTCTAAATGCTGTTTAATTTGATCGCATATTTTTCTTGACTGAAGTTTTTTTTCTATAAAGTATAGTTGAAAATTTTTACAAATAAATCACAAATGTTACTAACTATAAATATAAATAAATAACTCTTCAATGCACAAAAATAGTTATAACTTTCATAATTTAGCATTTTCCCTAGCATATTATTAAAATCTTTTAAACTATAATTAGCAATAAAGAAATAACAATCCCAATTAAATTGAATAAAGATTTTCAAATGTGTGTGAATTTAAATTCAAGTTTCATACACTAAAAACATTAAGTGTATTACTGAAAAAAGATAGCAAATATTAATTTTTCCCATGCATCTTGCTTCATTATTAATTATCTCGAATGTATCTTGCTTCTTTACTATTTATTTTGAATGTATCTTGCTTCTTTATATTTGCAGACGATATCATCACATTGAAGTCTCAAGGATTTTTTTCCTGCCATCCACTCTAGTGAAAACTGAAAAAAGTCTTTGCAAAAATTGCCCGCTTTCTTGATTTGGCAAAGGCAATGAGGATTTGGCAAAGGAAATGTAATAGTAAAGTACAATATGCCATAATTCACAATTTATTTTATAATTTAAACTAATTGATCGTATTTGTTTTTCATAATATCCATGTTTCAATTATGCTTCTTTTTTTGACATAGCTTACCATTCTCACTGAAAGCCATACTATGCAAGTTTGTCAACAAGATGATGGTCTTGAAACATTTTACAAGAACTATTTTATTTCCAGAATATAAGAATTTTCATAAATAATTAGCATTTCTCTGGAAAAATATTTTTTTAAAAAAATCACATTTTTAGAAACACGAAACACACACATTTCATTGAAATGTGTGTAAACACACACATTTCAATTTTTTTAGCTAATTAAAGCATGAAGTAACTGAACTTCCTTATCATGCTTTTATAACAATGGATAACTTTCTTCATGAGACCTGGTATTGTGTACAAATATTGGAATCTATATCGCCAGATTTTGAAATACTTCCGAATTAAGGTAAACAAACAAAGAACTGAATGCTCCTTTTTTCTTAAGAGCATTGAAAGCTTTTTGAAAAATTCTTTTCAACAGAGCACCGTCTAGAATTTAAAATAGAATTCCTAGAAGAATGATGCATGCAGAAGATTTTTCGGGTCTTTTCTGCTTTAGGAGAAAATGTTTCCAAAGAATGACAGAAACAAATGCGCATCAATTCTTTGAACAAGCTTCTATTTTTTAGAATATTGTAATGTAAGAATTTATCGAAGAAAGTACATTGAAATCTGTCCGTGCGATCCGCTTTTTGTTGCGAATTTGTTTCTAAGTATTTTAATATTTTATTTTGTAAAGGACATTTGTATTCATTTTGAAACTTTATAGACAAAACAATGCACATTGATTTAAGCCTCTTATAAAAACTCACATAAGCTTTATGTTTAGTTTTTTGAGGTCGAACTTTCCTCTCATGTTGATATTGAAATTATTATTGAAAAGCAGATTCATCTTAGGATAAATCAGATAACTGAAGGAAAATTGATTACCGAACATATTGATGTCTGAAGAGGTTTAAAGATGCAAGTTCGACAAATGAATTTAGTTCTGATTTGACATCATTTATCCTTGTAATATTTTACTAATAATAGAAGATCTTCAATTATGTTACTTGCTTCAAAATTTGTCATGAAAAATAATGAATTTCTTCAATTAGTTATGTTTAAACAAGGATTTATTATTACATTTATACCAAACATAGAAAACAAATTTAGAAATGCTCCATTTTTAAACGCTGATATGCCTGGTTGGTAGTCCCATGTGTATTGGGTGAAGAAAGTCCGCCGCGCTGAATAAAACATGATGACGCTTTATTCCTCTCGCAAACTCGGAACATGTAGCGAAACGCAATCTAAGCGCATTTGATGATAATACTTACAGAAATAAACAACATGTAAGAAAAAGAAAATTATTATTTAACATGTTCAACAGCACAATAGCAATCAAAAAGTATCAAAGTATCTAGAATGCTAACTCAGTGAATAAAACACCGAAAAACGATTATATATATATATATATATATATATATATATATATATATATATATATATATATATATATATATATATATATATATATATATATATATATATATATCATGTCTCGATGTTGTCTCAATTCGATGCCATATCTCAAAGTTTATTTCCAGAGTTGGGGATCATTAATTAAGCATCCATTCATTAAGCGTTAATAATATTTTTTAATATCTCTTCCTTACAAGAGTTAATCAGTTGCAAAACATTGTACTCCCTTCGTATGATAAAATTGTTTTTTTTTATCCTTCGTTTCTAGTCGTCGGTAGATTTGGAGTAATTCCATCACTTCTTATTCTTCCACCAACATTTTTGATTTTGACCATTTCAGATTTATAAAAGTATAGCTGAGTAAACATATGCAATTCTATGTCATGGCAAAAACCACTATGACTGCTAATGCTTACTATCACATGTACGCAATTTTTGTAATCTGATCAGAAAAATATTCCTTACATTAATGATAATACTCGAAGTCATAGGTGGCGTGCGTTGGTTATCTTCTTGAAACTGAAGAAAAGGATATAATGGAGGGATCTGCTAATTCATCGCATCTTAATCGTATAAAGCATGTAGTGGATGTTAGAGATAAAAACTTTGAATTTAACCAAAATGCGTTGCTGTTCCGCAACAGAAAGAATACCTATTGACATTTTCTGGATAATCTGATCAAATTTACTTAGCAGATGTTATATGCGCATTCAATGAAAGCAATAACATATATTCATTTTAATAGATTTTCATCTCGCCGGGAAGGGGGTATCTCAGAGATTAGAACGAAGCTTCCGGTATGGTGGTTGGTTCTCGTCACCGGGGTAGGTACAGAAGTGGTGGGTGTACGCTATCTTTTATCCATGATGAGACGTGGCTCCCACGAAAAGGGTTGTACCATGGTCGGTGATGGCTCTAAGGATTCAACCATAGTTCCTGCCTGTGTTGCTGTCGTAGCAATCCCATGAATCAAATTAATCTGTGTGCCATAGTGGTGTGTCGGAGTAGCCTGTCAAACCGGTTACTAGAGTTTCATGAAAAAAATTCGAATAGATTTCTTTTTCTGATTCTGCTTATCGCTACAAATCATAATTTGATACACTTATTTTTTTTTAATCTTTTGTATATATATATATATATATATATATATATATATATATTATGTTTGTTCGAGATTGTTTATAGTGTGCATGTTTTTCTTATTAACACAAAATCTATAAAACTTTATTTATTGCAAAACAGTTTTTATCCTGGACATTATGCAAGTTCTATTTATCAACATATGGGCTTGCTCAATGAAGAAATAAGTTTTAGAATTAATAATTTTCTACTATAATCATAAACAATATTTTTGACCTTTCAAACAAACTTGACTTGATTATGACTCAAATAAATAAAACATACACTGAAATATCCCATAATATCTGAAATAAATGCATTCTTTAGGAATTCTAGAGTTATGACCTGAATATAGCTTCTATTTATATACATAATGTTCGTAATATTTTTGCCTTTAATAGAAATAATCCAGTCTTCCATTACAAAAAAATAAGCAGAAGAAAAACCTTTATTTATTATGAAGTTTTACATCTTGAAATGAATATATTGCAGATAATTTATTATGATATTAATAACAGAATGTTCGATCTGGAATTTGTACTGAATAATAAATATGATCTCATACATATATCTTATATGTCGGAAGTTTTCAGAAATATATTTCGGAACAGATGAGTTTAAAAATACATTTATCACTAAAAGGTCGACATGTTTTAAATGTTTAATTCACGCTCTAACAACTTTTACAGAACTTCCACTTGAATTACTTTCCGAAAACGGAATAATACTTTTCTTGATATCTGAAAAGTAATTTATGCATCTTCAAAAAATTGCCTCTAGAAAGTAAAAAAACAACAAAAAAAAACACGCTAAAAGCAGTTTTTTTTAAATGAAAAGAATCAACCAATATATATAAATAATAAATTATGTGTCATCTAAAATGTTTAAAGGTTTTAATTTGAGCAAAATACTACCTTAAAATTCTGACTCAACTGTTTTATTAAATTTATCATCAAGTTTTTATATTATTGTTTATTAATATGAAACTTCATAATAATTTCATTATAAATTATAATAGATTACAACTGGTTTCCAATAATTTTACCTATCCTTAAGGGTCGAATATTTTTAAATACTCGCTTTGAAAAGAATTGTTCACTTTTACTGAAATAATTTAATGCCTGTGTTCATCTGCGCTTGCAAGGGTGACGAATTCAGCAATTTTGCCAAATTTTTATAATATTAGAGCAGAAATATAAATCATAGGGTTTTGAATGCAAATAATTTCAATTTGTTGTTAACAGTTTTTCAAGAATATTTCTGCATTTCCTCGTTTTATAGTTGAAAGGCATAGAGTTTACTGAGAGAGAACTGGGGAAAATGTTTGACATTATATTAACATACTTTTTTATCTTTGTATTTTTTTACATTTTTTTCAGTATTAGATAAATAATACAATACTTTATGGGAAAGAAAATGTCTTTTGATATGATTTTTGTCGATATATAATAAATATTGATATTTAATAATTAATGTTAATGTTAATAATTAATGTTAAATATTGATATTTAATAATTAATGTTTTTTTTCTGTAAATGATATGGTCACGATTGATAAATTACCAAACAGCTAAAAGCATTTCCATTCAACATTCAAGGTCAGCAGGCTGTATTCATTGTATTTAATAGCAATTTAATTTAATTTATGCTTGGTTCTCAGTTTCCTTAAGATATATATTTTTAAAAAAAATTTAAATCGCAATAGTCATTTTTTATACGCAATTATCTTTGTTTTTACTATATTGCATTATAGCAGTGTTTTTTCTTCATTCTCTAAATTGCTTTACGATCTCTTTTTTTGCAAGTAGTTGGGCCTTTTATTCTTTACTTTGCTAAGATTTATATTCCTTTACATGCATGCATAATTTTTTTATAACATGTATTCAAAAACTCTACGCGAGATTATAAGTTTTTTTTATTATCTTTTTACTTACATGTATTTTTATTAATTCCTTATTTCTATATTATGGAGTTTAAATATGCTATTTTTATGTTTATCACACCTTTTTATAATAATATGCAGTTTGGTCCGAAAAATGTGGAACAATATTTTATTTATCCAGATATTGCTCATTGGCGTATACTTGAAATTACAATGTCTCATTAAATAAATAGAATTTCGAAAAAGAAAACAAGGCTCTTTGCTCCCAATTGGGAGGTTTCTAAAATAATGATGTATTTCATAAGAAGGAGCGTTTTGGAGACGATGACGATTTAAGCTGCAAATAATCGTGATGTCGGCCTACTTGTAGAAGAATAAAAATGTCGTTTTCTGAATCCCAGGCATCCTTGTAAGATATGAGGTTACCGAACGGTTTCTCGATAAGAAACTAGAGGATATTACTTTCCCGGTAAGGACATCGAAGATGAGGCTTTATGCAAAAGATACTGAAACTTACATTTTAGATTATTTTTCAAGTTACCACCATGCTTTAACAGCCTATTCAGAGCTGAATGCTACCAAAAAAAACAGTGTAGAAAGCATTTAATTTAATAATTATTATTCACACAGCATTCGTTAAATTCATGGATTGTTACAGCAATTGCATATACAAATCAAATACGTCATCGATGTCCAGAATTTATTATCCGGTGTTACTTAAGATAAAATCTTATACTTCTTTTCTGATAAATTAATTTGGACAAACGAATATCATTTTAATCGAAGACGAAATACTGATATTCAAAACGATCAATGTTGCAAAGGTAGTTCAGGATAACCTAGTTGGTAGGGCTTGGTCTCGCATCCCTCAGGCTGTGAGTTCGAATCCCATCCGTCGAAGACTCCCCTTGTATAAGGTAGCTGGTGCACGTATGAATCTGTCGTGGCTACAAAGTCCAACAAGTTCGAGACATGGGGGCACTGGATCAGAGATGGGCAGCGATTCAGGTCTAAATTCCGATTTGTGGATGTGAATGAAGTCCGCCCCGTGAAAATTGTTGTGACGCATGAGTAGCTAAGTCGTACTCTTGGCTTTAGATGGTACTACTGAAACAAGAGACGCTAAATCTCTCGACTTAAAATCCCTGATTTCGTCAGCGGACTTGTCTATGACAAGTGCCATAAGAAACAACAATTGTTGCAAAGGTAAGTATCCATTCTTTGTGCAAGAAGTTCATCATCAAAAGCAATTTCCTGTAAATGTGCATTGTAGCAGTTTTAGAAACTCGTTGGTTTGTTCCATTTTGTTCAAAAATGTATAGGTTATTATAAATTTAGTTAATTTTGATCGGCTTTGTCTGAGAACTAAGCATAAACTACATTTTACAGCATACGCTTTGTACATTTTTGTTGACAATTTAAAAAAAGTTTTTATGTCACAAGCCATGAAATGAATCCCATATACGCAAGAAATTTTAAGAGAATGCAACTTTTTATAAACGTCGAATGAATTAATTCATTATTGCTTCTTTATTCTGCCCTTTATGGTGAAAATATGAGTGATAGTGATATGTATATTTTTCCTGGAAATTGGAACGGAAATTTCCCTCTGATGCCAATCAGATGTTTATTTGCCGTTTTATAGCCCCAAAAATTGTGACATAGAGGCATGGATTTATGTATATTTACAGATAGATGTAAGAAAAATATTTCACTCGTTGACAATTTTTAGCTCTAGGGTCATATAAAAATTAAATTTTTGCAATATTTCATTATTACAATTTAATGAAGCCGAAGCAGTTTTATATATCTGGATATTTTATTGAAAATAACTTTGGACTGGAAATATTTCCCAAATTCCAATAGTTTATGAAATAAACTCTTGTTCCATATTTTTAAAACCTTCAGAATATATTATTTTATATTTATATATATATATATATATATATATATATATATATATATATATATATATATATATATTTCACGACATTTATTTCAGTTCATATTTTTTTAAATTTATATTTCATGAAAGTTTTTAATTCACTCATTCCTATCACTATTGTTACCTAACACTTTACCAGCTTCTAACTTCCTCCAAAATTTAAATGCATTATGATAGAGGAAAAATGGAAAATTTAAATACTATGCGAAATTGTACTAATCATTTTAAAAAAGGATTATGACTGTCCGTTTATTTAATTTAACAGCAATAATTTCTTTGGTGAATTAAAATTTGTCATCATCTCTTATATTAAAACTTGTGGATGGGTGTGTTGATGTTTTACAGTAATGATCATTTTATATGCGGTAATTAAGTATTATATGAATTTACTTTGGAGAGTTGAAATGAACATCACTTGTCTAAGAGATCGGTGCAGTTTTCCTTAAAACAGGAAATGAAAATTTTATGTTATTCTGAAATAACATTCGAAAATACGATTACTCAACTAATTTTTGCACCGTTTCAAAATTCCAAATTGTATTCTTAGGAAATATAATTACATAAATATATTTTTAATCAATTTTAAAATTTGAAATATTATTTAGTAAGGACTATTTAGTTGTGCAAATATTTCCTGAATTGTGGCATTTTAAAATAATAATTTTTGCATATTTTTTTAACAAACGTTTGATTTTAAAAATCAAATTTAAATACCTTTCATTGTTTCATTAAAGTCATAAAAATTTAGTTATATAAATTTTATTCCAGTGTTAAAACTCAAAAGTAAAAATACTGTTTTAATTCGCCTCCAATGTCTTAAGGAATTTTCTTTCTAAAATTATTTCATTCATTTTTTGGAATGTATAAACATTGTCCAATTAAATTTTTCAGGAAATAAATAAGATTTGCTAAGTCATCATACTGGAAGTTTAATTTTTTGTCATTCACTTGTTTCAATATAAATAGTATGCTGATGAAATATTTGCATAATGCAATTGTACACCATTAAGTTGATGTTAAAATCCTCAGTGCATGAGCCCAATGAAAGAAAAATAACACCAGGTCGTAAAATAATATAGCGAACGGTTTACAATGAAAATAAAATTGTTTTCAATGTTTTATGTAATATTTATTTACACAAGTTTCGGCCACTTTGAAATTTAAGAAATATTTTTAAAAAACTATCTGGCCAATTTATGTTAGGAATATTAAAATGTGATTGTATTTAACGGGAAACAAAGTTGAATTAGAAAAAGAATAAAGTTGGGAGTTAAACTCCAATGATACTGTGATATTTTGGGATATGACTCCCTTAGGAAAGTTCATGAACTTAATAAACATGTTTATGTTTATTAAAATAACATAACTTTAATACCTGTAACAATTTGATTCATGGTTTCTAGGCCGAATTGTTTGACAGTTGCATTATTTTCTTGTATGTATGCTAAAAGAGAAAGAGTGACAAAACATGGGCAGTAAAAGTTATATAAGATTAATATATAGTTATTGGCATTTTTTTCAATATAAATTCTTGCAATTACAGAAATTTTTCATACATTGAAAATTATAATTTTTAACATTCAAAAGACTTTTAATTTGCATTCCCAAAATAAGAACCATATATATTCAGACAAGTGTTGGAATTCAGCTTATTTTTTTTTTTAAATTACCCCAGCTTCCTATTAAATTGTGAATTTATTATTTTTGGAGCATTAACATTTTATTCACATAATATTAGTAAAAAATGGTTTAATATAAAAGTGTTTTTTTAAATAAGTTTAGAATATTTTTTTTCAGATGTTTGTATATTTATAGAATGACAAAAAAAATTAAATTATAGATAAATATTTTAGCCCTTTAAGGCATAATGGCTTAATTTAAGTCAACCTGGCTTTTTATTTCCCTCAGCTATGAATATCGCTAATTTATGCCACCGTAGCTTCCACTCCCTAACTTGTATGGAAATATTAGTAAAAAATGGTTTAATATAAAAGTGTTTTTTAAATAAGTTTAGAATATTTTTTTCAGATGTTTTTATATTTATAGAATGACAAAAAAAATTAAATTATAGATAAATATTTTAGCCCTTTAAGGCATAATGGCTTAATTTAAGTCAACCTGGCTTTTTATTTCCCTCAGCTATGAATATCGCTAATTTATGCCACCGTAGCTTCCACTCCCTAACTTGTATGGAAATATTAGTAAAAAATGGTTTAATATAAAAGTGTTTTTTAAATAAGTTTAGAATATTTTTTCAGATGTTTTTATATTTATAGAATGAAAAAAAAATTAAATTATAGATAAATATTTTAGCCCTTTAAGGCATAATGGCTTAATTTAAGTCAACCTGGCTTTTTACTTCCCTCAGCTATGAATATCGCTAATTTATGCCACCGTAGCTTCCACTCCCTAACTTGTATGGAAATATAAGAAAAAATTAATAAGTAATCATTTTGAATTCGTTATTGTGTATTTGATTTAATTTAATCAATTTCCATCTGAAATTCTGTAATATTATATTGTGTACCTCATGGGGTTAAATTAATTAATTTTTAACCATGTTTAATTCGTTTATATATAAATAAGCGTAAGTTATATTAGATGTAGTATATAAATAAATGAATTATTTGATATTTTATTACAACAGTTTTTATTCAAAATCTACTCATTTATGAGCTTATTTTTATTAAAATCACAAAAATATATGAATTTTCTGTTTATTGGGTTTATATTTCCTTGAAAACATGCCTAAAATATCTCCTGATTAACGCTTTATAGAAAATAAATTGTTAAAGCCTTTTATTAATTACGTAATTGCAATCCAACTGAAATCTCATTGCTTGAGTTAAATATTTAAATTATTCTATTTCCCCCTTCGGGGATACTATTAGCAAATGGTGAAGTTTAAGAGCATAGCACATTAACTTAAAACAGAATTTTACAAGCACTAGCCATATTTAAATAGTTGTCCATTATGCATTTGAGAAATTCGAGTTATTTAATACGGTGCATGTTAATGTGCAAAAGAAAATGGAAGTCACGAATCTTATTCTTAGAGACATGTTTTGAAATTTTATTCCAAATGCCATTTAGGTTTGTTTTTATATTTATACACTTAGGAACGAGGTCAGCTTAACAGTCTTTTTTAAATATTTACATATTGAATAGATTAAATCATCGGTTGACATTTAAAAATTTGAGGATTTTTCTTATGTCTAATATGTCATTACAGATATGTATTTATATTATGCAATGTATAGCTTGGTGTGTTTTTACCTAGCATTATAAATTAGAGAAGCGGTTTTCAAAATAATTTGACTACATCATTCAAATTTATAGAGTTTTAAATTCATAGGAATAAAATATTTATGTTTACGTTCTTATGAACAGCTACTCTCTTGCTGTGCTCTATTGTTTATAAAAAATATTAAAATGAACTTGGGGTAGATGCAATTTAGGATAGTAATGAATTTTTTTTCAATGTAGACTTTATATCTCAGAAAATAATATGTTAGACGAATCTGTGTGTGTATGTGTTTGTGCGTGTATGCTTGCGTGCGTGTGTTAACGGTCTTAAGGATAGAATGCATGACTTAGAGCTATTACTTAGAAATATTACTGGCTTCTTAAAGTTACTACTTACTTTGCAAATATATGCATTGAAGGGTAGAAATATAAATCCCGAGGAGAGTTTTTGAATCTTTAATTGGAATTTTACTTAATTAAATTATTATAGAGTAGAAGATAATATTGTTACGGAATTTCCGGGGGTTCGAGGGAGTTATATGGAGTGGAGAACGCTCAAACAGCAGCTGGCAGTAGAAAATAAAACAACGACGTTTATTTACACGAAGACACACAGGATAACACAAAGACGACAACTAGACGTGTAGCATACAACAGCATAAACAGCAGCATACAACAAGGCTCTACTGTAGACAGTAGCGCACAGCTTAGTTCAGCCCTTGCTTGACTCAGTCGCTGCTCCGCTTATCCCTGGAAGACCAGTTCTTCACCATCGCTTCCGACTACTCTGGTTCACGACGACTCAATTCACGACCGCTCCTCGGCAGCTGCAGCTCCTTTTATAGGTCTCAGGAGGCGGGGCTAGAAACCTCTCAACCAATCAGAAACGTTCGAGGCTTATCTCGGTTCCTAATGGACGGATCGGGAAAATTCTCGATGTTTCGGGTATAATCCATTTTGGCGCCAAAGTCGCCAAATTCGTCGCTAAATGGTCGCCAAGTTTGTCGCCAAGCTCTGGGACCTCCTATGGAACCAACTATGCTGGGAAGCCGCATCACAGATTCGTAACAATATTATATAATAATTATTGAATTAATATTATATAATATTAAATTATAAGTAAATGTTATGGAGTAAAATATTATAGAAGTGAAATTATGTAGTTTCCTTGCTATAAATTCTGAAAATTACACAGAAAAAATATTTTTACATCATAATTTTTTTTTCAATTATATAAATTGTAGCCGTATAATTATTTTAAATCATTAATCAATGTTTCATAAAAAATTATTTTCAACGTGTTTTATATCATTATATTTCATTGTTGAATGGAAGCGTAAAGTCATTTTTCATTGTTGTTAAAATTTCATCTTGATTTTCTATTTCATTGTTAGTGCTGAAGATAGAGAAAGATATAGATATATATCAAGATACATAAACCAAACTTTCTAAAGCTTATATTAAGATTCGAATTATTTTTCCATCTCTAAAAAGGAATCAGCACAAAAATGAATTTCATTTTTTCTCCTTTTTTTTGAAATTATGTTGTATTTACATTTAAGGTTTAACTACATAATCAAGCATAGGCGGAAATATTTCGAATATTTAGCTGATTTTGAAACTTTTAGTTGTACTTATAGTAGGAAAAATGCTTAAACTGACATGAATATTTTCTGTCTTTTTAAGTCCATAAATATGATACTGAAATGTTTAGGAAATATAACTCTTATACTTTATCCTAGTCTATCTAGTCATACTTGATAAAATAATTTTATACAATAACATTTAAAAATGTTCCATCTTTTCACAGTTAAAACTGATTGAACTATTAAGCATTGAAAAATCACTATTTTAGACAATTTTAGAATATTTCAAAGAGAGAATCTCAATAAAAATAATCTAATTAATACATTCTGTTTCTTCGATGTAGTTTTGAAAATTTGGCGAATCAAGATTTTTTTTATTTATATGAATAATGGGATCATTAAATTGAATTATTTTTTTTTTTTAATTTTTCAACAGTATATTTATTGATTCAAAGTAAACAAGCAGTAATTGGAGTATTTTTTCAAACTGAAAATAATAAGCCTATGCTTAATGGTTTTAGCTATTATGATTAGAGCAGCTAAATCATAATAATAGTTTAGCTGAATATGATTAGAGAAGATTTTATATGCATATTTTTTTAAAAAGTACGCATATTCAAAAAATAATATTTAATGTCAAAATCGTATTAGGCGAATAATTCGTTGCTATTTTTTAATCATTGAAACTTTTTTTTATTTATTTACCATTTTTTGTTTCTTAAAATTGGTAGACATTCAAGAAGGAAAAATAATCATGCATATCTTTGGTGCACAACGAGAAAATACATTTCGAAATCTTAACACAGGTTAATACATTTAAAATAATATGTTGAAAGTTGGGTAGGTTCTAGAAAATGTATCTATCACAACTTCCGGAACAGGAACTGAAACTTTCCGTGGTTTTAAAAGCAATCTTCTACTTTGACAGCCCCAAGATTATTATCAGCATGAAAGATGTTTTCCTCAGAAAGCCTATCAGTTCTTTCTCCTACATCTGAGGAGTGCGTTTATTCTCTTTACATGCTTTTAAGAAAATGAGTGCTATGCAGTTTGGAGCGCTAAATATCTGACCCAGCAATGAATCTCCTAGTTTCCGTGTTTTAAAGACATTTATTAACATTCTAATTTTCAACTTATGCTTAATAATTCTGAACGTTGTTCCGTGTAAACGCACTGATCGTATATTTAACTAATAATAGAAGTTGTGAAAAATTTATTGCACACACAAGGCAAAATATTATTCATAATAAAAGAAAATATAAGGGGTTTCAATCTTTCTCTAATAAGATAGGTGAATGATCTGTTTAAAGTGCTGGCAAAGTCTATTAGATGATTAACTTCCTGATTATTTAGTATCATTGAGTAATACCTAGTCAAAATAAAGAAAAATCATTCACATGTCAAAATTCAGTTTAATGACTTAATAAAAAACTGAATATTTTGTTCTTATTGAAATATTTATTTAATTTTGCCTCTTTAATGTTCATAACTATCGATTTTCGAATCGTATTCTTGTAATGAAAGGTTTCGAAACTCTGAACTTCTGTGCTGTAGTGAATTAAACATTCTTTTAATAATATATTGTGTTTAATCAGCACTTTATTGACTAATTTAATTAAATATTGAATTAATATCGATCAAAATATATGAAATGATAAATATTTAATTAATGACTAAAAAGTCGAAATTAATTCAGATGCAAGACTTCAGAACTAAGCATATTAATAAAAGTTTGTTTTAAAACCAGTTAAAAAACATTTCATTTGTTTTATTTTATGTTAATAAAGATGTCATTTTGTAATCAATTTTTTATAATTCATTTCCTAATATGTTAGAATGGTTAAAATTCTGTATATTTATGTTTTCTTAGTAAAAAATGCGTTATTTTATTATTTTCAGATCTTCATAGACAGTTAATTAAGATTGAAATGAAGTTTTGAACTTTTATTATTAACATCACCTGACAGAGAAGTTGAGGAAATTTTATTTCAAACTTAAATTGAAAAAGAAAGATAGTTAAAACGAAAAATGTCTGCTTTTTAATATTAATAAAAAAAGCCCGTTTTAAAATCAATTTTAAAAAAAAGTTAATTTCATTTATTTCTTTACTGACAGCAGTCTTATTGATGTCGTGAATCAGGTTTGTTAAAATTATTTTAATTTTTATGATTCATTTAATCATGAAAAATTTTTGATTAGTGGGAAGATATTTATAGTGTGTGCCATAATTTGTGAATGGGGTATTTTATAAACTTGCACCTAGAATATATGACGTTAAAAGTATCCCTGTGCATTTTCTAATTTTAAAATAAATTCTGGGTAAGAAATGTTGCTTCCTTGCAATAATAACATATCAATCTTCTAATAAATTAAATTAAATTAATCTGAATCATTAAAAAATATTTTATCCTTTGATTACATTCAATATTTTCAAATGAAAAGTCACCACATGTTATATAAAATCAATTGGAAATATGAAAATTGCAATTAAAAATGCGAGAATGTTAATTAAAAAGAAATCAGATATTTATACAACTTGAGTAGTGATTTAAAATATATATATATATATAAAACATAGTAGTTCTATACGAGAAAGATCTTTAGTATGAAAGAACTCAAGAATTGTAATCTATATCTTTATACTTATTTCTAGAACAATATAATAATTCAAATTGAATTTGAAACACAAATTTAACATTACAGGAGCTAAGAAAATCTCATCCAGATAAAGTCAAAACTGAAAATGAAGGCAAAGTAAATTTTATCTGGAACTTATAAATTAAAATCAGAAGAGATTCGTTTATGATTTATTAATTAAAAATAAATACCAGAAAATAAATTACCAGATATTTTTTGAAAGGCCTGAAACATAAAAATATTTACCAGCTCTCTTTGAAAAAATATTTGAAAATTAATTAATGCCTATGTTTTAAAATTCATTTGTCATACACGAGAATACTAAAAATATATATTTGTTTTCATTCACGCTTTCTTATTATTTTCGTAGAAAATTTCTTATAAAAATATCTTATATTATAAGAATCTATTTATTCTAATTGATACATCAGTTTCAGAATTAATCATAATGTTTCTTTACTTATTCCTTACATTCCTTCAAGTTTGTTTTATGGTTTTAGAAACAAAATAAAAAAATCTACATACACCTTCTCCTGGTGGGACATTACGAATGTCTGAAGGAAGAGTCCTGGAAAAAAAAGAAGGCTATTTCTTCTGATGAAGGTTTAATAACGGGATAGAGTTAACAAGATTCCGATGACGGAACTAACGTTTTATTGTAGCTAGTTGTGTTCCTTAATTTCACTTTGAGTGCTTGGCTTGATACCGAAAGAGCAGATAGGTATACCAGTCGTATTATTGTAGCTAGTTGTGTTCCTTAATTTCACTTTGAGTGCTTGGCTTGATACCGAAAGAGCAGATAGGTATACCAGTCGTATTATTGTAGCTAGTTGTGTTCCTTAATTTCACTTTGAGTGCTTGGCTTGATACCGAAAGAGCAGATAGGTATACCAGTCGTATTATTGTAGCTAGTTGTGTTCCTTAATTTCACTTTGAGTGCTTGGCTTGATACCGAAAGAGCAGATAGGTATACCAGTCGTATTATTGTAGCTAGTTGTGTTCCTTAATTTCACTTTGAGTGCTTGGCTTGATACCGAAAGAGCAGATAGGTATACCAGTCGTATTATTGTAGCTAGTTGTGTTCCTTAATTTCACTTTGAGTGCTTGGCTTGATACCGAAAGAGCAGATAGGTATACCAGTCGTATTATTGTAGCTAGTTGTGTTCCTTAATTTCACTTTGAGTGCTTGGCTTGATACCGAAAGAGCAGATAGGTATACCAGTCGTATTATTGTAGCTAGTTGTGTTCCTTAATTTCACTTTGAGTGCTTGGCTTGATACCGAAAGAGCAGATAGGTATACCAGTCGTATTATTGTAGCTAGTTGTGTTCCTTAATTTCACTTTGAGTGCTTGGCTTGATACCGAAAGAGCAGATAGGTATACCAGTCGTATTATTGTAGCTAGTTGTGTTCCTTAATTTCACTTTGAGTGCTTGGCTTGATACCGAAAGAGCAGATAGGTATACCAGTCGCATTATTGTAGCTAGTTGTGTTCCTTAATTTCACTTTGAGTGCTTGGCTTGATACCGAAAGAGCAGATAGGTATACCAGTCGTATTATTGTAGCTAGTTGTGTTCCTTAATTTCACTTTGAGTGCTTGGCTTGATACCGAAAGAGCAGATAGGTATACCAGTCGTATTATTGTAGCTAGTTGTGTTCCTTAATTTCACTTTGAGTGCTTGGCGTGATACCGAAAGAGCAGATAGGTATACCAGTCGTATTATTGTAGCTAGTTGTGTTCCTTAATTTCACTTTGAGTGCTTGGCTTGATACCGAAAGAGCAGATAGGTATACCAGTCGTATTATTGTAGCTAGTTGTGTTCCTTAATTTCACTTTGAGTGCTTGGCTTGATACCGAAAGAGCAGATAGGTATACCAGTCGTATTATTGTAGCTAGTTGTGTTCCTTAATTTCACTTTGAGTGCTTGGCTTGATACCGAAAGAGCAGATAGGTATACCAGTCGTATTATTGTAGCTAGTTGTGTTCCTTAATTTCACTTTGAGTGCTTGGCTTGATACCGAAAGAGCAGATAGGTATACCAGTCGTATTATTGTAGCTAGTTGTGTTCCTTAATTTTACTTTGAGTGCTTGGCTTGATACCGAAAGAGCAGATAGGTATACCAGTCGTATTATTGTAGCTAGTTGTGTTCCTTAATTTCACTTTGAGTGCTTGGCTTGATACCGAAAGAGCAGATAGGTATACCAGTCGTATTATTGTAGCTAGTTGTGTTCCTTAATTTCACTTTGAGTGCTTGGCTTGATACCGAAAGAGCAGATAGGTATACCAGTCGTATTATTGTAGCTAGTTGTGTTCCTTAATTTCACTTTGAGTGCTTGGCTTGATACCGAAAGAGCAGATAGGTATACCAGTCGTATTATTGTAGCTAGTTGTGTTCCTTAATTTCACTTTGAGTGCTTGGCTTGATACCGAAAGAGCAGATAGGTATACCAGTCGTATTATTGTAGCTAGTTGTGTTCCTTAATTTCACTTTGAGTGCTTGGCTTGATACCGAAAGAGCAGATAGGTATACCAGTCGTATTATTGTAGCTAGTTGTGTTCCTTAATTTCACTTTGAGTGCTTGGCTTGATACCGAAAGAGCAGATAGGTATACCAGTCGTATTATTGTAGCTAGTTGTGTTCCTTAATTTCACTTTGAGTGCTTGGCGTGATACCGAAAGAGCAGATAGGTATACCAGTCGTATTATTGTAGCTAGTTGTGTTCCTTAATTTCACTTTGAGTGCTTGGCTTGATACCGAAAGAGCAGATAGGTATACCAGTCGTATTATTGTAGCTAGTTGTGTTCCTTAATTTCACTTTGAGTGCTTGGCTTGATACCGAAAGAGCAGATAGGTATACCAGTCGTATTATTGTAGCTAGTTGTGTTCCTTAATTTCACTTTGAGTGCTTGGCTTGATACCGAAAGAGCAGATAGGTATACCAGTCGTATTATTGTAGCTAGTTGTGTTCCTTAATTTCACTTTGAGTGCTTGGCTTGATACCGAAAGAGCAGATAGGTATACCAGTCGTATTATTGTAGCTAGTTGTGTTCCTTAATTTCACTATGAGTGCTTGGCTTGATACCGAAAGAGCAGATAGGTATACCAGTCATATTACTGAGGATACTTTAGAATTGTGGATGTAAGTCTTCATAAATTGCAAGCCACTCCTTTCCTGCTTATTTCTTAAAATAACATTCTTTAAAATGTATGCGATGACATACATTTAATATTACTGTTTCCAAAAACCAAACAGAAATCATTATATTCATATTTTGATATAAGTTTGTAAACATGAAAGGGCCCAAAGATTAATTTTTTTATTAGTTAAGGCAAATTTCAAATGTCTTGAGCTGATTTTTCTGACCAAACTCACTTTATTTGTATAATTTTATCGTATAAAAGTTTAATTGATATATATTATGTTTTGAATGTAACTTTTAACATGTTTTTTTTTAATAAATTCATCATTCAGCTTTCAATATTTTTCAACCTGCTTGAAGGAACCCTGATCAGTGAAGTTTTGATTTCAAAGGTATAATGGTATGAAAATATAATAAAGTTTACTCGTTTCTTGAATATAAAACTAATAAATTGGGGGACAATAAACAGGTTATCGCTTATTCTATTAAATTCTTGAAGTTCAGTTACTTAGATTTCAACTGTCGTGTCTTTTGAAGGCCACTAATGCATCCCCTTTAGTTGAACCTTTAAAAGACCATTTTTTTCTTGTCATATTATGTTAAAATATTTTGAGACTTGAAATTACAACAAGAAAAGGGATTCATTTTACTTATTAGATAAATTTGATTTGATTGATTCATTAATTTGGTTAATTAATAATTAAGTAACAAATCAAGACACATCATTTTGTCTGAGATAAAGAACTGAAGCATCTAAGTTACTAAAAAAATTTGTCAGAACTTATGCCAACCTACATAATTTCATACAAAGATTGATGAATTTGGTGGAAAGCATACTTCTCACGGGCCCTAGAAAGGGTTAATGTACTAATATCACTATCATTATCATTCAGATTATACTATATGGTTATAATTTATAGATTATACCATTGACAGGGCGGATTTAAATTTTGACTGACGAGAGTCTAACATTTTTCTATTATCAGGAAAATAAATAAAGTTTTATGCGTGCCTCGGATGCCAAAGCGAAAACCTTTCTAAGCAATAGAACAAAAATACCCACATTTTTAAGATGCACCCTTTGATACATGCCTGAAAAATAGAACATATCCTTATACCCTGTCTAACTCGTTTTACATGTTTGAGAATATCCTCTATGTAAGTGTTACCGTAAATCAGGCTTTTATACTCTGAGCGCAACAGTTTTGAAAACGATAAGCCTAAAACATCTGCATAAGTGCATTTTATATCAGGGAAAAAGGGATAAAACGCCCAACGTATTACATACGAAAAATGGGAAGTGGAGAAAAAAGTCCCCGCGGCTTTCTAAGATACATATAAGAATAGGGAAAGACATTTCTTTTCAAGATTGAATTGAATTCCTTCATGCGAATAACGTTGTTTTCTGTATATTTTTTAAAAATATTTTGGGGAAAAATTTATGAAATTATATGATATTATTGTTTATCATATTTATTAACATTGAAATACAAATTATGAAAACTGAAATGAATGGACTTATAATTATTATTGAAATTTATAAAGTAATTTATTGAAACATATATTAAATAGCGAATTTATATCCTAAAATTATTTCATAAAAATAAATCATTTGCTATTAATGAAAGATAGATTTTTTTTCACCATTTTTTAAATAATATTTGAAATTTTAAACTATGTTAATCAAATTTCTTAATTTTCTAACTCAACACATTTTCTGAAGATACAGAATAATTTAAAAGGTTTCGAATGCCATCAAGATTTGCATATGGAAATCATAATTTTTTTTTATTAAAATAAAGTGACTGAGCTCATCATATTCAGAGTATTGTAATTAAAATGTAAAGGCTGTTGGATATCTTTGTTATTATATTTGAGACGGTAAAAGTCATTTCATGTGTTATTAATGGAAGGTGGTTGACAACAGTGCATTTTTATTAAAAATGATTTCTTAGCACACGAGTCAATTTTAATTAAATTTGCATGTGTTTTAATCGAAAGTTTATGAAAGGACAACTGTTATATTTGATTGTTAAATATCAATCTTTGCGGTCTTATAACTTTAAACGAGCAGTCCTTGTGTGTATATATATATACAGTAGACTCCCGATTATCCGCGGGTGGGTTATCCGCGATGCGGATTATCCGCGCCTGCCGCACAAAGTTTTTTTTTTTTTTTTGACTGATTTTTTCAAAAAGGTGCAGTTTTACAGTTATGTTTTTGTAATTACATAATACATTACAGTATTAAAACAGTACATATGTATTAATTTTTCTGTGTATCCTTGAAGCCTCTCGTAAATACTAAGCACTTTTCTGTTTTCATTAACAAAATGCATTTTAGGTTAGTTTTGAGTGATATACTAAAATATGAAGCTTTAGTTAAACATTTCCTGCTGTTTATTTTACGTTTTATTGTACATAAAACGATTTTTCAAAGTTGGAATGACTGTTTTCTTTTTTGCTATACCCGTTTTTAGCTTTTTTCGGATTATCCGCGATTTTTGTTATCCGCGGCGGCCGCGCCACCCAATTCCGCGGATAATCGGGAGTGTACTGTATATATATATATATATATATATATATATATATATATATATATATATATATATATATATATATATATATATAGCATTATTTTGTTTGCAGCAGAAGGCAGGTTTGAAGATATAGACGAGACGTTGTATTTTTAATTCTCTTTAATATCCATCTCGGGAAAGCAATTTATTTACAAGCAGACGCAGCGTGACACAAAAAAAGAAATAAGAAGGGTAAAAGGGACGAAACAAATGATCACTAGTCTTATATAACATGGGATTTCCGGCCACGCGCCAATTCAATACACGTGGTGATCTTTGAGAACCTTGGCAAGGGCTCCAAAGGAATCACTTTCATTTGATACGTTGATTGATAGCGCAGTACTTTTTAGACGACTTCAGTTGAATTAGTTAAACCGAAATTGGAATTGGATCAAGAAATAAGAGAATGAAATCAATATGGGTTTAATTAAGATAAACCTTTGGAAATTAATTTGGATTAAATTAAGAGTTTAAAATATCATTACTTGTATACATATAAGGTGTTCTGTAAAATGTGCGCGCTTTAATGTCTTGTTTAGTTTTGTCCACATTGGGGCCCAACGTGGAGCACCAATGTGCTGGAATGAAGATCATTTGATACGTGCAGTGGAAACAAGAGAACGTATGTTTAAGGAAACAAGGAAGCATTTCTTTTACCCATTAAACGCCAAAACTCAAAATCATTATTTGTTTTTGGTGCAAACAATACAAGTTATTATTTTGACCACTTATAATAGTAATTTAATGTAAAAATAAGGAAATTGCACTTTCCTTTAAAACTATAGGGTGTTGCGTTGGCTCAACGTCAGCGGAAAAGGAGTACGAATATTGATCGTTATCACCGAGCACCGAGCTTATTATGTAAGAATAAGGTGATATAAATTTCAAGTATGATATGCTTCACTAGAATTGTGGTGTAAAGCAACTTCACAAACATTGCAGCTATAAATAGTTTGGTTGTGGCAATACTTGCAACGCAGTCTTTTACTGTCTGTAGATTTAACAATAAAATGTCTTTCGGATATTGGTTTTCTAAAGCTGAATTTGCTCGGACGTCCTGTAGCTGATCTTTTCTTATTTATCTCACTATCCAAGGGCGTCTGTAACAAATGAAGCACAACCTCTCGTCTAAAATTCAACAGTTACTTTTTACTTCCTTCTTCAGAAAATCTTGATATTCTCCAAGAATTTGTTAGTCAAACATCGATGAAATTTGAAAATATCGGCCACCACCGTATTTCTGTAATTGGAAACAAAATTGTCACACAAATCTACAGCACCTATTTTCTGATTATATTGCTAAATGCAGTGAGGTTGGGCTACTAATATTTTCTTCTTCTGATTTTTAGAGTATCGAGAAACATTTTTTAGTGGTTCAATTTTTCCCAACCTTGATCCTATTGTCACAACAGAGTTGTCGTTCCGCCGAACAACAAGAATATTTTTGTTTTCTTCATATTGAAAAAAAAAAGATTGAAAATATCTGCACTAGTTTTATCTTCTATAATTTGTTTGATACGATCAATTGAAGCTTTTTCTTCATTGTTTGGTTGAGGCCTATCAATTGGTTCCTTTCTTGTCCATTTGTTTTTTAAGCAGAACTTTTGGGAGGATCTAACTTTTTTACATGAACTTCAACTTCCCCTGCAGTATCTCTAGGTAAAATTTCATTATCGTTATTTAAAATATTTTCATTGCCTTCTTCTTCATCACTAGCATCTGCTGTGTCTGGAGGTACGGCAACAATTTTCGTCTCATCTGCATCTTCGTCCTTGGAATTTTGTTCGAAAATTTTTTCCAAAGCTTGTTCTAAAGTAAGATATCTTTTTCTACGCATTTTCAACCACAGAGGATAAAAAAGTTGCTACCAATAAGACACACAGTACTGAAATGAAATCTTTCAAGAAGGGTAACAGTTTACCCCCTTTCCGCTGACGTTGCGCGAACGCAACATCTGTTTTTACTTTCCCTCCTCCCCCACAGAAACACCTGGTTTGTGGAATGTACTGGCAAAGAGTGACCTTGGCTAATGTATTTCACAACCAAACCCCAATTTGTTTTTAATTTTTATTTTTTCTAAGAAAAAATAAGTTTGGAAATTTGAACAAAAAAATGTTTAAAGTTAAACCTCGATTATTAGGTGTAAAATAATTTATTTAAGTCACTTTTTTCACTGATTTGTTAGTAGTGCTATTCTTTAATATAAAACTGTAATTTATTCAAAAATTTGTTTAATCGTTATTTTTTTTATATTTATTGACATTGACCGTTGCGTCAACGCATCACCAGCGGTTAATGGGTTAATGACCACATTTCACACAAAGCAAACACTAAACTCGAAGACAAGACAAGACAAAACATTTACACGCGCATGTCTCTTACAGAACAGCAATAATAAACGCAATATAATTTATAGAATTGCAAATTCGTAAATTTTAAGTTAACGCTTTAAGACATTGCTTTTATTAAAATATTTAATAAATTATCGCGCTTTTAATTATAAATGTGTGAGTGTTAAATTTTGACAAATATTTAAAATGATTTTTGAACAATTAACTACAAATTTTACATCCTATTTCATATAGTTTGAAAATTATTTGCTGTCGCGTTTGAGGCATATTACTCTTTTCCTTCTTTGAAGTTTATAATTCATGAATCCAAATATCACTTTGAGTAAATTAAATTTCTGAATAAATAGCTATTAAAAACATTTTTGAGGAATGTATTCGTAATTTTAGGGGCATTTCGCAAAGTGTCGTCCTATTGTTCAATTTAAATAAAGTAAATGGAATCACCGGATGCGCTCGGTGACAACTGCATTCATGTATATTCACAAATTTATTAAAGTAACAACAACGATGACTGTTGCTATCAAGGTAATGACGAAAGATTTTTTTAAGGCGGTGGAACAAAGGTGCTTTCAAAAAGGTTTGGAACGTAGATCGACGTCTGTTTAAAAACAATAAGTAACATTATTAAATTTTTATTACTTTACCAATGAAAACAGTTATCATAACGTTCAGGTTATAAATTGAAATTTCATAAATTGTGATAAAAACAAACTGAAATGCATTTTTTTTACAAATATTAAGCATGAAAGATCATTTTAAATCATAACTTCTTATTTATCAATATCGGTGTGGTTCCAGAATATAAAAGTTAACAAACTAGTTTATTTCCACTTAAATACAATCGGGAACAAATCAAATAACTTCAAACTAAAATCGAAATTGCAACTTCATTGTATAAACAGTATGGAATTGTGTTTATTATCATTAGCTATGTTTATTGAAAGCATTGCGTTTCAAAATCGAAGCATTTCTTTTTCTTGACTTATCATATAAAGTATTGCTCTGATAAAACGAACTCGTTTCAAAACTATTTTCACTTTTCGTATCAGACTGACAGCTATCCGGAAAATACAAGTTAACAGGTGTCACTTTCTTCTTTAGCTTTTCAGAGCTATTTCAATACTTCCAAGTTTGACAGCTTTGGTATTGGTTAAAGAGGTGAAACATATGTCTGCGCTCAACAAATTACATAAATCTAAAAATCGATATCTTCCGGTTTCCAATGCTTTGAATATCTTTTGCAATTCTTTGTTTGATGATTGATATGTAGATAATTGCGTTAGGGATGATAAATATGATTACTCTTAACAAATTGTGGAAATCTAAATTTCGAAATCAAATATTTGTAATTAAATTTTCTTTCATTTCCAATTCTATGTTTGATGATTAATTTGTAGATAATTAAAAGTGAAATATTTTACTGCTCTCAATAAATTGCACACATCCAATCCAAATTTTTGAAAGCAGGTATTATGTTCTTGTATTTATTTGGTAAGGAATTTTATTATTTCTTTAAACCGAGAACTGTGCAATGTCTTTATTTTTAATAAGAGTTTATAATAAAGATTTATAATAATGGTCTACAATATCAAAATTCAAATACCCCATATTGTCGTTCAAAGTAAGATTATTGAATTAATTTTCAATACTACTAAGGATTCGTCAAAGTTTTTTTGCTACATGTAAAATAAGTAAATAGTGGTGGGTCAATTGTCTTCCATTTTAGGTTAAAATTTATAGAATTCCTAGTAAATTCAGATATGACTCACAATATCTACGCCTAGAATAAGTCATATGACCGCCCGAAGGCGCACGGACAAAGAATAATGAATAACCGTAACGCCACAAAAGCAACATTGGCGGGAACTATGTTTGAGTCCTAAGGGCCATCACCGGCCACGGTACAGCCCTTCCCGATGGAAGTACGTCCCGTTATCGATGGGAGGAACCAGATTCCCCCACCTTTTTGTGTACCCACCAGGGTGGCGAGATCCAACCATCATACCGGAAGCCTCTCATCCTCATTCCGAAGTGTCCCCCCGGGGATTAGAGCCTAGAATAAAGTTAATCGTCTTTGTATTTTTTGAAATAATGATATCGTGTATTTCATCCATATTTTGAGTCAAATATATTCTTCTAAAATTATTTCAAATGAAAAGTACTGAGAGAATTTTTGTGCCACTTTCAATCAGAAAACCAAATGATAACCAAATCTTTTCTGACAATCTTCGATGTGATCTACTCTTAAAATGACTTAAACCTTCCTCTTTAGCTTCATTTTTAAATGAAAAAATATTTATCCTACCAGCAGGAGTTGTCTTCCCATAGCTTTCTTGTATACACTCTTATAAAGGTGTTATCCCCGAGAACGCCTTGCAGAGAATTGGCGTACAATTGTTACGAAATATTAAGCTTTGGCGTGAATTTAGAATTTTTACTGAATCTATCGCGTTTTCCTTGGCGAGTTTTTTTCTCGAAATATCCCTGGCATGTGCTTAATAGTATTCGATATTCAAATTTGTGTTTTAGAAGCGTTTTTCCCAAATTACTGAAATAAAAAATTTGATACAAGCTATACTTGCAGTCATAAAATTGCATACCGAAATTGCATATATTTAAGTCATTGAGTCTTTGAGTTATCAGCTTACATCTTTCTAAACGTACAGACCATCAAACGATTAATCGCTTGATAGATTCAGCTTAAAATTTGATAGGTGTCATGACTATAGATGTTAATTCTATGTATAGAATTTTATCTATCTATCTCTTATCCTTTTGTTGCTGTAGTGTTAAATTATGTTCGAACAGCCTCATAGACGGACTACCTCTGTGAGCGATTCAGCCCAAAATTTGATAGGAATCTACAGATTTGATATGAAGACCATATACCAGATTTCATCCGTCTAGATCATCTTTTATAAATATTTATTTAATTTTAATTTTTTTTACTCAAACAAACTGGTAATATTTCCAAAAAATATATTTTTCGAACTAAAGGGTGTCCAAAACGTTGAGATTCGTCAAAATTTCAAGTTCGAAATTCCTGACTATTACTTTACTTCATTTGTACTATATATACTAGAAAATAAAAAAAAAATATGTTAATCGAAATGAAGATTTTAGTCTCTTGAAGTAAGATTTTGAAAATTTTTTATTCGAAGTTTTGAGACGATCAACTCATAGTGCATCAGAGCAGCATTACAAACTTTGAAGATGTTTTACTTTAACATACAATCTAAAATTTAAAGGACAAAACATTTTTGGTTTTATGGAACTTTATTCATAACTCTAATCAATTAATCGCTTACAACTCTGCATACACTTAATTTCATTTAAAAGTGTTTATTAGTTAATACGTATTTCCCCTTCGTTCAGTCATTGTTTCAAAAAATATAATAAATATTGGTTTTTGTTATTGAAATAGCTGTTACTTATATTGTGAATAATAAGTGTTGGAAAATCAATGAAATACCGATGAACTAATTGAGAATTAAATATTGATTGTAAAAATTTCAAATTTAAATTAAATACCTTTAAATGATACATTCATTAGTTGATTCCATTACCTATTAATTCAGAGTCAATTGCTTTCTTATCATTTTAGAATATTCAGTTTTAGCGTTGAAGTTTTATCACAGCTCAAGGAACTATATCTTTAAAAAATATCATAACCAGTTAATAAAGCAGAAAAAAATGAAATGATATTTAATTAACAGTGACACCATTAATTAGGATAATAGCCCAACACGAATGATTACTTTGCACAGTACACTGAACAATACAAATCTCTGATATATTCACCACCTTTTTCATTGGTAAAGACTATTCACTCATATCTTTTAACTTAATATTTGATTCGTCGAATATCAAAAGTAAACGGCCGAATGAAAAGATGGCATTATGTTGGCTTATTATGTTTGCACATTTTTGAAGATTTTTGGAAAATTTCAAATGGAAATTGTTCGAATTTACAGATGTTGTGTGTATCAGTAACATCGAACTTGTGGTGAATAGCATATAAGCCAGTTAACAACTACGCTACACGAGCATAAGCTTTTGTATCCTGGTTATGTTACTGGACTGCTAACCGCAAGGTCCTAGGTTCGATCCTCGTTCATCTCAATCCGCCCAAAAACTTATAGAATCTGGATGTTATTCATAGCATCACAATCTTCTAAAACGATGTAATGGCATGTGGTGTTTCAGAGAGCCAACTATATCTTCTGTGGCTGGATAAGGATTCACCTTCAGTAAATAAAGAAGGTTTCGCTTTCAGTAAATAGAGAAGAATTCACTATTCAGATGATTGTGGAAGGATATATGATTTGTATAAGGGGTATTCAAATGAAAAGGTACGAAACGGCACTGTGGGAATAAATGAAGAATTTATTCAAAATATACGACATAGGCCTGAGCACAACGAGCCAAAGGATTCTATGTTTCCAGAATTCCTGTGGCCGTGACGAGATCCAGTCCTTGAGTTCGTCTTCCAAGTTAAGCGCTTCCCTTTTAGATGTGTTTTCAGGAGACCAAACACATGAAAATCGCAGGGGGATGTGTCATGGCTGTCCCAGGCGATATGTCCTGACTTGCGATCTGTTCTGACCGCCCTGGTCGAGATGCTCCCACTTGAACTTGGCCAGTTCCACAAGTGTGACCCTGGAGACGTGTGGACGCACATTATGATGGAGCAGAATCACACCCTCCGTGAGTAGTCGCGGTCTTTTGTTCTTGATGAACCTGCGTAGAGTGCCTCACAGTACACATTGGAGTTAATGGTTCTTTTGTGCTCGAGGAATTCAACAAGTAGCGGACCTTGGACGGTGATTTAAGGACGCTGTGAAGGACTGGGTCACAACCACAGGAATTCTGGGAACAAGGAATACTTCGGCTCGTTAATCAATGGATCGTTGTGTTCAGGCCTATAATGTATACCTTGTTTAAAGTCTTCATTTATACCCACAGTGTCGTTTCGTACCTTTTCATTTGAACACCCCTTGTAGAATCAGAGCATGTTTATTTTGTGTAAATTCCCTATGCTATGTATTGTACAGATCTTCCCTAATTACTTTTTTTTACCTACAAGGGATTCGAAATGAAGATGTTAAAAATTTAAAGAATTTGATATAGAGTTTGCTATTTGTAATCAAATACATTGTTATTTAAATACAGAGTTATTCAATATATATTATATCAAAATGTCATATATAAAATTTTCTAAAGTATCTTATTGATGTAAAACACTTATATTGGTTTGCTACACCGGCTCTACAATTGTTTACAAAATGCCATTAGTCGTTGACGGTTCCAGTTATTGCATCAAAACATTTTAGATTCTGTTACTGTAGTTCTTGACGTACAACATTGTGATATGTGGCAATATATATTAATTTTTTTAATGAACAATATTTAAATATAAATCAATAATTTTTATTGTGGAATAATCGGACGATTTTATGCTTCTGTTGCTTCATAATTCTATGTATAAAATCATTTTGTTATAAAATAAGAAAAGAAATTAGTAAATGTATCATATAAGAATTAGAATTTTACAGATTGAATAAAAAAGAGTGCGACGTTGAAAGCTTAAATGCGCAATTCACAACACCTCAGGGGATAAAGTAGACTTTTTTAACACTTTTTTGGGAAAATCTAATAAGTTCTGAATACGAAACAGCAATTTCTGTTGAATAGATCGAGTCTCATGACATTCCTTACATGCTAAATATTTTTAACAGCATCTAAGGTTTGGTGAAGCCATATTATATCTGTATGTGAAAAAAAAACATTCTTAAATAACTATCACTTTAAGTAAGTAAATAAAAAATGGAAGATTTGATAAAAAGTTTATTTTGAGTTTGCTCTTTAAATGTTTAATTTCATTTTTTATGCTTCATTGCACTTTTTAAATGTAATCTCATTACAGTTTTAAAAACTCCAATCATCTAAACTTGAAAAATTACTGAAGGGCATATTTGCTTAAATTAATTATGCAAAAAATAAAAAGGGTTAAAAAAAAACTTCATTTGCATTTTTATGAAATGCATAATTAATAAGGTTTTCTCTCGTTGATTGCTTTATTAGATAAGATATTGCATTTTCTTTAAAAAATATTCTTTGATGAAGTATGATACACATATTTTTAAAAAGCTATTTCTTTATAAACATTTAAATATTTTTGTTGAACTACAATGTGATTAACATGTTTTTTTTAAGACACAATTTAAAACTGGAGATTTGTTTTATTTTCTCAGAGAAATATATCTTAAATAGTCAAGACAACTTAGTTTGTAAAAATTAAAAAAAAAAAAAAAATAAGTCACATTTTATCTATAATGAGGTTCTATTTTGAATAAAATGGTGTCGACAGTTTAAAAGATTAATGTAATGCATATTTCTTATTTAAATTATTTCCAAATGTTATTTGGTAATTAATTATCTTAGGAATACATGTTTTGGATAGAGAAATGATCATATAATAAATCTTGCCAATTAAAGAAAACGCTATTAATTACTCAGCTGCGTCTTCATCAGTATTTTGTCTGTCTGCCCGTCTGTTTGAATATAAGTTGACACGACATCTATAAAACGAAAAGAGCTGGATAGAAAAAATTCAGTTCTCAGATTTAACGTCTATAGCAAAGACACATATCAAATTTTTATCCAAATCCAACGAGGGGTGGGCCGTCTATCGGTCTTTACTTTCAGAAACATGTAAACATGATGGCTCAAAAATACAGTGACTTAAATATATCAAATTTGGCATGACATTTTGTGACTACAAATGAAGTTTGGGCTCAAATTTATGTTGCAATCGGTTGGCTCCACACTTTAAAAACACAAATTCGATTTTTGGTTACTAGTAACTGCATGCAATAGATTTATCGCCATGTTGCATGATACATTCAATAAAAATAATAAATGCTAGTCAAAAACTGATATTTCGTAACTATAGTACGTCAATACCATGTAAGACGTTCTCTGGCATGACAAATTTATAAGAAAGTATGCGAGAAAGTTTTGGGAAGACTATTCTCGCTGGTTCGAATAGTGAGTTTTCTTATGGTTTTCAAATTATAATATAATTTTCGAGAATAAATACATTTTGAAAAATATTGATTTCTTTTTGAAATTTCGCTTAGGTAAATATATTATTCATGAAATATACGAACAATTCTCATTAGATAAATTTTCTTTTTTCAGATAAGTACGATTCAATATTCCATATCGTTTTACACACCAAGAACTGGCAGATGGCAAATCATATTCTCGTCATGAATTTCAAGCCTCGATAACAATTGCATTTAGAAATTGATCATTTAAAATCACATATCGTTTTATACACCAAGAACTGAAAGATGGCAAATCATATTCTCGTCATGAATTTCAAGCCTTGATAGCAATTGCATTTAGAAATTGACGATTTAAATTCCCACTTCGTTTTATACACCAAGAACTGAAAGATTACAAATCATATTCTCATCATGAATTTCAAGCCTCGATAGAAGTTGGATTAAGAAATTGAAGTTTCTTTTCGTCTTTTGCATTCTGATCTCTCTCAAGCTCTATTATCTTTGAACATTTCGCAAGAATAATTTGCTGTCAAAGATTATTTTATTTTATTTCGGTTACCAACTTCTATTTATTTGTCACTATGACACGTTTGAAATGTTAGTTTAATGTATCCTTCAAATATTTTTCTATCTTGTGTTCCTTAATAATCGTTCAATTTATATTCAGTTTGGCGAAAATCGCTGTATTAAACGAATGAAGCGGATTTTCGATTGATTTTAAGGAAGTTACTAATTTATCATTATTCATTAAATTTTGAAAAATAACTTCTATTTTATGTCTAATAGCTGATCTTTAAGGAGCTGAAACACAAAACACTATAATGGCCATAAATTTACTTAATAATGTTTTACTTATTAATAACTGCTTTAGCTTCAATGTTTCTTCTATGCATAGACTAAATAAGAAGATGAATTATTGCAGATCTCCTTTGAACTGCTTTGAGGTTATTCATTCTCGTGACAAATTGTACTTTAACCAGCGGCTAAAACGGTACCAAAATATTTTCTTCCTTACTTTCCAATGAAAGCTTTATCCCCATCACCCCCTGCCCCCCCCACACATAAAATTGCGGAACTTGACTAATGTTGCGAATGCCTTGGGGAAACTTAATGTCGTAGTACTGGTGAAAACAATAGTCACAAAATATAACTCTTTGGCAGGAATCCAACACTCTTTCTGAATCTATCGTGTACATATGTATTTTAGGCGCCTTTCTTCCTATATATTTAAAGTAAAATTTGTCTTAGAGCTATAATGGTAGTCTCAAAAATCACATGACGAATTTCCTTTTTTATATCATTGCGTTTACATACTTGTGAATGTACAGACAGGGCCCTTTGACAGAATTGGTTCAAAATTTGATAGGAATATATTTTAGATTCTATATATATGCATAAATGATTATCTATCTAATTTTTTAACATTTTGTAGTTACTGAATTCACTACTTTCGAATACACTCTTTCAATACACTTTTCTAAATAGATTTTGTTCCAAATTTGATAGAAATTTACAAACATGATTCCATATACCAAATTTCATTTGTCTAGATCAAAGCTGTTTTGAGATTTCGTATTCCCAAGTGGACACAAATGATACAAAAATGTGTTTTTTGAACTCAAAGAATATTTTCTTCATACTTCGTATAAAAGATGGTTATAAATTAAAATTCAACTTGGAGCACCTCTAATCGAAATCCTCCATAGCCATCGGACTCCAGAACTTCCAGATCTTGTCACCAAGGCTTTTGGAGGACTCTAATCTTTTGCACTAGCACTGTATGCATAGACACAACAACAACACAACAATAACATAAATTAAAATTAAGAATTCATTACTGGATAACTCTTGTAGAGTTTGTGTGAATTTACAGAGGAAAGAAACAGATATTTTCATCAAAAATATACAAGTAGGAAGGGAATAAACAATTTATGTTTAAGAATTTTATTACAGTTTGTAGATTTAGAAATTTCATTGATTTAAATCATTCCTAAGACATCTTTAAACTCATTTGTATTGCGCCCGTTTGATATTTGAATAATGTTTTATCAGTTATTTGTTATGGAGCATACAATTTTTTTTTGAAATAAAAAGAGCACAAAATGCATAAAATTATTATTTCTTCGATAGAAAATAATTATAGAAAGAAAAGGTGTTAGTGTTTTGTTCCAATCTATTATAAAAATATTTTAGATGAAATTTGCAAATTTATGCAGATAGAAGCTTAATTTGAAAGAATTTCGATATATTATTACTGAAACATGTTTTTTTTTTTTTTCAGTAACTTGAACTTTCATCAAAATATTCATTTTTCCTGCTTAATAGGCTACTACTAAATAATAATGCACTTGTGTATATTTTTATAATTTAGCAAAACTTTTTCTTGACGCTTTTTGGTATCCTTTAAATCCGAATTGTACCACTAAAAGTATCAAAAAATTTTAATTAGATAACAAATTTTTTCATAAAACGTGTTATAATATTTTTCGTCAAATTTAATCTCATATTATAATTAAACATCAATTCATCAAACTATTTTCACGGCATTATGCGATTCCATTTTAGTAAGGAATCAAAGACTTAATCCATGATATCCATGTTAAATTGAGATTTAATTTAACAAAAAGTCAAAATTTTCAAATTTATCATAAACAAAGAGATGGATTTACATTTAATCATCATTACTTTTCCATACAAAAAATCTCAATTCATCCTAAGAGCAATTCTTAAAAAAAAAAAAAAAAAAAAAAAAAAAAAACAGAATATAGCACATTGAAAGACAATTTGTCTGAAATATGGTGAGAATGATGCAATGAATGCTGTTCTTAAAAATAATGATGAATGTTCCGGAGAGACTAAATGATCTCATTAAAAGCACGCAAAGTCCAAGAGCTTTTAGAAGAAAAGATAATAACAGTATTTGCATTTTTTTTTTGCAAAAAATTATCCGAAGAGATGAAGGATTAATTATTAATTAATGAAAGAAAAATATAGTGGACGCTTCTGCCCTTTTTAATAGCGTTCTTTCGTGAATCCCAGCCAGTTTTTTAAGCCGAATAATGAGCAAAATATTATAACTTATTAATGTTTTTTTTACAAATGGAATAATACCAGAATACAGTTTTCAGCACTGCAATTTTCCAAGATTTTTTTAATATCTGCCTATAGTAAATAATGAATTTCAGATTCATTGAATATTAGAGTAAATTCAATTCGTTAAATATAAAAAAAAATCTAATTTTAATGCGAAATGATATATATTAATCCCTTCCTAAAATGTATTTGCTATAAAGATTTCATAACAGATTATATAAAAATATGAAATTTTTACTGTCAGTTAATATCAAACATTTCTTGCCTGTTTATATCAAATGTTTTGTAAAAAAGGAAAATAAATAAAATTAGAAAGTTTTCTGTAGTATGAAGTCTTCAGATCGTTTCCATCACAGAAATTAATACGATGTAAAATGTGTTATACATTTTGCTAAGTAAAATGTATTATAACTGGAAAACGATTTTTTTGAAGACTAGAGAGAGATATTCAATCGGAGTTAGTTCATTTTCTAATTTTTTTTTAAATCATACAAATAATTTAATATAGATAAACATCGATTATACAAAATGTATTCAACATACGAAACTCCATATAAACCATTATTCATGCGATATAAATGAGTAGGTACAATGTTATTAAAAGTTTTTCTGCATGCCTTATCTTTTTGAAAACGTTTTGCTGAATCTCTTGTATAGATTTCGCAAGATTAATGTTTTCGAACTATTACTGTATTCTTGGTTTAAGTAATCAATATATTTGGCGTGTTAACTTACAACTGCGAATGAAGAGTCCACTCCAATATGAAGTCAATTTTCTTCTTTTTCTTTAATTTTTGAAGTTTGTGTAATCTAGTTAAAGCGTGTTGCGATTTCATTGGCATTCAAGACTTCATGTTCTTCTAAATTATTGTTTTCATTCAACCAATCACGCATTACATCCTAATCAATATTTTGACCTTCATCATGCCTTATGAATAATAGCGCAATCTTAAATACTATAAGTGTGCTTAAGGTTGCACTATTTCAGTTACATTTCTTCTAAATCAATAAATTCCGCATCACTTCCAAATTTCATTACTTTTACATGGAAATTGTTGCATTTTTTCTTAAATTTGCTGATTTTACTGATTTTCAGGCAGAAGAAATCTTCTAAATAGCATTAAAAATGTTGGATTAATCCGTGGATAAATTGCTGTTTAATTTAAATCACCGCTTCAACCATAGTTTCTGATAAAGTTGTCACATTTTAAGCAGTAAAAGTACTAATATCTTCAGATTTTAAATATTATAGAAAGGCTTTTAACATTTCCATCATTTAAGTTAAAGATAAGAATTCGCCACGAAATTTTATACATCAGGAACTATTTGATTTTTGACCTATTAATAAGTGAAGGAATACCTAAACAATGATTGTTAATAAAAGGTAGATATGTTTTAGTTTGATGATTAAGTCAATCCATCTCATTTTTCATAGAAATACACTATAACAATGGATGGAAAATTTGTTTAATTTGCTTGAAAAACCTTGTTCTTATTCCAAATTAAATACAAATAATAATGTGAAATTTTCACTTTGGTACATTGAATAAATTTTACCAGACAGTATAAATGTGAAAAAATTTATATATATCAAATGATTGATTTTTCTTTAAAAATATTTTTCTTACCATTTGTGCAATAACGAACTTGATAAAAATATATATCAAGAAAATATTTAAAGTTACTTAAAATTTGTAAATTTTTCTGAAATACTTAAATTGTTTGTTTTAATAATTTTTCTCTTAAAGAAAATATAACTTTGGCTGAAATGGCAAAAGGTTTTCATTATTAAAAATAAATCCTTTCTCTCATGAAACTTTAGGCATCATAGAAAATTTTTCTTTTATACTTGACTTTATGAATGTTTATAAATGTGGATTAAAAATTAAAATACCGGTCAATAAAATGCCATTTAATTTTAACTTTTGAAGACAGGGATTATATTACCGAAAGGGAGATTTAGCCAGTGAATTAAATTCTTCGATTTCTTTTTTGAATGTCAGAGAGCATTCTTTATACTTTTTTAGAAATTTCAATAAACTATTTAAATAATTTTATCTCTCAGATTTAATGCTAAAATTTCGCTAAAAAGATTTATTTTTTGTACAAATTATGGTTCAGAAATTTACATATGTTTAAAGGAATGAGCATAAGTAAAAAGGGAACTCCTTTGACATTTGGCCTATGTTATTTTCATGAAGATTTAAAAAAGGATCTCCTGTGACAAAAATAATTTAAATAGTTTGTAAAAATGTTTCGATTGCAAATAAATAAAAAATGAATGTGCATTTATCGCAGAATCCTGAATTGAAAATGTGCAAATATTTAACATGGCGATAAACATTCAGATAGAGATAGTAAAGAAAAATATTACGATTTGCATTCATACAAAGAGATCGCATTAGTGAACGTTAAAGATTATCCTATGGGGCACATCTGTTATCCTTCATTCTGCTCGTTATTTTGATCATAAACAACTTATTGTTGGCGTTATTTGTGACATAAAATGACGGGGCTTAAATTTTATGTTTCTTTTATTCGCAAGGTTATATCATATAATGTATCGAAAGGCGAAAAAAAGAAATAAAATATATTTTTATATTCTAAAAATTACGTTTTAATCCTTTAGAAAAGCGCTTAAAGCAAAGATTTCAATACTGCTAGAAATTTAAATAATTTATAAATGAATATAAAAAGATCAAATCACATATAATAAATATTTTGTCTAATTTTTTTTCAAAATATTAAAAAAAAAGAATCAGCCACTTACTTCAAAAAAACTATTTAATGTATGGTATTTTGTGTTATATAGAAATATTTGTTAAACAAAATGTTTAATAACGTCATTAAAGATGTAATTTTTGAATTATCAAAAAGCCAATAATCATTTTTGGAATGAAGTGTGGCAAAAAGTTGAATATATTTTGTGGTCAAATTTTATTTCAACGCATAATTTGAAGATTAAATTAAAATCCCTTTATTTTTAATAAGGAATTCTTCTGATCTCTCATATGTCTAGAAGTGCGCATATGTAATCTGTGATTCATTTGGTCGTAACTTTTTGTATACAATGAGATTCATTTCTCTTCACTTATAGCAAAAAAATTATTTATATTTTTCTTTCATTCAGTGTTCTGAAGAATGACATAAATTAAAATTTCATGTCTGCCAGAAACTAAAATTATTTTGTGAATAGTAAATGATGAAGAATCAATGAAATAATGTACATAGCATTTTGAAATTAAGAAATTTTAAATGAAAATTTTGATAAGTAGAATATAAAATTTAAAAATTTGAACCAATCTCCTAAATAATGATATTCTAAATCATAAATTAATGTATCACATTTTCTGTATTTCAAGGTCAGATTTTTTTTATTGTCTTATAATTTACGAACTACATTTTAGAAAGTTCAAATGTTCAAAGAGAATACGTTAATTATTGTACATGCTAATTCAGGAATTTAAAACTTGGACGATTACCTTAAGTTGGTAAAAAAGCAATATTCAATTAAATAAATTAATTAACACTGTTAATATTTAAGGTTATAGTTCAGCATAGATAATTCCTTAGTATGGTTCACAAAAAAAAACATTCATTCGTTTGACATTGTTTAATAAAATTGCTTAATAAAAGAAATGACAGACTCATGTTTTTTCGTGCATATTTATTATACACCAACAATATACAAATATACGTTGTAAAACGTAAATATATACATAAAATGATTTTTCAATTTTTTAACATTTTTTTTCAATGTATCTTTTATATTTTAATTTTTTTTTTCGAAATTTTAATTTGTATTTTAAGCATTTTTAATTTTTTAAAATTTTAAGTTTTGTTATTTTTTTATGAACTGATTTAAGTAAATTTTACACATTTTTATCATTTTTTTTTATTTTTAATATTTTTAAATTTGAATTTTTATGCATTTTTTAAAATTTTCTTAAAATATTATATAAACTACGAAATAAAAATATTTACAAATATACAAAATATAAAAACATATTTACAAAAATATACATAGATATACAAATAATATTTACATATATACAAAGCTATTTACAAATATTTACATATATACAAAGCTATTTACAAATATTTACATATATACACACATATTTACATATATACAGACATATTTACATATTTACAAATATTTACATATATACAATCATATTTACATATTTACAAATATTTACATATATACAATTATATTTACATATATACAATTATATTTACATATTTACAAATATTTACATATATACAATCATATTTACAGATATTTACACTATATACACTATTTACAATCAACTTTCTTAACGTAACGTAGCTGCTGAAATTCTTTTTTGTCCGTTTCAGTTTTTTTTTTTTTTTTTTTTTTTTTTTGGCTGCTTCTGTGACTCTGGTAGGAGCTATTGAATGTTTTGATGTTAATTTTTGCAAATTTCAATCCTGAATGAATATTTTTTTTATTTTGTAATTCTTGTAAAAAAAAAAAATCTGCTGATTTTTTTTTACTTCTTTTTTCTGAATCGATGGTAATTTTTCTTATAATTTTGGCGATGTTGACGTCCGAAATCTCTGAAGTTCTCTGTCCATTAAACAATCTATTGTAGCTGATCTGTAATCTATTAAATTTGAAAGTTCTTCTTTTTCTTGATTTTTTTGAATTGATGATGAATTTACTTTAATCTGCTGGGCAATATTTCTTTCTTTCTGTTCTTTACTGTTGATGTTCTTGAACTGTCTGTCTATTACTATTATAATGGCCAAGAAATATATTGTATCGAAATAGCTGAAGAAAAAGAATCTTATGGCATACCAGATCCACAGAAGCAGCAGCATCTTTTCTAGAGTTTTTTCATCCATTTTTATAAATTTTGTTGATAATAATGCAAGTGAGATAAATTTGGAAAAGCAATGAGAAAAACTACGTTGTGAACACGTCAATGTATGTTTACATTCTGATTTCTTTTCATTATTCTAAAACCAACAACAGCTAATCTGCAACAGAGCTTTCAAGTTAAATAATTGAAACAATTGGAATCTAATTTTGGGCATTAACATGCGAGTACCTGTTAAAGGACTTTATCTGTTTCCATGATTTTACTTTTCTCTGTTACGGAAAAGTATCATTCCCAATTTAAACAATGTATGTAATAGAAATATGTCGTATGATTTACCATATTTAAATGATATTAAAAATATTTTCTTATTGATAAGATATAATTATAAATAAAAATGTTTTTATCTTAATAATTTCTGTAATTTTCGAATCATGAAAAATTTATTCCTTATTCCTTCGGACAGTGTAAATCGAGGAACAAATCTGTCCTTCTTTCATTTGTTTCATTCGTATTAAAATCTGTCACTTGGAACTAAGTATTTATAGAATATCACATAATTAAATCATATAATTCTTCCCAAATTCAATTTTATCAGTGACTACACATGCGGTTATTATCTCATTCTTTCTTGTCGCCAGATTTTCACCCAATTTATGATATTTGATTTTAAATTACTACTAATACCACTAATAAAAAAATGCTTTTCAGTGAGACTTTTCAGGATTTTTTCAAATCTTGGAAAAGTGACTCTTAATTTCGTTGGACTTTGAAAATCAATGACACAATTGAACTTTTTTTTCTCTGATTAATTCGAATAAAAATTCATTGTTCAAATTGTGCATTTCAACAGTGGTTTTGTTCAAATATCTCAAATAAAAATTCATATATTACATCCTTAAATCGCATGTATCAATGAAAACATATGCGGATTTTATCGCTTACTTTCATAATTTCAGAGAAAAAGCTCTCCAGTGTCCCACTACTTATGAGATTCCATTTTAAATTTACAAAAGAAGTCTGCAAAACGTTGTTACAGATTTATATCTCTTAAGATGCATCGATATTACAATATTTTTACCATGCACATGAGTTGTTGCGATGGAAAGGGCCGTTTCTCGTAAACTCTTATTGAAAATTGTAACAGACACTACTATTGGACATGTGTTTCATCTGAATTTTTATTATGAACTTCAATTTGGCTTATATGTCTCTTGTGAAATTCTATTCTTCTATCCATCGAGGTTTTCTGCAGTTTTTTTTTTTTTTTTTGAATAACAGACATGTTTAATTTTAAGATTGTTTTATTTAACCAAATCTTAGAACTTAAATTTTTACGTTGTTAATTTTTTTTATCAGTAGATGTAAGAAGAAGAATAGAATAGTAAATTCTTGCATAGGATTCCTTCCCATAAAAATTAATTATAACTTAAAATAAATGATTTCAATAATTTACAATATTTAAGGAATTTTAAAATCTAGAATTAATTTATGACTGAAAAATATATTATAATGGGATGATTATGAAGTAATATTCACACAGAATTAAGATAAACAATAAATGTTTGCAATAAATAATTATTTTTATAATTCATCTCTAAAAATAGTTGGCTGAAATTTTATATGGTATTAGGTCCGCTGTAAGAGAATTTAGATTTCAAAATTTACTTCGTTTAAGAATACAAGAAATTAGAGTAACGAGAGTTTTCTTATTTTATTTTGAAATACTGGGGCTTTTTGCATTACATTAGATGCATTCGATTACATTCGAAATATCCAGAATCCTTCTATGAATTCAACAGCAATAAATCCAATAAAGGTTGTAAAAACGATGTTTTATTGTACATTACAATTCTATTGTACAGAGAACAGTAGTTCCAATATTGTACTGTGAACAGTAGCTCCAAAACTACAAATATATAATAAACAATGCAAAATTTCAAATTGAAGTTTTTAGCATTGCAGTAGTAACTTAATTACGCTGCAAGTAACAGATATAATAATATCTGAGCAATTATTCTGAAATAAAATTAATCAAATTTTGAGGAAAGTTTAAATTTAAATAATATTAGACATAAGAATTCAGGTATTCGAAGCATTGAAACGATATTATTAAACAAAGAATTCATTTTTATAAAATTCATCATTGAAAAGAGAAGCTACGAATTTTTTGAGATCATACCTCTGTTGCCAAAAATTTGATTAATTTGTGCTCATTTACTCTGATTATAAACGTGGTGAAACAACTGTAGCTAATTCAGCAACATTAAGCATATTAAATATGGTTATTTGAAGTATTGAAAAAGGTCTTTATATCTTCCATAACTGAAAGAGTAAATATTGATAATTTTTAATACCAAATGTCAGTTGTTGAAATAGTTTCATTTCAAGGCCTACTTCCACCGATAATTCATGAAAGGGGACGTACATTTGTTTTTAGTACTGCTTCATTAAATATAAGAAATATTGATATTTGAAGCATCGATACTTATTTTTATGTAACACTTCATAGCTGAAAGATCAAAACAATTATTTTAGGTAAATGTGCTTCATATCAAACTTTATTTTTTTCTGATATTTCACAACTCGGGGGGCACCTTGAAATGAGGATGAGAAGTTTCCTGTATGGTGGTTGGTTCTCGCCGGCATTGTGGGTACAAGAAAAGGTGGGGTCTAGCTCTTTCCATCGATGGCGGGACGTACTTCCCTAGAGAAGGCTTGAACTGTGGCTGGTGATGGCCCTGAGGACTCAACCACAGTTCTTGCTAGTATTGGTTATGTGGTAGTCAGTTCATTCAGCTATTTTATCCGTGTGCCTTCGGGTGAAACGGAGAGTCAGGGATACTTTTTCTGATAATTCATGCATGTGGGAATACAAGAATGAGTTCTATTTTCCTATACCAGAAAAATTAATTGCATCATTATTAGTGCAGAATTTATTAAATAGAATCGTACATTCTGTATTTGTTGATAGTAAAAAGTTTAAAAATCTTAATATCATAAACTGAATATCAAATATTAGACAGAAAGAGAATTTTTCGCAGGTTGTGAAATTGATTATTTATAAAGTATGGGAATGACGCAAAAACTTCGACTGCTAATTGCTCTAACATACACGTAAACGCATACTGGAACATTTTTAATGGCCAGTGTCGTCGAACTAATGACGTTACACGTTTAGTCATAAAGTCATATATTTCAACATGGTGGAAAAATGCATGATTTTCTGGTGATACTCGACGATTCTTCTTATTTCTAGTATTTGAAGAATTATTCGCTATCCACAGGGTTATGTAACGTCTTCACAAATGTTAGAATTAAGGAATGATCATTTTGTGTGGTCTTAAGAATGAAAGGATTTTTTTTTCTGCTCATTGCGTTGGTCCTCCTAATGGTTGTTTCGAGTACCAAGAAATAACTTACCATTCAACCTTACAAATATTATATTATTCATTGATGAAAAACATCCTTAAATATTTCATAATCAATGAAATATTTCATGAGGCAATGAATGTTTTAGAACAACAAATGTAATTTATTTTTGGAAATTAAGCAAACAAATATGTTTAAAAAAAACTTCCCAAGATTATGATAAACTTTTACGATTGTTATAAGTTATCAAAAAGATAATTGTTTACACTTTGGCAAGCATAAAATGCATACGTTACCATAATAGTTTTGGAAGCTATCACGGATAAGCGCCGAATTTAGAATTAAATTTTAATTATTTAATATCTTAATTAAAATGTCAAATATATCGCACCGAGATAAACATTCTCACACTCCATGTGTTTTAAGTATTAATAGTTGACTATACGATCTGACCTGTTGAACAAAAACACTGATGCACAAGGACATACAACACATACCTCTGTATAATTACTAGGGGTACTTTTATTCATTTATTGATGATTTGTAAGCTGAAGAATAATATAAAAAGTTTTTTAATGAATTTTATCAATCAAACTCATTGTCTTAGCGTTTTTTGTTAAACTGTGGTTTGAATTTCCTTTTTTGAATGTTAGATTTTCACTCTGGAGAGGTGATTTATTTTCACGAATAATAATATATCGCATGATTAGCTTAAGAGTTAAAAAAATCATATCGCATTTTAGCATGGATGAGATTTCACTTTTATCAGAAAACAGATGTATAAATTTTTTCTTATTGAAATTTATTTCCGAATACTAATTATTGTGTACATGAACCTTTCTAATGAAGACAGTACCATAACATCAAAACGTAACGATACTTTTCACCTAATTTCAAGTAATTGAAGACTTTATTATTTACAAGAAAGATACTGGCATTAAACAATATCATTAATTTTTAGCATTCAACAATGGTAGGAACTCAATATATTTAATATTTGATGGAAAATTAAGAATGATTTGAATATCAGGGCAGAAACGTAATTTAATTTTGGAAATTCAAGGAAAAAATTATTTAAAAAAATAGAAAAAAAGTTGCACTGCTATTGAATATAATTAAAGATATTTTTCTTAAAAATATTAAAATCGTATAAAATTTATATTTGTGTAATACCAATTTCGGATGTTATCGGAGAAGGACCCCAAAGTCTCGCTTAAATTGTTAATTAAATAAAACTTATCAATTTTTTTTAAAGTATCATTCCGAGATGCACTTATACTCTTCCTGCCCCCCCCCCTCCCCAAATGATATAAGATCCAAGTTTGATAGCTCTAAGTCCAGCCTGAAGAGTGCTAACTTATACAAAGATACCCACACTTTCATTATTATTATTATTATTATTTGAGATATTATTCCTCATAAAATCTGAAGTTCAAATTTGTTAATAGTACCCTTATTTTTTATTTGGATTGATTAATATTACACGCTGGTAATTAACTGAAGTTAGGAATCTATTCTTGTGATGAATTAATGAACGAAATCTTAAGTAGTATTACATGAAATATTTATATATCCTTTCCATTTGTATATAGTGCACTATCTACGAATTATAATAATTCTCCAAAATTCCAATTCAGGGATTTAAACTTAAACAATCTCTTATTTTAATTCCGTTCTCAATTTCGAATCATTTATCAAAATAAACAACATGCTGCTTGACATTTTAGTTGGGTATTTTATTCATATAATATTTTAACCATTGTTTCCAGTCAGTTTTGTTAAAATGCCTGGTATTAAAACAAGTAATCTGGCAACAACGGATTTTGGAATGTTATTTGGGAAATTACTTTTAACTAAACTGATCATTATTCACTAAATTTTGAAAAAGGGCCTTTAATCCGTGTCAAACAGTAGCAAATAGCTGAAATGCAGAAAGCTGAACTGTTTATAAACTTATTCTACAATACTTAACTTATTAATTATTGTTTCAGTTTGAATGTTGCCTTATGTAGAGACTTAATGAGATGATGAATTATTGTGGGACTCCTTTTAACTGGTATGAATCAGCCATTCTTGTGACAAATCATGCTTTAATAAATTAAAATAGAGAATTCATAATATCGCTTGTAAGATTCATGTTATGAATGCAACCATTTATTAATTTCAAATACAAGCAGATCTCGTTTATCATTAAGTGAAATGAATACTAAACAGCATATTGAATGGAAATGCACGGTTTAACTTAAGTGCAAGATTTGGGCACTGATATATGTAAAATTATTGTTTAACTATCTATGAAATGCAATGCAGCATCTGTTTTCGGTTAGTAAAGACGGAATTGGTAATTACAATTTTACTATTAATATTTGTTATCATGGAAACAAAACTGGCGGAACTATTTGTTAATAACTTTTTAGATAATAGTTATTAATATAGTATTTATGCTTAGTTATTGATAGAATCAAGCAAAAGTGCAGATTTCTTTGAAATTGAATTCATGAAATATAAAGTTTTTTCCATTTCATTTTCGTCTTGTCAGTTTGGAAAAGGAAATTAAAATTTACTAAATATATTTTTTGTGTCCCGTTATGACATATATCAAAATAAATTTACAGCAATAATTTTATTAAAGTATTAAAAACTTATATTATATAATTTGTCATAAAATTCCTCGACTTAAAGCAAGAAAATTTATTAGATCCTTAATCTTTAGTTAAATGTAAAAATGGATATTAAATTATAATAATAAGGCCTTAATGTAAAATTTAAAAACATATAAAACACAGAGGAGATGTAAATATTTTACAGAACACGCCAACCTTTATATTTTTTGCCTTTATTTCTTTATATAATTTAATTGATTTAAATAATTACTGAAACATTATTCTATAATTTATACAACATTCATTCTTTACACTCAGTTTACCATCAATCCAACCCTTAATTTTAAGAATATAACTTGCTTCAGTTTGAAGTAAAATGAAAAAAAAAAATACGTTTTCCATTCAGTTAGAAAAAAAATCTACAGTAGAAATTTTCAAAAATATACAATTTTTTATCTTCGCTCGTACACAACTTTTAATTATAGAATTTTAAAATTTGTGCAGAACTGATGATCCATCTCCGTCGATTATTCTAAGTTCATTTGCCATTATCAACGTTTTAAAAAAATGTAGCATGTCCAATAAAATTTTACCCTTTTCACCCTTATTTTAATATAAAAAAATTATAGTGTCTGAATAACGTCGCACGGATTTCAAATATTCTTTTATTAATCAGTATTAATTCTTTTAAATAATATTGCCCTTATCCGAACTGCTGACTCTAACTTTCCATAATATTTTCCTGCTTAACATTTACAAGTATATAGAGATTTTACAATGTTTAATTAATCTTCACAGAATTTTCTGATGTGTTTCTATTCTTCTTTGGCATTCATATTAACTGATTATTTAAACCGATATTTATCTAAATATTAATTCCAAACAATGCCATTTAGGCTTTCAACTTCATGACAAAACTCGAACACTTAAATTTTTTAAGATGTACCTACATAGTAGAAGATTTTTTTTTTTAAATTTTAACTTTAAAAATCCAGTTTTTTCACAGTAGGTCATTAATATATATTTAAAATCATTTCAGTGAGAAAAAACCATATTACACTGATTATTAATTAATTAAATAATATTTAAGGAGTTAATTAACATATTTTTTGAAACATTATATCTTAAATTCTAATTATACAGGCATACAATTCTAGTTGAAAATTATACCTAATATTAGTCTTCATGTCTTCATGCCTCAATCAAGTTATAAAAATATATAGTTTTTTTTTTAATTCATCAACGATGAATAGAAAAAGCGAGATTTTTTTCTGTAATTTTGACATTTAAATAGCTATTAAAAATTTATTTCTATAAATATAACTCTGATCGAAACACAAAACATCCGCTATTTTATACAGATTATTTTGATATATAAATAATTGTATTCGGTTAATTTCTTGTTGAGTTATGATTGTTTGAATGAAGCAACATAGTAGAAAAATATCATTCTTCATAAAATGAGTTTTAAAAAAACCGTAACTAGAGTTTTTAATGAAAGCGTATCAAGGAAAATAATTATAACACGAGAAATATTTCGAATATTGACAACATCTTGGTATCGTTTGAAAGCTAAGGGATCAGAGAACATTATTAAGCCATAAAAAATATTCGATATTTTGAACGATTTTCGAAGTTTTAAGTGTGTACATACACCTTAATAACTTTCAGAAAACTTGGCAATCTTTCGGTTAAAGAAAGCCAAGATTCTATGTACCATTTAAAAGAAAGCCTTCTCAGGCAATATTTCAGACGATTTAATCATAGTACAGAAGTCATTCATAAAGTATCTCAAGTAAAAAAAGCTTGTATTTTTTGTATGACTGCAAATTCAACAAAATTTGCCCACCTAGTTTTTAAAAAAAAGGGGTGGAGTAAAAATTTTTCTAACCCAAAATGGGTACTTGATGAAAAATATACGAAATCATATGATTTTTTATCTATGCAAATGCTTTATACTCAATTTTATATGATGAATTTTAAATACTTTCGGGATAAAGGGTCATGAGTAGAGTGTATTCAAAGATATTTTGCATTATGTGCTGTTAATTCATTTTCCTTAGAAAAAAAATGAAAGAAATGAAATTAAATAAGCCAAATTGCTATTGACTTATTTAAGTTCTAAAATAAAATGTATCAAACTACTTTATTTGGAAAAAATTCCGAATAGTTTCGAGTAATCTTACAAAAGAACACAACTCAAATGATCCAAAAAACATAAACATAGATTTTTACACATATATAATTAGACACATTAATGAATGAATTTCACATACATACTTTCCAGAAAGATAACATGAATGAAATAAATATTCTATTCATTTCATTCCATTTGCAATCACAAAAGAGGATATTAAAACATATTTTATTAATGAATGTAAACAAAAAATATTAATAGATATTTTTTGAAATGGATATTTTTTTCTAAAATTTATACATGATTATTTCTTAAAATTTCAAGAAATACAAACAAAATATTTTAAGATTATCTTTTATACATTTTATTTCATAGTTATTCCAAAAATAAAGGGATATAAACTACAATTAGAGGAAAGAAAAATATTTCAGAAAGCCTTATTGTGATACAGAGTAGCAAAAAAAAAAAAATTGTTATTGCCAATTTAGAAAACATTCTGACATTTATGCTTCCAATATTATTAATTTACCTTCTATCCATTTATTGATAATTTATATTAAGATTTATAATAATTTTCTTTAACCAAATGAAGCTAAAATATACTTTTTACGGATTTTTAAATCATGCGACAAAGCAATTGTTTTGATAAAAGGAAAATTAATTTTCAGCAAATTTATTGAGATGAGAAAAATTCTTATATAAAAAAAAATTATATGAAATTTTTTTAATCCTTTTGTTTTTAAAGCATTCTTTTGTAATTCGATAAAAAAAGTCTATTAAAAAATTATATGGAAATTGCAATCACGACTAACAATTGTTTCAAAATTAACTTCATTTTTACTTTTTCTTTATTTATTAACTTCAAATAGAATGCCTTAATCTTAGGAACAAATTCTTTAAAATTAAGGCATCCTTGCATAAGATATAATAAAACTCTTCGAGGAATATAATGACATAACAGATTTTTTTCTAGGATGTATTTTTTAAGGATAAAAAAGATATTCATTTGCTAAGCATTTAAAAGCAACAATAAAAGCTTTATTATGCAATTTGAGGTTTTATATGTTTTCTTTAAAAGATGAACTGTTTAACATATTATTGTATTTGAGATCAAATGTCCTAAGCAATGAAAAAAAATCTGAAGGGAAGATAATATCACCGTCTGTTGGTTGCACCAAAATATCAGAAGCGTTCCAAAAATATGGAATATAAATACTCTATATGGAATGATTACTTAAAAAAACTGTTTAAAAAAATATATTTGCTATTTCTTTATTTCATCAGGGTGAGTAAAAAGCAATATAATTAGTAAGCATAAATATTCTACCACTCATACATTCTATGATTTACTGTATTCCACAACACTGAGTACGAATTTTTATCTCATTGAAATACCATTGTCAAATGAGACAGAAAGGGATAACATAAAATTTCGTCATTCGCATGCTTGATCTTTCAATTATAAGCGGTTGAAAGATGATTAGTTAAGTTAAATCAATGATGGAGATCAAATTTCGAGAATGCATAATGAAGCGAGTGTTTATCTAATAGTTGTGAATTATTCATAGAAGATTATTAAGAAATGAAGAATTTGCACTGATGAAGTAAGTATCTAATGAATTGCGATTAATTTGAGAAGTGAGTCATAAATTAGAAATTGTAAGATAAATGATAGTAAAATAAGAATTCAAGTTATATAATTAATTGTGATAATTTCGGAATAATAAAACTTATGTTTAATTTCAGAAAAAAAAAATAAGAATACAATTTGCCTTAATTTTTTCAAAGAAAACTCTGGGTCGAAATTATTGAATTAATATCTGTAGGCGAAACTCTGATTGTATAAACTGAAAATTTTGAATTTATTACTTAGCCTATCTTTTGTGTTTTTGAATGAATTGTCGAATAAATTACTACTGTAGGAATTATTACTATAAGAAACCTGAAACTTGCTTTTTCAACCCGCCATAAGGCAAGCAGGAAAATCTGATTGAGAAGACCGCGGTAACAGCAACACTGCAGGGAACTATGGTTGAGTCCTAAGAGCCATCATCGGCAACGGTGCAACTCTTCCCTAAGGAAGTACGTCCCATCATCGATGGGAAGAACCAGACTCCCGCCTTTGTATGTACCCACCAGGGTAACGAGAACCAACCACCATATAGGAAGCTTCCCATTCTCAATTACGAGGCGCCCCCAGGGGAACTTACTGTAGAAAACATAAAAATTGATTGATTATAATTTTAAACACTCATTTATAAGAAATAACTGTAACGATACTGCAAAATAGTCACAGCTAATTTCTACAATTATTAAATGCGGAATTTTTCTGTAATTATAATAGATGCCTTTTATATATTCGAATTAATTTACTGATATTCCTTTGGCGCCTTAATTATTCTGCAAGCAAAACAATCTTCACTATATTCTCCCAGAAAAAACGTACTAGAAAAAAAATGCCTTAAAATTCTTCATTATATAAGGGGTACCTGGAAGATATACTTGTGTAAACTTCAAGCACACTTTGCACTTCTCTTCCCATTGGCGTTCATTGAAGACCCATTCTGAATGGCGCAATGAAAATTATAAAGGCTTCAATAGCCAACTTACTAACTCACGAAATGTCAATGATTTCGACATTAATAAATCATTTTGGGGTGAGATGGTTTAAGGCCATTTATACATGCATTTAAGGTCATTTAAGGAATTGAAACGACCTTAAATGTCCAATCTTTTATAGCGGCATCCACATTTGTCCAAACTTATACAGCGACATCTAATAAATAATTATCCCTCTTAGCAAAATAAAATTAAAAATAATATTACTCACAAAAACGCATTTTCTCTTATATTCTAAAAAAAAATTTGAATCCTTAAACCTGCCTCATGTTTTTGAAATTGAAGTATCGCTTGTATTTTTCTACTTTGACTTCGGATTGATGTCGAATATTTTCAAGTTTTGCAAATAATAATTTTGAATGTGTAATTTCTCTTTGCATGCCTGTGTATATGTGTGTTGGCAGTCCAAGGAATCCTTGAGATTCCAAGTTCGGAGATATTTTGTGGCGAAAGAAAGAAAGAAAGTCAACATGACAGTTTTACCTAGATTTATTAAATGATACAAAGATATACTTGAGAATTGAATATAAACGCTTACAACAACTATTTCTAAACTTTCATTAGTATTGTACTTGATTAAAAATGATGCAGCAAAATGGGGAACAAAATGTATGTGTAAGTTTTATATTTATAATAAAACGGTTTTAATATCAATGGTAATTTAATGTTTAAAATGATTCGTTGACATTATCATGGATGCGATATTACGTGTAAGTAATTAAAATGAAAAATTAATGGTTATATGTAAATAATTTAATGGGATTTAGTATATATAAAGGATATACTCGGTAAACGAGCTTATCTCTAAAGGCGGCTATTTATACAAAAAAATAATTGAAATTTCAGATTTATAACTAGGAACGACGAGCTGCACATTAACTACAAGTTTCTTTCTTCTGTTGCATTGGGCTGGAAGTGAAGAATTATGGTAGACATAGAAGTAGTAAAGACTTTGTATAAACAAAAGCGAACCAGAACCCCTAAAAGCAAAGTGTTTTTTTCTTCCAGTTTCGGGGATTTCGGTTTAATTTTATAGTAAATTCAAGTAAAATGAATTAAGTAGGTGTATAGTCAAACGATTCGATTGCTTACATGTATTTTGGTATTCTGAATCTTTTTAATTTCTGGAAAATAACCATTTATCAAATTTCAAAAATGTATAACTGAAATAATTAGATGAGCTGGGAATATTTTCAACAAGTTTCATACCAATCCCTTTTAATTAAATTTGATTGTTTTCAAAAATTAATTTCTGCCTATAGCAAAAATGAATATGCTCATGTGTCTGTGTATGTTCTGGAGCTCTACAAACTGAATCGTCTAATCTAGAGCTACGAAATTCGGTACTTTGTATGTTGGAAATATGTATATCCTAGCGATGCTTTTGTAATTTTAATGAATTGGAAAATAAGCTAAATTTCGTTTTTTCTCAATTTCAAAAATTTTCTTGCAAAAAACACCGCTTTAAAGTACAAAAAATATTCTCTTCAATGAAACAAATTTTAAAAATTCTGCTCCGTAAATCTAGGCTAAATAATTTTAGATTGAATCTAGTCAAAAATTCTTTAGTTCTATATTTTATTAACTTTTATACATATTTTTAAATGTATTTCACAAAAAATATTTTCATTGTTACGAATGAAACATAAATCATTTCCAATGTTTTATTAAATATATAATTGTTAAAAGTTAAGGAAAGAAACTGTTGAATACTCATGTAGTTTAGAGGATGAACAGAAAGTTACAATACCACTAAATTAAGAATTTAGATGAGATGGGTATAATACCTCTATGATGTCTAACAACTGGTCTTCATTAGAAAAATTCATGATTACAATAAACAGAGCAAATGTAAAAATATTAAAACAGCACGACCTTAACTTCTGACAATTTGATGGGATTTGGAGGGGAAGTTATATCTATATGATATAAATAAAATTAAATGTAATTCCGAAATGTATCTTCAAACCTCAGAACAGACGGACTTCCTTAGAACAGATTTTACTCAATACTTGAGTTATATTTACACAATATATCTCAAAATTTTGTGCAAGGACCGTTTTCTAAATTTCAATCGTCTAGCTCAAAGCGTTTTTAACTTTGTCACAGATAGATAGACTGATATTTCCTAAAAATGTCTTTTTAGAACTCAGGGCGTGGACTTGAAACTTGCAGATTCCTCAAAATTCCGAATACGAATTTTTTGACTATTACAGTACTTTATACTACGTAGAAGAGAAAGAAAATAAATGTGAGGGCGATATGTTATGTATCTGGTCTTTATTTCTATCACCAACTGAATTATATTCAAACTGTAAAATCAAAACATTAAATGATGTAAGGTTAAAAAATCACGAATAAAATTTGTTCTGTAATAGATTGAAGCTTGTGAAATAAAATATTAAGCTTAGGAATGAAAAAATACATACTTTTCTTGCATTTATCTATTGTTTCCTTTTATATCTGTATAGGAAAATCAGGGTTGCAGCAGTAATTTATGTATAAAAGAATATTTATCTGTTACAAAATATATATTTTAAAAAATAAAACTATTATATATTATTTAATGAATCCACAAAGATATTAATAATATGCTTTATTGATAATGCATATTAAAGAATTATATTTAAATATATTTTTAAATAACCGATTTTAGTAATGAACTTGTTCTTTTAGGCTGTGTTTAACTCCTATAAAATATTTTATGTGCTATTTAGATGTCGAAGTCTCCTTAAATAAAATATTTAAAAACATACAATTTTTGTAGCTGAGTTATTTAAAAAACCTTAAACGTATTCTAGTTATTATTTAAATTAACTTGCTGATTATAAATAAGTTGAATAATATCATAATGCTATTATTATGATATTATTCAACTAATGTCATTATTTTTATCTCCGACTGAATTATATTCAAATTGCCCAATGAAAACATCAAATGCTGTAAGGTTTAAAAATTATGAATAAAATTTGTTCTGTAATAATTTGAAGCTTGTGAAATAATGTATTAACTTAAATAATAAAAAATATATAAACTTTTCGGGTTTTTATCTATTGTTTTCTTTTATATCTAAATAGGAAATCAGGATTGTTGAAGTAATTTATTTATTAAAGAATATTTATTTATTACAAGGTATATTTTTAGAAATAAAACTATTATTTAATAAATTTACAAAGAAATTAATAATATGCTTTATTGATAATGCATATTAACGAATTATATTTAAATATATTTTTAATTAGCCAATTTAGTAATGAACATTTTTTTTGAGTAGTGATTAACTTGTTATTATTGGCCTTGTTTTATTCCTATAAAATCTTTTATGTGCTATTTGGATGTCGAAGTCACATTAAATAAAGTATTTAAAAGCATAGAATTTTTATAGCTCAGTTATTTAAACAGCCTTAACCTTGTTCTATTTATTATTTAAATCAACTTGCCGAATACAATTATTTTCAATAATATCATAATGCTATTAAAAACAAAACTTCCTGGGTTGCCTTGCATCTAATTGCATTTCGGCTATTACAATGCACTTACTTTAGTTTCTTATTCCTTATTATAATTTTATAGACAATAAACACTCCTTCTTCAGCTTTTAGCACTAAAAGAAACAATAAAAGCAAGTTGAATTTTATTTCAATATTAAAATATCTAGTTGAAAAGTATGCGGAAATATATTTAAAGAAATGCTAATATACTGAAAAATATTATTCAATAAAAATCTGATATTAATAAAAATACATATAAATTTTAATTTTCAAAAATACAGAAATATTTTTTTTGCAATGAAATTAATATATCATAGAGAAATGCCAAAATTCCGTGTGACTTTTCATTGCCAACATTTTTTAAAAAATATTTCAAATTGCTCGTTCCTATTCACCAAAATGTATTTGCGTTCTTCTGAGCATTTTATAGTTTAGATTGTATATCTATTAGAGTTCGAAGACGCGTATTTACAATTTTCTTTTGGCATCTAAAGAGAGTGAAATTAAATATTCAAAATTTTGAATAAATGCATAAATATCAATTACAACATTACTTAAAAGTTATTATGTTCAGGTTTATGTAGTTACAAATTTAAAATATTTTTCTTAATTCCCAAAATTGGGTTTAATTTATTCATATTACTTTCCGTATAAAATTGAATTTTCTAGTTAATATATGTTCCATGAAATAAAGAATGCATTGTATGATTTGTTTTTACCAACAAATCGTATTCTTTATTGTCATAGATGAAATGCTCTCTCATTTCCATTGCTTAAGAAAGAGTAAGACAAGAGACAAGAAATTTTAGTTTTATTTTCGATATAAATAAAATTATTGCTAAAATAAGATAATTTAGTGAATTAATGTACTATTAATGATTTTCATGCACTCAAAGATTTAAAATAATCATTTTCTCTAAATTACTAATATCTTTTTTTTATATATTTATTTATTTTCTACGAAAAAATAATTCTTCAGAATTATTTCTCGAATCTTAGCCTATTTTCCAATTGAAATTTCACTGTCTTTTCTCATTTTAAAATTTCAAAAAAAAGTATAGATTGTGAGAGAAAGACTTAATATTACCAAGAGTCATCAATTTAAACTAATAAATTAAATAGAGTTTTTTAATAGGGCCCAGTTGGAACGTTTTCATATTAAAAAACCATATGCACCGAGAAGACTAAGATAAACATCGAAAATAATTTTAATTTATATGTGTTAAAAAAATTACAAAATTCTGGGACACAAATAGACAAATGGACTTATGCTAATCTAAAAATTTTCGCTTTGATATGTATGACAAGTAATATTTGTATTTTTATTTAAAATTTGCAAAGATAAAGAAATGAATAATATTTTATAATCGATTATATATTATATGAAAAGAAATAAAGAATACATTGTATTAAAATAAAATTTTATTAATAAAATTCTTTATTTTATACTCTGAATATAATTATTGTTTATATTCTTACGTCCTTGTTTGGATCATCGTTACTAACTGCGTTACCCACTGTTTTAAAATGTATTAAAACTTTCAAAATTAACGAATTAAAGAAGGAAGATGCAAGTGTTCCAACTTAAGTATAGTTCTAATCATTTCATCAGGATTGGAAATTACGAGATTCGGTAAAATATAACTTTTATTTCTTCAAAAATGGAGATGCTATCTAATAAAGAAAACACATATCATATCAATCTTACCATTTGATTTAATAATTCACTCTATAAGTGAATTACGACATGCACGCAGCTTCAATACGTTTGTTCGCTTCCTTAAGAAATATCTGAAGAAATATATAAAGAAATATCTAAATTGCCCTATATATAATAAAGGTTTAAGAGCAATAACAGGATGACGTAAATATGTTTTATGTTGTTTGTAATTTCAAATGGATTATGTTAAATTATTTATGCTTTAAATTGTACTTGTATTAATCCCATACCAGTGGTAAATCACTAGAAAACAATCGACAAAGATATCATGCTATTTTATTAACAATATTTACCAATGGCATGTATTTGTTAAAATTTTAATTAATACCTAAGTCATGTTTGAATTAAATGATATCTATAGATTATTGCTTTTATGAAAAAATTGTCTTTAAAATGCTTTCAGATAATATATTACTGTCTTCAGACCATATTACGTAAAAAACAGTTTAAATGCTCATTAAAAAATCTAATTGCATATTATGCCGATGTTACAAGTTATTATGTGCTTACTAAAAGAAATGACAGACTCATGTTTTTTCGTGCATATTTATTATACACCAACATTATATAAATATACGTTATAAAACGTAAATACATATATACAATAATTTTTCATTTTTTATCATTTTTTTTCATTTATATTTTTATATTTTAAATTTTTTTTCGACATTACATTTTGTATTTTAAACCTTTTTAATATTTTTAAATTTTAAGTTTTGTTATTTTTTATGAACTTATTTAAGTAAATTTTATGATTTTTTATTATTTTATCTTATTTTTAAAATTTTAAAATTTCAATTCTTAAACATTTTTTTAAATTTTCGTTAAATAATATATAAATTAAGAAAGAAAAATATTTACATATATAAAAAAATACACAAACATATTTACATAGATACAAATATACAAACATATTTACAGATATATACATATATACAAATAGACAAACATAATCACAAATATTTACATATATACAGATATATTTACAAATATTTACATATGTACAAACCTATTTACAAATATTTACATATATACAAACATACTTACAAATATTTACATATATACAGACTATTTACAAATATTTACATATATACAGACTATTTACAAATATTTACACTATATACACTATTTACAATTGATTTTTTTTTGGCGTAACGTAGCTGCTGAAAGATTTTTTTTGTCAGTTTCAGTTTTTTTATCTTTTTTTTTTAGGCTGCTTCTGTGACTCTGGTAGGAGCTGCTGAATTTTTTGATGGTAATTTTGCAGATTTCAGTTCTGAATAAATAAGATTTTAAATTTTGTGATGTCTGTAAAAAAAAATCTGCTTTTTTTTTTTCTTTTTCTCTGAATTGATGATAATTTGTCTCATGATTTTGCCGATGTTGATGTCTGAAATCTCTCAAGTTCTCTGTTCATTAAATAATCTATTGAAACTGATCTGTAATCTGAATGTTCTTCTTTTTCTTGATTTTTTTGAATTGATGATGAATTTACTTTAATCTGCTGGGCAATATTTGTTTCTTTCTGTTCTTTGCTGTTGATGTTCTTGAACTGTCTGTCTATTACTATTATGATGGCCAAGAAGTATATTGTATCGAAATAGCTGAAGAAAAAGAATCTGATGGCATACCAGACCCACAAAAGCAGCACAATCTTATCGAGTGTTTTTTCTTTCATTTTGATAGATTTTGTAGATAATAATGCAGGTGAGATAAATTTAAAAATAAGATGAGAAATACTACGTTGTGATCAGGTTAATGTATTTTTACATTCTGATTTTTTTTCATTCTTATAAAACCAACAACCAATTTCCAACAGTGCATTTCAGTTAAATAATTGGAACAATTAGAAAGTATTTTTGCCCTATCAACAAGTTTGTCCCTGTTAAAAGAAATTTAATTGTTTTTAATGATTGTTCTGTTTTCTTTTGTATAGGAGTAATATTCCCAAGTTAAACAATGCCTGTAATGATAATATAAATGTGTTACATGATTTACCACATTCAAACAGCAATAAATGTATTTTTTTTGTGATTATTCATATTTAACTTGTAAAAATGCTGTCCTCTTAATAATTTCTGAAACTTTCAAATCATGAAAAAATATATTCCTTCCTCATTTCTTCTGTCAGTGGAATCAAGGAAGGAATGTTTTCTTCTTTAGTTTGACTGATTCGAATTCAAATTCGGCACATGAAACTTTCGTTTCTAGCAAATATTACATAAAAAATTCATATATTACTTCACGAAACCACACATATCAGTGACAGCACTTGTGGTTATTATCTTATAATTTCATAAATTCAGATGAAAAGACATCCTGTTTATCATGCGTTTATAAGATTTGATTTTAATTTATTACAAATACCGATTGATTACAGATATTACTAGTAAAAATGGTTTTCTCTCAGATTTTTCCGGGAATTTTCTAATCCTGAAAAATTGACCCTTAATTTCTTCCGACTTTGAAAATCAACGAAGCAATTTAAGTTCCGAATTAAAATTTTACAATTAAACTGTGGTTTTGACAGCTATCACAAAAAAATCATATATTACTTCTTAAAATCGTATGTATTTGTGAAAACATATACGAATATTATAGTTTAAATTCATTACTTCAGAGGAAAAGATCTCCAAAGTGCCCCGCTATTTATGAATTCTCAATTTAAATTTAAAAATGTACTCTACAAAGTTTTTCTACAGATTTATATCTTTTAAGAGGCATCGATATTATAATGTATTTTTCATACACATGGATTTGTGAGAGGGAAAGTACCTTTTCTCGCAAACTAGAAAAATGTAACAAACATATAACTTGTACATATGTCTCATCTGAGCTATATTATGTACTTCAATTTGACTTTAACATATCATGTGAAAATATAACACTCTCTCTCTATCCAGGTCTTTCTACAATTGTATTGACTAACATACATGTTCAATTGCTTGAACCTTCACAAGCGAATTAATCGCTATTAAAGAGGCTCTTACCCATTTTCACTCTCATTCTCTAAACGACTCAATAAAAGAAATTGTGATTTTCTCTATACTCAAAATCAGCACTCGAAGCCATACATAACGGTAAAACAACAATAACACAAGAAATTAAAACCCTTCTCCATTTACTAAATATACCTTGCACTCTCTAGGGGATCCCAGCTCAAGTTGGAATCGAGGGGAACAAATGTGCAGATGCCCTTGCAAAGGAAGCACGCGACGAAGACCAACCTCAAGTAGTGACCTTTGCAGATGCGAATGCTGCCGCCAGGCGAAGGATCTACAACCAGCATCTTAGCAAGGCAACAATCCCCGATCTAAACTGCCCAAGAAACCTCTCCTCTACAATAGCTAGGCTACGTACTGGACATTTCAAAGGCATGAAGATCTCACGAACCAATATAAAATCCTATCCCATCTGCAAGTACTGTCCCCATTCGCAACTAACTCCAGATCATGTTTTTGACTGCCAGGCCATTACCGGTTCCCTCTTTCAACTTGGAGCACCCCCAATCGAAATCCTCCATAGACATCGGGCTCCAGAACTTGCAGATCTTGTCACCAATGCTTTTGGAGGACTCTAATCTTTTGCGCTAGAACTGTATGCATAGTCACGACAATAACAACAACAGACTTGTTTAACAATTTTAAGAAGTTTTTAATTGGCCAAAAATTAAAATTTATATGATTCTCAAATTTTTCAATAAATGATGACATTTACTTGTTAGGTGAGAAATAAAAGACGGGATGTAAATTTCAAACTTTACTTCGGTTAAAATACAAGAATGTAGAGTAATTAGAGTTTCATTATGGCGTTTTGAAATGCTAGGGCTTCTTTATTACATTGTTTCAAAAATCCAGAATAATTCCATGAATCCTACAGCAATAAATCCAACATTATTTGTAAAACCGATGCTCTATTGTGCACGACAATACTATTGTACATTGAACATCAGTCCAAAAACAGCAAATCTATAATAAACAAAGTAAATTATTGAATTGATACCTTGCAATAGTATTGTCATTTGTATATTCCGAGAAGGAAAATTGAAATCCTTATTTGAAATACATACAATTCAAATGTTAATTCATAACTTAATCATGCTGCAAACAATAAATATTAAATATAAAAATATAAAGCCAATTATTCTGAAAAATAATAGTTTAATGAAACGGTGGTGAATGTTTAAACTTCAAAATATTAGACATAAGAAATTCAGATAATCGATGCATTGAAATGATATTATTGAACAAATATTCCATTTTTATATAAATGATCGCTGAAAAGAGAAGCTACGAAATCTTTGAGATCATACCTCTGTTGTTAAACGTATTTAAACTTTGAGCTTATTTCCACTGATAATTCATAAAAGTGGTGGAACAACTGTATTTAATTCAGCTACATTAAGCAAAGGAAATAGGGATATTAGGCGTGTTGAAATAAATCTTTAAATCTTCTATAATTGAAAGAGCAAAGCTTGGTTTCTTTTAAGCCATACATCTCATGTTGTATGATTTTATTTCGATATTTACGTCCTGTGATTTTTCATGAAAGAGAAGGTTTTATTATTTCTAGTTCTGCTGCATTAAATATAGGAAATATTGATATTCGATGCAATGAAACCTATTTTTATATTACGCATCATAACCGAAAGAGCAAAGCTACAATTTTTTTCTGGTGAATAAGTCCCATTTCGAGCTTTATTGCTTCTGATAATTCATGCACGGTGAAATACAAGAATAAATTCTATATTTTCTTACAGGAAATACTAAATTGCATCATAGCTAGTTAATATTTATGAAACCGATTTTACACTTATTAGTCATTGTATAGGTACTTGGCAATTGTAACGACAACCAAGAAGCGTCGAGAAAAAATTCGGCAAATTGGCGATTTCATTCGTTAAATTAAATAGCCTGTGATTGCTACAACTAAAATTATTCATAATAAATAATAATACACTTGAGTATATTTTTATAATTTGGCAAAACATTTGTTGGCGGTTTTTGGTAGTAGTTAAATCCGAATTGAACAATTAAAAGAGTTACTAATTTTTAATTCGATAACACAATTTTTCATAAAATGTGTTATGATTTTTCTTCATATTTCATCTAAAAATAAATAATTAATAAAATTTAAATTAACTAATTAATAAAATTAAACATCAATCCATCAAACAATTTTCACGGTATTAAATGATTCCCTTTTAATAAGAAATCAAAGCTTTAAATATATCTATGTTAAAATGAGCTCAATTTTTTATGATTTAATTTAACAAAAAGCTTAAAGTTTCAGATTTATCATAAAAAAATATGAATTTATATTTAATTTATTTAGTCGTTAATTTTCCATACGATAAATTCCAATTCATCCTAAAAACAGTTCTGAAGAAAAGCAAATGGCACTTTGAAAGACAATTTGTCTGAAACATGGTGAGAATGATGCAGTGAATGCTGTTGTTTAAAAATAATGATGAGTGTTCCGGAGAGACTAAATGATCTCATTAAAAACACACAAAGTCCAAGAACTTTAAGAAGGAAAGATAATAACAATATTTGCATTTTTTCTGCAAAACATTATCTCAAGAGATGAACGATTTATTATTAATTAATGAATGAAAAATATTGTGTACGCTTCTGCCTCTTATTAATTGCATTCTTTTGTGAATCCCAGCTAGTTTTTTAAGCCGAATAATTAACAAAAAATTAGAACTTATTAATGTCTATTATACAAGTGAAATCCTTACCAGAAAAATACACAAAAAGATTACAGCTTTTATAGTATATTTCCAAGATTTTTTTTAATACCTACTTATAATAAAGTATGATTTTTACATTATTTGAATATTGGAGTCAATGCAATTATTAAAATATTTATAAAAATAATAAATAATTAAAAGAAATTTCTAGTTTTATTGTGAAATCATATCAATTAATTTGCCCCTGATATATATTTTGTATAAAAATTTTATAGCAAATTATATAAAAAATTTACTCTCAATTAATATGAAACATATGTTGTATTTTAATATCAATGCTGTATTAATAAATGAAAATAATTAAAATAACAACATTCGTTTTATTTACTGTATGAAATCTTCAGATGATTTCTAGTGCAGAAATTGATTATTGTAAAGAGTGTTATTACTTTTGCTAAATAAAATGCATTACAAATGAAAACCGAAATTTTTTAAAGCCTAGAAAGATATTTCCAACCAAGGTAAGTTTTTTACCTTTCTTTTAAAAAAAGAAACACATTTAAATAATTTAATATCGTTGTACATCGATTATTCAAAATGTATGGAAAATAGGAAGCCCAAGAAAAGCAATGAAGGACTAGATAAAATATTTTGAAATAAGTTTTTGCTTTCTGCATCATTAAAAAAAGTTTTGCTGAATTTGTCTTGTAGATTTCGCATGATTAATTTTTTTCGGGCTTTTACTGAGTTTTTTTTTAATTAAAAAAGATCTTTAACTTATATTAACTTAGAACTGCGTTTAAAGAATCTGTTCCATTATGAAATCAATTTTCTACTTCAATTCGTGGCTCAGTTTGTGTAGTCCGGTAAAAGCATGGTAGATTTCGTCAGCATTCAGCTTTCATGTTCTAAATTATTGTCTACCTTCAACTAAACACGCATTATTTCCTCATTAATATTTTCACGTTCATCATGTATTATGAAGTATTTGAGATTGCACTATTTCATTAACATTTCTTTTAAATCAATAAATTCCGCATCCCTTTCAACTTTCAAAAACTTTTACATAAATGTCGAAGCATTATTCGATACGATTTCTTTAAATTTTGTGAATGAATGGATTGTTAGATGAGAACAAGAACCAGAAAAAGCTATACTGAGCCATGCATATGGTAAATAAGAAAATTAAACAGCGTATAGTAAAACAAAGCATGCATAAAGTACAATCATAAATTTGCAAAACAATATGGTGATGCGTTTGAAAATAAATAATATGGAGTTTCAAATAAAGTGGTACAAATCAGTTTCTTTTTACAAAAACTTAAAAATATTTTTAGATGGATTTTCCTTAAATGTGATAATCTTAAAGATTTTATAGCAGAAATAATCTCATAAATAGCATTTAAAATTGTTGGATCAATCCACATATAAACTAAAAGTTAATTTAGATTACAGCCGTAACTATGGTTTGTGTTAAAGTTGCCGCATTTCAAGTTTTGAAAATATTAACATCTTCAAATTTTTAATATTGTATAAAGGTTTATAATATTTCCAGCATTCAAGAAAAGAAACGAAAAAAATCGACACGGAATTTTATATTTCAGAAACTATTTGATTTTTTCCCTATTAATATGTGGCAGAATACCTGAACAATGTTTTGTAATAAATCTTAATTTTGTTTTAGTTTGATGGTTTAGTCAATTCATCCCATTTTCACAGAAATACAGTATAACAAGGGGTTAATAATTCGTTTATTCCGCTTGCAAACCTTGTTGTAATTCAAAATTAAATAGAAATAATAATGTGAAATTTTCGTTTTGGTACATTGAATAAATTTTACCTGAAAAAATAACTGGTAAATAAATTTCTATTTATCAATTGATAGGATTCACTTCAAATTTTTTTCTTACCTCTTATGCAATAATGAACTTGAAATTATTAAAAATATACATCAAGAAAATATCTAAAGTTTCTTAAAATTTGCAAACTACTCTGAAATATTTGAATTCTTTGTTTAATAATTTTCCTTTTAAACAAAATATAACTTTGGCTAAAATTACAAAAGATTTTATTTGTTAAAAATAAATAATTTCACTTAAAAAATGTTAGGTATCATAGAGAAATTATCTTAAGCACTTAACTTCATGAATATTTAAAAATTTGATTCACAAGCCCAATAAAATGCAAATTAATTTTGTATTTTGAATACTGTAAATATATTAACGAAATGAGGATTTATTCACTGAATTAAATTCCCTGGAATTTTTTTTAATGCGAGACAGTACTCTTTATGCTGTATCGAAATTTCAACAGATTGCGTAATATAATTTTATCTCTTAGTTTTATTACGCTAAATATCCCTCAAAAATTTTATTTTTTGTGAAAATAATAGTTTAGAAATTTTCATATGATCATAAGTAAGAAGGCAATTCCTAAGATATTTGGCTTACGTTATTTTTATAAAGATTTCTAGAATATCTCCTGTGACAAAAATTATTGAAATAGTTTTGTAAAAATGTTTCGGTTACAAATGCCTTAGCAATGCAAATAAATAAATAAAAAAAATTAATTTGCATGGATCACAGAATCCTGAATTCAAAATATGCAAATATTTAACATGGCAACGAACATTAAGATAGAAAAAATATTACGATTTGCATTCATACAAAGAGATCACTCTAGTGAATGTTAAAGACCATGTTATGGGACACATCTGTTATCCTTTATTCTGCTCGTTATTTTGATTATAAACAACTCATTGTAGGCATTTTTTGCGACATAAAATAATTATGGGTTAAATTTTATGTTTCCTTTATTCGCAAAGGTATATCATATAATACATTGAAAAGCGAAACAGAAAAAAAACTAGATTTTTATACTCTAAATATCACCTTTTAATGCCATCGAAATAGTGCCTAAAGCAAATATTTTAATACTGTTAGAAATTTAAATAATTTATAAATGAATATAAAAAAACCAAATCGCATCTAATACATATTTCGTCCAATTTTTTTTTAAATCTTAAAAAAATCAGGCACTTACTTCAAAAATATATTCAATATATGTTATTTTGTGTTGTAGAGATGTTTATTGCCGGCATCCTGACATAGGGACGGCTTCTTCTGTGCGATCTGGGCGCCTCGAGTCCGGGTTCGGGGATGGTGGTTTTCTTCTGTGAATGAATCCTCCTATAAAAAGGGGTTGTGCAAGCGAATGTGATGCATGAAGTAGTTAAGTCGTTTTCATGGTCCTAGCTGGTGCTACTGGAAAAAAAAGAGACACTCACTCAGCTTAAATCGCTGACAGTTATCTGTTAGCGGCTAGTAAAGTGCCAGAATTCGCAACTCAGAAAGGTTTATTGAACAAAATGTTTAATATTGTCATTGCAAATGTATTTTTGGATTATGAAATGACCAATAGAACATTTTGGAATGACTTGTTATACAAAAACTGTATCGATTTTACATCAGCGGATAATTTGAAAAGTTAGACAAAATCGTCTTATTCTTACAAAAAAATTTCAGATCTCCAAATGCTTAGAAATTCGTAATGTTGTGTTATGTACTTGTGATTAGTTTTCTTGTACCTTTTTGTATAATTAAAATTCATTTTTCTCCAGCTATAACAAATAATTTATGCTTCTATTTTGCTCGTTATTCTGAATAATGTCATAAATTTGAATGTCATATCTGCCAGAAACGGGAATTCTTTTGTGATTAGTAAGTGACGAAGAATCAATGAAATACCGAAATTTATTTAACATATTGAAATTTAAAAAAAAATAATGAAAATTTTGAAAAGTAGACTATGGAAATTAAAAAATTGAATTTATCTCTTGGAGAACTATATTTTAAATTAAATTTATCTCTTGGAAAACTATATTTTAAATTAGTTTATTCCGTTATCTGTATTCAGGGTCAGTTTTTTTCCTTTCCGTTTTCAAACTATATTTTGAAATGCTCTGAAACAAAGCTTTAATCATTGTACACGCAAATTTGGAAAATGAAATCAGAAGATTACCATAAGTTGGTCATAAAGCCGTATTGAATGAAACAAATTTAATAACAGCGTTAATATTTTAGGTTATAGTCCAGCATGGATAATTCCTTTGTTTGGTTCACACAAAAAATACATTCATTCGTTTGGTATTGTTAAATTCTATAAATTCATTTATTTTAGCAAAGCAACATATAAACTGACTACCAAATGTTAGACAGAAAGAGAATTTTTCAAACACAGTAAAATTGACCACTTATAAATTGTGGACATTGCACAAAAACTTCGCTATTCGATTTCTAATTGTTCCGAAATGTTTATGAACGCATACTGGAACTGTGTTAATGGCCAGTGTCATAGAACTAATGTGATTACAAGTTTATTTATGAAGTCATGTATTTTAACACATGGTGGAAAAATAAATAATTTTCTGATGAACTTCGAGGATTCTTCTTATGGTTAATCCTAGTATTTAAAAAAGGATTCGATATCCAAAGGATTATGTAACGTCTTCAGAGATGTTAGAATTAAAAAGTTCTCATTGTGTGTGGTCTTAAGGATAAAATGATCCCTATTCTACTCATTAAGTTGGCCATCCTAATGGTTGTTTTAAGTACCAAGAAATACCTTAGCATTCAACCATTCAAATATTTTATTATTTAATTTTGGAAGAAAATAACGTGATTAAATATTTCCTCAGATAATGAAAACGATTTGAATATTAGAAAAACAAATGTAATTTATTTTTAAAAATTAGGCAAACTAATATTTTTTAAAAAAAACTGGCAAATCTTCTGAACATTTTTAACGTATATTATAAATTACCAAAAGTACAATTGTTTACATTTTGAAATGGTGTAAAATACATGCATTGCTATAATATTTTCTTAAGCTATCACGATAAAAGAACAAAATAAGAGAAACACTTTAAATAAAATATCAAATATATCAATCGGAGATCCATATTTAAATACTCTAAATATTCTATATGTTATATTTGTTAACAGTTCATTAAACGATCTGGCATATTCAGTAAAATATTGAAACACAGATTGTTAAAATAACCCTAGTAATTATTTATCTGCATACTTATTATGGGTATCACATTAAAGCAGAATGTTTTTTCTTCCAGTTTTGGAAATTTTGTTGATAACAGAAAATACAAATAAAATAAATAAGGCAGAATTATGGTTCAACGATGTGGTAGTTTCAATGCATATCCATGTTCAGAATCTTTGTAATTTCTCCTAAATAAGCAATGGCCAAATTTCGTAAGAATGTACAAGTGAAATAATTTGATAAACTGGAAATATCTAGGAACAAATTTCATAGTAATCACTTTTAAATTATTGTGATTGATTTCCAAAATTAATCTCTAATTATAGTAAGGTTGAATATACTTGTATATCCGTCCGTGTGTTTTGCAGTTCTGCAAGATAAACCGTTTGATATAGAGTTACGGAATTCGGTATTTTGGAGGTTGAAAATATTTATCTCTAAGTGATACTTTTGTAATTTTAATTAGCATTTTAACATCTTCGTCGTCCGTAACGCGTTCAAGTTTTAAATTCTGCTGGGGGGCTTAACGCGCTTCAAGCGTTCTTCTGCTTTTTAAAACTTTTAAATGTTTAAAACGCTTTCTAAATGTTTACTTGTTTTGATTTTGATTTTTGTTGGTTTTTATGCTCAAAAATCAAAAATTTTCATTCGACAGGAGAGGACGGCAAAAAGGGTTAATTAATTAAAAATAGGATTTTTTTTTGATTTCAAAAGAGATTCCTGCTCTAAACTAATTTTTACACTGTTTTAAAGTAAAAAAAAGTATTGTCTTCTATTATACAAACTTTAAAAATTCTGGTCTACGAAATTCGGTACTTTAAATTGGAGGTTGGAAATGTAGATCTCGAAGCGATGCTTTTTGTAATTTAATTTAATTAAAAAATAAGCTAAATTTAGTTTCTCCCAATTTTAAAAGATATTTTTGTCTCAAATTGATTTTTACAGACTTTTAAAATTACAAAAAAATATTGCCTTCAATGATGCAATTTTTAAAAAATTCTTTTTTATAAATCTAGACTAAGGAATTTTAGACTGAATCTACTCAAACAACCTGTAGCTGTAGATTTTATGAAATTTTATACATATTTTTAAATATATTTCCGAAAAATATTTTCATTGCTGTAAATGAAATCGATATCATTTCCATTACTTTTTTAAATATAAAATTGTCAAAGTTAAGGAAGGATACTGTTGAATACTCATATAGTTTAGAGGTCGAATAGGAAGTTACAATATCGCTAAATTTTGAAGATAGATAAACTGGACATAACAGATCTATGATGCCTTACAATTGGTCTTCATCAGAAAAGTTTATTTCCAATTCAAATATGTGAGAATATTAAAAGAGCACGACCTTCATTTCTGACAATTTGACGAAATCAGATATTCAATCTAAACGATATAAAAAAATTAAATGTAATTTCGATAGTGTATTCGATTAGCAGGACAGACGGACTTTTTTAGAAAAGACTTCACTCAATAGTTGATAGAGATCGGGAACTTTTTTTATTTTCTGGAAGTTGAAAATTATGCGAAAATACATTTTAATAACAATTTTAATATTCTGCAAATTATTATACAATAAAAATCTTATTTCAATAAAAATACATATAATTTTTAATTCTCAAAAATATGGAAACATTTTTTATGCAAAGAAATTAATATATCATAGTGAATTGCCAAAATTCCGTGTGTCTTTTCATTATCACAATTTTTTAAAAGGTTTCAAATTGCTCATTCCTATTCGCAAAAATATATTTGCTCGTTCTTCAGAGCAATTTGTAGTTAAGATTGTGTTTCTAGTAGAGTGCGGACACTCACACTTGTCCTTTTCTTTTGGCAACAAAAACGAGTGAAATTAAATATTGAAAATTTTGAATAATTGCATAAACAGCAATTAAGACAATGCTTGACAGTTATTGTGTTCAAATTTATTTAGTTGCAATTTTTTTTTTAATTCTCGATATTTTGTTTAATTTATTCATATTATTTTCCGTACAAAATTGAATTTTTCTGCTTAATTTGTGTTCCTGGAAGTAAATATTGCATTATATAATTGGTTTTTACCAACATGTAATATTCTTCCTTGGTATATATGAAATGTCCTAGCATTTCTATTGCTTAATAAAGAGTAAGACAAGAGACGAAAAATTTTAGTTTTTATTTTCGATATAAATAGAATTATTTCTGAAATTATATGATTTAGTGAAAGAATGTCCTATCATCGATTTTCATGTACTCAAAGATTTAAAAAAATCATTTTCTCTAAATAACTAATATCTTTTTTTTTTCATTAATTTTCTACGTAAAAGCATCCTTCAGAATTATTTCGAATCTTAGTCTATTTTCCAATTGAAAGTCCATTTTCTTTTCTTATTTTAAAATTTCAAAAAATAAGGAATGGATTGTGAACGAAAGACTTAATATTTCCAAAATTCAACAACTTGAACTAATAAATTTATTATGGGTTTTAATAGGGCCCAGTTGGAACATTTTCATACCAAAAAAACATATTCTCCGAAAATTACTAAGAAAAATGTTGAAAATATTTTTAATTTATATGTGTTAAAAAAATTACACAGATCTGGAGCATAAATAGACAAATGGCGTTATGCTCATATAATATTTTTCGCTTTCATTTGCAAAGATAAATAAATTGAAAATACATTTTATAATCGATTATATGTTATATGAGAGAAATCTAAAATTGCATTAAAAATATTATTAATAACATTCTTTATACTATGAATATAATTATTGTATGTATTCTTACGCCTTTATTTGGATCATCGTTATTCACCGCGTTATCCAAGGTTTTAAAATGTATTAAAACTTTCAGAATTAACGAATTAAAGAAGGGAGGTGCAACTGTTCCAATTTAAGTATTGTCTTAGCCATTTGATCAGTATTACAAATTACGAGATTCGGTTAAATATAATTTTAATTTCTTTCAAACGGAGGCGCTATCTAAGTTATAAAGAAAATCCACATTATATCGATGTTACCATTTCATTTAATAATTACTGTATAAGTGAATTAAGACATGCACAGCTTCAATACGTTTGTTCACTTCCTTAAGAAATATCTGAAGAAATATTTAAATTGCTATTTATATAATAAAAGTTTAAGTGCGATGACCGGATGACATAAATATGTTTTATGTTTTTGTATTTTCGAATGCATTGGAATAATTTATTTATTCTTTCAATTGCGTTAATCCCGTAAACGTGGTAAATCACCCAAAAACAATCGTCAAAGATATCATTCTAGTTTATTAACAAAATTTGCCAATGGCATGTATTTGTCAAAAATACCCAAGTGCTGTTTCAATTAAATGATGTCTATAGATTATTACTTTTAAGAAAAAATTATCTTTAAAATGTACTGTCTTCAGAACATTCATTTCATTTAAAAAAGAGTTTAAATGCTCATTAAAAACTCTGAACGCATATTTTTTATAGCTATGTTACAAGTTATTATGTGCTTACTAAAAGAAATGACAGACTCATGTTTTTTCGTGCATATTTATTATACACCAACAATACACAAATATACGTTGTAAAACGTAAATATATACATAAAATAATTTTTAAATTTTTTAACATTTTTTTTTCATTTGTATTTTATATTTTAATTTTTTTCGAAATTTCAATTTGTATATTAAACCTTTTTAATTTTTTGAAATTTTAAGTTTTACCATTTTTTATAAACTGATTTAAGTAAATTTTATAAATTTTTATTAATTTTTTTATTTTTAATATTTTTAAATTTAAATTCTTATGCATTTTTTTAAATTTTCTTAAAATAGTATATAAACTACGAAACAAAAATATTTACAAATATACAAATATATTTACAAAAATATACATACATATACAAATAATATTTACATATATACAAATTTATATTTACATAATTACAAAGCTATTTAGAAATATTTACATATATACAGACATACTTACATATTTACAAATATTTACATATATACAGTCATTTTTACATATTTACAAATATTTACATATATACAATCATTTTTACATATTTACAAATATTTACATATATACAATCATATTTACAAATATTTACACTATATACACTATTTACAATCATCTTTCTTAGCGTAACGTAGCTGCTGAAATTTTTTTTTTGTCCGTTTCAGTTTTTTTTTTTTTTTTTTTGGTTGCTTCTGTGATTCTGGTAGGAGCTGTTGAATGTTTTGATGGTAATTTTTGGAATTTCAATCTTGAATGAATAAAATTTTTAATTTTGGAGTTCTTGTTAATAAATAATTCTGTTGATTTTTTTTTTACTTCTTTTTTCTGAATCGATGATAATTTTTTTTTATAATTTTATCGATGCTGATGTCCGAAATCTCTGCAGTTCTCTGTTCATCAAACAATCTATTGTAGCTGATCTGTAATCTTTTAAATCTGAATGTTCTTCTTTTTCTTGAATTTTTTCAGTCGGTGGTGTGTTTGCAATTTTGTTTTCAATCTGTTCCTTGCTGTTGCTGTTCTTGAACTGTCTGTCTATTGCTATTAAAATGGCCAAGAAATATATTGTATCGAAATAGCTGAAGAAAAAGAATCTTATGGCATACCAGATCCACAGAAGCAGCAGCATCTTTTCTTGATTTTTTTCATCCATTTTTATAAATTTTGTTGATAATAATGCAAGTGAGATAAATTTAGAAATGCAATGAGAAAAACTACGTTGTGAACACGTCAATGTATTTTTACATTCTGATTTCTTTTCATTATTCTAAAACCAACAACAGCTAATCTGCAACAGAGCATTCAAGTTAAATAATTGAAACAATTAGAAACTACTTTTGGCCTTTAACATGCCAGACCCTGTTAAAGGGTTTTAACTGTTTCAATGATTGTTCTCTTCTCTGCTCCGAAAAGGACTATTCCCAATTTAAACAATGTCTGTAATGATAATAGAAATTTTTCGTATGATATACCATATTAAAATTGTATTAAAACTATTTTCTTATTATTAATATGTACATTGTAAAAATCTGCTCTTGGAACTACGTGTTTATAGAATAGCACATAATTAAATCATATAATTCTTCCCAAATTCAATTTTATTATTGACAACATATGCGGTTATTATATCATTATTTCATGTCTCCTGATTTTTCAACTCATTTATGACATTTGATTTTAAATTTCTATTAATACCACTAATAAAAAAATACTTTTCTGTGGGACTTTTCAGGATTTTTTTAAATCATGGAACATTGACTCTTAATTTCGTTGGACTTTATAAAATCAATGACACAACTAAACTTTTTTTTTCTTCAATAAATTCGAATTTAAATTTTGGATTTAAACAGTGGTTTTGTGCAAATATCACAAATAAAAATTCATATATTACATCTTTAAATCGCATGCATCAATGATATGCGGAATATGCGGAAATTATAGCTTACTTTCATAACTTAACAGGAAAAGATCTACACAGTGCCCCGCTACTTATGAGATTTCATTTTAAATTTACAAATGAAGTTTACAAACTTTGGCTTCAGTTTTAAATCCTTTAAGATCTGTTAAGAATATAATACTATTTATACCATACACATGATTTGTTGCGATGGAAACTACAGTATCACTTAAACTGCTATCAAAAATTGTAGCAAACATTACTATTGTACATGTGTTTCAACTGAACTTTTACAGTGAGCTTCAATTTGGCTTATATTTCTCATGAGAAATTCCATTCTTATATCTATCGAGGTTCAGCTGCTGTTGTTTTGTATAACAGACATGTTTAATAATTTTAAAAAGCGTTTCATTTTACCAAAACTTAGAACTTAAATTTTTATGAGGTTTTTTTATCAATTGTTGACTCCTTCTAGTAAGAAGAGGATTAAAAAAGTGAATCTTACATAATATTCCTTCCTAGAAAAATTAATTACAACTTAAAATAAATGATTTCAATAATTTACAATATTTAACGAATTTTAAAACCCAGAATTAATTTATGATTCAAAAATCTATTAAAACGAGATGGCCTTTAAGTAATATTTACACGGAATTAAGATAAACAATAAATCTTTCCTATAAATAATTAATTTTATAAACCATCTCCAAAAACAGGTGGCTGCAATTTTATATAGCGTTCGATCGTTGTAATAGAATTTAGATTTCAAACTTAACTTCGTTTAAGAAGTAAAGATAGTTTCCTTATTGAATTTTGAAATTCAGGGACTTTTTTATTACATTATTTCGAAATATCCAGAATTCTTCCATAAATTCTACAGCAATAAACCCAACAAAGGTTGTAAAAAACGATGTTCTAATGTACACGACAATTCTAATGTACTGTGAATAGTAACCCCAATATTAGACAGTGAACAGTAGCTCCAATATTGGATAGTCAACAGTAGCTATAATATTGTACAGTGAACAATAGCTCCAATATTGTACAGTGAACAGTAGTTCCAATATTGTTCAGTGAACAGTAACTCCAATATTGGATAGCGAACAATAGTTCCAATATTGTACAGTGAACAGTAGCTTCAATATTGTACAGTGAACAGTAGCTCCAAAACTGCAAATATATAATTTAAAATACAAATTTTTGAATTGAAGCTTTTAACTTTTCAACTGTGTCTTCAAATGTAAATTTTGAGATTGAAATTTGAAATACTTATTTTAAATGCCTGCAACTCAAATGTTAATTCATAACTTAATCACGCTGCAAGTAACATATATTAAATATAATAATATCTGAGCTATTTCTCTGAAAAAAATAATTTAATGAAACGGCGAGGAAACGATATTATTAAACAAAGATTTCATTTTTATACAATTCATTAACTGAAAAGAAAAGAAACGAATTCTTTGAGATCATACCTCTGATGTCAAATATATTTTTATTTTATGCCTATTTCCTCTGATAATTCATAAACGTGGAGGAACAACTGTATATAATTCAACAACATTAAGCATATAAAATATGGATATTTAACGTATTGAAATAGGTCTTTAAATCTTCCATAACTGAAAGAGTAAAGATTGATTTTTTTGATCCCATATGTCTATTGTTGAACGAGTTTCATTTAAAATCCTACTTATACAGATAATGCATGAAAGGGGAGGTACATTTGTTTCTAGTACTGCTCCATTAAATATAGGAAATATGGATATTTGACGCATCGATATATATTTTTGAGTAACATTTCATAACTGTAAGAAAAAAGCTACAATATTTATAGGTAAATGCGTTTCATATCAAAGTTTATTTTTTTACCCTGATATTTCACCACCCGGGGGGCACCTCGAAATGAGGATGCTGATGGCTTTTCTCTACCATGGAGGGTACACGAAAAGGTGGGGTCTGGCTCTTCCCATCGTTGGTGGGACGTACTTCCGTAGGGAAGGGCTGAACCGTGGCTGGTGATGGCCATTAGGACTCAATCACAGTTCTTGCCACTGTTGCTGTTGCGTTGGTCATTCAATTATTCAGTTATTCTCATTCAATAATTTGCTCATTCAATTATTTTATCCGTGTGCCTTCGGGCGGTTTCGGAGAGTCAGTGATACGACTTTTTTTTTGATAATTAATGCATGTGGAAATACAAGAATGAGTTCGATATTTCCATACAGGAAAAACTAAATTGCCTCATGGGTAGAGCAGAATTTATTAAATTGAATTGATCATAAAAGTTTTTAAAAAATTATATAGATAGTACATTTCTTTCTAAAACATTTTATGGTTTTTTTTCCTTCAAATTTAAGTCCATAATAAAATTAACCATCAATCCATCAAATTATTTTCAGGACATTTTATTATTTCATTTTAGGAAGAAATTAAAATCATAAACATATGTATCTTAAATTGAGCTTAAACCATTTATGATTTAAGTTTGCTTAAGGCTAAAAATTTCCAATGTATCATAAAAAATTGAGATAGATTATATTTAGTTATTATTTTTCGATACAGTAAGTTCCAATTCATCCTAAAAGCAATTCATAAAACATAAAAAAATATATATATAAAAAAAACTAGCAAATGGCACATTGGAAAATAATTTGTCTGAAATATGGTGGGAATGATGGAGTGAATACTGTTCTTTAAAAATTATGACGAGTGTTCCGAAAAGACTAAATGATTTTATTAAAAGCACGCAAAGCATAAGAGTCTTTAGAAGCAGGAATAATAATAGTATTTACTTTTTTTCCGCAAAAAATTATCTGATGAGATGAAGGATAAATTATTAATTAAGGAATGAAAAATATTGTGAACGTTTCTGCCCTTATTACTAGTGTTCTTTTGTGAATCCTAGCAAGTTTTTGTAAGCCGAATAATTACCAAAAAATAGAACTTATTAATGTTTTTGTACAAGTGAAAACTTTACCAGAATAATACACAAAAATATTACAACTTTAATAGCTACCTATAATAAAGAATAATTTTTACATTCTTTGAAAATTGGAGTAAATACAATTCTTTAAATATTTAGAAAAATAATAAATAATTTTAAAAAAATCTGGTTTCACTGTGAACTCATCACTTAATTTGTTCCTGAAATATATTTTGTATAAAATTTATAGCAAATTATATAAAAACATAAAAAATTACTTTCAATTAATATGGAACATATGTTGTCTGTTAATATCAATGTTTCATAAAAAAAAAACGAAAAAAATTAAAATAACACATTCGGTTTATTTACTGTATGAAATCTCCAAATTATTTGTAGTGCCGAACATATCTTGTCGATACTGCTACGTTCAGTGGTGGCGGGGTGGTCGGCTGTACGCAAGAAGAACAAGTGCCGAAAATGATCATTGTAAAATGTATTATTATTTTTGCTAAATGAAATGTATTATAACTAAATACCGAATTTTTTTAAAGCATAGATAGATATTTACAACCAAGATTAGTTTTCTACCTTTTTTTTAAAGAAAGAAAACACATTTAAATGATTTAATATAGTTAAGCATCGATTCTTCAAAATGTATGGAAAAATAGGAAACCCAAGAAAACACACACATGCGAACGTAAATGTGTAGAAAAAATATTTGAAAATAAGTTTTTGCATGCTGCATCATTTTAAAAAAAGTTTTGCTGCATTTTTTGTGTAGATTTCGCATGATTAATTTTTTTCGGGCTATTACTGAGTTTCTTTTTTTATTTAAAAAATATCTTTGACATGTGTTAACTTAGAACGGCGACTAAAGAATCTGTTACAATATAAAGTCAATCTTCTTCTTCAATTCGTGGCTCAGTTTGTGTACTCCGTTAAAAGCATGGTTGATTTCCTCAGCATTCAGATTTCATGCTCTAAATTATTGTCTTCCTTCAACTAATCACGCATTACTTTCTCATGAACATTTTCACGTTCATCATGTATTCTGAAGTATTTGAGATTGCACTATTTCATTAACATTTCTTTTAAATCAATAAATTTCGCATCACTTTCAACTTTCAAAAACTTTTACATAAATGAATGGATTGTTAGATGAGTACAAGAACTAGGAAAAGCTATACTGCGCCAAACATATGGTCAATGACAAAACTAAAATTAAATAAATAGTTCAAAGAGCGTAAATAAAACAAAAAATGCATAAAGTTCAATTATTAATTTGTAAAACAATATGGTGAGGCGTTTGACAATAAATAATATGGAGTTTTAAATAAAGTAGTAAAAAATCAGTTTTCTTTTTTTCTAAAAAAATTAAAATGTTTTCAGGTGGACTTTCCATGAATGTGATGACCTTACAGAATTTCAAGCAGAGACAATCTTCTAAATAGCATTAAAAATTGTTGTATTAATCCGCGTATAAACTAATATTTATTTTAGATCACCGCCATAGCTATGGTTTCTGTTAAAGTCGTCAAATGTCAAGTAGTAAACATATTAACATCTTCAAATTTTTAATATTGTAAAAAGGTTTATATTTCCTGCATTCAAGAAACGAAACGAAATAAATAACCATGAAGTTTTATAAGTCAGGAACTATTTGATTTTTCTCCTATTAATATGTGGCAGAATACCTGAACAATGCTTTGTAATAAATCTTAATTATGTTTTAGTTTGATGGTTAAGTCAATTCATCCCATTTTTCACAGAAATACAGTACAAAAAGAGATTAATAATTCGTTTATTCTGCTTGCTAACCTTGTTCTTATTCAAAATTAAATAGAAATAATAATGTGAAATTTTCGTTTTGATACATTTAATAAATTTTACTGGAAAGAATAACCGTAAAAAAAGTTCTATGTATCAATTGATAGGTTTCACCACAAATATGTTTTGTTACCTCTTGTGCAATATTGAACTTGAAATTAATAAAAATATATATCAAGAAAACATTTAGAGTTTCTTAAAATTTGTAAACTACTCGGAAATACTTCAGTTGTTTATTTAATAACTTTCCTCTTAAACAAAATATAACTTTGGATAAAATTACAATAGATTTTCTTTATTAAAAAAAATAATGTCAATTAAAAAATATTAGGTATCACAGAGAAATTATCCTTAGTACTTAACTTCGTGAATATTTAAAAATTTGATTCACAAGCCCAATTAAATGCAAATTAATTTTGTATTTTGAATACTGTAAATATATTAACGAAATGAGGATTTATTCACTGAATTATATTCTCTTGATTTTTTTTAATGAGAGACAGTATTCTTTACGCTGCGCAAATTGCATAATATAATTTTATCTCATAGTTTTATTATGCAAAAAATTCCTTAAAAGTGTTATTTATTTATTTATTTATTTTTTGCAAATAATGGTTCAGGAATTTACTTATGATAACAAGTAAGAAGGCAATTCCTGAGATATTTGGCTTACGTTATTTTTATGAACATTTCAAGAGGATTTCCTGTGACAAACATAATTGAAATAGTTTTGTAAAAATGTTTCGATTGTAAATGTCTAAGCAATACAAATAAATAAAAAAATGAATGCTCATAAATCGCAAAATCCTGAATTCAAAATATTCAAATATTTAACATGGCGACGAACATTCAAATAGAGATAGTAAAGAAAATATTACGATTTGCATTCATACAAAGAGATCGCATTAGTGAACGTTAAAGATTATCCTATGGGGCACATCTGTTATCCTTTATTCTGCTAGTTATTTTGATCATAAACAACTTATTGTTAGCGTTATTTGTGACATAAAATGACGGGCCTTAAATTTATGTTTCTTTTATTCGCAAAGGGATATTATATAATTCATCAAAAGGCAAAACAGAAAACTAACCCAGATTTTTATACTTTAAAAATCACCTTTTAATGCTTTCGAAAAGTGCCAAAAGCAAATATTTTAATGCTGTTAGAAATTTAAATAATTTATAAATGAATATAGAAAGACCAATTCGCATCTAATACATATTTCGTCTATTTTTTTTTTCTAATTCTTTAAAAAATCAGGCACTTACTTCAAAAAATTATTCAATGTATGTTATTTTGTGTTGTAAAATTGTTTATTGCCGGTGTCTACGCATAGGGGTAGCGCGTCTTCCTCGTGAAATGGGTGTCCCGGTTAGGACATGGTTCTTCTTTCTCTGAATCTTATATAAAGGAGTTGTGCAAACGAATGTGAGGCATGATAAAGCTGAGTCGTACTCTTGGTCCTAACTAGTGAAACTGGCAAAATAAAAGACACTCACTCAGCTTAAATTGCTGCATTTATCTGTCAGTGGGCTATTAAAGTGCCAGAAGTCACAACGCAGAAATGTTTATTAAACAAAATGTTTAATATTGTCATTGAAGATGTGTTTTTGAATTATGAAACGTCCAACAGAACTTTTTGGAAAGAAATGTGATAAAAAAAACGTGTAGATTTTACATCAATGGACAATTTGAAAACTTATACAAAATCGTCTTATTTTCACAAAAAAATTTCAGATCCCTCAAATGCCTAGAAATTCGTAATGTTATGCCATGTACTTGAGATTAATTTTCTTGTACATTTTTGTATTACCGAAATTCATCTTTCTCCAGCTATAACAAAAAATTTATACTTCTATTTCGTTCATCATTCTGAATAATGTCATAAATTTGAATTTCTTATCTGCCAGAAACTTGAATTGTTTTGTGATTAGTACGTGACGAAGAATCAATGAAATACTGAAATTTATGCAACATATTGAAATTTATGAACATATTGAAAAGAAAATTTCGAAAAATAAACTATAAAAATTAAAAATTTTAACTAATCTTCTGAAGAATGATATTCTAAATTAGAAATTATTTTATTCCGTTATCTGTATTCAGGGCCAGTTTTTTTTTCTCTTACCGTTTTCAAACTATATTTTGAAATGTTCAAAAGCAAAACTTTAATCCATGCACAAGCAAATATGGATAAAAGATTACCATAAGTTGTTAATAAAGCGGTATTGAATGAAACAAATTTAATAATAGCGTTAATATTTTTGGTTATAATCCAGCAGGGATAATTCCTTGTTTGGTTCACACAAGAAATACATTCATTCATTTGGCATTGTTAAATACAATCCATTTATATATTTTAACAAAGCTACATGTTAGCCAAATGTTAGACCAAAATTTTAGACGGAAAGAGAATTTTTCGCACTCAGTAAAATTGACCATTCATAAATTGTGGACATAGCCCCAAAAACTTTGCTATTCGATTTCTAATTGTTTCAATATGCATAAGAAAGCACAATGGAACAATGTTAATGGTCAGTGTCATCGAATTAATGTGGTTACAAGTTTATTCATAAAGTCATATATTTCGACATAAGATAGAAAAATATATAATTTTCTAGTGAACTTCGAGGATTCTTCTTATGGTAAATCCTAATATTTGAAAAAGAATTCGCTATCCACAGGATTATGTAATGTCCTCAGAATGTTACAATTAAGAAGTCTTCATTTTGTGTGGTCTTAAGAATGAAAGGATCCCTTTTTCTGCTCATTGCGTTGGCCTTCCTAATGGATGTTTTAAGTGCCAAGAAATACCTTAGCATTCAACCATTCAAATATTTTATTATTTAATTTTGGAAGAAAATAACGTGATTAAATATTTCATGAGACAATGAAAACGGTTTGAATATTAAAACAACAAATGTAATTTGTTTTTAAAAATTAGTCAAACAAATATTTTTTTTAAAAAAATAACTGGCAAAACTTCTGAAAATAGTTACGTTTTTTTATAAATCAACAACAAGACAATTGTTCACATTTTGAAATGGTGTAAAATACATGCGTTGCCATAATATTTTCGGAAACTATCACGATAAAAGCCCAAAATCAGAGTAAAATTTTAATTAAAATGTCAAATATATCAATCGGAGATACATATTTAAATACTCTAAATATTCTATATGTTTTATTTGTTAACAGTTCATTAAACGATCTGGCCTACTCAGTAAAATACTGATACATAGAGACACACAGATAATTAAAATAACCCTAGTAATTATTTCTATGTATACTTACTATGGGTATTTTAATTAATCTTTTTTTGATAAATATGTTAGTATAAAGAACATTTTTTTTGTTAAGTTGTTTTAAGATTTCCTTTTTTCCATGCCAGATTTTTAATCTGGAGAGATGCTTTATTTTCTCTAATAATAATATATCGCATATATTCATAATAATAATATATGATTAGCTTAAGAGTTGAAAGAAAAAAAGATATATCATTTCATCATTGATGATATTTTATTTTGATCACAAAATAAATGGACAAAATTCTTCTAATTGAAGGGTTTTTTTTTTCAAATATTAGTTTTTAAATATGTTTCAAATATTTTTTTCAAATATTATTTATTATGTACATGAACATTTCTAATGAAAACCGTGCTATAAAATCCAAGTATTATTAAATAAGTAACTATCCCTTTCATCTAACTTTTGAAGTATTTTAACTTCACTTTATGTTTCATCTTTTAAATTACACAGGCATTAAACAAAATCATTGTCTTTTAGCATTTAACAATGGTAGAAACTCAAGCTATTAAAAATTTGATAGAACAATAAAAATTATTTGAATTTCTGGGAAAAAACTTATTATTTTTGAAATCCTGAAAAAAAGTATTTTTAAAAAAATTCAGAAAAAATTCGCACAATTGTTAAATTGTTATCATTAAAAATATTTATTTCGTTAAAAAATGAACATGTAAAATTTGTTTCTGTGATAACATTTTCTGATGCTATCATGGAAGAAGCTTAAATCCAGCTTAAATTTTTTATTAAGTAAAAACTTTAATCAAAATTTTGAAAAAAGTATCAAACCGAGCTGAGTATTCCATCCTCCTCCCCCCAAAAATTATATAAGTTAGAAAGCTTTCAATCATAAGTCTTGCCTCAAGAGGGTTATCTTTAGCTCAGACATCCACGCTTTTATAGTTCTTATTAGTTGAGATATTATTCGTCTTCAAATTTGCAGTTCTCATTTGTAAATAGAACCATATTATATTTCCTTCTCATTTGTAAGTAGTCCACTATCTGCGAATTATAATAATTCTTCAAAATTCCGATTTCTATATTTAAAGTTAAATATTCTCTTATTTCAATTCCGTTCACGAATTGGAATCATTTCTCGAAATAAACAACACACTGTTTGACATTTTAGTTGGATGTATTATTCATATTATATTTTATCCATTGTTTCCAGTCAATGTTGTGAAAACGCCTGGAATAAAAATCTGGTAGAACCGGATTTTGGAATGTTATTTGGGAAATAACTTTTAAATAAACTGATCATTATTCACTAAATTTTGGGAAAGGAGCTTTTAATCCGTGTCAAGCATCTAAAACTGCAAATATTTGAAATGCAGAAGGTTCAACAGTTTATAAACTTATTCTAACGATACTTAACTTATTGATTGTTGCTTTCGTTTGGATGTTGCTTTGCGCAGAGACTTAATGAGATGATGAATTATTGTAGGTCTCCTTTTAACTGGAATGAATTAGGTATTTTTGTGACAAATCATGCTATAATAAATTAAAATAGAGAATTCGTAATATCGCTTGTGATATTCATGCTATGTATGCAACCATTTATTAATTCTAAATACATCTTTATCTTTAAGTGAAATGAATCCTGAACAGCATCCTGAATGAAAATTCACTGTTTATCTTATGTGCAAGATTTGGACACTGAAGTATGTAAAATTATATATAATATCTGTGCTTGATTATTAATGTTTTTAAAGAAGATTCTATTTTATACAATCAATTTTATTAATTCAATTGCAAATTTCACTGCAATTGAATTTATAAAATAAAACATTCCATTCCGCATTGTCAATTTTTGAAAAGCAAATTAAAATTTAATGAATAGTTTTAGCGTACCAAAATGACATAAATAAATTAAAAGTAATGACTGTATATATATTATATTCAAATATTACAAAATGTATAAGATATGATATAATTTATCATAAAAATGTTCTATTTAAATGATTAAAATTTATTACAATATCTTCTATTTTTAATTAAATTTAATTATGAATATTAAATTATAATAATAAGACCTTAATTTAAAATTTACAACCATATAAAACAAATAGGAGATACTAATATTTTACAGTACAAGAAAACCTCTATTTCTTCTATGTCTTCAAGTGTTTAATAAATATTTTAATTGAAATAACTAATGAATGAGATTTTATGCTTTCAAATATTCTGCATTCATTTTTTACAACCAATTTACTATCTATCCAATCCTGAATTCTAAATAATATATATTTCAGTTTGAAGAAAGATATACAAAAAAAAAATACTTTCTCCAATTCATTTGAAAAATGCTCCAGTAGATATTCCCAAAATGATACAATTTTTCCATCTTCGCTCGCATGCAATTTCTAATAATTTGACTTTGAATTATGCCCAGATCTGAGGTTTCATCTCTGTCGATCATTCTAAGTTAATCTGCCATTATCACTATAAAAAATTATATTTGGCCCTTTTCTCCTTTGTTTTAATTTAGAAAAATATTAGAACCTGAATAAAGTCACAACCTTTCTATTGTTCTTTCATCAATCGGTATATTATTCTTCTAAATACCAGAGTACTTTTCCCAACTAATAATTCTTCTTGTTAATACACATGCATTTTCTTTATAATGTTCAACGTGGGTAAAAAGTAATAGGATCAATAAACATAAATATTCTACCACTCAGACATTCTATAAATTGCTATTCTATAACTATGAGTGTGAATCACTATCTCTTGAAATACCATTGCCAAATTAGATTAAAAATGATAACACCAAATTTCATGATCCGCATGCTTGATCTTTCTATTATAAGCGGTTGAAAGATGATCAGTTAAGTGAAACCAATGAGTGAAGATCAACATTCGAGGCTAGATAATGAAGCAAGTATGTTTATCTAATATCTATGAATTATTCATAACAGATTATTATGAAAATGAACAATTTGTACTTGTTCCATTACTTTAGTGGAAGAAATATCTAACGAATTGCGATCAATTTGGGAAATGAATCATAATTTGGAAATAAATATGATTGTAAAATAAGAATTCAAGTAATATAGATTAATAATGGTATTATTCGGATGAATGCAGTTTATATTTATTTTCAGATAAACAAAGAAAAAACGTTATTTGTCTTAAATTTTTGAAAGAAAGTTGTATTTTGGATTCATTGAATGAATTTCTGTAGCTAAAGTTTTAATTTCATAAATTTATAATTTTGATTTTATTACTAAGTGTATCCTATTTTCTTTTTTTTAAATCATCGTATAAATTATTACAATTGGAAAGATAAAAATTAAATCCTTAGTTTTAAACACGTATTTATAATAAATAACAATTACGATAATGCAAAATAATTATTGCTACTTTCTACAATTACTAATTGCAAAAGATTTTAACTAGAAGAAATGAAATCAATGTATTCAAATTCCTTTATTGAATTAAATTGTAACCAAAGAAATATTCGCTGTAATCACCTCGTAGAATATTTTTGATAAAAATAAATAGCCTTCAACTCTCTTATCATAGAAGGGGTGTCTGCAGGAAATACTTGAGTAAGTTTCAAGTCCGTCCATTTCAAGCACACGTTCCCTTTCTCTTCCCATTTGCGTACATTGAAGATCCTTTCTGATTAGCGCAATATAAATTATAAAGGCTCTGATAGCGAATAATCCATGCAATGTCAATGATTTCCATATTAATAATTGATTTTGGGGTGGGACGATTTACAGTCATTTACGCATGCATTGATATTCATTTATGGGATTTAAATGAACTTAAAGGCTCCATCTTATATATGAGGAAGGGTAGAAAAATGTCCGTCCTAACAAGGAAAATAAAATAAATCAGTTTGATGATTGCTTTATTAAAGTAGCCCTCTTCTTAAGATATACAATTGCCCGAGCTGTGCTGCAATACTTGGATCCTTTCTCTGTAAGAGTTTTCGTCTAAGGCCTTAAAGTAGGCATTCGTCTCTGAGATGACTTCGGTGTCCGAGTAGAATTCCTTTCTAACAAGATTTTTTTTCATATTGGAGAAGAGGCTGTAGTCCGACGGAGCCACATCTGGAGAATAGAGTGCATGAGGAAGAATTTCAAATTTCAGTTCTTCAAGTTTTACCATCACAATGACAGCCTTGTGGACAGGAGCATTGTCCTGGTGAAACAGGACTTTCTTCTACATTCAACCTGGGTATTTTTCTTTGATTTTGGAATATAATTTATCTAAAAGATTTGCATAATATTCAGTATTGATGGTCCTCTATAATGGAGTATAAGTTATGTGGAATTATTACTTATATGGAACATAGTTTTTCATTCGCATTTGTCTAACCTTATATAGCGACATCTAATACATGAGTCTTCCTTAGCAAAAGAAAAATTGAAAATAATGCTTCTGGCATAAACGCATTTTCTCAAATATTCTGTAAAGAAATTTTGAGTCCTTAAACCTGCCTAATGTTTTTTTTGAAAATTGAACAATCGCTTTTCCTTCCAACTTTGACTTCGTGGTGATGTGGAGTATTTTTAATTTTTACAAGTAATAATAGTGAATGTGTTATTTCTCTTTGTATATCTGTGTGTGTTAGCAGGCAACAGGAAAGGTTTAACAATATTTATTAAATATTACAAAGATATACTTTAGAAAGTAATTATAAGCGCCTACAACAACTTTTAGAACTTTTAATTAGTATTGTAATTAATTAAAAATAATTTAGGTACATGGTGAGCAATATATGTGTAATAAAACGGTTTTAATATCAGTGGTAATTTGATGTTTAAAAATGATTGGTTGACGTTATCATGGATGCGATATTACGTGTAAGTTATTAAAATGAAAAATTAATGCTTATATGTAAATTATTTAATGGAGAATTGGTATGTATAAATGATATACTCGGTAAACGAGCTTATCTCCAAAGGTGGCTATTTATAAAAAAAATCATTGAAATTTCAGATTTAGAACTAGGAACTACAACTCTCTCTCTGCTATTGCATTCGGCTGGAAGTGAAGAATTATGGTAGCCATAGAAATAGTAAATAAACTTCGTATAACAGAAGCAAACCAGAACCACACAAAAGCAAAGTGTTTTTTTTAAAATCCAGTTTCAGAGATTGCGGTTTAATTTTATAATAAATTCAAATAAAATGAATAAAGTAGGAGTATAGGTCAAACGATTCGATTGCTTCAATCTATTTTAGTATTCAGAATCTTTTTTAATTTTTGGTAAATAAACAATGACCAAATTACAAAACAATGTATAACTGAAATAATTAGATGTACTGGGAACATTTTTAACAAGTTTCATACCAATCCCTTTTAATTAAAGTTCATTGTTTTCCGAATTTAATTTCTATCTATAGCAAAAATGAATATGAGCGTGTATCTGTGTATGTTCTAGAGCTCTATAAACCAAATCTTCAAATCTAGAGTTACCAAATTTCTGTACTTTGGATGTTGGAAAAATGTATCTCCTAGTGATGCTTTTGTAATTTTAACAAACTGGAAAATAAGCTAAATTTAGTTTTTTTATTCACAATTTTAAAAATATACTTTTCCAAAACACCGTTTTAATGTACAAAAAATATTTTCTTCAATGAAATAAATTTTAAAAAAATCTAGTATATAAATTCTAGACTCAATAATTTTAGATTCATTCTAGTCAAAAATCTTTAGTTCTATATTTAATTACCTTTTTTACATATTTTTAAATATATTTCACAAAAAAAAATATATTTTCATTGTTGTAAATGAAACCGAAATCATTTCCATTATTTTATCAAATATATGATTGTTAAAAGTTTAGTAAAGAAAGTTGTATATCCATGTAGTGTTTAGAGGACTAATAGGAAGTTCCATTGCCGCTAAATTAAGAAGATAGATAAACTCAGCAATATATCTCTATGATGTCTTACAACTGTTCTCCATTATAAAAATTCATGAGGACAATAAACAGAGCTAATGTAAAAATATTAGAACAGCACGACCTTAATTTCTGACAATTTGATGAAATTAGGGGAAGTTATATTTATACAATATAAATAAAATTAAATATAATTCCGAAATATATATTCGAACAGACGGACTTCCTTTGGACAAATTTTAATAAATATTTAAGATATATTTACTCAATATATCTTAAAGTTTTGTGTAAGGACCGTTTTCCAAATTTCAAACGTATAGCTCAAAACGTTTTTCACTTTGCCACAGACAGATGTTGATATTTAAAAGAAAATGGGTTTTAGAACTCAGGGGGTCTTGGAGATTCGTCAAAATTTTGAATACGAATTTTTTGACTGTTACTGTACTTTATACTACGTAAACGAGAAAGAAAAAATTGCAAGGTCGCTATGTTAAACATTTGGTCATTATTTTTATCTCCGACTGAATTATATTCAAATTGCCCAATGAAAACATCAAATGCTGTAAGGTTTAAAAATTATGAATAAAATTTGTTCTGTAATAATTTGAAGCTTGTGAAATAATGTATTAACTTAAATAATAAAAAAATATAAACTTTTCGGGTTTTTATTTATTATTTTCTTTTATATCTAAATAGGAAATCAGGATTGTTGAAGTAATTTATTTATTAAAGAATATTTATTTATTACAAGGTATATTTTTAGAAATAAAACTATTATTTAATAAATTTACAAAGAAATTAATAATATGCTTTATTGATAATGCATATTAACGAATTATATTTAAATATATTTTTAATTAGCCAATTTTAGTAATGAACATTTTTTCCGAGTAGTGATTAACTTGTTATTATTGGCCTTGTTTTATTCCTATAAAATCTTTTATGTGCTATTTGGATGTCGAAGTCACATTAAATAAAGTATTTAAAAGCATAGAATTTTTATAGCTGAGTTATTTAAACAGCCTTAATCTTGTTCTATTTATTATTTAAATCAACTTGCCGAATACAAATATTTTCAATAATATCATAATGCTATTAAAAACAAAACTTCTCGGGTTGCCATGCACCTAATTGCATTTCGGCTATTACAATGCGCTTCCTTTAGTTTCTTATTCCTTATTATAATTTTATAGACAATAAACACTCCTTCTTCAGCTTTTAGCACTAAAAGAAACAATAAAAGCAAGTTGAATTTTATTTCAATATTAAAATATCTAGTTGAAAATTATGCGAAAATATATTTAAAAAAATGTTGATGTTCTGAAAAGAATTACTCAATTAAAATCTGATATTAATATATATATATATATATATATATATATATATATATATATATATATATATATATATATATATATATATATATAATTTTCAATTCTAAAAAATACGGTAACATTTTTTTATGTAATGAAATCAATATATCATAGTGAATTGCCAAAATTCCATATGTCTTTTTATTATCACAATTTTTTAAAAAGTTTCAAATTCCTCATTTATTTTCACCAAAATGTATCTGCTCGTTCTTCAGAGGAATTTATAGTTCAGATTGTAAATCTATTAGAGTTTGAAGACGCGCACTTGTCCCTTTCTTTTGACATCTAAAGAGAGCGAAATTAAATATTCAAAAATTTTAATTAAAGCATAAACAGCAATTACGACATATTGTTAAACAACAATTATAATGGTCAGATTTAAGTTGTTGCAACTTTAAAATATTTTTTTTTAATTTCCGAACTTTTATTTAATTTATTCAGATTATTTTTCGTATAAAATTGAATTGTTCTACTTTATTTGTGTTTCTTGGAATAAAGATTGCATTATATAATTTTCTTTTACCAACAAATCATACTCTTTTTTGAAATAGATTATATTCTCTTACATTTCCATTCTTTAAGAAATAGTAAGATAAGAGACTAGGAACTTTAGTTTTCATTTTCGATATAAATAGAATTATTTCTGAAATTTTATGACTTAGTGAAGGAATATCCTATGATTGATTTTCATGCACTCAAAGATTTAAAATTACCATTTCTTTCTAAATTACTAATATGTTTTTTTTTCATTAATTTTCTACGTAAAAGCATCCTTCAGAATTATTTTGAATCTTAGTCTATTTTCCAATTGAAAGTCCATTGTCTTTTCTTATTTTAAAATTTCAAAAAATAAGCAATGGATTGTGAACGAAAGACTTAATATTTCCAAAATTCCACAACTTGAACTAATAAATTTATTATGGGTTTTAATAGGGCCCAGATGGAACATTTTCATACCAAAAAATCATATTCTCCAAGAATGACTAAGATAAATGTTGAAAATATTTTTAATTTATATGTGTTAAAAAAATTACACAGTTCTTTATCATAAATAGACAAATGGCCTTAAGCTCATATAATATTTTTCGCTTTCATTTGTATTTTTATTTAAAATTTGCAAAGATAAATAAATTGAAAATATATTTTATAATCGATTATATGTTATATGACAGAAATTTAAAATTGCATTAAAATAAAATTTTATTAATAAAATTCTTTATACTCTGAATATAATTATTGTTTATATTCTTACGCCCTGATTTGGATCATCGTTATTGTCTGCGTTATCCACTGTTTTAAAATGCATTAAAACTTTCAGAATTAACGAATTCAAAAAGGGAGGTGCAACAGTTCCAATTTAAGTATTGTCTTAGCCATTTAATCTGTATTAGAAATTACGAGATTCGGTTAAATATAATTTTAATTTCTTTCAAAACAGAGGCGCTATCCAACTAATAAAAAAAAACCCACATCATATCAATCTTACCATTTGATTTAATAATTCACCCTATAAGTGAATTAAGACATGCACAGTTTCAATACGTTTGTTCACTGCCTTAAGAAATATCTGAAGAAATATTTAAATTGCTCCTTATATAATAAAAGTTTAAGTGCGTTGACCGGATGACATAAATATGTTTTTTTATTTTCGAATGCATTGGAATGATTTATTTATGCTTTCAATTGTATTTATCCCATAAAGGTGGTAAATCACCCAAAAACAGTCGTCACAGATATCATGCTAGTTTATTAACAAAATTTACCGATTGCATGTATTTGGCAAAAATACGATTAATACCCAAGTGCTGTTTCAGTTAAATGATGTCTTTAGATTATTACTTTTAAGAAAAAAATTATTTTTAAAATGCTTTCTGATAATTTCTTCCTGTCTTCAGAACTCATTACAGAGAAAAAGAGTTTAAATGCTCATTAAAATCTCTAAACGCATATTTTTTATATCTTTGTTACAAGTTATTATGTGCTTACTAAAAGAAATGACAGACTCATGTTTTTTCGTGCATATTTATTATACACCAACAATATACAAATATACGTTGTGAAACGTAAATATATACATAAAGTAATTTTTTCAATTTTTTAACATTTTTTTTCATTTATAATTTATATTTTAATTTTTTTTCGAAATTTCAATTTGTATTTTAAGCTTTTTTAATTTCTTTTTAATTTTAAGTTTTGTTATTTTTATGAACTTATTTAAGTACATTTTATAAATTTTTATTAATTCTTATTTTTAATATTTTTAAATTTTAATTCTTATGCATTTTATAAAATTTTCTTAAAATATTATATAAATTACGAAACAAAAATATTTACAAATATACAAACATATTTACAAAAATATTCATAGATATACAAATAATATTTACATATATACAAAGCTATTTACAAATATTTACACATATACAGACATATTTACATATTTACAAATATTTACATATATACAGACATATTTACATATTTACAAATATTTACATATTTACAAATATTTACATATATACAATCATATTTACATATTTACAAATATTTACATATATACAATCATATTTACATATTTACAAATATTTACATATATTTACATATATACAATCATATTTACAGATATTTACACTATATACACTATTTACAATCAACTGTCTTAGCGTAACGTAGCTGCTGAAATTTTTTTTTGTCCGTTTCATTTTTTTTTTTTTTTTTTTTTTTTGCTGCTTCTGTGACTCTGGTAGGAGCTGTTGAATGTTTTGATGGTGATTTTTGCAGATTTCAATCCTGAATGAATAAAATTTTTAATTTTGAGGTTCTTGTAAAAAAATAATTCTGCTGATTATTTTTTAATTTTTTTTTTTACTTCTTTTCTCTGAATCGATGATAATTTTTCTCATAATTTTGCCGATGTTGAAGTCCGAAATCTCTGCAGTTCTCTGTTCATCAAACAATCTATTGTAGCTGATCTGTAGTCTATTAAATCTGACTGTTTTTCTTTTTCTTGAATTTTTTCAGTCGGTGGTGAGTTTTCTTCAATATTCTGGGCAATTTTGTTTTCAATCTGTTCCTTTCTGTTGCTGTTCTTGAACTGTCTGTCTATTGCTATTAAAATGGCCAAGAAATATATTGTATCGAAATAGCTGAAGAAAAAGAATCTGATGGCATACCAGATCCACAGAAGCAGCAGCATCTTTACTAGAGTTTTTTCATCCATTTTTATAAATTTTGTTGATAATAATGCAAGTGAGATAAATTTGGAAATGAAATGAGAAAAACTACGTTGTGAACACGTCAATGTATATTTACATTTTGATTTCTTTTCATTTTTCTAAAACCAACAATAGCTAATCTGGAACAGTGCATTTCAGTTAAATAATTGAAACAATTAGAAACTACTTTTGGTCATTAACAGGTCAGTCCCTTTTATAGGATTTTAACTGTTTCAATGATTGTTCTCTTCTCTGCTCGGAAAAGTATTATTCCCTATTTAAACAATGTCTGTAATGATAATAGAAATATGTCGTATGATATACCATATTAAAATTGTATTAAAACTATTTTCTTATTAATAAGATATATATTATAAATAAAAATGGTTTTATCTTAATAATTTCTGAAATTTTCAAATCATGAAAAATGTATCCCTTATTCCTTTGGTCAGTGGAAATCGAGGACCAAATGTGTCCTTATTTCCTTTGTTTCATTCGTATTAAAATCTGGCACTTGGATCTACGTTTTTATAAAATATTACATAATTATACATGAAAAATGTATTTCTTATTCCTTTGGACAGTGGAAATCGAGGACCAAATGTGTCCTTCTATCCTTTGTTTCATTCGTATTAAAATCTGGCACTTGGATTTACGTGTTTATAGAATATCACATAATTATACATGAAAAAATTATTTCTTATTCCTTTGGACAGTGGAAATCGAGGACCAAATGTGTTCTTCTTTCCTTTGTTTCATTCGTATTAAAATCTGGCACTTGGAACTACGTGTTTATAGAATATCACATAATTAAATGTAATTCTTACCAAATTCAATTTTTTCAGTGACTACAGATGCGGTAATTATATCATTATTTCGTGTCACCAGATTTTCACCTCATTTTTGACATTTGATTTTAAATTCCTATTAATACCACTAATAAAAAAATGCTTTTCTGTGGGACTATGTAGGAGTTTTTCAAATCATGGAACATTGACACTTAATTTCGTTGGATTTTAGAAATGAATGACACAACTGAAATGTTTTTTCTTTGATTAATTCGAATTAAAATTTTGGATTTAAACAGTGGTTTTGTGCAAATATCACAAATAAAAATTCATATATTACAACATTAAATCGCAAGCATCAATGAAAACATATGCGGAAATTATTGCTTACTTTATAGCTTCACAGGAAAAGATCGCCAGGGTGTCCTGCTACTTATGACATTTCATTTTAAATTTACAAAAGAAATTTACATAATTTGGATACAGTTTTAAATCTTTTAAGATACATCAATATTATAATATTTTTACCATACACATGATTTGTTGCGATGGAAAGTACCGCTTCTCGTAAACTGCTATCAAAAATTGTAACAAACATTAGAATTGTACATGTGTTTCAACTGAACTTTTACAGTGAATTTCAATTTAGCTTATATTTCTCATGAGAAATTCCATTCTTATATCTATCGAGGTTCAGCTGCTGTTGTTTTGTATAACAGACATGTTTAATAATTTTAAAAACTTTTCATTTAACCAAAACTTAGAACTTTAATTTTTGTGATGTTTTTTATCAATTGATGGCTCCTTCTTGTAAGAAGAGGAATAAAAAAGTGAATCTTACATAATATTCCTTCCGAGAAAAATTAATTTCAACTAAAGATAAATGATTTCAATAATTTACAATATTTAATGAATGTTAAAATCTAGGATTAATTTATGATTGAAAGATCTATTAAAATGAGATGGATATTAAGTAATATTTACACAGAAATAAGGTAAACAATAAATATTTGCAATAAATAATTATTTTTATAATCCATCTCCAAAAATAGATGATTGCAATTTTATATAGTGTTAGATCGTTGTAATAGAATTTAGATTTCAAATTTTACTTCGTTTAAGAAGTAAAGAGAGTTTTCTTATTGTATTTTGAAATAGAGAGGCTTTTTTATTACGTTATTTCGAAATATCCAGAATCCTTCCATGAATTCTACAGAAATAAACCCAACAAAGGTTGTATAAACGATGTTCTATTGTACTATGAACAATAATCCCAATATTGGATAGTGAACAGTACCCCCAATATTGTACAGGGGACAGTAGCTCCAAAACTGCAAATATATAAAAACAATACAAATTTTTGAATTAAAGCTTTTAATTTTTCTATTGTATCTTCATATGTAAATTTTGAGATTGAAATTTGAAATACCTGCAACTCAAATATTTAGTCCTAACTTAATCACGCTGCAAGTAACAGATATAAAACATTATCTGAGCTGTTATTCTGCAAAAATAATTTAATCAAACGGCGAGGAAAGTTTAAATTTCAATAATATTAGACATAAGAAAATCAGATATTCGATGCATTAAAACGATATTGTCAAACAAAGATTCCATTTTTATACGGTTCGTTATTGAAAAGAAAAGCTACGAATTCTTTGAGATCATACCTCTTTTGTCAAACATATTTTGATTTTGTGCTTCTTTCCTTTGATAATTCATAAACGTAGAGGAACAACTGTATATAATTCAACAACATTAATCATAGAAAATATTGATATTTGAAGTATTGAAATAGGTCTTTAAATCTTCCATAACTGAAAGTGTAAAGATTGATTTTTTTTTATCCCATATGTCTATTGTTGAACGAGTTTCATTTCAAGCCCTACTTCCACCGATAATTCATGAAAGGGGAGGTACATTTGTTTCTAGTACTGCTGCATTAATATAGGGAATATGGATATTTGACGCATCGATATCTATTGTTATGTAGCACTTCATAACTGAAAGAGCAAAACTACAATTATTTTAATTAATGTTTCATATCGAGGTTTATTTTTTTCTCTAATATTTCACCTCCCGTCGGGGCACCTCGAAATGAGGATGAGAAGTTTCCAGCATGGTGATTGCTTCTCGCCACCATGGAAGGTACAAGAAAAGGTGGGGTCTATCTCTTCCCATCGTTGGTGGGACGTACTTTCTTAGGGAAGGGTTGATCCATGGCTGTTGATGGCCCTTAGGACTCAATCACAGTTCTTGCCAGTGTTGCTGTTGCATTGGTAAGTTCATTCAATTATTTTATCCGGGTGTCTTCGGGGAGGTCGGAGGGTCAGTGATATGACTTTTCCTGATAATTAATGCATGTGAAAATACAAGAAAGAGTTTGATTTCCCCATATCGGAAAGAGTAAATTGCCTCATGGTTAGTGCAGAATTTATTAAATAGAATCGTATATTCTGCACCTGATGATAAAAAAAAAGTTTTAAAAAAATTATTTTGAAAGAACATTTTTTCTAAAACATTTAATTGGTTTTTTTCTCTTCAAATTTAAGTGCATAGTAAAATTTATCATCTATCCATTAAATTATTTTCACGCCATTATGTTATATTATTTTAGCAAGAAAATTAAAATCATAAACATATCTATCATAAGTTGAGCTTAAACCTTTTATGATTTAAGTTAACTAAATGCTAAACATTTCCAATTTATCATGAAAAAATTGAGATAGATTTACATTTAATCTAATAGATTTACATTTAATTATTGTTTTTCATACAATAAGTTCCAATTCATCCTAAAAGCAATTCATAAAAAAAATTAGCTTTTGACACATTGAAAGATAATTTGTCTGAAATACGGTGAGAATGATGCAGTGAATGCTGCTCTTTAAAAATAATGACAAGTGTTCCGGAAAGACTAAATGATCTCATTAGAAGCACGCAAAGCACAAGAGTCTTTAGAAGCAGGGATAATAATAGTATTTACTTTTTTTCTGCAAAAGATTATCGGACGAGATGAAGGATTAATTATTAATTAATTAATGAAAAATATTGTGGACGCTTCTGCCTTTATTAATAGTGTTCTTTTGTGAATTCCAGCAAGTTTTTGCTAGCCGAAAAATTAACAAAAAATTAGAACTTATTAATGTTTTTATACAAGTGAAATTCTTACCAGAATAAAGCACTAAAATATTACAGCTTTTATAGCTACCTATAGTAAAGGATGATTTTTACATTCTTTAAATATTGGTGTAAATGCAATTATTTAAATATTTAGAAAAATAATAAATATTTAAAAGAAATTTCTAGTTTTATTGTGAACTCATATCAATTAATTTGTTCCTGAAATATATTTTGTATAAAAATTTTATAGCAAATTATATAAAAACATAAAAATTTAGTCTCAATTAATATGGAACATATGTTATCTGTTAATATAAATGTTTTATTAAAAACGTGAAAATAATTAAAATAACAACATTCGTTTTATTTACTGTATGAAATCTTCAGATGATTTCTAGTGCAGAAATTATGATTGTAAAATGTGTTATTATTTTTGCTAAATGAAAATTATTATAACTAAAACCCGAATCTTTTAAAGCCTAGAGAGATGTTTCCAACCAAGATTGGTTTTCTACCTTTTTTTAAAGAAAGAAAACACCTTTAAATAATTTAATATAGTTATGCATTGATTCTTTAAAATGTATGGAAAAATTGGAAGCCCAAGAAAAAACAAACATGCGAAAGTAAATGAGTAGAAAAAATATTTTAAAATAAGTTTTTGCATGCTGCATCATTTAAAAAAAAAGTTAATTTTTTTTCGGCATATTACTCAGTTTCTTTTTTTAAGTAAAAATATCTTTGACGTGTGTTAACTTAGAACTGCGATTAAAGAATATGTTGCAATATAAAGTCAATCTTTTTCTTCAATTCGTGGCTCAGTTAAAGTAATTCGATAAAATCATGGTAGATTTCATCAGCATTCAGATTTCATGCTCTAAATTATTGTCTTCCTTCAACTAATCATACATTACTTCCTTATGAACATTTTCAGGTTCATCATGTATTCTGAAGCATTTGATGGTCGCGGTGGCCTGGTGGTAAGGTCTCGGCTTCGGAACCGGAGGGTTTCAGGTTCGAGACCCGATTCCACCGAAGAACCGTCGTGTAAGGGAGTCTGTTGCACGTTAAATCCGTCATGACCAAACGTCCTCCCGCTGGTGTGGTGTGGTGTGGAGAGGGGGTGCCAGCTCAGATGTCGTCCTCGTCATCTGACCGCGGTTCAAAATTACGAGGTCCGTCCCAAAATATAGCAATAGTGTTGCTTCAAACGGGACGTTAATATAACTAAACTAAACTAATCTGAAGTATTTGAGATTGCACTATTTCATTAACATTTCTTTTAAATCAATAAATTCCGCATCTCTTTCCACTTTCAAAAACCTTTGCATAAATAAATGGATTGTTGGATGAGTACAAGAACCAGAAAAAGCTATACTGCCCCAAACATATGGTAATGAGAAAACTAAAATTAAATAAAAAGTCCAAAGAGCGTACAATAAAACAAAAGATGCATAAAGTCCAATTATAAATTTGTAAAACAATATTGTGAGGCGTTTGACAATAAATAATATGGAGTTTTAAATAAAGTAGTAAAAATCAGTTTCTTATTTTTTTAAAAAAACATTTTAATGTTTTTAGGTAGATTTTGCTTAAATGAGATGATCTGACAGAATTTCAAGCAGAAACAATCTCCTAAATAGATTGAAAAATTGTTGGATTAATCCACGTATAAACTATTTTAGATCACCGCGTAACTATGGTTTCTGTTAAAAGTTGTCACATTTCAAGTAGTAAAAATATTAACATCTTCAAATTTTTAATGTTGTAAAAAGGTTTATAATAGTTCCTGCATTCAAGAAACGAAACGAAAGAAATTCCCACGAAATTTTATAAGTCAGGAACTATTTGATCCCCCCCCCCCCATTAAAATGTGGCAGACTACCTGAACAATGCTTTGTAATAAAGCTTAATTAAGTTTTAGTTTGATGGTTAAGTCAATTCATCCCATTTTTCAGAGAAATACAGTATAACAAGAGACTAATAATTCGTTTATTCTGCTTGCTAACCTTGTTCTTATTCAAAATTAAATAAAAATAATAATGTGAACATTTTTGTTTTGGTACATTGAATAAATTTTACCTGAAAGAATAACCGTAAAAAATTTATATGTATCAATTGATAGGTTTCACTTCAAAATGTTTTCCTACCTCTTGTGCTATAATGAACTTTTAATTAATAAAAATATACATCAAGAAAGCTTTTAGAGATTCTTAAAATTTGTCAACTACTCTGAAATACTTCAGTTGTTTATTTAATAACTTTCTTCTTAAACAAAATATAACTTTGGCTAAAATTGCAAAAGATTTTCTTTATTAGAAAGAAATATTGTCTCTTAAAAAATGTTAGGTATCATAGAAAAATGTTCCAAAACACTTAACTTCATTATTTTTATAGATTTGATTTACACGGAAAATAAAATGCAATTTAATTTTGTATTTTGAAGACTTTTGATATATTAACGAAATTAGGATTTATTCACTGAATTAAATTCTCTGGATTTTTTTTTTATTGCGAGACATTATTCTTTATGCTGTATAGCAATTTCAACAGATTGCGTAATACAATTTTATCTCTTAGTTTTATTATGTTAAAAATCCCTTAAAAGTTTTATTTTTTGTGAAAATAATACTTCAGAAATTTGGATATGGTCATAAGTAAGAAGGCACTTCCCAAGATATTTGGCGTACGTTATTTTTAAGAAGAATTTAAGAGGATCTCCTGTGACAAAAGTAATTGAAATAGTTTTTCAAAAATGTTTCGATTGCAAATAAATAAATGAATGAATGTGCATGCATCGCAGAATCCTGAATTCAAAATATGCAAATATTTAACATGGCGACGAATATTAAAATAGAAATATTAAAGAAAAATATTACGATTTGCATTCATACAAAGACATCGCACCAGTGAACGTTAAAGATTATTCTATGTGTGGCATATCGTTTATCATTTATTCTGCTAGTTATTTTTTTCATAAACAACTTATTATAGGAATAATTGGCGACATAAAATAATGATGCTTAATTTTTATGTTTCTTTCATTCGCTAAGGAATATCATATAATTTATCGAAAGTCGAAAATGCAGAAAACAGATTTTTATACTCGAGAAATTTCCTCTTAATCCTTTCGGAATGCCCATAAAGCAATTTTTTCAATATTGTAGAAATTTAAGTAATTTATGATATATAAAAAAATCAAGAATATAAAAAATCAAATCTCATCTAATATATGATTCGTCCAATTTTCTTTTTTTTTAAATCTACAAAATTCCTGGAACTTACTTCATAAAAGAATTTATTCAATGTATCCTATTTTTGTTCCTAAAAAAATGTATTTTTTTTAAAGTAATAAACTCAGTAAAGATGTGCTTTTGAATCATGAGATGTTTAAAAAAACTTTTTGGAATTTAGAAAAAACAAACAAACAAAAAAAAACAATGTAGAATAGATTATCAAGATTTACTTCAGCGCTTAGTAGGAATATAAGATAGAAATTTCTTATTTTTTCTAAAATATTTCCAGATCCCTCAGAATGTCAATAAGCATATGCATATTTGGTCATGTACCCGTGAGTCGTTTGTTTGTAGTTTTCTGTATACATCGAGATAATTTTCTCACTAAATTTTATAAATAATTTATATTTGCCTTTTATTCAGTGTTTTAAAGAATGTGGAAAATTTAAATGAATTAAATCTATCCGATACATCAATTTTTATTTGATTAGTAAGTGACGATAAATCAATAAAATATTGAAATTTATGCATTTTAAATTGAAGATATTTTAAAATGTAAATTTCGATAAATAGTGTATAAAAGTTATAAATTATAATAAATCATCTAGAGAAAGATATACTCAGCGACAAATCAATTAATGAAATAATATGTGATTAAGGGTTCAATTTTTTGTCTTACCATTTGCAAAACACATTTTAAAATTCTGAAATGTTCAAAAATAGAATTTTAATCATTGCACACGCAAATTTACAAAGTTAAATGATTATTGGAAGCAAGAAATAAAGCATAACAGACAAAAAGCACTAAAAAACGTAATACCACCACCGTGAAATAGGATAATATTCCAGCGTTATTTATTTTTTATGGTTCTTTTGGTATTAGTAAAGATTATTCATTCATCTACTTTGATCTAACGATATATGAATTGAATATCAAATGTTAGATAGAAAGAGGACTTTTTACATTCTGTAAAATTTAGCACTTATGCATTATGGAAATAGCGCGAAGACTCCAATTGACATTATTCGAATTAACAGGTATCACATGAATGCATGATAGAAAACCGTTAATTACCATCACATCATTGGTACCATATGAATGCGTGACATAAAACCTTAATTATCATCACATCATTGGTACCATATGAATGCGTGACATAAAACCTTTAATTATCATCACATCATTGGTACCATATGAATGCGTGACATAAAACCGTTAATTATCATCACATCATTGGTATCACATGAATGCGACAACTACTTTATTCATAAACTCATATATTTCGGCATGTGATGGAAAAGTATGTGATGTCCATTTGAGCTTGGAGAATTTTGATGGTTAAAGTCGGTCCTAGTAGCTGGAGAAGGATCCTTTACCTTCAGGATTATGTATCGCTTTCAGAAATGTCAGAATGACGGAATCCATTGTGTGTGGTCTTAGAGATAGAAAGATCTCTACTTTATTCAATGTTCTTGCCATCTTAATAGTTGCTTTGAAATGGTAACAAGAAATTTTGAAATTTAGTTGGTTGAAATTTGAAGTATTTCAGAATATTATTCAATAATTCAAACTATTATTGAGAACTCGAAATCAAATATCAACAATGTTATTTCAGAATGCCGCATATCAAATTTGCTCGAAAATTATGATTATGTAAAAGAGCCCAGAAACTTGCATTGAATTTTGTATAAACTAGCTACATTATCTCAGACAAGAGGTAATCTTCCGATATGACTCATTACATCAAAATTTTTGTTTTGCTATGTGTAGATTTTGACATGGCGAATTTTAATATAAAAATGAAGGTATGTATATCCTCTACAATGCAAAATGTTTTACTTGAATTTCAGAGAATTTTAATTGTTGACCTGTTCGTTGAATTTCTATTTTTGAGGATTTATAATTGTTTAAGTTCGAATACGTAGCTTGATGTTATAATACATTTAAAGCAACAAACGATAATAATTGAAATATTTTAAGAGAAGTAAAAATGTAAGTATGATTAAAAATGAAATACAACTCAAACGAGTATTTTAAAACATATTGAAAGAAAGAAAAGCGTTTTATATTGGATAGAGAATTTTTGATTCTTATAAAAACATACCATTAGAAACAACATAAAATATCATGATATACATTAAATGAATTTTCCAGTATTTCTAATAATATCAAAAGTTTTAAAGAACAACGTTCTAATTTAAATCATCATCGAAATATTATATTTTAGGCGATTACTATTTTGAGAAAGTGACTACTTAAAAACATCTGTGTATTCATTACATATTTTATGTATTAAATTATATAAGTTCGACATTTGATAAATTTAAATCATACGTACGAATTGAAAAGATGCTAACTTATATTGTGCTAACATCCACAATTCCATTGTTATATTTGTTGAAACATTATTCGCCATGAAATTGGCTGTTCAAATTTGTTAATAAGACTATTATTTTTTATTTTTATTTATTGATATTACATGCTAGTAATTAACTGACGATAGGACTCTATTATTATGATGAGTTGATGAACGAAATCTTTAGCGACATTACATGAAATAATCATATATCCGTCCCATTTGTAAATAGTGGGCAATTTACGAATTATAATAATTCTTCAAAATTCCAGTTCGGGTATTTAAAGATAAACATTTTCTTATTTAAATGCCGTTCTCGAATTCAAATCATTTATCAAAATAAACAACACACTGTTTGACATTTTAGTTGGGTGTTTTATTCATATAATATTTTATCCATTGTTTCCAGTCAGTTTTGTGAAAATGTCTGGTATTAAAACAAGTAATCCTGCAGAAACGGATTTTCGAATGTTATTTAAGCAATAACGTTTAAATAAACTGATCATCATTCACAAAATTTTGAGGGGGGCTTTTAATCCGTGTCAAGCAGCTAATACGGCAAATAGCTAAAATGCAGTAATCTGAACTGTTTGTAAACTTGCTCTACCAATACTTAATTTATTAATTGTTGCTTTCGTTTGTATGTTGCTTTGTGTAGATACTTAATGAGATGATGAATTATTGTAGGTCTCCTTTTAACTGCTGTGAATCAGCCATTATTGTGACAAATTATGCTTTAATAAATTAAAATCGAGAATTCGTAATATCGCTTGCGAGATTCATTCTATGGATGAAACAATTTATTAAATACGAATACAAGCAGATCCCGTTCATCTTTAAGTGAGATGAATACTAAAAGACATATCCAATGAAAATGCATTGTTTTAGGCTTGTGTTGGATTTGGACATTGGAAAATGTAAAATTATAGCTTAACTATATATGAAAAGCAATGCATATCTATTATTAAAGACGGGATTTGCAATTAAAATTTTAATATTAATAACTATCAATTTCGAAAAAAAATTGACTTAACTATTCTTTAATAATTTGTTATATAATAGTTACTAATAAAATAGATATGATTAATTATAAATGTTTTGAAAGAAGATTCTATTTTATACAATCTATTTTATAAATTCAATTGCAAATTTCTTTGCAATTGAATTTATAAAATAAAACGCTTCCATTTCATTCCGTATCGTCAATTTTGAAAAGCAAATTAAAATTTAATAAACATACTTTTTGCTTACCGAAATGACACAAATTTAATAAAATAAAGTAATGACTATAAAAATATAATATTGAAATATTATAAATTGTATAAGATATGATATATTTTATCATAAAAATCATATTTTTTATTCAAGAAAATTTATTATAATATCTTCGATCTTGAATTAAATGTAATTATGAATATTAAATTATAATAATAAGGCATAATTTAAAATTTGAAAACATATAAAACATAGAGGAGATGATAATACTTTACAGTACACTAAAACCTCGGTTTCTTCTATGCCTCTATGTGTTTAATAACGATTTTAATTGATTTAACTAATTATTGAGACATTATGCTTTCAACCATTCTGCATTCATTCTTACAGTTAGTTTACTATCTATGCAATCCCGAATTCTGAATAATATATATTTCAGTTTGAAGTAATATACACAAAATATACTTTGCATAATTCATTAGAAAAATGCTCTGGTAGATATTTTCAAAATTGTACAATCTTTCATCTTCGCCCGCACGCAATTTCTAATAATATGATCCGACGTTTCTTCTTTGTCGATCATTCTAAGTTAATCGGCCATTATCACTATCAAAACAATTAGCGTGTCTAATAATATTTTGTTCTTTTTTTTATTTGTTTTAATTTAGAAAAATATTAGTATCTGAACAAAGTCACATGGATTTCTATTGTTCTTTTATTAATCGGTATCTTATTCTTCTAAATAACAGGGCACTTTTCCCAACAGTTAATTAATTCTTCTTGTAAATACTCTTGCTTTTCCTTTATAATGTTCAATATGGGTAAAAAGAAATATGATCAATAAACGTAAGTATTCTACCACTCAGACATTCTATAAATTGCTGCATTTCACCATTATGAAGTCAAATCGCTGTCTCCTTGAAATACCATTGCCAAATTAGATTAAAATTGATAACACCAAATTTCATGATCCGCATGTTTGATCTTTCTATTATAAACGGTTGAAAGATGATCAGTTAAGTGAAACCAATGAGTAAAGAATCAACATTCAAGGATAGACAATGAAGCAAGTATTTTTATCTAATATCTATGAATTATTCATAACAGATTATTATGAAAATGAACCATTTTCGCTTCTTCCATTACTTTAATGGAAGAAACATCTAACGAATTGCGATTAATTTGGGAAATGAATCATAATTTAGAAATAAAGATGATAGTAAAATAAGAATTCAAGTAATATAACTTAATAATGATGTTATTCGGATTAATGCAGTTTATATTTAATTTCAGATAAACAAAAAAAAACGTAAATTGCCATAATCCTTTGAAAGAAAGTAGTATTTTGGATTTGGAATTGATGTCTATAGCTAATGTTTTGATTTCATAAATTTAAAATTTGTTTGTCAAAAATTTAAGTTTATCCTATTTTCTTTTTTTAAAATTATTGTATAAATTATTATAGTAGGAAAGATAAAAATTGAATTCCATAGTTTTAAATACATATTTATAATAAATAACAATTAGGATAATACACAATAATTTTTGCTGATTTCTACAATTATTAATTGCAAAAGATTTTAACTATAAAAAATGCATTCAATGCATTCGAATTTATTTATTGAATTAAATTGTAAGCAAAGAAAGATTCGCTGTAGTCACCTCGTAGAATTTTTTTTGAGAAAAAAATGCTTCAACTTTCTTATCATAGAAGGAGTGTCTAGAGAAAATACTTGAGTGCATTTCAAATCTTTCCATTTCACGCACTCTTTCTCTTTCTCTTCCCATTCGCGTAGATTGAAGACCCTTTCTGATTGGCGCAATAGAAATTATAAAGTCTTTGATAGCCACTAATCCATGTAATGTCAATGATTTCCACATTAATAATTGATTTGGGGTGGGACGATTTACAGCATTACGATTTACAGATTTACGATTACGCACGCATTGATAATCATTTATGGGATTTAAATTACCTTAAGTGCTCCATCTTATATATGAGGGTGGACAGAAAAGTTTCCGGCCTAACAAGGGAATTAAAATAAATCAGTTTAATGATTGCTTTATTTTTTAAAGTAGTTCTCTTCCAAAGATATACACTTGCTCCATCGGTGCGGCATTGCTTGGATTCTTTCTCTGTAAGAGCTTTCGTCTAAGGCCTTAAAGTAGACATTCGTCGCTGACATGACTTGGTTTTCCGAAGTCATCTCAGCGACGGAGAAGAGGCTGTAGTCCGACGGGGCCACATCTGGAGAATAGAGTGCATGAGGAAGAATTTCAAACTTCAATTCATAAAATTCTACCATCACAATGACATCCTTGTGGACAGGAGCATTGTCCTGGTGAAACAGGACTTTCTTCTAGACCAAACCTGGGGGGTTTTTTTCTTTGATTTTGGAATGCAATTTATCCAAAAGATTTGCATAATATTCAGTATTTATGTTTCTCTATAATGGAATATATGGAATATATTTTATGTGGAATTATTACTTACATGGAATATAAGTTTGCTTTCGCATATGTCCAAACTTATATAGCGACATCTTATACATGAGTCTTACCTTAGCAAAAAAAGGAAAATAATACTTTTGGCATAAACGCATTTTCTCAAATATTCCTTAACCTGTCCTTAAACCTGTCTAATGTTTTCAAAATTGAATAATCGCTATTCTTTCCAACTTTGATTTCTGGTTGATGTGGAATATTTTCAATTTTTACAAGTAATAATAGTGAATGCGTTTTTATCTTTGTATGTCTGTATATGTGTATGTTACCAGCAACAAAACAGGTTTACCAAGAGTTATTAAATGTTACAAAGATAAGCTTTAGGAAGTGATTACAAGCGCCTAAGCAACTTTTCGAACTTTTAATTATTAATTAAAGATAATTTAGGTACACAGTGAACAAAATATGTGTAAGTTTTATATTTATAATGAAGCGGTTTTAATATCAGTGGTAATTTGATATTTTGAATATCAGTGGTAATTTGATGTTTTGAATATCAATGGTAATTTGTGGTTTTTGAAAAATATTTTGCGGACTTTATCATGGATGCGATATTTCATGTAAGTAATTAAATGTTAAAATTAAGCGTTATATATAAGTAATTTAATATGTATAAATGATGTTTTCGATGAACCAGCTTATCCCCCAAGGTGGCTTTTTATAGAAAAAATCATTGTAATTTCAGATTTAGAAATAGGAACGACGAGCTTCGCATTACCTACAACTCTCACTTCTATTGTATTCGGCTCGAAGTGAAGAATTAGGAAGGCTATAGAAGTGGAAAAGATTTTCTGTAAACAGAGGCAAACCAGAACAACACAAAAACACAGCGTTATTTTCTTCAAATTTTGGAGATTCTTTTGATAGCAGAAAATTTAAATAAAATTAATAAGGCAGAAATATGGCGCAACGATGCGATCGCTTCAATGTAGAGAATCAGAATCTTTTTGATAAATTAAATTTAATTTGAGAAATTGGAAATATTTGGTAACAAGTTTCAAAGGAATCTCTTTTAAATAATTTTGATTGTTTTCCGAAATTAATCTTTAGTTATAGTAAACATGAATATATTTGTATATCTGTGTGGGTGTTTTGGAGCTCTGAAAGCTAAACTGTTTGATATTCAGTTATCAAATTCGGTACTTAGGAGGTTGAAAATATTAATTTCAAAGCTCTTTTTGTAATTTTAATGTTTGTAATTTTATTAGCATTTTAAAATCTTAGTCGTCCTTAACGCGTCTAACGCGTTCAAGTGGCAAATTCTGCTTTTTAAAACTTTTAAATGTTTAAAACACTTTAAAAATGTTTTCTTGTTTGTGTTTTTATTTTTGTTCTGTGTTTTTATTTTCTTCTAATGCGGCGAAAAACAGAAATTTTCGCGGACAGGAGAGAACGGCGAAAGGGTTAATTAATTAAAAATAAGTTATTTTTTTTCCTTAATTTCCAAAGATATTTCAGCCCCAAACTTTAAAGTACAAAAAAATTGCCTTCAATTATACAAACTTTAAAAATTCTGGTCTATTAAATTCAGTACTTTAAATTGGAGGTTGGAAATTTGGATCTCGAAGCGATGCTTTTTGTAATTTTAACTTTTTAAAAAACAAGCCAAATGTTGTTTCTCCAAATTTTCAAAGATATTCCTGTCTCAAATGGATTTTTACAGAGTTTTTAAATTACAAAAAAAATATTGCCTTCAATGTTGCAAAATTTTAACATTATGGTTTATAAATCTAGACTAAGGAATTTTAGACAGAATCTAGTCAAACATACTTTAGCTCTATATTTAATTAAATTTTACACATAATTTTAAATATATTTCCCAAAAATATTTTCATTGCTGTAAAGGAAATCGATATCATCCTTTCCATTGCTTTATTAAATATGAAATTTTTAAAAGTTAAGGAAGGATACTGTTGAATATTCATATAGTTTAGAGGTTGAATAGGAAATTAAAATACCGCTAAAATTTGAAGATAGATAAACTGGTTATGAAAGCTCTATGATGTCTTACAACTGGTCTTCATTAGAAAAGTTTATTTGTAATTCAAATATGTAAGAATATTAAAAAAGCACGACCTTAATTTTTTTAATAATAAAATTAAATAAATTATTTAAAGTCATGAAATTTTTATTCCTGAGTTATTTAAATAGCCCTTAAACGTGTTCTATTTATTATTTAAATCAACCTGCCGAATACAAATATTTCGCATAATATCATAACGCTATTAAAAACAAAACTTCTCGACTTATTTATTCCGTTTAATTTATTCAGATTATTTTCCGTACAAAATTGAATTTTTCTGATTAATTTGTGTTCCATTCCTTCAGTTTTCAAAAAAAGTAAAAACATTGAGAGCAAGTTGAATTTTAATGCAATATTGAAATATATAGTTGAAAATTATTTGAAATCTATATATATATATATATATATTCCTATTCGCCAAAATATATTTGCTCGTTCTTCAGAGCAATTTGTAGTTAAGATTGCATATGTATTAGAGTTCGAAGACACGCACTTGCCATTTTCTTTTGGCATCTAAAAAGAGTAAAATTAAATATTTAAAATTTTGAATTATTGCATAAACAGCAATTAAGACAATACTTGACAGTTATTATGTTCAGACTTATGTAGCTACAAATTAATATTTTTTTTTAATTCTCGAGATTTTGTTTAATTTATTCAGATTATTTTCCCTACAAAATTGAATTTTTCTGCTTAATTTGTGTTCCATTAAGTAAATATTGCATTATATAATTTGTTTCTACCAATAAGTCATATTCTTTCTTGGCATAGATGCAATGCTCTTGCATTTCCATTGCTCAAGAAAGAGTAAGACTAGAGACAAGCAATTTTAATTTTTGTTTTCGATTTAAATAGAACTATGCTGAATTAAGAGAATAAGATACAATGAAGGAATGTCCTGTAAATGATTTTCATGCACTCAAAAGTTTAAAATAATCATTTTCTCTAAATTACTAATGTCTTTTTTTCATTTATTTCAAACGTATAAGCATCTTTCAGAATTATTTTCTCAAATATTAGCCGATTTCACATCAAAAAATCATATGCACCGAGAAGACTGAGATAAACATCGAAATTAATTTCAATTTATATATTTAAAAAACACAATTCTGGGCATAAATAGACAAGTGGCTTTTAGCTAATATAATATTTTTCACTTTGATACGTATCATAAGTAATATTTGTATTTTTAATTCAAATTTGTAAAGATAAAGAAATTAAATATATATTTTATAGTCGATTATATATTATATGAAGAGAAATTAAAATACTCTATTTGAAAATAAAATTTTATTTAAAAAAATTCTTTATACTGTAAATATTATTATTGTTTATATTCTTACGCCCTTATTTGGATCAATGAATTTGACTGCGTTATCCACGGTTTTAAAATGCATTAAAACTTTCAGAATTAACGAATTCAAGAAGTGAGGTGCAAATGTACCAACTTAAGTATCGTCCTCATCATTTGATCAAAATTCGAAATTACAAGATTCGGTTAGATATAAATTTAATTTCTTTCAAAATGGAGATGCTATCTAATAAAGAAAACATAAATCATAGCAACCTTGCTATTTGATTTAATAATTCATTCTATGAGTGAATGAAGACATGCACTGCTTCAATACGTTTGTTCACTGCCTTAAGAAATATCTGAACAAATATATAAAGAAAATATCTTAAGACATATCTAAATTGTCCTTTATATAATAAAAGTTTAAGTGCAATGATGAGACAATATAAATTTGTTTTATGATGTTTGTATTTTTGAATGCATTGGAATAAATTATTTATTATTTAAATTGTACTTGTTTAGTGGTAAATTACCAAAAAACAATCGCCAAAGATATCATGATAGTTTATTGGCAATATTTACCAATGGCAGATAAATGGCATGATAGATATTAGATGCTATGTCAGAAATTATCAAAAAAGCTGTTTGAATTAAATGATGTCCATAGATTATTACTTTTAAGAAAAAAATTGTTTTTTAAAACCTTTCTGATGATATATTACTGTCTTCAGATCATATTACAGAATAGAGAGTACAAAATAGAGAAAATAGAAGTTATTATGTCCTTACTAAAAGAAATGACAGACTCATGTTTTTTTGTGTATATTTATTATACACCAACATTACATAAATATACGTTATAAAACGTAAATACATATTTACAACATTTTTTTCAATTTTCTTAACATTTTTTTCATTTATATTTTTATATTTTAAATTTTTTTTCGACATTTCAATTTGTATTTTAAACCTTTTTAATATTTTTAAATTTTAATATTTTTTATGAACTTATTTAAATAAATTTTATAATTTTTTTAATTATTTTATTTTAATTCTTATACATTTTTTTAAATTTTCGTAAAATAATATATAAACTAAGAAATCAAAATATTTACATATATACAAAATTTACAAACATATTTACATATATACAAACATATTTACAAATATTTACATATATACAATTATATTTACATATTTACAAATATTTACATATATACAATTATATTTACATATTTACAAATATTTACATATATACAATTATATTTACATATTTACAAATATTTACATATATACAATTATATTTACATATTTACAAATATTTACATATATACAATTATATTTACATATTTACAAATATTTACATATATACAATTATATTTACATATTTACAAATATTTACATATATACAATCATATTTACAGATATTTACACTATATACAATATTTACAATGAGCTTTCTTAGCATAACGTAGCTGCTGAAATTTTTTTTTGTCCATTTTAGTTTTTTTTTTTTTTTCCTTTTTTAGGCTGCTTTTAAGGCTCTGGTAGGAGCTGCTAAGTTTTGGATGGTTATTTTGTGGACTTTAATTCTAAATAAATAATTTTTTTTTTGATTTTGAGGCTCCTGTAAAACAATCTGTTCTTCTGGTTTTTTTTTTTTTTTTTTTTTTTTTCATTTCATTTTTCTGCATAGCTGATGATTTGTGTTATAATTTTGCTAATGTTGATGTCCTGATGTTCGAAATCTCTCCAGTTCTCTGTTCATTAAATAATCTATTGAAACTGTTCTGTAATCTGTTAAATCTGACTGTTCTTCTTTATCTTGAATTTTTTCAGTTGATGATGAATTTGCTTTAATTTTGAGGTCAATTTTGGTTTCAATCTGCTGCTTGTTGTTTCTGTTCTTGAACTGTCTGCCTATAGCTATCATAAGGGCCAAGAAGTATATTGTGTCGAAATAACTGAAGAGAAAGAATCTGATGGCATACCACACCCACAGAAGCAGCACGATCTTTTCGAGAGTTTTTTCTTCCATTTTCATAAATTTTTTGATAATAATGTAGGTTATATAAATTTAAAAATACTATGAGGAAAACTACGTTGTGATCAGATCAATGTATGTTTACATTCTGAATTCTTTCCATTTTTGTAAACCCAACAACAACCAATCTGCAACAGTGCATTTAAGTTAAATAATTGAAACAATTAGAAATTAAATTTAACCATTAAATGCTGTCAACAGAATTTTAATTGTTCTCTTCTCTATTACGGAAAAGTATAGTTGCCAAGTGAAACAATACATGTATTGATTATAGAAAAGTCTTGCTTTATATGCCACATTCAAATAGTAATAAATGTATTTTCTTAGTGATAAGACATATTCCTCTAGTAAAAATGCTATTTCATAAATAATTTCTGAAATTTTCAAATCATGAAAAATGTATTCCTTCTTTATTTCTTCGAACAGTGGAAATCAAGGAAGCAATGAGTGCTTCTTTCCTTTTATTGATTGAAATTCAAACTTTGCACTTGAAACTGTCGGGGGGGGGTTGCAAGTATTATCACATAATAAATTCTTATATTACTTCTCAAAAGAACACGCATCATTGACAGTATTTCCTGTTATTATCTCATAATTTCATAATTTAAATGAAAAGATTTCCAGATTATCGGGAGTGATAAACTTTGATATTTGATTTTTAAGTATTGCATATACTGATTATTACAAATACCACTAGTAAAAATTATTTTCTCTTGAATTTTTTGGGATTTTTTCAAATCATGAAAAATTGATTCTTATTTTCGTCGGACTATGGGAATCTACGAAGCAATTTAACTTTTGCCCTTTAATTAATTCGAAATGAAATTTTGCATTTTAATAGCGGTTTTTATGCAAATATCACTTATATAAATTCATAAATTATTTTTAAAACTCCCAGGCATCATTTATGTGGATATTATCATTTATCATTTGTTTATGTGTGCGTGATTTGTTTATGAATGCACGGTATTTTACGCTATGGTTGCGATCTCATCCCATATTTCGTGCTTTATAAAGAAAAAATCAACCTTTCTTATTATGGAAATTGTTGGACTTTATCGGATGTATTTTCCGTGGCAATATGCTTCTTATTAATTCTAACTGTGAACTCCAAATCACTGCAAAAGTACTGCTTTTGTAAGACATTTAAAAACTGATGATTTATTGAAATCAATCAACTATATAAAAAGAGTAATAATCATATTTTTAATCTTTGTTTCTTTCTTCGTTAGATAAAGATTTAGTACATAATTAATAGTTGAATGGATCATTAAATATCGAAATGCCAAACATTTAGCTTATATATTCTTTTAATAACACCTCTGTATTTTTTAAAATTATTTTCAGAAATAATAAGACATCTTAAAAGATTAGATATTTCAAATTTCATATATATGGAATACATAGACGAGATATGATTACAATTTCTATTTCAAGCAAGTACTCAATTGAATTACTCTAGTTTATGTATCATGTTTAATTTAATATAAAGTATTCAATGGCAGAACATAATTACACGTTTCAACATATATATTTAAAGGCATATGCCTTATCCAACCAATAATTTGCAGATCATAAATAGTTCTACTCTAATAATCCTTTTCGCTCAATTTTGGATATTAAAGTTCTCAGGCGTAGCTTTAATCTTAATTTGCACACAGTGAATTAAATCTTCAAAGATTACCATAATTAGTTGAATGATGTCTTATTTAATAACTTCATTGTTAATTAGAATAAGAGTTCACATCTGACGCTTAGTTTGCATCTTGTGAACTCTTATTCAATATCAAATTCCTGACATCTCTGCTCTGTCTTGTTATAAGAAAATATTCTAGGGCCAAAGTAGATCTTTTCGCAGTCCAATTGAACACAGCTCTCAAACAGAGTTGCTGTTTTTTATGGCACTTGCCAAGGACAAGCCCAATGTTACGAAGCCAGCGATTTAAGCAGGAGGGGGAGCGTCTCTTGTTTGTTTAGTAGCGCCAACTAGGGCCAAGAGTACGACTTTGCTACTCACGCATCACATTCACAATTCGTTTGTACAGGGGGGGACATTCACACTTCTCTCAGATAGAACAATGGAAGAACAACCACGCCCAAACCGAGATTCGAACCCTAGACGCCCACATCACGGGGAAGACGTACTACCACTATGTCAGGACGCCGTCTCTCACGCAGTCTAGAACAGAGTACAGACTTCAAAACCACAGATTAAAAGATTTGCGTTTTCGCAGAATGGAACGTTAGTTATTGTTATCATCGAATTAAGACAATTAGAGCTTTATTTATGCTGTAAAAGAATATATTGTTTATTTAATATTGACTGAAGGTTCTTATGGTATATGGTAATCTCAGGAAGTAAAAAAAACCTTTTTGTTTTTATATTTTTTCTATAATTTCAAATTTGTTAGAATTTTCAATGCAATCCCTGCTCTTTTTAGAGCAATCGCATTTCCATTGCTGAATGGGGTAGGTTTTCGTTCAGACTTAAAATTATATTTGTCAAGATTATTTGTTTCTTATTTAATAATCGAAACTTTTACAATATGAATAAAGGGAGTTTAGGTCATTACACAGTTTATTTTCAACAGCAAAACTTTGTTGAATAACAATAATTTTTTTCGGCTTTAAATTAGACTTATAGAAATAATTCACTTATTCAATTCCTATGAGTTTAAAGTTCAAATGAATAACCTGATAGTAAAGAAAACTATGTTAAGAAATTAACATTGCCATGATAATTAAAGGAATTAGAATTTCTAATTTCAATGAAAAAAAGTAGTAAAGGATAGCATGGGAGAAATGAAAAATCTTAAAAAGATAAAAACACTCTTTGAAATTTTGTTTTCTTGAAAAATACATTTATCTTTAATACTACTTATTTTATTTAACATAATTTAGAAACTACGTGTACTACTTTAATGTCATCTACAGATTCTAATAACAATTTCGTTTTAAGAAAACTATTATTTTTAAATAATATATATTTAATAATTTGATAATAAGATGATTATGTAAACAGCGGGAAATGTTCTAAAATATTTTCACATACTTTCCTATAAAGGAATTTGATCCTTGTAATAAAACTGAGTTCAGTAAGGCCATGCCGAAAAAGCCTAGTTCAGATTTTATTTTGCAGCGCACTTTACATAATCGTTTATAATTTGAGTATTTATTATTGATAATATTTTTGAATGTTATCGCAGAAAACAACAAAAATCGTACTCTTTAATTAAAATTTCGTAAAATGCTCAAAGGTGAACAGTACCACATTTGAAGGAGTATTCACACCAAATTTGGTAGCTGTAGGTAAAACGGTTTGGCCTGCAGAGCACCTGCAAGCACGCATGCGTAAAAACACAAGCGCACAGTCATCTCTATAATAAGAAGAGGTAGAATAGATATTAGAAATTATAACGCTCTTTTGCCTCTTCGTGATTCAATTTAAGAAGTTAAAAGGATTTTACAGATTTTTTTTCTATTATGATCTATGCACAATGAAATTAATCACTTGGATATATTTATGCCTCATAACAGATTTTTGCTTTGAGAAAGCATTTTATACATCTTGCCCCCTTCCCTGCTCTTTTTTAATCCATTTATTTTTATATATATTGAGAGTTATTACATATAAGTAATACTTCTTGTAAAAAAATTATGTTCAATTAACTGGATACATCTTAGTGAAAAAATTCAATTCAATTGATTGACATTTTCTTTTACATTTTCTAAAACAATAGGATTATACTCTTCATAATTAATACATCAGGCGTAATTTATAATAATCCTCTTTGATAAATCTAATAATGTGTAACTTTTTTTTCGAATTTTTTATATGTAGAAAATTATAGACTTGCTTTTTTTTGCAAATTAAAATGAGTTATTTTCTAGAAATGCTTTATTATAGCTTCAGGCGTTAAATACCTACATAAAAAAGGGAACTATTTTGTTAATGTATTAATAATGGCTATATGGAACTACAAAGAAAATGTCGAAAAAAACTATAAATTCTACTAATCTAATTGGTATTATATTAAGAGAAATTTCAAAAGATTATGAAAAAAATTAACAAGGGTTTTTAACAAGGGTAACAACATATTTAAGATTCTCTTTTTGAAAATGAATTCTACTTTAATTTCTTTTCATTCTTTCCCCAATAAAAGTAACATAATTCAAATATATAAATTAAGCCGTCATTTATTCATTGCGTGAATTGATAAGATTATGCAGGCAGATTTAGTATATTCAGAAAACATTAAATTCGGTTATTGGTATGCTCATTGGATCGTCCAAAAAAATTGAAATCAGATTGAAGATTGAGATGAAGAGCATGGTTAAAGTAAGGGATAAATATTTGTTGGTCAAAAATGAATCAAGTACATTTATCAATATATTTTTAAAGATATAATGGACTAGTATTATGAAATGCAAAATTTGCATTTTCATAAGATTTAGCAAAAGAAAACTAAATTTTAACAAATTATACAAAATTATTTATCTTTAAGAAAAGGAACATGAAGAAAACGTTAAAATGTTGGAAAAGCAATTTATTAATATTTCTATTATTTGGAATTTTTTTACTAATAAAATTATTAAGATATTGTTGCTGATAATATTATTTATAACATTGTTGTTTGTAATTGGAAAGTTTTACAAATCAAGGAAGAAAACAAAATTATTTATTAATCGTTATGCAAAGAAAATTTTTGCCAAGTATCAATATGCAAATGCTTTTAACTAGAAGTCCCAGTTACACCTTTCTTTCCTACTTCTAATCATATCTTTCGTATTTATATGAATATAAGTTTTTATTATTACACAGGAGATAAAAAAAAACATTTTACATAGAAATTTAGAAATTAATGCCATAAGCGACCACAGATCTTTATTAATATATTGAAATATGTAAGTAAATTTAATTTTTAAATGTAAGTGACTAAAATGGATAGCATTTCCAATACATATCTATGAAAATGAAATTTTCTTGATTAGTTTCATTCAGTTTTTTTGATGAAACTAATCTAACGTTTCTTAGTTTCATTTCATTTGCATGTGTTTTGATTCTATATATAATTATCATTTTGACTAAAATTAATATTACTTTCAATATATATCTATGAAAATGAAATTCACTTAATTTGTTCACGTGACAGTATGTTTCTGTCTTTTTAAACCAATTGAAATTGTGACTACAATTACTGGAAATTTAATTCCAGTAATTCATTCGTAGAAATAATAGTTATCTCTCCGAAGCCGATAAACAGTCATTAATGAATTTCTGTAGTCATTGTTAAGAGAAAGATAAATATACTCCAAGCTTGGAAATTACACTTCGCAGAAAAATTGTACGTTTATGGAACTTTTCGATGCTTTATTGGATAAATATACAAATTCTAACAATATTTTCAATAACATGCCATTTCATTTTCTATTACACATTTAAAAATCTTAATAATGTGTTTTGTTAATTAGAATAGTTATGATTAAGCTTTACTGAATACCTTATTTCTATAAAAAAATAATATAAGCGCGTCATTTCGAGTTATTAAATATATTAAAACAGAAATTTAAGTGAAACAAACTCTTTTCAAATTTAATTCCATTTAAAGATTTCATAAACCTCAATACATTGTTTTCCACTACATTATATTATCTGAAATAAATGTTTAAATAATTAAAGTATAAACTCTATTCAAATTTTAATAAAGTTTGAAGGACACTATTGGTCCCTCACTTTTAAGGACAATAAGGTTTTCTTTAAATTTAAATAAAATGACGTTCTATTTTGCAGGCAATGATTTTAAAATTATTGTGCAATGTTAGGATTTTTTTTTTTTACTTAATCCAGTATAACGACTCAACTTAAGAATGAGAACAAAGTTTCTATAATTCGTTTAAAAAAAATGTCAACTTAAAAATGGCAAAATAAAGTAATTTCCAATCCACTAAATTATTTCTTTATTAATGATTTCAAGCTTCTTAAAAACATCTTTCATATGTACGAAAGTATAATTAATTTAAAAGCTTTTTTAAAATGAAATGGTAAATATTAGTTACTCAAAATTAGGGATATGTGACCAATAGAGACTAAATGATTTCATTAAACTCATGAAAAGCAGAAAAGCGTTCGGGAAGATAAGATGATAAGAGTATTTAATTTCTTCCACGAAAAGATTTAACCGATGACGGCAAGTATTAATAATTAATAGCTAATGAATAGAAAAAATTGTGAATATTAGTACCCTTATTAACATCGTTCTTTTGAGAGGATCTGCAATTTTTTTTTCCACGAATAACCTAAAAAGGAAAATATTAATGCTATTAATCAAAAACAGAGCTTTAAATATCATAGTGCGTACTTTTTTTGTATTTTTCTGAAAAATTGACTATTTTTGTTCATCTTATATTTGAGTATATTTCATTATTAAGTATTTAAGGAATGAATTTTTTAGTTCAAGTAAATCAGTTATAAATGTTCTCAGTTTTAAAATAAACTGGCATAGTTTGGAATTCGTTTTGAAATAAAGGTCTCCCTTAAAAAAATTAAAAGTAAAACTTCTCTAATCAAAGGATGTTTATTTATTTTTTCTATAAGAACTCCAAAAACATTTTTTTAAATTCTAAAGACATGAAATGAAACATCTTTCATTCTATTCCATGCATGATTACTTCAAATTATTTTTGCTGTAAAATTGAAACAAAAATATAATTATTAATTATGTAAGCTGAATCAAATATATTCTAAAAATTATTCATAAATTCTTTTTTATGAGAGGTATACTTTAGGAATTAACTGACTAATATTTTTATTTTCTCTTATATATCGAAATATTTTCTTTTTAAAAACTTACTTTTTCTTTCTTATGAGAGGTATTTTAAAAATTAACAGAGTAATATTTTTAGTTTACCTTATATATAGAAATATGTTTTTTTCCAAAACATAATTCTTAATACAGAAAGATTAACGGAATGAAGTATTCACTTCTATGTTATTATTATGGTAATTGGCTGCATAGTTTTCATATAATCAGAAAGTGAACATATATTGCTACAAAACACAGCTTGTAATTTAAATAGATATTTTAATGTCATGGGATTCGAATCCATTATGAGCTTTCGTGCCCTTAATATACAAAGCAAGTATATTAAGGGCACGAAAGTATAAGCAAAACTGTTAAAAGTATAACAATTTACGTGTTCATTTAAAGCATACAAAAATTATGTTTGGTGAACCTTCAACAAAAAATTTTGCAAAAGAAATTTATTTGAAATTAAATTCCAATTAAAAATTGAATTCCGTAAACCATCCGGTCACCAAATGAATTTAATTAAAGATATAATATTTTGATTCAGTCCTTGTATAGGAATAAAAAACTTCTGTTTCCATATTTTGAAATTGTTGGGGCAATCATGAAAATCACGCAGTTAAGTTATTAAATTATTATTCCATTACCTACTAACTTTTAAATGAAAAAAATTCAAAGTTAAAACTGTCTACACTTTTAAAAAAAGTCTTTATAGCACGTCGCTTGTTTTTCTGTAAAAAATAACTTTTTTTTTCCAATTCAAACTTTAAATTTATCGAAAGCTTTTTGAAAAAAAAAATTCTTAAATCTTTCATTTACAAATTGCTTTGAAAATCTCTAGAAGAACACTTTAGTTAATAATTAATTAACAACCAAACTAAATGTTTGAGAGGAGGTAGAACATGTTCGAAGAAGAAGTCGTTCAAAAAATTCTAACTTATTCTAACTTTAAAATTTTATTATATATATATATATATATCTTCTTTAATCAAAATAATTATTTTAAGAAAGAACTTTGTACTCAAAACTTATTTTATTTTCAGACACTTGTAAAAAAATTAAGGTGGAAAGTTTGCCACTTTTTAAGGCAATGATTATTTTATTGAGTGATTTAATATAATTGAAAGATACTGTATCTCATCAGCAGATAATTTTAAATGTCGTATTTCATTATATTAAATTACAGAAATCTCTTATATTAACGTCCTATTTCTTAGGAGGTACCAAAGCTGTTAAATCTTAATTGGGGAGGTGAAATTTTAGGACTTAACTGGGGAGGTGCGGTCTACGAGACCGCATTTCATTTACACTCAAATTAAATTTTTTAAGGAATGTATTAGTATGAAAAACTGCCAATATATTTTGCAGATATTTTTCTTGATATATAGATATGTATTAGAAATTTTTCAAAATATATTACCATTGAAAAAAGTAAATGCGTTGGAACATACATGTTCTCCTCAAATTACATGTTACAATAAATAATATTCTTGAAAAAGTATATTACTTTTTACTTTTTAAATCATATTTATTTTTACAGTATACGAAGGTATATAGAAAACAATATAATGTAAAAATCGACAATTATATGAAAAATAAAAAAAATTGGCAATAGGTAAAATTATTCCTTTTTTTATCGGCTTGTGTGACTTTAATTGCGCGGTTTTCTAGGTCATTTTAAACATACAAGTTAAGAACTAGTATAAAAATCAATCTATAAATTCTGTATATATATCTCTTAGTATATTTTATAAATTTTTCAAAATACATTATTACTATAAAAATTAATTATGTTTGAACATACATATCAAAATCAGTTCAATGCGAACTTTCTTCTGTACATTATTCTTTACACTAAAACCACTTTCTGCTTCATTTAAAAGTGTCTGGAACACTGCTTCATAATAGGATCAGTAAATTGAATGATATTTCGGGCCCACGTTTTAGCGCCATCTGCTGAGAATTGTTTATCACTGGGACACTAATAGGGAGTTGTGATCTTAGATTCCGCAGTCGAAGAATTAACTTAATTATTTTAAAAAGCATCTGCTGAAATCGGTTGAAAAAGTGCACGTGTATTGAAGGGCACAAAACAGGAAGCTACAGGGTCAATCCATTCAATTGACCTAAAAATAGAAAAGGGATGACCGAAAATCCATCGCTAGCGGTCTCACAGACCGCACGTCCCCAGTTAAGGGCTAATTGAAATTTGGAAATGTCGGCAAAAATATGAATAGAGCTACTAAATTGAAGACTGTTTTAGCTGTCATTTTCTTTTCTTATTTCTTCATATAAAATATAATTTGATGTTACATATGAAGGCTGATATAAAATAATTTTTCAAAACCAGTATATTAAAGGATTTCTTAATGAAATGATCATTATACAACTTGTTATAAGTAGAGGGTTCCATTCAAATTGTTAATTATTGTTTTAATACGAATGTTGCTCCATAATCGTAAACTCCCTTTTCAAGTATTAGCTTCTCTTGGGTGAATATTAGACTTTTATAAATTAAAATGTAGAATTCATAACATTGTGTGTGTTATCGTCTGTATATTCAGAGCAGCAATTATTTACTGCATTTCTAAGTGAATACCATACTTATTTAAGTGAAATTAATCTGAAAGGATAACTGAACATCTCTATGAAAAGATAATTTATCCAAGCTGATTTTATGCATTCGCAAGCATAAATACGATTAAGTGAAGCTTTAGATAAAATATTTCAGATATATGGTAGCTAATTTTACTTATGAAGAATTGAATCGTAATTAGTGACTTTTAATTAAAATGTATCTTTTGAAAAGTAACGAACAGAGGAAATTAGTTTTATAACTCTACTTAGTTACATATCTCTAAAATTATATAAATAAAAATATTATTAAGGAAAGATAAATATAAATATAATTATGTAAAATTTGGATGCATTTAAATTTCTCTTGTTTTAATTTTTTACATATCTATGAGTTTTAGAAATATATCTAAAATTGTTACATAAAGGTTTTAACTCTTTGAATTAAGATTTATTTCTCTTATTTAAATGATTGAACTTTGCTATTTAGAAACTCATTGTCTTATGTTATTCAGTTTTGTGTAACAATTTATATGTTCAGAGATTTAATATATAAGATAATCTTTTTATTAATTAAGACTAATTAAAAATTTTACAGCAAATCACGTATTTTCGGAGAAAATGTTCAAGAAGCATCTTCATCATCTATAATATCTTGATAAATTTCTGAGACAGAAACAGTTTAATAATCGAACATTAATATAAGACAGTAGATGCTTTTTCAATTTGTCAATCTACAAATATAAAAGATGTTGTTTTGGAATGTAAAAAGATCTAAATTTCGACTTCATTCGTTATTCTATCTTAATTCATTGAAAATTAATTTGTTAAGTAATTGAGTGTTTACTAATATATACATTTAAATTTTCTGTTTTTCCATCTTCCTTATTTTACAGAAAGTACCCATCCGTTTGGTATGATATTAATTCCAGATGTTTATGCCACAAACAATTCACGCTTCTAAAACTCCTATCTCTATTTTGACATATAATTCTTTCTTTTCTTAAAAACAATCACCATTATATAGATACGCACTGTTTTAAAAATGTTTAATTCATCCTTTCAGAACTATCCGAAATATTTTGTAATTGCATAATTCCGTCAAATGAGTACCATATATTAGTTCCGCAAGCCACGGATTTCAAATATGCTGCATTTTTAATCTTGCAATAAATCAGAAAAAAAAATGAATTTTTAATGACTTTCAGAAATTTCAACTCTTATCCTGTACAGGAAGAATATGTGTTGATCAGAGCCAATATGCTTTTATAATCCATTCTTCCATACAAGATGAAAGGGCTTGAATTTCGAGTTGAAATTCCTCACAGATTTTTTGAAAATCAATACATGCATGCAACTTTAACTGGCTACTTGATGAAAAACTATGCGAGGTCGCTCGATAGTCTCAGTGATATAGATAATTCAGGAGCTTATTCTGATGTCTTTCCCACTTTATGCCTATTACATTGTGTAAATAACCAGTAAGTTATAGTTGCATGGTCATGAGGCGCAGTGTTATTTATGAAGTACATGGTCTTTACTTTTATCTCCGATTGAATTTCATTCAAACTGCCCCGTTAAAATATCAAGCAATGTGATGTTGAAAAATCTTGAATAAAATTTGTTCTATAATAATTTGAAGCTCATAAAATAATATATTTTCTTTCGGAATAAAAAATAAAAGTAAAAGTAAGTGACAAAGTGAATTTATCTAATTGGTTTCTTTAAACTCTGAATAAGAAAATTAGCTGTTCTAAAGCTATTTAATTATTAGAGGATTATTTATTCATTTTGAGATATTTTTTAATAAATACATCAGTTATGCAGTATTTATTGAATTCTCAAAAAATTAACATGCTCTATTGATCATGAGTATTAAGAAATTATATTTTTAACATCATACTAGAACACAAACTCTTGTGTAATCAAAAAATATTAATATTATTTTTTTCATATTTAAATAGATGTGGATGAAGATTAATCTGCTAGTGATAAAAATAATAAATTTATGGGACTTTTAGATGCATTTAAATTAGTTGACGATGGTCATTTACATTTTGTAGAATATTTTTATTTTTTAATTATATTTTAATTATAAATGCGTTCATGAATTATATCTAAAACTGCAAAATATAAGCTTTCAGGATATCAAATTTAAATTTCTTTTACTCATTTACATATTTGAACAATAATATGTGTATTTCCATTGTCGTAATTATTAAGTCCCCTAATATATTTCATTTTGGTTGAAAGAAAAATGTTCAAGAAACATATCCTTCTCCCATATCACCTTTACCTTGTTTGTTCTATCACAGAAACAAACGGAACATCTAACATTAGTAAAAAAATCTTAATAATTTTTCAATCTGTCATCTTACATATATTAAAGATCTTATTTTGGTAGGTTGAAAGAATTAAAGTTTTATTTTTCATCAATTATTTGAACTTAATTCATTAATAATTAATTCGGTTTGCATTAAGTTATTTAATAAGATAAAAATCTTAAATATTCTATTTTTCATTTGCAATTAATAATGTTCTTAAACGAAACAGATTTTGAAAATAATTTTTTTAATGTAACGTTAACCTGACTTTAGTGATCATTAAGTTCACAGAGAAAATTGATTATGCTTTATTTCTATCAAATATTTTATGTCTAGTTTGGACATTGAAGACGCCGTCATTTAAAATATGACAAATTAAGTATGAAAATATATACAAGTAAATAACACAGCTTTATAAAATGCTGTGATACTTCAGTAGCCATAGATTTGCTTTACTTATTGTGTAAATCAGTCTCAAAAATGTAGTTAAGTTTAATTACATCAAAAAGTTAATTCAAATGCACTTTCTCGATTTACATGTATAACATTCTAATTATTTGTATGTAGTCTTTCGAAATGCTGTGAAATTCTTATATCACATTCAAATTGTGGACATAGTAAATATGATTTATCTCAAAATTCTAACAAAAATAGAAACTCGCATAGCAAAAAAATGATGAAAGAATACTTCGCAGTTCCTTGAATTATAATAATATCAAGTTGAAAAATAAGTTAAAAAATATTATAATTCTGAAAACATAACTCAATAAAAAACTAGTATCCTTAAAGAACGTTTTCTTTTATTTTCAAAAAAAATATAAATACTTCAAAAATCATTTCTAATATATTTCTTATACACAAAGTATATTTGCAACAACCTTGCTTGCTTATATTATAGAGTGTTAACACACGAATTTTCTTTTTTTTTTTCTATGTATCTATAAAAATTGGAACAAATTATTCACTTATTAACAACTCTGAAGATATAAGTAAATAGCAATTATATAATCTCCTAACATCTATTGTTCTTATTTCTTGTTTGTTTGTTTCTTATGGCACTTGCCACTGACAAGCCCGCTGTTACAAAGACAGCGATTTAAGCCTGAGGGGGAACGTCTCTTATTTTTTATAGCAGCGCCAACTAGGGCTAAGAGTACGACTTTGCTACTCACGCATCAATCATTCGCTTGCACAACCCCTTTTTACAGGAGGGCACATTCACACATCTCACAGATAGAACAACAGAAGAACAACCCTGCCCAAACCGGGACTCGAACCCGGGACGCACAGATCACGGGGAAGACGCGCTACCCCTATGCCAGGACGCCGACGTTCTTATTTCTTGTATTAATTATTGAGCTGTTAATTTTTATAATTAAAATTATCGTAAATGTGTTTAATTTCTTCAAAATAATTTTCGAACCAGGAGTAATTCTCTATTTTAATTCGCATTCAATGGACCAATTACTCATCTTATGATTTTTTTTTTTATTGGAGGCAAATTAAGTGTATACACCTTTGTATCTAAAGATATAAATACATACCCAAATATATAGATAAATATATCTAAATATATAAATAGATCTCTATTTAGATATTTAGATATAAATATATATCTAAATACATAAATAGACAGAGATTAAATGTCCTTCATTGTGATCGATCAAGCGTGAGACAAGAGGCATGAATTTTTATTATCAGTCAAAAGAATAAATAGAACAATATTTTGATGTAACTTGATTTAGAGAAGGAATAGTTATTAATTTTCATGTAGTGAATGATATAAAATAAGTTTTCGCACAATATTTCGTTAATTTATTTTCTTCCAGAAAAAAAAATCTTGCAGAATTATTTTCTCAAATATTAGCCACTTTAAATAGTCTATCATCTTTTCTAAAATGAAAATATTATACAAAGAAGGAAATATTTGAAAGAAAACAATTATTATTTACAAAATTAATTGAATAAAACTTCAGCTACATTAATTAGTGTTTCTTTCAAATGTGTAGTTATAACCGTTTTATAACAAATAACCATATACTCAGAGCAAGATAAAATATATATCGAAAATAATTATTATCGACATCTGGTAGAAAACACTTGAAGATTAAACAAATTTAGAGCTCATCTAGCCTTTTAATTTGGACTTAGTAGGACCTAAATATTTTAATTTTATTCTTATCAAAATAATATTTTGTTCGTTTGATGTTTCTTATGATAAGGATATTAGTAATATACGACATGATCGAATATATTTTGAATCCGGAAGAGGAATTCTAAAAATTATTAAGAAAAATAATTTGTGAACAAAATTTCATATAATAATAATAAAAATTGTTATTTATATTCTCATGGCCTTATTAAAATTATCATAATAAAGGAATGCGCTCACAAGATGAGTGGATTCCATTGTTGGCTCTGCTAATTCCACTATAATAATAACTCTTCTTTTTATAAATTAATTATTTTTATGCTCCACTCCATAGTTTTTATACTTGTTAAATATTAGTATCTAAGTACCGTCCTATCCATTTAATCAAAATTTCGTGGTTCGGTTAGATATAACTTGCATCATTTTTAAAGGGACATGCTTATCTAACTGATATAAAATATATCATACCATCTGCATTAAGAATTCATTCTATAAATGAACTGAAAAATCCTCATCAATATGGGAGTATAAGATATATCTGAAGAATCTTTATTTCATACAATAATAACTGAAACGCTTTGCCTCTATCTTTATAATAATACTACCTTTAGACACATGAGAAAAAAGTTATTTATTCTTTAAAAGAATCTACTGTGCCCATACTATCGATTAATTTTGTACTACTAACATACCATCGATTAATATCGTACTAACCCCTACCATCGATTAATAATCGAACTAATCCCATACCATCGAATAATCAATAAAAAAATAACCAGTCATTAAAATTTAGGGAATATATACGCATACGACTTGTTGCCCAGCCCAAAATTCATTAATGGCATACGGTTAAGGAAAAAAAAAATACATTTCATATCCAAGTATTCTGCAAAATAATGATGTCTTTAAATTGTTAATTTTGACGAAAAGGTGATTTCAAAACAGTTTTCTGGTAATATTGCCATCAAACCGTATTATAGACAGGAAAGTTTAAATTTTCATTTAAAAAATTGTAAACGCTGTTTATTTGATGCATGTGTTATAAGTGATTATGTGCTTACTAAAATAAATGACAGACTCATGGTTTTTCGTGTATATTTATTATACACCAACATTACATAAATATACGTTATAAAACGTAAATATATACAATTTTTTTTTCATTTTTTTTACAATTTTTTTTCATTTATAGTTTAATATTTAAAAATTTTTTCGACATTTTAACTGGTATTTTAGGCATTTTTAATTTTTTTTAAAAAAATTGTGTTTTTTTTTAATTTTTATGATTTGATTTAAGTAAATTTTAAGTTTTTTTATTATTTTATTTTATTTTTAATATTTTAAAATTGCAATTATTATGTAATTTTTTAAAATTTTCTTAAAGTATTTTATAAACTAAAAAACAAAAATATTTACATATACACAAAATATACAAACTTGTTTACAAATATTTACATAGATACAAATATAAAAACATATTTACAAATATATACAAATACAAAAACATTTATACAACTATTTACATATATACAACTATTTACATATATACAAATCTATTTACATATATACAACTATTTACATATATACAACTATTTACATATATACAACTATTTACATATATACAAATCTATTTACATATATACAAATATATTTACAATTATTTACATATATACAGAAATATTTACAGATATTTACACTATATACACTATTTACACTATATACACTATTTACAATGAATTTTCTTGGTGTAACGTAGCTGCTGCAAATTTTTTGTCAGTTTTTTTTTTTTTTTTTTTAGGCTGTTTCTGTGATTCTGGTAGGAGCTGCTGAATTTTTTGATGGTCATTTTGCTGATTTCAATTCTGAGTAAATAAAATTTTAGATTTTTGGGCTTCTGTATGTTCTGCTGCTGAATAAGTTCTGCTGTAGTTTTTTTTTTCTTTCATTTCATTTTTCTGAATAGCTGATGATTTATTTACAATTTTAACAATGTCGACCTGATGCTTGAAATCTTTGTAGTTCTCTGTTCATTAAATAATCTATTGAAACTAATCTGTAATCTATGAAATCTGAATGTTCCTCTTTTTCTTGAATTTTTTCAGTTGATGATGAACTTGTTTTAATTTTCCGGTCAATTTTGGCTTCCATCTGATCTTTGCTGTTGCTGTTCTTGAACTGTCTGTCTATAGCTATTAAAAGGGCCAAGAAGTATATGGTGTCGAAATAGGAAAAGAAAAAGAATCTGATTGCATACCAGACCCACAGAAGCAGCATGATCTTTTCGAGAGTTTTTTCTTCCATATTGATAAATTTTAGTGGTAATAATGCAGGTGAGATAAATTTGAAAAAGCAATGAGAAGAATTACGTTGTGAACACGTCAATGTATATTTACATTCTGATTTCTTTTCATTTTTGTAAAATCAACAACAGCCAATCTTCAACAGAGCATTTAAGTTAAATAATTGAAACAATTAGAAACTATTTTTGATCATTAACTGGTCAGTCCCTGTTAAAGTATTTTAATTGTTTTCAATGATTGTTTTTTACTCTGTTGTAAAGAAGTGTTATTCCCATGTTTATCAGTGCCTGTAATGATAATATAAAAGTGTTTCATGATGTACAACATTCAAATAGTTATAAAATTATTTTCTTCATAAGACGTATACCACTAATAAAAATGCTTTTTTCTTAAGATTTCCTGAAACTTTCAAACATGACAAATGCGCTTGTTGTTTATTCTGTGAAATAAAGGACGTAGGATGTATTTCTTTCTTTTGATTGCTTTGAATTAAAATTTGGCTCTTGAATGTTTTCTCACAATCGTTTTGTGTAATATTGCATAAGAAATCTCATATATTACTTTCCAAAATCAATTTCATCAGTGACAACTTATGCGGTTATTATCACATGTCTTTGATGAAAAGATCTCCTGATTATAACCGCATTTATGAAATTTGATTTTAAATTATTGTAAATAACATTAGTAAAAAAAATGCTTTCCATTCAGATATTTCCGGATATCTTCAAATCATGCAAAAGTGACTCATAGTTTCGTCGAACTGTGAAAATTAACGACGCAATTTAACTTTTTTTCTTTTGGTTGATTCGAATTAAGATTTTACATTTGAGCAGTTGTTTTTGTGCAAATATACCGCATAAAAATTCATATATTGCTTCTTAAAATCGCTTTTATCACCTGTATACGGATATTATCACTTACTTTCATAACTTCAGATGAAAGGATATACAGAATGTCCCGCCCTTTATGAGATTTTATTTTAAATGTGCAGAACAAATCTAAATTTGTTTACAGATTTATATGTTTTAAGGTACAACGGTATTATAATATTTTTACCATACACATGGCTTGTTGCGATAGAAAATAACATTTCTCATATATTTCCGATTGCATAGTAAAATTTACTTTTTTCCCCATCTTTCTTAGAATCGTAGCTTTTCGTGCTGATATTAGTCTGACATTACACATGTTTACCAGAATAATTGGAAAAAGTTACAAAGAAGTATTAAAAACTTTCGACAAAGCGACGTTTCTAATTAAATATGTTCCCATAAATAAATAAATATAAAGAGTGTGTCTTAAGAAATTGATGCGAATATACATATATTTAATGTGATTTATAAATGAATATAAAATGATTCAGAATTATTTTTACTGATAATGTATAAATTATCCATGCACAATTTTACAGTAGAGACATTCTTATGCAATTTAACTTTTTTTGTTATAGAAATTTATTGGCAAAGAAATGCAATGATTTATATCATTTAATTATTTTTTATTACCAACCTGCATTAGGATTTTCTACCTTATGCCTTATTTACAGTTACTGAATTTCTTTGAAAGGGAAATTACAAAGTGATATTCAATTTACCGCATTTAATTTCAGAAAAATGTAAAAAGCTGATTTCAAAACCACGTTAATAGCAATTTTTTTTAAAAATAGCAAGTTTTTAAAGATGTATTTTTGGTCATATTTGAGTTCATGAAACCTCAAGTCTTGTAACCTCTCAAAGATATTTTGCTTATTAGAATTATTTTATTTTTTTCTAGTTATAATATTGTCATGAATCCTTAATATTGCTTTCATCTGAAGTTAATTTTACATTACAAAGAGTTTTACAGGTATTTTAAGGAATGTCGAATTGGTGAAGGACTCATTGGTTTGGTGAGAATTTGACAATAAAAGTGAAGGTTTTCAAAATTACTTGAATTTTGCCGTTATTTGTATTAATAGTCAGGCTACGGGATCTTTCTGAAGCTTCATTACTCTGTCAGGGAAAGTAAATAAGTGGATGTAAACATAGGAGGTGTACTCAATTGAGAAGGGAATTCTTACATCGAAGTGTTAACCGGGGAGCCAGTTCATCAGTTGTTGACACTTAGTATTTTATACTGTGTAGGCATTTAATTAGCGATTAGATGTTTATATGTGTTTAATGTATTAATGCGTGTGCAGTATTTATGTACGCTTCAGTTGGGATCGGATCTCTTATTTCGTGCTTTATAAAGAAAAAAGCAACCTTTCTTATTATGAAATTATTGGACCTAATCGGATGTATTTGCTGTAGCAATATGCTTCTTATTAATTCTCACTGTGAACTCCAAATCACTGCAAAAGCGCTGCTTTTCTGCGAAATTTTAAAAATTGATGGTTTATTTAAATCAATCAACTATATATAAAAAGTAATTATATTTTTAATCTTTATTTTTTTTCTTTGTTATATAAAGATTTAATACAAATTAATAATTGAATGGATCATTAAATATTGAAATGTCGAAAATTTAGCTTATATATTATTTTAATAACGCCTCTATATTTTCTTAAATTATTTTCAGAATTATTTCTTACTTCATAAGGAAAAAAGCATCCTTTGTTATTATGAAAACTGCGGGACCTAATCGAGCATATTTTCTGAACCAATATGCCTCGCGATATTTTTTACTAAGAACTCTAGGTACGAAAGTCCTGCTTTTCTGTAAAATTTTATGAATCGGATGAATTATTGTAAATAATTAACTATTTATAAAGAATAATAAATATGTTTTTAAACCTTTTTTTTTCTTTTTATGTTCTATAAATGTTTAGAATATAATTAATAATCATATGAAACATTAAATATTGAAATGTTTAATATTTAATGTAATTCGTCCTTTTAATATAGATTTCTTGAAATTATTTTAGAAATTATATGGCTTCTGAGAAGAATAAATATTTCAATTTTTATACATACTGAATACCTAAAAGAGATGTGAGTACAATTTCTATGACAAGTAAGTATTAAGAAGAATTTAACTACTCTAGTTTATGCATCATGCTTAAATTAATTTAAATGAGAAGATTCATATAAAAAATTGAATGGCAGCAAGTAAATACATATTTCAACAAAAGTATTTAAAGGTATACACTTTATTCTCACTTTATTCAATCAATAGTTTGCATGTCATAAACAGTAATTTTCTAATAATCCATTACACTCAATTTTGGAAATTTAATTCTACAGGAGCAGTTTTAAACATAATTTACACAAAGTGAATTAAATCTTGAAATAATACCATAAACAGCTGAGTTATATCTTGCTTAATATCTTCGTCCTTAATTAGGATTAAGAATTCACCACGGATGCTTGCTTTGCACGCTGCACTATTCCATATCAAATTCCTACCATCTTGGTTTTCTTAGGTATTAGATAATATTCTAATGCAAAAGTAGAGCTTTCCGCAGTCCACTTAAACACAGCTCTCACACAGTGTAGAATGGAATAAAGACTTCAAAACCAAAGATTGAAACTAATTGGCGTCACGTTGTCGCAGAATGGAATATTAATTATTTTCATCAAATTGACATAATTAAATCTTTACTTATGCAGTTAAAATATGTATTGTTTATTGAATATTTAATGCAAGCTCTTAAGTTAAATGGTAATATCAGGAAGTGAAAAAAAAAATCTTTTGCTTTTATTATTGTTCTATAATTTCAGAGTTTTTAGAATTTTCAGTATAATTCCTGCTAATTTTAGAGCAATCGTATTTCCATTGCTGAAAGGGGTTAGTTTTTTCGCTCAGTTTTAATAACGTATTTGCCAGAATTATTTGTTTCTTATTTAATAATAGAGCATTTTAAAATGTAAATAAAGAAAGTTTAGGTCGTTGCAGAGTTTATTTTAAACTGCAAATCTTTGTTGAATAGTAATACTTTTTTTGCGGTTTTAATGAAATATATAAAAATTATTCATCTATTAAATTCATATGATTTTAAAGTTCAAATGATTAGTTTGATAGTAAAGAAAATTTAAGTAAAAAATGAAAATAGTCATGATAATTAAAAGAAAGTAGAATTTCTAACTTGAATGAAAAAAAAATGAGTTTAGTTAATAGAAAAATGGAAACTTTTAAAAAGATGTAAACACTCTTCGAAATTTTATTTTGATATTTATCTTTAATACTACTTATAGTCTTTAACATTATTTAGTTTCTACTTGTACTACTTTTATGTGGTTCTGTAGATTCTAATAACAATTTCATTTTAAGAAAAAGATTATTTTTTAGTTATATTTATTGAAATATTTTTATAAATAAAGTTTTGCAATAAGATAATTATATAACCAGCGGGAAATGTTCTTAAATATTTTCACATACGTTTCTATAAAAGAATTTCCTCCTTGCAAAACACTGAATTCAGTAAGGTCATGCCGTGAAGGCTTTGTTCAAACTTTAATTTTCAGTTCTCTGTGGATAAGCGTTTTATATTTGAGTATTTATTATTGGTAGTATTTTCGAATGTTATCGCTGAAAATAACAAAAACAATATTAATTAATTAAAATTTCCAAGAATGCTCAAAGAGGAACATTACCACCTTTAAAGGAATATTCACACCAAATTTGGTAGCTATAGGCAAAACGGTACGGCCTGCAAAACACATGCAAGTACGCACACACACGTGTATACAAACATGCGCACAGTCATCTCTATTATAATAAGAGGTAGAATTAGATGTTATGAATTTTTACGCTCTTTTGTCTTCTTCATGATTCTATTTAAGAAGTTAAAAGATTTTACAGATTTTTCAGTTATGAGCAATGAACGATGAAATTAATCGCGTGACTATATTTATGCGTCATAATAGATTTCAGCTTTGAGAAAGGCTTTTATATATCAAATTTTTCCCATCTTACCCCCCCCCCACACACACACACAGTTTTTTTGTAATTTGCTCCAACTTTTTTTTTATGCTGAGAGTTAATACATACAAGTAATACATCTTGTAAAAAAATAATTCAATTAACTGTATACATCTTATCGTAAAAAATTTCAATTCAATTAATTGATTTTTTTCTACATTTTCTAAAACAATAGGATTATGCTCTTCATAATTAATACATCATGCGTAATTTATATTAATCCTCTTTCATAAACTTAATAATTTTTAACATTTCTCTCACTTTTTTTGTATTTTTTTAATCTAGAAAACTGTGGAGACTTTCTTTTAAAGCAAATTAAAAAGAGTTATTTTTATAAAGCCTTTATTATAGCTTCGAGGGTTAAATATCTACATAAAAAAGGAAATATTATATTAATTTCTTAAACAAAGCAAATGTTGGAAAAATTGCAGACTCTCCACCTCTAATTGGTATTATATTAAGAGCAATTTCAAATGATTATGAAAAAAATTAACAAGGTTTTTTTTAAGATAAATTTCTGAAAAAGAATTCTACTTTAATTTCTTTTTCAGTCTTTGCCAATAAAAAGTAACATAATTAAAATATATAAAATCCTAATAAGCTATTATTCATTCATTGCGTGAATTGACTTGATATTAAAACTTTGTTAACTATTTACATTTATTGAGATAGCATCAAATTTTGTGACTAGTATATATGTTAAATCTTTCATAAGCAGTTGAAATCCTGTTGAAGATTGAGATGAAATGTTTGGTTGAAACAGGGAATAAAAATTAATATTTGTGGGTTAAAAGTGAAGCAAGTGCATTTATCATACATTTTTTAATGGTTCTAAATGCATTAGTGTTATGAAAATGCATGATTTTTGCCTTTTTTAAAAAAAAAATTAATGAAAGAAATTTAAATTTAAATGAAAAGCACAATATTATTTACTTTTAAGAAAAGATATGTTTTTCTAAGAAATGAAATAAATGTTAATAATAGAGTAATGTTTTAATTTTGTTATCATTTGGAATTATTTTATTAATAATATTATTGAGATATTTTTGTTAATAATATCATTTATAACACTGCTACTCTCTTCTGTTGCCTGGTGGTAAGTTCACGGCTTCGGAATCGTAGGATTTCTGGCTGGAGACTCAATTCAACCGAAGAACCGTCGTGTAAGAAGATCTGGTCCACGTTAAATCCGTCAGGGCCGAAAGTTCTACCACTTATGTGGCGTGCAAGTTTGGAGAGGAGCTTACCATCTGAGGTGTTATTCTCATTATATGGCCACAACTCAAAATTACGAGGCCCGTTACAAAATACCCCAAGTGTTGCTTTAAAACGGGACTTTAATTTAACCTAACAAGCTGAGCTATTTGCTACTGACAAATTTTATAACTTAAAAAAGTAAATATAGAATTATTTAATCTTAATAGTTAAGTAAATCAAATTTTGATCAGATACTAATATGAAAATATCACTAACCAGAAATCTAAATTGAAACTTGCTTTCCTAACCATATCTTTCTGATTTATATAAATATAAGTTTAAATTATTACACAAGAAATAAAAATAAATTATTCTTAATTTTATATAGGAATTTAGACACTAAAGCCTTTAACAATTATAAACCTACTAGAAATTTCAATAAAACAACTTTTTTTCAGACAAAATTTTATTTCAATATTTTTTAAGCTTCAATACATTATTTTTTCAACACATATTAACTGAAATAAATGTTTAGAAAAAAAAGAAGGAAAACCCACACTTTTTTACAAATTTAAATCTAAGAGATACAAAGAGCTAGAGGTAGTTCCCCAAGCTAAGGGTATTGATATTTTCTGCTTACTTAAATAAATTTACTTTCTATTTTACAAGAAAATATATTAAAATTATTGTGCACTGTTAAGATTTTCTTCTCTCAAACCAGTATAACGATGCGTAAGAATGAACATAAACATAAAGAAGGAATGTTATTAAAGAAAATGCCAACTTAAAAATACCAAAATGGATTAATTTCCAATCCACGAAATCATTATTTTATAAAAGATTCCGTGCCTTCTTGAAAGCGTTTTTCAAAAGTAGAAAACAAAATTCTTTTAAGTATTTTAAGTATTATGTAACGATTATAATGAAATGAATATGGGTTTCTCAAAATTAGTGATATGGGATCCGTAGAGACTAAATGATCTCATTATATACATGGAAAGCAGAAAAGCGTTCGGAAAGATAGGATAATAACAGTATTTACTTTTTTCCAACAAAAAGATTTCACCGATGACATGAAGGATTAATAATTAATAGCTAGTGAATAGAAAAAAAACAACTGCGAAATCTGGTGCTCTTATTAACAGCATTCTTTTGTGAGGTTGAGCCAATTTTTTTTCTACGAATAACTGACATAATGGAAATATTAATGCTTTTACACAGAGTCAATAGAATGCTAAATATCGTAATGAGTAAAAACGTTTTTTTTTAATTTTTTTTATTTATTTTATAAAAGAATATTTGTCTCAAAAAGTGGTTATTTTTGTCTATTTGAGTTAACGAGTTTCATTAAATATTTAAATAAAGAACTTTGTAGTCACCATTCATTAAAACCACTTATAATTTTTTTTTCAGTTTGAATTTGAAATAGCATAGTTTGCAATTAATTTTGGAGCAAAAGTTTGCTTTAAAACAAATTGCATGTTAAACTTCTCTATTCAAGGGAATTTCAATTATTTTTTTTTCTATTAGTATTTCAAAGTTTTGGTTCAAACAGCAGAGGAAATTAAATAACTTTAATTCTATTCAATATATAAATGTTTCAAATTATTTGTGCTGTGAAATTATAAAAGATGTGAAATTATTAATGCTGTAAGCTGAATCAGATGTATTCTAAAATTTATTCGTAAGTTCTTTTTTATGATAGGTATATTTTAGTAATTAAATGAATAATGAAGTTTCTCATATATATCGAAATATTTTTTTCAAAAACTTAACTTTTAAGATAGAAAGAACTTAACTAAACTAAGAACTAAATGTAATACTCAGCTCGATGTTTGAATAAATATTAAAAATAAATTAACAATGATTTTTATTGTAATAATCAACAATTATGTTTGAATTAATGAACTTAAGATATAGTTCTCGAAAATATGATATTTCCTAAGGACTTAAAAAACCTAATATTAATTACATAGTAATATAAAGGAATGAAAAACTCTTTCTTGGAAATTTAAATTAGTTATAAATATAGATGAAGCGTTATTCTTGAATTTTAATTTATTGAATACTTCTATACTTTATACAAACTTGATCTATTTTTTCTGAATTGACACTCGAAACACGTATTGCACTGAAAATTCAATTAGTATTGAAAAAATGATTTTTAAGATATTTCTTTTCTTTCTCTATTAAACATTATGATGATGACAAAATTATGTTTTTGCTTTTACAGTCAAATTACGAAATTTTCAGTTACTTTTAGTTAATTAAAATTCCAAAACAATAGCCAAGAAATTCACATTCTTAACCCAAAAAATATATATTTGCCAATTTTTTTAACTCTAGATCTAATGGTCTGACCTGGACAGGGATAACATGCACTCAAATTCTCCTTTAATATTTATAATGCCGGGTTTACACTTGGCCAATTATTAGATGGCCAGTAGGCAGCGCATGCTTAAAAAGACTGAAAAATTCTGTTCGATCGATGTTAAGTAATTGCCCCGATGGGACAGTAACATGCCGCTCTATTGTATTTTTCTCTTACTGCGCATGCGCTTGTGAATTTGGCGGTTTTTATACTAGGTTGTGCGTTTTTATTTATTTATTTATTTCCTTTTTTTATTTTAACCATGCTTCTTCATGTAAATATCCGTCATTTTAATACGGATAAACGGAAAAGAAATGGAAAAGAAAAATTCAGAGACGCCAAAACGGATATTTACAGTCGGCATGGAATGCCTGAATCTATCTCATGAAATTGTGACAAGCATAAATCATTCCCTTTCTGCGCATGCGCTGCCTACTGACCGTCTTATAATTCGACGAGTGTAAACCCGACATAAGGATGATAAAAAATCTTGAAAATTCCTCTTGTAGTGATCCTGCTTTCATCAAGATGGCGTAACTAAACTGCGTGCTCGTGCCCGTGGATTAATCATGAGATGCACTATTGTTAAATCTTAATATTTCTCTGTTCATAAAATATTCTATTGAAGCTAACATATTGAAGAACTTTTTTCTTCCTTTTCTATAATTTGTTAGTCATATGTTGATATGTATATGTAGTATATGTTCTTTGATGTTTTGGAGTATTTCAGTTTGAATTTGTTCTTTTATATTTATTTTCTTTTGTATTTATTTTATACTTATCTTTCTATCTATTGATATTAAAATTATCAAAATGTATGCGGTGCCCCAATAAGTGAAGAAAAAGAATCTTATTGCAAATCAGATCCATACAGGCAGCATAGTTTTTCCTAGTGCTTTTTCTTCCCTTTTGATAGATTCTGTTAAGGATAAAACAGATCACATAAATTTAAAAATATGGAAGGAAAAAACTAATTTGCAATTGTTTCAAAGTATTTTAACATTTTTTTTTTTCATTTTTTAGGAAATAAACAGTAGCCAACTTTGAACAGAATATATCAGTGAATTATTGAAAAGTATTAGGAATATTTTATAATACTTAACAAAATGGCCAGATTTGTATATTTCTAATTGCTCGCAATAATTTTTTTTCTCTGTTACGTTGAAGTATACTTCTGAAGCTTAATAGCGTCTGTAGTAGTAATTAAAATATTGGATATCTGTTTATTTTTATTGCGCCGAGTTGTACTTGGTACTTTTCAGGTGACACCAAAATGCGCCATGCTCTCTAATACAGATTACAACTATCTTGATGAATAAAGAAGTATCGAAATATGTTATATGCTGTTTCAAATTCAAATAATAATAAACAAAATAATTTTTTTTAAATAAGGCAGATAGATTTGGAGTGTTTTTATCATGTATTTTTTAAAATTCTAATTTAAGCTAAGCTTCGTTGCAATTTGAAAATCGAAAATACAATTTTAACCACTGTCCTTGAAAATTTCGACTCAAAATCTGATTCTTAACTTTGATTTTTTTCTAGAATTTCATTTTAAAATTCTTATAACACATTTATAAATACTACATCCTCGAAAAATAACACATGCTCGCATATCTATGGATAAAAGAGGATAAGCAGTCTGTCAACACTTTGCTGGGATTTTTTTGAAGATACATTTCTATATATCTACATTTTTTGGGAACGATATTTATCGGATATATGAAACGATATTTATAACATATATCAAAACATTATGAATTCCGCAAATCGTATCTTATTCACAGTACAAAACCGGAAAAATATGCATACGTCTTGTAGATTTATTTCATCAAAATTGTGATATCGCTCTTCATTTTGGTGAAATGGTCACACATAAAATTTCAATCTTCAATCTAGTCAGATCTTTTAACCTTTACAATGAATACCAGGGGTGTTTTATGATTTCTAGAAAGAATAAATCTCCAGAGTCTTCAAACTTCTTGATGCATACAGCTCCAGGATAATATTTCATAAAAATTTTAAAACATAAATATTACTAAATCTTTATATCGAAAAATTGAAATATTTGAATGATAAATCATAAAATTTACTCTTAATTCAAATTTAAGAAATGTTCTTAGCTTATCGATAAGCATTAAATATAAGAAAGGCGTTTGTATATGTTAAACTATCCCAAAAAATATTCATTGTTATTTAGAAAAAAAAATCATGTTATTTCTTTACATCCAGATTCTCTTTATGAAGGGAATTATAAAATTACTTTTGCCATGTTAAAAGTAAAGTTTTCCAATAATTGGATATTTTTATTTAAAGATTTTATTCAGGATTTATTTGAGAATTCGGTACTTGTTCATTTTTGAAAAAAAGGGGGGAGGGGGCAAACCACCGCCAAATTGGAAACTGACGACTCGACGTTGGTGATTTTAGTATAATCTCAAAATCACTAATTGATACCGTAAATGCAATAATCCTGGCTACTTATGTATATTTGTCATCACGGCAAAAATTCAGGTAGACAATTAGCGCATTCGTAGCTTAATAAAATAGCACAAATCATGAATGGGTGGTCAATATGGAACCAAAAAATAGCATGTTTCAAACAAAGCTCTTGTAATAAAGGAAACCATAATATGCGTAACAGAGGAACAAGGATTGCAACATCTGGGACGAGAGTTATCCAGTCTCTCGAAATCAAATCTCTCAAAAGTAACCTCAAAATTGCTAAAAACGTTTCCATCTTTACTCTTCCTACATACAAAAGCAACTCTAAACTGAAAAAAGCAAATGTTGGTAATTTCGAAAAAACAGATCGTATGAAAAAGAGAACAATAATTTAAGGAATTTCTGTTGATCCACAAAAAAAAAAAAAAATCATTGAATTATTTACAGAAAACTTTAATGCATTTATCTATAGAATTCTGGCATGAGAATATGAAGAAACATCAACAAAGCTCCTTACTTTTGATATCCTACACAAGTAATACCATTTCTAAGCTGTGACACTGGAAAGAAATATTCGTACCTGGACCCATTGCCGAGCTTTTTGAAATATGCAGACTGGCTGAATCAAACAACTGTGCATGAGGTCAGGAAAACGTTCACCATTCATTGCTACACCATTCCCTTCTTTCTTATCATGTCTTAATACTTCGAAACTCCAGGTCTTGGAAATCTTCTCTCATATCTCCATATAAGAAATATGAAAAACCTGATTCCGTTCATATACTCCAATGAAAGCTGTACAAATCTCAAGCTTAAAAATTTCACCATTGAGCAAATAAAACTTCGAACCAAATATTGAAATCTACAAATGAAACTTGTCAGTTTTGAAAATAGTTTCTGTATAAATAATTCTCCGAGAGTTTCATTCAACTTGTTTATAATTCTTAACAAGTTCTTGATATTCAGTTCCTCTAAACTTTTCTTAAAATTCCTAAAAAAAGAATTTGTATATGTGTAGCTACTCCACTACTATCTTCTGCAAAAGAACTTTTCAATATTTCACTATGCATGCATTTTCAAATCTAATTTTATTTTCTCTTTTCAAGAGAATGTTTTTGTTACTTTGAACCAATGTTATTTGTACACAATCAACCTGTGTATAAAAAAGAAAATACATGCAAGCGTTTTGAGTTTAGGTAGTTTATAGTTCTTATTATTTTTATCTGCATATAAATTTTTCATTTTAAATGTCCCGTTATTTTAGAAAACATACTGAACTATTGAGAGGAATTTTTATATTTGTATATATATATATATATATATATATATATATATATATCTTTATTTCTTTCCTCGTCCTTAAATTTCTATTTAATACCTCATGTAAAAAATCCCAACTAAAGTTTCAATGTTTTCTTCTCTCCATATACAAAGTAGCAATCGCTTAAAAGAAAAATTATGACGTCAAAATAAAGTATAGCAACAATTTTGTTGTTGTTGAAATTTTCATTATTCATATGCTGTAAAAACCATTTAAGCCTTCCAAACTTTATTTCACATAATTTACTCAACCATTCTTCTTTCCGAGTCTTAAAATTAAAAAAAAAATGCTTTTAATCTTTCCTTTCCCTTCACATCAATCCCAAACTGATCAGGATCGACCCAAGCTTTTCATGTGAAGAGACTTTGGTATATACTGACAGCAGGAAAGAAAGTCAATATAAAGAATCTTTGAAGACAGTTTACAAAATTATCTCTCAATGAAATGATCTTACAGCATTAAAGTTCAAAAGATGCCATGTTAAGGCTTGAGACTACATCTAATGATAAGTTATATTATTGGATTTCTCTGTTGCCTTCAACATATTACTTTCTAAAATACCTCGGCTGACTAGCTTGTTCGACGGAGATCTTAGTTATATTTAATTTCATTCAAATCGTTAAAATATAAACTTGTCCCACGGGGAGGTACCTCGTAATTGAGTATAAGTTGCTTCCGGCATTGTGGGTGGTTCTCAACACTCTTGTGGGTATTCGAAAGGGTGGGAATAGCTACCTCCCATTGATGACGGGACTTACTTTAGGGTTACTTCTTTACAGTGGTCGGTGATGGCCCCTAGGAATCAAACACAGTTCTCGCCAGTGATGCTGTTGCAGCGGCCCGGTCATTCAAGTTTTTCCGTGTCTTCCGGAGAGTCGAAGTAGTCAATTTGTGGTTAAGCATAATTTCGTGCCCATGATTCCATCAGATTTCCTGAAAGTAAAACCGTGTGCTTTTGATTCTCTTACATATATTCTGTTCATCTTGAATATGATTTTACGGGGTTCAGTTTCATGATATCTTAGCATTATGTCAAGAGTAAAGGTCAGGTTCGTCTATCTTTTAATTTTGCGATAATGTAACTTCACTTATTTATTCGTCTTGTAAACTATGCGAATACATTAATAAAAACCACCCCTCTTTAATTTTAACAATTAAAAAAATCACGATGTAAAATATATGAATTTCAGGGCAACAATGTAATCTATTATTGATAATTAATAAAAAAAATAACTGAATTATTAATAAAAGTGCATGCGCGTGCTATCTAATGGCGCTCTATAGGCCAGAGCGTTTGATTTACAGCTACCAAATTTAGCACATATATACTTTAGAGGTCTGAAAGGTGCTTCTCGTGGGGACATTTTTTTAAATTTTTAATTCGAATTTTAAATTACTAAGACCGTTTCACAAAATTTTTAATTTTAAGTAACCATTAATTACAAATTTACTTTTGTATTCTTCTTGTAAACTATAAAGATATTAAGAAAAATTGCTGTTTATTAGGGCTTATATTTTAAACAAGTATATGCTTACAAAAATAAATGATTGACATATGATTTTTATGCATATTTATTAAATATTAACAATATAGAAAAATTCGTTGGGAAACCTAAATGATATGATGCGATTTTATTAGTTTTTTCAAATATTTTTTTCATTTACATTTTTCATTTTTTTTATATATTTTCGACTTTTAATTTTGAAATTAAAATTTATTTTTAACACTACAATGTTCCATTTTTATCAATTGACTTATGTAAATTTTGCATATTTTTATAAATTTCAAACATTATTGGGTTTTTTTATTGGTTTTTAGTTCTTTATCATTATTTAAATTTTTTATTACTACATATTTTATATAATTTTTACTTTTCAAAATTATTATAAACACTACGGAAACAAAAATATTTATATATTATACATACATTATAAACATATATATTTTTAAATCCTTACAACAAGGAACACATAAATAATTACAATATAAAATACAAATAAAATAATAAATTCAAATGTTTATACTATATCCAGTATTAAAAATGACTTTTTTGCTGAGCATAACGTAGGTTCTATATTTTTCTTGTGGTTTTCCTTCTTTCTTTCTTTTTTTTCTCAGGCTATTGTATTTCCTGAAATTGTTTTTGATGATTAAAATTCTGATTACTCCTCTTTGTAATGAGGCGTGCCATATTACCCTATCTAATGAATATTCTATTGAGTAATTTTTTATTGTTGTATTAAATTTTGAATTGTAATTTTTCTTGTAATCATGATACCAATTTTTGAATTTTGAATTGATTTTATTCCAAAAATTTTCAGCATGAAGTTTCTGTAGAAAAATTAATTTCAACTTTTTTTGCATTTCTGCTGTTTATTGAATTGATGATTAATTTATTTTAGGATTTTGCTAATATCAGTGTTTGAAATCTACGTAATTCTCAGCTCGTGAAATATTCTATTGGAGCTGGTTTATAATCTTCGAAATGAATTTCTTCTTTTTTTGTTGGAATTTTTTCAAATGATGATGAATCAACTTTAATCCTCTGGTGAATTCTGGTTTCAAACTGTTCATTTCTATTCTTGAACTGTATGTATATTACTATTAAATTAGCCAAAAATCATACGATGTCAAAATAACTACAAAGATAAGGAATCTTATTGCAAACCAGATCCACACAAGCTGCAGAACCTTTTCCAAGAGATTTTCTTCCATTTTGTGACATTTTGTTGAGTGTAAAGTTCGCTAAATAAATTTAAAAAGACAGAGGATGAAACTACGTTGCGATCGCTTCAATGAATGTTTACATTCATTTTTTCTCAATTTTGCGAAAAAAACATTAGTTAATATTTAACAGTAATCGTAGATTAGATAATAGAAAGAACTAAAAATAGCTTTAAGTCATTATCAAGATTTAGCTATTACCGTTACATCATAATTAATTATTATTAAAATTTAGCATTAGAGCTTTGGTTTTGTGTAAATATCACATATTAAAATGAACACAATTCTCATTATTTAATTTAATTCAAATTAATACAATTTTCCATCATGTTATCATTGACCAACTGACAATTGCTAGCATTCACTAACATTATGACATATCTTCATATCTTTAGATGAAAAGAAATTCAGACTGATACTGCATTGATGAGATTTGGTTTTAAAATTACTGAAAAATGTACAAAATCTATCTAAACAGATTTTTAAGCCTTATGATGAAAAGATATTCTAATTCTTCTAGAAAACCGCCAGGCGCTTGTTGCACTTTGATTTATCTTTTTCACATCGTCAAGAAAACTGAAACATACACATGTCTTGTACATATATTTCATTAAAACAATTATAAAAGACTTCATATTGAAGTAAAGATCGATATGAAATTGCATTCTTCTACCACAAGAAATATGTTTACAAATGTTTTGAATAGTAAATTTAAGATTCATAAATAATCGAAACCAAAACAAATCCAATTTCAACATTATAATATGTTCTTGATAAATTCATCTTCCCGGACCTGGAATAAAAAAGAAACCTTCATTCGAGACCCCGACCTAACACAAATTAAATCGGAATTTAAAATAAACAATATAAACAAATTAAATGTAATAAGTAATCAAATTATGAATTTAATTAATATCTATGACAAGTTTGCCAAAAGAAAAGGCATCATGATGTCTCGATAACTAAACAAGATCCTATTTAGAAATTTAGAAATTCAGAAATTTAGAGCCTTTGCTATGAATCTTTATTTCAATAATTAATCTCTAAAAAAGAAAGGTTGCAAGTATTTTTAGATCTTAAATGTCTTCTTCATTTTATTCAGTGCTCTATGTGATCTTTATTTAACGTTATGAGAGAAGCGTTCGATATTTTATGCTGTTTTAAAATCAGAAAATGATTCCCAATTATAATTAAAAAAAAACAAATATGAGCTTTCTGTATGATGGTATTCTACTTAAAAGATTGTGATGAGTATAATTCACGATTTATATATTCTCCGAGGAAAGGAGGGGACAATTGTCAGGGTTTGAATTTGTATGTTCGTTTCTGGCCTACCCTGCAATATAGCTAGTATAGTCGATGATGAGGTGCATTTCCTATTGGAAGTATTGGTATAGGGGTCAATGATGATCATTTTGAAACTAAACACATAATCCGTATTATTTTTGAAGCGACTCCATCACTCAAATTTGTCAAATGGCATAGTGGCAGAGCTGGGTTATTGTTTTAAAATTCAGTTTAGCTGTACATTTACATAAATTTTCTACGTTGTCATTAGTAAAAGAAGTCTCTAGTAAAAATCAGCATTGCAATTCTATTATTGTCGCATCATACACTGAGATATAAATCAGTTTAACACTCCATAGGTTTCATGAAATTTTTCAGTATAATTGAGCATTATGATTATAAGCACTTTTAATTTTCCATGCCAAAAATATATTTTGGAATGCTTTTTATTCCACTTAGACATCATCTATCAATTATTCTATAGCTTTAATACTGAAAAAAAAGGAAAGTTTATTTTCAATAGAAAGGAGTCTCAACTTATCAATAACGTCAAAGGTAGGAAAATGCAGTTTCGATCTCTCAATGTTTTTCTTTTAATATATTATATCCATATTTAAAATTGTACATTATTTTATTTATATATAAAATAACTGCAGAATTCCCCTTGCAAATCATTATTCTAATTTAGAAAGTTTTTATTTTATCTGAAAGAATTTTTTTTATTTCATTTTGATTAAGAGTGTTTTATTTCAGATTCAAAATTTAACATGTAGTAAGAAAGTTATAGATATCTAGGATATGATTTAATTCTTAGAATTGTGTAACAGAATAATAAAATAACACTTTGCAAATAAAAATGTCAATAGTTTCTAAATCTTATCTTTCTAAAAATGCTTTATTTAGTTTTAATAACATTATTTATATTTATAATAAAATGAAGAACATTTTAATTTATTCAAATGAATAAATCAAAGGAATCCATCAGTTTGACAAAGAAATGCAATTATAAATCTGGCAAATAACTCGTTTACTCAGCTGGGAAAACTTGCATAAGTTCCAGATGATATTGAAATAGAAATGTAAGAACTTTAATTCGGATCATGTATTTTAGATATAATGGATTTGGTAATACAATGTATCTTTATAATATGATATGTCTATCCATGGATAGACCTTCCGGAAAAATGTATAAACGCCTTGTTTCTTAAGCACTGAATTGCGTAATGTGGAAATGAAACTTGTCAAGATAAATATTTTAAAAATATCCCAATATCAATAAATGCTTCTGGCGTGATTATTTTATACATTTTTCCTGAAAAAGATTAAGAGTATTTTTAATATTACATATAATGTATCCTTTATTGAAATATTTCATATACCATATCCTTTATTGAAAGAAATATCAATTCTCAAAAGTTTTCGACATCACAGAAAACTTGAATTATAAATTTGATGATATGAATATTTATAAATTTAAGTTAAATTAAAAATTAAGGAAAACTAATGCAAAGTAATATTTTATTTAAAAGTGACTAAATTTATCTTTTTTGACAGAATACATTAAATAAAGAAAGAATTGATTTGTAAATTAAGTTTTAAATTATTTTTAAAGGCAAGAGATGGTTCTCATTCTTTACAGAATATTTCAGTTGAAGGAATAAAGAATTATTCTTTAACTTTATTAAAAGTATTCATTTTTATGCAGATGATGTCCGGGAAATTAAATAAATTCAGAGGAATAATTAAGCACAAATAATAAAGAAGATACTAAAGACATTTGAAAAAATATTCTTAGTACAGGTGTCTCAATCATGAAAAATAAGTAAAAATTAGATTGCATTCGAAAAAGAATTATGATATGAATATATGTGATGATTTAATACATTGACAAATTGATATACTAAAAGTAATACAATTTACATCGATAAAATGAGATTACATGAGAAAATTTTAAGCATATATTCTGGTATGCATCTGTTATCATTTGTTCCTTGCTTTTATATTGATCACAGTATTAACGGAATTCTGTGTGACATTAAACTGACAGGCAGGGAGGAAATTTTTTTTAAGTGTTTTTAAAGTGTTAAATATAATATAGTTAATACTGGTTTCTCATAATTTGTTTATGTCTGACCCGGAGTGACTAAATTATCACATTAGACACATGAAATTCTAAAAGCGTTCGGAAAAATAGGATAATAATGGCATTAACTTTCTTTCCAATAAAAAAATCCACTAATGATGTGACGTGAAGAATTAATAATTAATAGCTAATGAAAAGGAAAAATTATGAACTTTGATGCCCTTATTAACACTGTTCTTTTGTGATGGTGTCCCAAGTTTTCCCAAAGAATAATTGACAAAAAGAACATAATAATATTTTTACATAAAGTGAAGAGGTGAAAACCTTGTTTTATTTATTTATTTATTTTTTGTAAAAATATATTTGTCTGAAAAAATAATTATTTTTGTTTCTCTAATAATTGAGTAAAATTGCTTATAAAAAAGATTTTATTGTTGAATAAGAAAGATTTTATAATCAATATATTATTATTTTCAATATATTATTATTTATATTATTATTTTTTATATAATGATTTTCTAATTTTAATTTGAATCATATATTTTGTTCTTTTAGAATTAGTTTTAAATCAAAGATTTAAACAAATTGAATTTAAAACAAATAAAAAATAAAACATGTGTATACAATGCTTGTTTTAGTTTTTCTTTTAATACTCTTTAATTATGGAAGAAACTGAAGAGTTGAAATGCCGAAACTATAAAGATATTCATTGTATGAATTTTTAAAATTTTTTGTACAGCAGGAATGAAAGAAAAGAAAATTATTGTTGCTGTGAACTAAAAGATGATTTAAAATTTATGAATAAATTCTTTGTACGAAAGGTATTTTTTTTGGAAATAATTTTATGAAGAGAAAAATTGATTTTTAAAACCGAACTTTAAAAAAAAAGTGAAAATTAATCGATGCTTTGAATTTTATCTTTGTAAAATTACTAAATAAAGGTTAGCAATTTTTTTTATTGGATTGATTGGTAATTTAATTTATATTAATAGAGTTAAGACATATCTGATAAATCATACACATGTGAAAATTGGTATCACTAAAAGTGTGCTTCAAATAAAAATCTACACATTGCAGAAAAATAAGCTGTAGCTTCGTGCTTTCTTGTTTAACAATGGAATAAACTCAGGATGAAGCATTAACAGTAACACTGAAAATGGTTCGAGTTTTACAACATCAATGAAATAAATTGTGGTAAAATATACTAAACATATTTTTTAATTATATAAACAATACTAAATTATGGTTAAATAATTGGTATCAATAAAAATATATTATTTTTGAAGTTTAAGAAAATGTAAACAAAATGAATTTGCCATAATATTTTCAGAAGTTATTGCGTTAAAATATTAAAATTTCACTTAAATTAAATAAATAAAAAATTCAATAAATTGTCTCAAATTGCATATTCTTAGCCCCCATAGATGTTAAATTTGTTAGCTCTAAATCTAATTGTCTGCCTTGTAGAATGACAATACGCAGACATTCTACTTTATTATTAATAGGATTATAAAATCATTTGTAAATAAGTGTAATATTTCACTTACACTTATGTAAAATTTATATTTCAATACTGTGAGATTTATATAACTTTTCGTTCGTTATAAATTTCTGTCATTTGTTGTTGTTATTATTTTATTTCATAATGATAAACAGGCATGACTGCAGGCTTATTCAATTTATTATTTTTGAATTGGAATTTAGCAAAGATTATTTTTCAAAACTGCTGGACGAGCTTCAATTAATATAAATTTCTTATCGCAGCATTTTAAATACTGGAATAGAAAAATTTTAGTTTTAAATATTCATATCACCTGGGAGTTGAAACTAAATACCTAAAATCGCTGCAACATATATGTATTAGAAAGGCTATAAAATTAAACTATTTAAGAAACTGATTAGATTGTTTTAATGGCCTTAAGCTGCTTTAAAATATTTTGTATTCATATTGATTAAAAAGAATTAATCAAAAAATAAATATTCAAAATTTTAATAAATTTTAATTCGATGCCAATCCTAAAGTAATCCCTCTTATGTTTTATTTTAATAGATTACGACATTGATAATTCATATTATGATCATATATAGAACATTGGTAATTAATATTATACAAGATATTTCTGCCTTCCACATATACACACTTGGAGGGGTGATAAAAATATTAATAGGAATCAGAGTCATATATGTAAGCAAGTCCCAAATGTCACTTTCAATTCATGAAGTGGCATGAAGGTTCATGAAAGAAAATACATAAACCAGTATTAAGAGCTTTATTATAAAAAATAGTACATTAGTTCGAATCATCAGAGGAGGTATTCGAAATAATTCCACCCATCTGCATTCATGCATGTTGATACCTATGCTGCATGGATTGGCGAACAGTGAATATGGGCAAACTCAGCGTTAGTGAAACGATTCATGATAACTTCATTCTTTCGCTGGGTACAATGGGAAACACACGTGTGCTGCTCTCGAGAACGTCCTCTTCCCCCTAGTCATCACATCTAGAAAAGAAATGAAAGAGGATAAACAACAACAACACAGATAAAAGTATACTCAAGATAAAAAAAGAAGTATTTTGTATCAAATATCACTTTGTAAACAATTATACATTTTTTTTATTATTATTGCCCCGCATACGTAGTACAGAAAAAGTATAGTAATCGCCAAAAAATTCGAAGTAGACATTTTGATGATCTCCACATTTTAGACCTCATTAAGTTCGAATAATACATTTTTGAAAAATGTCCATCTATAACAAAAAAAATAAATAAACACCCTATAAAAATGCGTTGTGCTCGATGGATGAAATTTCATTTATGGTATTTTCCCCAAATTTGTAGATTTTTTTTCAAATTTTGAGCAATATTTATTTAGAGAAGTCCGTGTGTCTGACCGTTCGAATATAAATTGCTATGATGAATATAGAAGAAAGAAAGTTATAATAATATATATAACTTATATTAATAAATCTATCCATTTTGCTAAAAAATATAACAATACATCTAGTGAAAATTCAAAAATGTGTATATATTCAAAAATGACAGAAATAGCAACGTGAATTTTTTGCTACAGCGCATCTAATTTGTATATGTACATTTGTGTATATCTGTATTTCATCATTTCTGTATTAGAGAGCAGAATCCTATAGAAAGGTTTTTGTTTAATTGTTATATAAAACAATATCAAAAGTCCATTTCGACCTGTAAAATGTTTTTATACCAATAACGTCTTTTAAAATAATTTTTAACGGCATATTTTTGAAAAAAACATCAATGCTTTTATTCATTTTATTTTAAAGAAAATTATCAAAATTTTTCAATTTACTTAAGGGTTTCGTAAACAAATTTTATTAAGTCCAAACTTTGGAAAATTCTTCTATAAAGCAGAAAATTTAGTCTGCAAAGTTTAATTAAATAGTAAAAAATGTGCTTTTAAGAATTAAAACAAATTAAATGAATTGCAACATTTGAATATGGAGTGATTTAATTTTCAGTTTTTAAAAATAATACATTATAAAAATGAGGAAATTATCTACGAATTAAATTATATGAAATGATTCCTGAAATTAAGTGATTATTTTGGTTTTTGCAAGAAAATTCTGCAATCTCAAAGATTGGAAATAAAAATTTTATCTCGGGGAATTATTGAAATAATATTTTTTTTCTTACACAGGTAATGGCTCACAAATTACTCAAGAATAATACTTAAGAAATTACTCAAGAAAACAAGAATAACTGGGCAAAGATATTAGCAGAACACTCCAAGTCCTTTGAGTCAAGGCATTCTAATGAAAATTTGAAGTGGGTTTTCAAGGACAAATAAATATAACACAAATATATTTGACATTTTTTTCAATAATGATACTGGATATAATACTGGAGTTCGAGTAATTATAAGTGGGGAAAAAAAATAATGTCGAACATTATAGAATCGTGATTTGAAAATATGCAAATATTTAATATGTAGATATGTACTAATTAAAATATTCCGATTTCCATCGATATGAAGAGACAGCATTAAAAATAACAAAGAATATTCTGTGGAACGAATTTTATTTTGTTCATTTTTATGATCATTAACAATAAAATATTTCAATAGAATTATTTTCTTTAATTCACTAAGGAATATCAAGAGATTAAACATAAAAAGAGAAAGAGAATGAAAAATTATTGTATAACCCTAACGAAACAAATCTACAAAAATATTCCAAAGATATTAAAAATTTTAATAACCTATAAATGAATGCAAATCAGAGCGGTTTATTATTCTTAAAAGAGCTTTAAATGTAAAATTACCAAACACATTTTTATATTAAATAAGTGATTAAATTTATACAATAAGTTTTTAAAGAAATTTAATAACAATTAATTTAATGAAATGTTTAATAATATCATTCAATTTTTGTTTTTGAAATTATCATTCCAATCAGAAATCAAAATGATGTCGAAAATGTGTTTTAAAAATCCTATTAGATTATTTTAATAGATGGTGTTTCGTGCTTATGAATTTTCATGAAAATGAATTTTTTCATGAATTTTCATTTCGCATTAGCGACTTTTCCCTCAAATAAAATCGCATATTTTAAATTCGTTTATTTTGTTAAATTTGTATTTTTGATGCATTAGATGTTTTCTTTTTAACCATATGCAATTTATAATAAAATTTAATTTAAATAAGATATTATTTTATAAATAATAATATCAGTAATTTTTAAATGGGCGAAGATATTTTTGTTCATTAACTGCCACAAAGATGAGTTTATATCTTTAAATATTGCACCCATGCATATATTTCAACTATCGCAAAGCTTCATTAATTAAGTTGGGCAATTATATAAAAACACTGCGGATTCTGTGAATGTTGACAGTGAATAGTTATAAAAATTAATTTTTATACGGCCCCCACAGTGTAAAAATGTAAATTAGTAAATCTATCTCTTACATTCATTTATGCATATATCTCTCTGAATTTCTCTGGGGTAGTTTTAGTCTTATAACATGTAAATTGACATAAGAAAAGATTAACATAATCAGTTGTGTCAGAAACCATACTTAATAATTCCATTATTATTTAGGATAAAATTTCATATTTCACCATTCAATATATTAAATTCCAAACATAATGTCTTCGTGTCGTTATTAGACACTATTCATAAGCTAAAGTCAGTCTTTTCACAGTTCAATTGCATGGAACACTATTGTAGTGTCGAATGGCAAGTCTACTTGAAGAGCCAAAGGTTCGAATTCACAAGCGTCACGTGTCTGCAAGATGTTACAGCATTGATTACCAATATCACCGAACTAACACAGTTCGGAATATTTGAAATTTCGTTATATTCTATTATAGAATATATTGTTTCAGAAAGATTGACTGAATGTTTTAATAATGATGTGTAGACGAAGAAAGATTTAATGCTTCAACGATAATATTACAGATTTAGAGTTGCTGGAATTATTCGTTAATCCCCGGTTTTTATTTTTAATCAGTTAGATTCCTACTACGGAGCATAATTGCTTGGTTTCGAATTTCATTATATGCAACATCAGCGAGAGGAATTTTAAAGTTTTAGATAATAATGAGAGAAATTGGAAAGTTTATTTCATAGATGGTAGAAAATCACCCACATGCTATAATATTTCAAAAATCTAATCAATGTTACTTTCTAATATTTCTATGTACTTATATAATATTTCGAAACTGAGAATATGAAAAACAATTATATTTTTACTTTCTCGAATAAGAAGTATATAATTATCAATATCATTAAAAGATTCGAATTCTAGATTTTAATAAAACTCTGCGTTTCATTCTTCCTTTAGTTCGAAAGCACATTTTTGGCACTATGCCAATTTGTATATGAATATTACTACTAAATACCGCTATCGACAGATGAAATTCGATACGGTAATTTAAAAACAAATTAATTAAATTACAATTAAATTAAATTTTTGAATTATATATATTCAATAAAAATCTATAAGTCTATAATCTAATAAGTCTACACTTTTACCTGCACGTAAAAACAATAACTCAAACATTCGATGGTTTAACCCTTTATAAGGCTTATGCCTTATAAAAGCATTGTTAAATAAAAAATTGGTGGATTATATCATGAAAGCCGATGATGTAAATACTAAAACATCAAAAGTGTTGATATTCCGTTTAATTCATAAAATAAAGAGTAAATATTACTTGCCATATATCGTTCAGGAGAAACTGAAAATGTTAAGTATACTTACCACTGAGCATTGATTAAAATGTTTCATTTTGTTAAAGCAATAATCATCATCCATAAAAGTTTTCTTATTTATTATTATTATTTATTTCCTTATTTATTATTATTTAAAAGTTTAAAACAGGAAACAAGAGTGTCTTTTGATCTGGAGAAAAACTATTAATTTAGAAAATTTCATAAAAAAATATTTTTGAACTGAATTCCATTCCAAGATTTATTTTATCTTCGCTAAAATATATTATTTTCACATACATTATGAAAACAAATATTAAAAGCAAAAAATAAAATATATTATTTTACAAAACGTTATTATTAAGAAATATGTGTCAAAAGATATAAATCCCACACAACAATGGAAGATATGACATTCACTTATTTATATAAAAGAACTTTCCATTCTGTTGATGAAAATACTGAAAGTTTAATTAACTTGTGGGTATTATTATCTTAAATCAGTGTAACATTTTAATGTTACTAAAAATGAATGTATATTTTTTTTAAGAAAATTTAACAAAAAGTAATTTATTAAACATAAAACTAAAAACTGAATGGGTAAGTTTTCAATGCTTTAAAAGACTTTTGTCCTATCAAGTATTTTAGTCACACTAAAAGTGTTTTTTAATGCGAAAGCAAAACTGCTTTAAATATTCTTTTTAATGAACATAATGGAATGAATGCTAATTTTTCAAAATTAGTGACATGTGACCCGGAGAGACAAAATGATCTCATTAAAAGCATGAAAGGCCCAAGAGATTTCACAAAGAAGGGATGATAACTGTATTTAATCCTATGCAAAAAATAGCCGATGAGATGAAGGATTAATAATTAATACCTAATAAGAAGGAAATAATGTAGACGCTGATGCTCTTAATGAGAAAGTTCTTTTGTGTTGCCGAACCAGTTTTTTGCGCCAAATAATTAACAAAAAATTAGGACATATTAATGTTTTTACAGGAAGAAAATAGAGGTATCAGCGCTGATTTTTTTTTTCTGAATCCTTTATCTGTATTAAAAAAATCATTCTTGTTTATTGGTGCTTTAGTAAACGTGTTTAATTAAATATTTATAAAAAGAGCATCTCAGTATTTTTTTATGTGTGTTAGAAGGCAACCAGGAAAAAGATTTTCATTTTTAATCGGCATTGCTATTCTGTACGTGACTTCAGCAACAATTTTGGAGCATTTTCATTTAAAATATATGAAAATTCGAAAAATTTTCATTCAGCATTAATCGAATACTTTTTTATGTCTTAAAACATACAATTTTGGCAAAAATTAAAACCATAAGATTAACAAATTGAATTCATCACATTAATTTATTCAAATTATATGCATTATGTAATTAAAAAAATATGCAATTATTTATGCTGTTAATGTATCCTAACCAAAACTAAAGACTTAATTATAAAGAATAAATTCATAGTTTTAGTGAGAAAGTTTCCATATTCATGGGAAAAGGTTTATGGTAACATTTTGATATTTTTAATAACTTTTTTATGGGATGCATATATTTATGAATTTGCAGATTATAAATTGGAACTCACCTATATGTTTAGCTTTTTTTTATTATCACTTAACAATTCATTAAAAAAACTAAATTATTATTCAATTCTACATTTGAAGTATATGTTAATAAAAGAGCGAAAATATTTTAATTGAATATTTAATTATGGTAATTTTAATTACAAATATTACGAATTACTGATGTTTCCTAAAAAAATTTTTAAATTAGCATTAAATGCGTACTTAAAGAAACGGAAATTGTTTCTTAGAAAATTACTAAAGCAGTGCATATATTTAGTATAAACACTTTTAATGAATATTTATGCGTTGAATACTTTAATAAGATACACGAATTTATTTAAAGCTCCTTGTAAATGTGAACATACTTTGCACTGTAGATTTTGTTATCAATAGATATATTTTGACATACTTTTCAAACCACGGTTTACTCATTTTAATAAATATTAGAGATTAGCCGCCTTTGGCGATCAGCCGGTTCGCCAATCTTAATGTTCGTTTAAATTTTAATAATTAAATATTTTACGCAATTCCAACTTTAATAGATTCTTCATCAACATATTTTAAAACTTCAAATTTTTATAGTCATATAATTCCCTCATAATATTATAAAGGCCTTCAGTCATAAGGTAATATGTATCTCTCTAATTTTCTGTTACCTCTCGTAGAATTTACGCTTTAAATTAAAGTAGAAAGAATTAATCTGCAATTAATATAATAATATTTTTTACTGAAACAAAGCTTTTTTTATAATATGATTACTGATAACAGAGTCACTGAGCGTTTAAACTTTATGGGCACTTAAGAATATCTTTCTTAATTTATGTAATATCTCAAGAATTTGTCAACAAAATTTTCTCAGATTCATCATGAACAGATCGATTCATTAACAATGTTTAATTTTAAATGCATCAAACACTAAGAAAATAAAATGAATCGTTTAAAATAATCGGTCGAAAACAGGTTGAAAAAAACTACTTAAAAAACGATGTACTTAAAACTATAAGCATATACAAAAAAATATATAACTAACATAAATACAATTTACTTACAAAAGCATGCAACTAACCTAAAAATAATTTAAATCATCCGTTGATAATGGTTGTCATGTCAACAATCAGAACACAATGTGCAGGCGTGAATTTTCAACGCCAGTTACGGTAACGCAAATGCGTGAATTTTTCTACGCCAGTTGGGGTAACGCTAGGCAGATTATACATTTTTAATTTCCTTTATTCTGTGTTATTTAAATTCAAAAGTACTTCAGAATGAATCTGAAAGATGGATTAATTAACAATGTTTAATTTTAAATGCATAAAACACTAAGAAAATAAACAGAATTGTTTGAAATAATCGGACGAAAAATTTTAACCCTAGCCTCATTACTGTTGGAGAAAATAAAAACTGAAGCCTTACTCATTTGGCGGTGCGGAAAATGGAAGATTTTTTGGGGAGAAAGTTAGCTTTTGATTAAAATTCTAATTAAAAATTCCAAAAAAGGGACCCCAGGCGCACATTCCCTATCTCTAAGGTATACATGTACCAAATTTGGTAGCTGTAGGTCAAATGACCTGGCCTGTAGAACGCCAACACACACACACACACACATTGAGCTTTATTTATAAGTATAGATATAGATAAATAGATTTACCATAACAGTAAAAGGATATTGCAGATATTTCTTTGCTGTGGTGTTCAATACTCGAAATACTACGAATTATATAAAAATTGTTCCAGGTACAATGCCTGAATTTGTATGAGTTTATATTACATTATGTTAATGAATAAGTAAAACTATTATCATACTTTTTTTTTACCAATTTCAAAAATATTTTTCATTATATCGATATAAAAGGTTTAAAACTTAAGTTTCACCCTAAAGAAAAATTTTGTTAAGACCACCCAGTATGATATTAACATGCAGTTAAACAAATTATAAGTAATGCATACTCATTTATGAAAACATTATCGGGTTCATGTTGATTGATATTAACATGGCACTTATAATGGGTCTGTCTGCAGCTTCAAATCTAAAAAAGATCTCACTATGGTGAATGCTTAGTTTTCCTGCTTCCTTCCTTTTTTTAACTTATTTGCTCTTTCATGATACGTATTTGAAGTTAACTCCCTATAGATCAACAGCAATCATTTCCAGCCTTGAAGCCTTGTAATATCAAATAATTGTCTTTAGCGGTCAACTGTTAGGTCATAAATGCTTATTACGCTTAATTACAAATTATTCTGATTTACAAACTGATGCTCCTAATTTTTTCATCAAAGTATCTTTAAGCATTAAAGTTGTGTTATCTTAATAGACTTGTATACATTCTGTTCTAGTGCATATGGGCCTTCTTAATGGAGTTGATACTCATGATTTCGAAATTACATTAAAATGCACTTCCATTAATGTATAGTTTTATGTCTAAGTATATGCGGCTGTTCGTTGTGCTGTTGATTATTCCTCATTTAAACAACCCAGTTTAAAAGCAGGATATTTTTTTTATTTTCCAAAAATGAAAAAAAATTACACAGTGAAATGTTTGATGAAACAATCTAAATGATTTGAATTTCATTGTAACTAGGAAATTGCTTTTGAAAATAATGCACTTTTTTTTAAAGACTAAAATAATTTGGCAAAGGTTTTATGCAATAATTACTTTCGAGCCAATAAAAAGTAAATATTTTAATTTAAAAAAAAGGTGTAAACGCATTTGTTTTGCAACAATGTTTTGGAAATTTGTCAGTTATTTTTTGAAGAATTTATCATGTTATTGATTGAGAATTTTTGGAAATTAAACTATTTCAAGGCATGAAAACTTGATCTCATAATTGAGTTAAATTGTAAAAATTTAAAAAAAAAATGCTCAAGATGTTCACATTCTCATCCGCAAAGATATATTTGTGCCAATCATTCAGCCAAACTTTTCGGTTATTAAAGTGCCAACATAGTAACATACATTTTTCTTTATAATTAATCAATATAACTAGTTCCGAAATATTTTAATTTATGTTTTACGTATTTTTGTCTAAAAACATTTATAAAATTACTTCAGATAAATGAGATTTTATTCGCTTAAACCGAATAAATTTTCGCTCTAAAAGACAATACAATAAAAAAGAGAATTTAGCTTATGAACTAAAAGTTCAAAGAAGACAAAATAAAATATAAAATTTTATATGGGAATGATTTATTCTTCATTTCTAAAGACTGTCACTATATCACCGAGAGAAAGAATTTTTTCATTCATTTATATCTCATGAAGTTATTTTTGTGATGGATATATTATTTTTATGCTTTACAGGAAAGTGCAGCTTACATAGATACGAGCAAATAAAATTTTATCTTTTAGTATTATTAAAAGTAAGCTTTTAATGCAAATTGAACTTACTTTTACAGGAATAAATACATTCAAACTCTACTACTCTAAAAGCTTTACACGTCTTCGAAACACATAATATATATGAATATTAGAAACGGTTATGCAATAACAAAACTAAATTATTACAGACAGTATTTCCAACATATGCAAATAGTTTCAAAATAGTATATGAAATAGGGAGAAAACTGATAAGAAAAAAAAAATAATTTACAAAATTTTATAAGATCTTCAATACAGAAAGACAGAATTGCATATATTTTTTTTAAAAAAAATAGACATTTTTAAAGGTATATGTTCCTTATTTTAGTGTGGATTTGTTTTTGGATAATAAAGAAAATATTTTAGACATTATTAATGGCATTAAACAACTCACTGCGATTATTTTTTCGCTATATTTATTCTCAATATTATGTGAACTGTTTCAGAGAAATAGAAAAGGAAAAAAATCAGTTTTTATTCTATAAGTATTGTTTAATTTTCCAATAAAACTCTGCTAAAATTAGTATTTCGTAAGTGACAGGAAATATTTAAGGCATATTTTTACATCTATTTTTGTTAGAAAATCATTTGAAATATAAAACGCTCAGCCACATTTTTAAAGCAAGTAAATATTTTTCAGTTCACTCTCTATTATATTAGTTAAATTTATATAAACTAAAATGAAACATTTGCTTTATTATTTCTCTTTTATTTTATGTGATTAGTCAAGGAATAAACATTTCTGAAGCTGAGTGGCGATGAAAATGCTTTTAAACCACAGATAAACATTTTAATTGAAATATATTCTCTGCTTGATTATACAAATGTGGGAATTTATTTCGCATCGATAGCTCTCCTCACAGGTAAAGTACATTAATTCATTAATCATAATTAATACGACTTTTTTTCTACATTATATAACTTCTTCATTTTAAAAATCCATCGTAATTTTTTCCATCTAATTAGATAATGATATAAAAATAATAACACACCAAAAAATTTCAAAAGGACGGAAGCAATTTTATTTATTAACTATTACAAAATAATTATGTAAGTTTCCACAATTTTTGTAAAAAATATATTTACGCTGGACAACAAATATTTAAAAAATATACTAAAGCTGAGCAGATAAGATGGTAATACAGAAAATTTTATTTAGTGAGAAATATTTATACAATTTCACAGTTACACTGTTATCTGCTGCCATTTGTACTAATTGCTGTACTACTATTGCTGTCATTTGTACTAATTGCTGTACTACTATTGCTGTCATTTGTACTAATTGCTGTACTACTATTGCTGTCATTTGTACTAATTGCTGTACTACTATTGCTGTCATTTGTACTAATTGCTGTACTACTATTGCTGTCATTTGTAACCATTGTACTAATTATTCCAGCAGTATTTAATAAAAGTAAAATAATAAGAAATGCAGGTTTCCTTCCAGTTTACAAATGATGATAAAAATTGGCCTTTCCTGGTGTTTTTAAAAGCCTTATTGATAAAACGTCTGGCAATCCCGCTCAATTTTATAATACTTAAACTGTATCTTAATGCTGAAACGGGTTTCTAATAATTGATATCTGCCAGAGCTTTTTTTAAATCGAAATGGCTTTAAAATAAGGAAGGACCTAGAAGAAATCCTTGAGTCTTTTCTAGATGGTACTTAGCATGCTATATAGCTTTGCGAATAAGGTGATCGATCTGTTCAGTTAATTTCATGAATTCTCCATTTCTTCAGAAAATCATCCAGAAGTTGAGCTATTTCAGATCTTACAGGTATCACCCTCAAACCATTGATATCGATAAAAATATATGACTTTAGACTGAGGTAGAGAATCTGTTATGAAGCTTCTGTGAAGGACTAGTTAGGTCACAGAACTGGCATCAAAAATTCATCTTAAAGCTGTGCAACATGTTTCTCACCATACAAGTAATCAACTTCACCCTTCTTAGATGCAATGCATTTAATTTTACATATCATTCATCTATAGAAGTACGAACTCTTGGACAGCATCAGCGATGCAAACTGTGTCCTGCATTTTAACACCCTGAAGAAACTAAGAGTCAGTTTTTCTTGACTTGAAAGTCTCAGAAGATATTGAAAGAAAATTATTTTTATTAGTGGTATTTGCCTTATTATCAAAAAATATTTTTATTGCTATTTGAATTCCGTATATCATACAACATGTTTTTATAGTCATAATAGGCATTGTTTAACTTGGGAATAATATTTCTCTATAACAGAAAAGAATCACTGAAAACAATTAAAATCTTTTAATAGAAACTTACCTGATAATGGTAAAAAATTATTTTTAAAAGTTTCAATTATTTAATTTAAGGTCATTGTTGAATATTTGCTATTATTGGTTTTGCAAAAATGAAAAAAATCAGAATGTAAATGTACATTAACGTGATCACAACGTAATATTCCCCTCTCTATTTCTAAATTTATCTAATCTTTTTTTACTCACAACAATATCTGAAAAAATGGAAGAAAAATCTCTGGAAAAAGTTGTGCTGCTTGTGTGGGTTTGGTTCGCCATCAGATTTTTTTTCTTTACTTACTTCGATACAATATATTTTTTGATTATTTTAATAGCTATAGACAGGCAATTCAAGAAGAGCACAGAACAGATAGAAACCCAAACTGGCCAGATCATTAAGTCAAATTCGTCATCAACTGAAAAAATTCAAGAAGAAGATTCAAGTTTAATAGATTACAGATCAGCTTCAATAGATTATTTTATGAACAGAGAACTGAAAAGATTTCGGACATCAACAATGGCAAAATCATAAGACAAATTAATCATCTATAAAGAATAAAATTCGAAAAAAAAATAAAATAAACAAAATGAAGAAGAAAATATTTTTTACAAAAACTTCAAAATCTGCAAAAATACTATGAAAAAATTCAACAGTTTCTACCAGACCCATACAAACAGCGCCAAAAAAAAAAAAAAAAAAAAAAAAAAAGGAACTGGAAAAAAAATATTTAGCAGTTACGTTATGCCTAGAAAGATTATATATTGTAAATATTGTGTATATATTGTAAATATTTGTACATATTTTTGTTTTATTTTATATTTGTAATTTTTATTTTTGTTTCATGTACTCAGTAAATATTGTAAATATGTTTGTATGTATGTAAATATTGTGAATATGTATGTTTTGTATATATGTAAATATTGTAAATATGCTTTTATGTTTTGTAAATACGTTAATATTTTTGTTTTCTTAATTTTCTTATTTTGCGAAGAAACAGTATTTAAAAAAATATATAAAATATACTTAAGTTTATTCATATAAAAATACAAAACGTAAAATTTGTAATTAAAAAAAAGCTTAAAATACAAATTGATATGTTTAAAAAAAATTTAAATTCTAAAAATGTAAATAAAAAAATGCCTAAAAATTTAAAAAAATCTTGTATATATATATGTGTTCTTACGTTTTATAACGTATATTTATGTACTGTTGGTGTATAATAAATATACACGAAAAATCTTGAGTCTCTCATTCATTTTAATAAGCACATAATAACTTAAAATAATGACTCAAATAAATAGCTTTTAGGTCACTTAAACTCTCTCCTCTGTAATACATTCTGTAGACAGTACGGTTTTATCAGAGCGATATTTTAAAATGAACATTTTATTAAAAGTAACCAGCTATAGACATCATTTTGTTTAAATAGCACTTGGGTACTAATAGCATTTGTTTCTTAATCACATGCCATTGGTGAATTTTAAGATTAAAAGCATAGACTCCTGAATGAGCCCAACTGGAGATATTTTTTAGTGATAGCACGAACCTAGTGAAGCCCTAGCACGAGCTCAATAATATAATCTCTTTTACAGCATAAATAAGTTTTTCTGATGTGTTTGAAGATGTTACAGTCACCAAGAAATCTCATGGAATTGCCTTCAATTGTTTATCGTAGGAAAAACAAATTATTCAGATAGAAAATATATATGTATATAGAAACTTGTTTTTTCTTAGTTCACACCTAGAAGGAATTAAAAAGCATATGAAATGATGTATGCTTTTTATATCAGTTTGATAAACATCTCACTTTGAAAACAACAGAAGTTATATCTAACCGAATCACGTAAATTTCAATCTTAATCAAATGATCAGGATGGTATTTAGATTCGTACATTTTTTTTTCTAATTCTCTACACATTTACAATCAGATCCTATGAAGGCGGAATGTTTAACAAATATCAAATCCTTGGATCAAAGCAGAAATAGAATTAGCGCATTAACGGAAAGGCAATTATTTTTGTGGGATTAGCTGTGCCGTAGAAGAAACTCAATCATTTGGCAAGCACCTTTTTTTGTAGTAGTCTAAACGCGCTTATAAGAACATAAATTATCTCTTTATCCTCATTATATAAAATTTTGTTTTTAAAATCCCCCCTTAATGAGAAATATTGGAAGGATCCTTCTAAATTCAAAATCAAATGCATACATTACTAATATCTTTATCATACAGGAACTCAAATCAAAAAAATTATTTATTTTGATATGAATCAAAACGGAACAGTTTAACCAAATTAAGGTCAATTGAGCAGATTAATTAAAATCTAAATTTCTCTAGTTTTGAAATTTTACTAACAGGTATAAAAAATAATTATATTCCATATTTATTCTACTCTCTTTTGAGTATATGTTTATTTGGTGTAAAACGGTTCTAAATGCATCTTTCAAAAACTACTAATATAATTAATTTTATTTATTGTATAATAATAATTTTTCTCTTTTATATATTCTGTTCTTTATATCATATTTTAATTATAGAAAAAATACTAAACATAAATCAAAAATCATTAATGATATTTAATTCATTAAATTTGCCTAAACATTTGATTGTATGGTAATTAATAATAGACCATTCCTTCTCTAAATCAATTTATATTATTTTTTTCCTAATTATTCTATTAAATGAAAATAAAAACGCACAAAATGTCGATGAACCTTAAAGAAATGATGAAATGCAAAATCAGCAAAGGGATGAGGTCATAATTGGATGATATCCATTGAACAAATCATGTATAATTCTTTATATTTTACTCATTAAATGTAAATCACACTTTGAGATTTAGTAATCTTTTGTTGATGAAACTAGAAGATAATTCTAAGAGTAGAATTCATAAAAACGAAGTTAATTAAAATGTTGGCAAAAAATTGTTGACCAAGGATGGCTTGGCAATTTATAATTCCAGGTGTGTTTCTTTCTAAAGTGAAATCATATAGTTATACAGCAAATTATATACAGTGGAATATACATTATATACAGAACACATACTTATTATAATGTCTACTTTTGCACTCTCAAATGTTTTTATCTGAAACTTCTCAGACGGTAGGAATATAGGCTATTTGTCAGGTATGCATCCGTGGTAATTTTGATTAGAAATTATTTTTCCAGGTGTAGTAGTTAAGTCCCGAAAGAAAACTTATCAATTAGCACTCAGTGGTATTGTGCATTTAATGTCATGCATTGCATTGTACATTTAATGTCATGTATTATATTGTGCATTTAATGACATACATTGCATTGTGCATTTAATGTTGTATCTTGTATTGTGCATTTAATGTCTTGTGGATCATAGTTGTTTGATGAATTTGAAAGTCCATTATGGTAATAGCAATATTAGCTATGAATTGGTAACAGTAACTTAAAATATCACAATTCGAGACAGATATAACTAATCTATGTAAAATCACAAAAGAATCCGATTCTATTTCTATGAAAAACATTTTACCTTACATTTTTATTATTGTTTTCTTAAAGTACCAGCATTTTCAATCTGCTGACCTACTTTCTAATAACATAAATTTTACAGTTTGTAATCAACGGTGTATTGTAAACTCGGAATTAAACTGAATTTGAACTTTACATTTGCATTCTCATATTGCGTGTTTCTACAAGAAAAGAAAATGAAAGTTCTTTTAAATTCTGCAATTAATCATTGCAGTTCTAATTACTTTAATTAATGTTTGTAATTAATTTCTAATAAATATAATAACTAAATTGAATCTTCTCCTGAAAAATAGATAAAATATTTTATTTGGAATGAAACTATATTCTTGTTTTCTTCCGTTTCTTTAAATATTCATTCAAGTTAAGAAAAAAGGACAAAACTACATTTCGTGTTTTCCATAAAATACAAGAAATACATTATTAATCTGAAAGTTTGGTCTAAAATTTGATAAAAGGCAAATCAAATATAAAATTTTAGTTGAAAATGGTTTGCTTTCCATTTGTAGGAGGTTTTTACTTTTAGGAAACTTGAAAATGAGGACTGAAATTTTTAGAATAAATTTTGTAATAAATATGGAATAAAATTTTAATTTTAGTATTATAAATTGTATAGTTTTTAAGAAAAAATTTTTTTCGCATCTTTAAGCGATTAATAGCTCATAAGTACTATTAATATTTCCCCAATAATCGTATCACGTTTTTATGCAAATATGAAATAAAAAAGTAATTCAAATACGACTGGAAACATTTTTAAAATCCAAATGTTGGAACAAATAAATGAGTAATAGATAAATAGGAAACCATTATAAGGACAATTTTCAAAAATATGCAAATACTTAACACAGTAAGGAAGAAGTATTTACTAAAAATAATCTGTACCGATATATACATGCTTTGATACAAACAGTCTTATTTATAAATAATTCATTTAAATTTCTTCATTTTCATGACTCTACAAATAAAAATTCAATACGAGCAAACAAATAATACTTTTCTTAGAATTCTTAGACATAGTTATTAAAACATGAATCATAGAACTTTCAAGATTAAAAACTCAGTTTTATAAGACATTTTCTCTCATTATTAATACGAAGCAGATAGAAGTGTTTATGCCAGTGGGCTTTTAATCTAGTTTATAATTGAAAACTGTTGTCTTTTGTAATATACTCTAAAAGCCCTGAGAAGATTCGTCCGTCATTAGTTTTTTTTTTTTAAATAATTTTCATAAGATATTTATATTCATTGCTTTTGGTAAATGAGACAATACTCATGCCAGAGGATTTATAAAACAGTTTGTAATTGAAAATGTTTGCATTTTGAAATATCCTTTAGAAATGCCTGCAAAATAATGAAATATCCTTTAGAAATGCAAAATTATTCCTTATTATGCTTTTATTTTGCTAAAATAATTGATTTCTTTGAATATATAAATAAGTTAACCATAAAGCACGATTAAAGAATATTTTTTTATCAATAATATAAAGAAAAATACTGTAATCTTCAAAAAATTCGCATTCGAGATTTTGATGAATCTCCACATTTTAGACTTCTTTGAATAGACAAAACAAATTTTTGGAATTATGTCTGTGTAAATATCGATCTGTGATCCTGTGCACGATAACTCAGAAAAACTTTGAACTAGACGAAGGAATTTCATGTAAGGTCTCTACTGCAAGTTCGTAGAATTCTATCAAAGATTTGTACATTTCTGTTGAACGAATTCCATTCAGTGATATTCTATCTGTCCGGCTGTCTAAATATCAATTAACACAATAACTACAAAAAGAAAAGCTCCAGATGGATAAGATTTGATAACTAAAATATAAATTGTATAAGATTTGGAATCAAATACGTTATGAAGGTAACTGTCTGCAGTGTGTACTTTCACAAGAATAAGAACGCTCTAACTGATAAGCGGATATAGAAAATCTGGTCTGTGGTTTTGTGATTAAAATTATAGATCTGAGTAACATTTTGATTTTAATAAATTGTACGAAAGACTTTCCAAAAACGCATTCGGTTATCTAATATATATGTAAAGATTAATCTCCAAAAATATTTTTAAAAAACCACATTCTAATAGGCGCTTTCGTAACTATTGTTCACCAATGGTGTACAGTTATACAAACACATTGATTAGAGAGTGCACGAGAAAGACCCTTCCAGCTAACTATTACACCAGTCAGAAATTTTATACATAAGTAAGATTCTTGCATATTCCGTAAAAATACTATAAGGCTTCATATGCTTTAATTATTGTTGATTATAACTAAAATTTCACAATGATATTACTTTTGATATATTTGGAATTGAGAAAATACTCATGCAATTAATCTTAAATATAACATTTACTTTTAAAAAATTTAAAAAATATATATCAATTAAATGTGGTTTTAGTTTCAGATTATAACATTCATCTTCATAAGAGATTGACAAAACAAAAGATCGCTTTTAAATTGTCTGGTCTAAATATTGGCTTTCTACCATAGTTTTTCTATCATCGGTGGCTTTCTATTGATTCTTAACGTAAATTGCTGTCAATGCAACATTCAAGACAAATTTTTATTATGTTCAAAGATTAAAATTCTTTTCTATGACAAATTTATTCCCTTTTAAGAAAGCATTAATAAAATCAATTTTCACCCCTTTACTGCTCTCTACAATTGTCATATAAATTTTTTTTCCGGAAATAACTGAAATGAAATCTTTTCTTCGTCAGTTTTAGTTAATATATTTTAATTATAAGACTTATAAAATCAAGCATTTCATATTACATCTCCATATAAATATAAATTTCTATTATATCTTCAAAATCTTGTATCGAATTCCAAAATCATTTTACTGAATTCCTTTTTTAAACAACATTATTTTATCTTATTTTTTGGCTTAATTTTTTTGTAAAGTCATTAATATTCCTATAGGAATTTTCTTTTGTTTTTAATAAATCATACTAGCCACTGAAATATCCCACAAATCTATATTCATGGGTCATGTTAATGACGTCCCGTTCAATTTAATAATACATTGAATAACATTTAAATAATAAATAGTGAAATAACGTTACAGGTAAACTTCTTTTCGTGCGTATCTAATTTTTAAATCAAATTATCTTTCACCTCGCTACCATACAGATACATTTTATTTTAAATTGGTCATGATTACTATATCATTATTACATAATTATATTTCACTTTCTGAATAGAAATAAGTGCATAGTTCAAATTAGGAGAAACTAACTCACGCAACAATTTGTATATTAAAGAATTTCAAGTTGTTCGGTTTCCTCTCTAAAATTCTTGACAGATTGTAGCTTTCAAACTATAATGCTGAAATCATTCAAATTGATGGATAGATGTTTCGCGTGTTTGCAAATATATTTTGTTATTGCGGTTTCTGAAAGCGCGTCAAAATAATACGTGACATTTTTAAAAAGTAATTATTTATTCTGAATCCGAAAGTATTTGAAAAGTTACATGTTTAAATTAGAACATTGATTGAGATTCAATGAGGGTCAAGAAATAATTTCATATAAAAGGCCCTTCGACGCACTTTAAGTTCAGTTTTTTCAGTCCACATTTTGCAGCTTTTATGAAGCGGGATAGATAATAGACATATTGGCACAAAAATACCTACCAATATTATTACAATATCTTCACAATATTTAATGACATCGAGAATAGTGAACAATATGATGTTTTTATCGAACAATATCTCCGCTGGGTGCTGCTAAGTGGTACCAAACGATATTAGGATAAAAATTTGACCTTTTAAACATCAAACCTCTGAATGCTGGTCGAAAGCCTCAGATGGATTGGATGCTTATATATTAAGAATTAAATATCACCTTTGGTATAATTTCCTATATGAGATTATGTTTCAAAAATACGATGTCCATATCCAAGAACGCTCTTGTGATGTTTCCTGGTGTTTTGTACTGTGATAAATCTTGAAACAACTTCTAATGTTACTTTTATCTTTGGAAATAAAACTTTTTATTTCTTCTTTATCAATAGACTGCAACAGCAGCGGTTATTGTCAGTTTAACCGTTAAAAAGTGATAATGGTAGATTTACAGAGTAAATATTCTTCAGGAATGTTTCTGGAAATATTGAACTGATTCTTCTTCATCATAAATATATTCCTAAACAATTAAAATTATATTTTTTGCATAAAAACTAAATTCCCGTTTCGAGTGGGAATGGTAAATTTCATTCTTTAGTTGATGAACCCCATGAAGTCTGTTTTAGAGAAAATATATAACCTTAATGAACAGTATTATAATAACAAGTTGTATTTTTACTTTCGAGACTCACATGACAATCGTTTTGAATGATCTATAAATATAATAATAATGTTAATAATGTTATAAATATAATAATAATAAATGTTTACATAATATTCTGCTTTTATTTAGGAAATTTACTTACATTTATAAATTCCATACAAAAGAAAGCAAAGAATGTTTGAAATATTTAAACAGAATACCTTTTTTTAATATTTAGTCCTGAAGGAAATATTTTTCTTATAAAACTTATTGAGTATTTATAAATATATGAAGAAAAAAAATTCGTTATTGGCATGCATCGTTTCTTATAAGTGTTAATTAAAAATAAACTAAATTTCTTAGCTTAAATAAAGAGACAATCAATAAAACACAATTGTTCCCATAATCTGTTTTTATGAGTTAATGACATTATTAATGAGCAGGGAAGGTTTCAGTTTATTTTTTTAACTATATATTTATATATATTCCATACCGCCGTCCTGGCACAGGGTTAGTGCTTCGCCCGCATGATCTGAGCGTCCAGTGTTCGAGTCCCGGTTCGGGCCTGGTTGTTCTTCTTCTGTGCTATATCTCCGAGATGTGTGAATGTTCTCCCATATAAAAAGGGTTTATGCAAGAGAATGTGACGAATGAAGTAGCTAAGTCGTACTTTTAGTTCTAGTTGGCGCTACTGAAAAAATAAGAAACGCTGACTCGGTTTAAATCACTGACATGTAACTGTCAGCGGGCTTGAAAATACATATGCTATACTTGTGCCATAAGTCTCGATACATATATTCCGTTTTTCAGAAAAATAAAACATTTTGCTTTTAACATTGACTTAATATCTAAAATATATAAAAAAACCTTTTTTATCGATACACTCCATTTTTATAAGCGTTGCTTAAAAATAATTTTTTTAGCCCAAAAAAATGACTTCATATACAAAAAAAATGTTTCTATATCTGTTTGTATGATTTAATGACATTACTAACGTGACAGGAGTGATCAATTTCATTCTTTTCACCATATCTATATTCCATTTTTCAGAAAAATAAGAGGAATTCTTCTGAGATTAAAAAAAAAACCGTCTGATAAGGATTAAGTCCTGTCTAATAGAATATCACATCAATCCTATCCACAAATAATCGAGAACTAACTAAAATTACCAATGAAATCCTCCTACCGTTGGAGCAACTTACATTGCATGATTGTACCTCGTGAATACTCTCATGCGTGTCCTCTTGTGATGTATGATATGGACGTTCAGCATTCATAAATCATGTCAGCAACATGAAAACCGGTAGTGATTAAGAAATCTTCACCATGCTTAATTTCTATAGCAGAAAGGAAAAATTTATTTGCAGTCTTAGAAGAATAAATAAGAGGTTCAGCAGGCAAGAAGAAAAATTATTTGGTTGGCTGGAAGTGATTGATCGAATAAGGAATAATTTGTTACTTTTAATAGATTGAATGTCTTTGGGGACAGTTTTTGGTCTTTCGCTTTTATAAATTGGTGTTTTCCACTACATAGATTTCGAATGACTGTCACGTTGTAATGCTGCCCCCAGAAGTAAAGGGAAATGTAAAACGATAACATCAAATTCCGTGACTCACATGCAGAATTGCACTTGATATGCGCTTAGAAAATACTCGCTCATACTCAAATTGAAATACTGAGTAATTGTTAATTTTAGGATGTAAATAAGGTTGGTATATTTACTTAAAATTATTTAATGGGGTTTGTAGTATTAAAGATGTAACTTTGAAAAATTGTATATGATTTAAACAACTATTTTCAATTTATTTATGTATATATTTAAGGAAGATGAACATTAAAGAAAAATCTGTATTTATAGAATGAATTACAAAATGTATAATAAACACACAACAAATAAATATAACGAATAATAAACATATCATAAAGAATATTTGGCATTTAATAAGTGATTCAGGGAATAAGAACGCATTAAAAATCACACTAAGAATCAAGAAGTTCTGAAATCTAAACCATGAAAATATTAAAAATGTTCAAGATATTTAAGATCTAAATATATTAAATTGTCAAAACATTAAAAATATTATTAATTTAAAAAGGTGAATGAAATAAGGCTTATAAAATCCTTAAAATTTCAAAAGCCGAATATAATCAATGATGAAAACATATAAAACACATATGAGAGACATATGAACACATGAGAGAAAAACCAAGTTAAAGATATTCAGACATAAAATATTTTTTTAAAAATTGTAAACATTTGATTTTAAAAACAGATAAATGATGTATTAAAAATGTCAGGTTCATTTGAAGACATGTGAAATATTTACAAAATTTATCAAATTAGAAATTGTCTATATAATAATATTTGACAAACATATTCTATAATAAACTGCGATTCTACCAATAGAAAAATGATTTAATTACGTAATATATCCTATTGATAATTATATAAAGTCTTATTTATGATGTAAGATGATTATAGTGAAATTGAACGAAAAAAAAATATCGATGGGTTTTTCAAACTAAGAATAGCAAGCATCCTACGAGGATTCTGAAGCATCAGAGTGAATAAAGATAGATTTCAACAGAAGAATGTGCAATTCGGTTTCATCCGTATATACATTAAGTTAGAGTTCATTTTTGAAGTCGAATCATAAACTGCAAATCAGAGTATTTTTTAAACATTGGTGCATATGATTTATCTAAGCAAAAACAAGATTTAAATTAAAGTAATCAATGTAATTCAGATTCAAAACAAAATAAATTAAAGAAATTAATAAGTTATCATATTTTATGTCCAAATTATTCATCACTCTATTTGATTTATGTGTTGACATTTTGTAATTGCATGAAACTTGCAGAACATTTAACATTTATGAATGTACTAATTATCTTAAATGCAATTAAAGAAAAATAGAAATGACAAAATAACTTTAATCAGTCATCAGTGAACTTATATTTTATTGGAATTTGTTTCAGAAGTTTGCTTATGAAATTTATGCAATACATCTCATTTTTTAAAACACAACAAAAATTAGTTTTCTTTTTTATATATAGATTGTATTTCGTTGCACGTATTCAGTCTTCTGTTTTAAGAAAATGATGCATTAAATGATTCCTGATGAATGTGTAAATTCAAATAACTAACACAAGATTTTAATTGTTTTAAATACAAATATATATTCTTCTTAATAGATTGGTCATATATTATATAATAATTGGCCATTTTTGTCTATCATTTGATTCACCTGGAACATCCGATATATTGGTGTTAACGATTTTTTAACGACAAATTTTTATTAAAGCGCACTTAAAAATTTATGCAAAAATTAAATCCCTTATGCAAAATTTACTACAGCCATTTTATTTTAATGGATTTATAGACGTTCTTTTTATGGTCCGCGTCACTCTTCCAAAGGTATCAAGTCATATGATATCATAAGAATATAGAGAACATTTATTTTTGCGCAATCTGCTTTCAAAATAGATATTGCCTTTTAAAGTATCGTAATTTCACTCTCCAATTTGTCATATAAATTACACATATAATAAACATAATCTTTATATTTTAATTACCAACACCAAATAAAAACGAGGCAATTAAATGTTTGAAGAAATAATAAAAACTGATTGAATATCATGACGACAATAATATGTAAAGTATCCAAAAATTGCATTTCATAATTCAGAAAACGTCTATATGACAATTAATTAGCATTATTAAATTCACGATTTTCTACATTTTAAGATGGTATGACATTTATTTTTGCAAAATATTTCTGGAAGTTTTTTTCAAAAATAATAACTAAAATTATACTGCTTTCAATTAAGTAAAATATTAAAAGTGATAATTCAAAATGCAAATTCTCATCTTTCAGTGCCAAATTTGATAGTTCTAGAGCTAACTGTCGGTTTTTCCTATTGCCAACAAGCACACACGCTGACAAGAATTGGTTTTTAGTTTTAGACTGATGTCACTGATGGACAATTAAAAACATCTTGCATTATATAGCCAGTATAAAATTCTCTATTCGTTCTTCCTTTGTTTTCTAACACTAACCTTTAAACAGAATATTTTCTAGGATTTTAAAATTTTCAATCCTTTTCCTTTTTTTCTTCAAGTAAATATCATTTAAGAGCGTGATTCTTTCAAAAACTCTCAAAGTATTAAATGATCAATTAATAAAGTTGTAAATAATTAATGACTGTGGAAAAGTTTTTCGCACAAGTATTATGTTTATTTAATATTCAACACTTATTTTGGAAAATGCTTTAATACACGGATTGATAATAAAGCAAGGATTAATAATTTCTAGTTTTTTTCAGCTATGTGAAAATTAAAAAAAATTGATGAAGCTTTACACTTTAGAGGCATTCAATAATCAATTAATAGAGATGTAAATAATTAATATCTTTAAAAAGACTTTCGGTGAATTTTTTCTTAATTTTCCGATAGCGAAAAAAAAAGCCGAAAATAATTAATTTATGTTTTAAGTACTTTCAAGAAGAAAGTTGAATACTAAATGAAGTGTTGAATACTAAATGAATGTAATCCTTACAGAACTTTTATACTTATATAAAATATTCATTTTGTAATAATCAATAAAGAATTTACATGAAACGTTCTTCAACTATAAACTATTATTTTAAAAGTTTGCATAATCATTTACATACAACTATTGATAGTATAGAATAATATTCTATAGGGTTTTTTCCCTTATTTTATTTTATTTATATTTTTGTATTCACTTGTCTTCTAACGTGATAAAGTTTTGAAATCTAACGCACTTATGGTTTCTTAATTCCAGTACATTATAGAATAGTTTCACAAAAATGTTTAGTTAATAAGTTCATTTAATTAGATTTTTATTTCATACGCTTGACACAGCTTATTAATATTTGAGAAGAATAATTGATTCCAATACACCGTAATATTTATAATAACTATTCATAAAATAGAGACAAAAAATAGAAGATAATTTAAAGAAATCTTTTATTGGTTAAAAATTTTATTAAAAATTAATAAAAGTTTTTTAAATATTTTTTTATTTAATTTATTTACCCATTTTTTGTATATAAACAGGAATATGTTTTGAAAATAAATATCATAAAACTATTCAAATCAGAAAAATAATTTTTATCTTAACAAGGTCTGAATAAATATTTTGTGAAAATAACTTTTTTCAGGGAAAATAGCCAAATAACTGAGGTTTTTTTAGAAAAAACGCAACATAATTTTCATCGTAACCAAGCTTTAATAAATGATTTGCGAAAATAATATTTTTCAGAGAAAATAGCCAAATAGCCGAAAATAATTTTTCAAAGAAACAGCAAAATAATTTTTATGGTGACCTTTCCTGTATAAATTATTTGCGAAAATAATTTTTCAGTCTTATTTAAAATATAATTAGAATTATATAATTTGTAACTAGTTATTTTTATAACTTTTGAAAAATCATTTAGTTTTTGCTTATATTCTTTTTAGTCTTTACTGACTCTCTAAATTTCGAACACTTGTTTTTAGAAATTTCAAAAAGATAGGAATTTAAGATTTCCGAACTATTTTATAACACTTTCATATTACAATTGATTGGTATATATGAATGCTTTTAAAGAAATTAAATATACATTGGCATTTTGTAATAAAACATTGTCACCAAATAATTACAATCACTTTCGTTATTCTGTGGCTTACTTCAAAGTAATTTTTTTTATTATAATCGATTTCAGTTGTATTTAACTGAAGATCGATTATGCTATTTATTATTATTTATTATTATGTTATTTATTTTTATTATTATGTTATTTATTTTTATTATTATGTTATTATTAATTATTATTATGTTATTTATTTTTATTATTATGTTATTTATTTTTATTATTATGTTATTATTAATTATTATTATGTTATTTATTTTTTATTATTATGTTATTTATTTTTATTATTATGTTATTATTAATTATTATTATGTTATTTATTTTTTATTATTATGTTATTATTATTTATTATTTATTATTATGTTATTTATTATTGTTATTTATTATTGTTATTTATTATTATTTTCGAATATTATTATTCTTTTCCCCATTTTTAATTATAATGGCAGTATTCATATATATTTGATTTCTTCTTATTTTCTTGTGTACGAAGTTGGCGAGAATAAGGTATATTATAACGATAAAAATATTTTCCTTTTTTATTGTATTTTATTGCTTACTGGAATTTGTATATTTGATAAAATCTACATATTTCAGAGCTTCTAAATAACAAAATATTTTTTGGAATTCTGTTTATTTTTTAATTTTAAACATAATAAATCGAAAGCGCAACGAGCATTTAGGGATCTATAGACTCATATCTTAGTGAACATCTACCACCATTCCAAATAACTTTTTCATACCCATATATTAGCTGTAACTGAACTTCTTAGCTGTGACTAAATATGTATTTGTGCATATATAAAAGGCAAGAGTGGCAATAACTCTCACAGTATATTTCTTATGTCAACAAAACATAAAAGCACTTGTTTTGTCTTTAAAGTGGTTTCATCTTATCCATGATCATGTGTCTCAAAATCTATTTGATTATATTAGGTTAACCCTTTCTAGGGCCGTGGGAAGTATGCTTCTCACTAAATTTATCAATCTTTATATGAAATTATGTAGGTTGGCATAAGTTCTGACAAATGTTTTTAGTAAGTCAGAAACTTAGATGCTTCAGTTCTTTATCTCAGACGAAATGATGTGTCTTGATTTGTCACTTAATTATTAATTAGCCAAATTAATTCATTAATCAAATTAAACTTATCTAATAATCTAAATGAATCCCTTTTCTTATTTTAATTCCAAGCCTAAAAATATTTTAACATAATATGACTAGAAAAAAATGGCTCTTTAAAAGGTTAAAAAATTGTGTATAAAGTTTTGTTAACAAAATAAAAATGTGAGTCATGTTTGGATCAATCCATCTGTCATGTAAACTGTCTGAATATCTATGTATATTAGATTGTGAAAAAATAACTTATATAAATGACACTGTTATATGGTCTTGTGTACAAATGTTTAAAGTTGTATCAAATTTTGCATTCAACTGGTAAAAAAAGAGACCGCAAAAGGTCATTTTAAGATTGCCTTCATTGAATCTTCACTCTGCGTCAGTATACACAAAATTTGTGGAAGGAAAGCATTTCTTTAGACTATATTGAAACTCAAAAGTCTGCTGCATTGTCGAGGAATATATACATACTCGCGGGATTTAACATTTCCTCTGAAATATGTCTTGGAATGTCGAGTTTTATAAGAAGGAATGAAAAGATGTATTGTTAAAGTATACGAGACAGACGAGGGGAGAAAATACTCTTGCTGTTTATATCATACAAAAAGCGGTATTTCAAACTTTCTACAAAAATTTTTCAATCAAAATAAATAAAAGTGGACTACTTTGTAATCCTTAGATTTTAAATATAAAACTTAACTCAATGAAAAAAAAAATCCAGAATCTCAAAGAAAAAAACTCCAAACTATTTTCACGGTAAATGATTCATCGTGGCAATATTGAAGAATATTTTAATTTGCCTTCTACAATAGAAAAGAAAATCTATTTTTACCAACAATTTGCTTTTTTTAAATTAGTTCATTCAATTCTTATAAGCTTTGTTTTTGGAATAAAATAAACTGCATAGAAAACTTACTAAAGATCAATGATTTCCATTCCAAAAATAACAAAAAGATAGAATCAATTTTATTCTATTAAATTAATTTCAATATACTTCATTTTAACCCATTCATCAAGCATTTCTTAAAAGCACATCAAAAGCTTTGTTAAAAACTTATTTGTTTAAAAGCAGATACCCATAATGCTGAAACTGTTGGTCCAATAAAATTAATGACGGGTGTCTCGGAGAAACTAAGTGATCTCATTGAAAGCATGCATGGCCACAGAGTTTTCTGAAAGAAGGGATAATAACAGTGTTTACACTTTCTGTAAAAAAAACTATCTGTTGAAATGAAGGATTAAAAATTAATAGCTACTGAATGGAAAATAATGCGTACGCTGATACTTTATTAAAAGCGTTGTTTTGTCATGTTCAACTAGTTTTTCTCGCCAAATAGGAGACAAAAATAGAGTGTAATATTTCTTTTACATAAAAGGTTTAAGCTATTAGAAGGATATTTAAAAAAACACCCATCTATTAAAAAGAATGATTTTTTTCAATACTTAGATATTTTAAGATTAATAAAGATAATACTAAAGGTGTTGTTGACTTTCTGTTTTTAATAAAGCAGAATTAAAGAATAATATGCTCTTATCGTCTTTGGTTGTAAAATATTATATTTTGTTATAAGTTTTACATTTCATTTCTAGAAAATATTTAAAAGCAAATAGGAACTGTAAAAATTTCTATATAGAATGAACATTCGAAATTTTTCTATCAGCTTTCATTAAAGAAAGTTAAAAATGGCATCTGAATCGTTACAATTCATGTGGGGAAAAAAAACTTTAAGATGGTTTTTTTAAGAATCAAAAAATTATATTCATACATTTCGCTTCTCTTTTCAGGATTTAATTGAGAAATTACATTTATAAATTTATTATTTGTACGAATTCTTAACTCATTGATAATGTGGATTGGTTAGTCTATAGCTGAAACATTTCTAAAATTTTACAGAAGAGGATTTATTTTTTGGTGGGCAAAAATAATTGAGGGAGGGGGGAGGAATGGAGCCGGACCAAGTTGATGATGCTAACAAGTGACCATCTGTATCTCTATTAATAATAAGGATGAATGTGTGAGTGCTTTGTGAGTGCTAAAAAACATGACATGTTTATTTTAATAATTTTCAAATTTTTAATGCAAATTCATTGTTTGCTATTATGAAGGTTGTGGTATTTTCGTACATATGTTTTTTTTAAACTCACTATCAGAAGCAAACCAGAAATGAGGTATTAAAATTATTAAATGAAAATATTAAAATAGTATCAATTAATTTAAAAATTAAGACATCGCGTTGAGACCAACAGGCTAAATTTGTAATTTAAAGTCGCTAAAAAACATGAACATGTGAAGAAACATGTGAAAGAAAATTCTGTTACAAACTGTAATTATATATATATATATATATTCAGTTTCGTATTTGAGTTATTGTATCATGATTTCTAAAGCAGTCATGTTTTTAAGATATTTAGGAATTTTTTATAAAAATAGACCCTAGGAAAGAATAAGGAATTAATCATCTGAAAAATTTAATATCTAGACTTTAATATCAAGTGATGTATTACCTTTCTAAGTTTTGGCTGATAAAGTTTCACTTACAGTTTTTATATAAATTGTTTCGATATTATCGTAACTACCTCTATCCCTTAACCCTTAATCCTCCAAAAAAGATTTAAACGAAAACTAGAAGTAGTATTCATTATGTAGTTTCAATCTATTTTACTGATTTCAAATTACAATCTCTCAGTGAAGTTCTTTTAGAATATTTCTAATATTTTTTTGTAGTAATATTTCAATGTGTCGCATAAAGTTTTTAATCTTGATTTTTCGATTAACAGTTATTAACAATAAAAAGAAACATTTTTTTCCAAACAACAAGTACTACAAAATTGATAGTTTTTTTTTTCAACGGGTGTATTTTAAAAAAATGGCATATAGTTGTTTTTTTAATTTAAAAATCCATTATTTTTTAAATAAATAACTAAAAAACAATTAAAAATTTAGAAAATCTTAGTAAAACTACGAATAGAAAAGATGTTCTTCCATTATTACTTTTTGAGATAATTAACATATTGTTAAAATTATATAAAATTTAAACAATTTTATATCATAAATAAATGAATAAAAATTTTAATTTGTATGTATGAATTAAATATTAAAGATAAATAATTTCTGTTTCTTGCGAAATAATGATAACTCATTGAGAGAATATTTAAATTTCAAATATATAGAAACTAATTTTTAATATTCTATGTCTAAATATTTTATTACTTCCCCACAGCAATAAATTCCTTCAGTCACTTTCAACCATAAAAATTAAAATATTTATACTTTGCGTCGTTAAAATTTTCAAATAAATCAAACCTTGTATGCTAGTTGATTATAATAAAGTAACTTACCGGCAATCGATATATTTTTTGTCTTTTAAAATTTTCATCTATTCCAGCTTATATTGAAAGAACAGAGTGACATAATTGATGATGCTCATGCACAATAGTTTGAAACCCTTGTGTGCTAGCTGAATACAATAACGTAACTGACAGGCAATCTATATAATATCTTTTGCCTTTTGAAATTTTCATCTATTCCAGCTTATATTGAAAGAACAGAGTGACATTATTGATGATGCTCATGCACAATAGTGTGAAACCCTTGTGTGCTAGCTGAATATAATAACGTAACTGACAGGCAATCTATATAATATCTTTTGTCTTTTGAAATTTTCATCTATTCCAGCTTATATTGAAAGAACAGAGTGACATTATTGATGATGCTCATGCACAATAGTTTGAAACCCTTGTGTGCTAGCTGAATATAATAACGTAACTGACAGGCAATCTATATAATATCTTTTGTCTTTTGAAATTTTCATCGATTCCAGCTTATATTAAAAGAACAGAGTGAAATTATTGATGATGCTCATGCACAATAGTTTGAAACCCTTGTGTGCTAGCTGAACACAATAACGTAACTGACAGGCAATCTATATAATATCTTTTGTCTTTTGAAATTTTCATCTATTCCAGCTTATATTGAAAGAACAGAGTGACATTATTGATGATGCTCATGCAAAATAGTTTGAAACCCTTGTGTGCTAGCTGAATATAATAACGTAACTGACAGGTAATCGATATAATATCTTTTGTCTTTTGAAATCTTCATCGATTGCAACTTATATTGAAAGAACAGAGTGACATTATTTATGATGCTCATGCGCAATAGTTTGTAACCCTTGTAAGCTAGCTGAATATAATAACGTAACTGACAGGCAATCTATATAATATCTTTTGTCTTTTGAAATTTTCATCGATTCCAGCTTATATTGAAAGAACAGAGTGACATTATTGATGATGCTCATGCGCAATAGTTTGTAACCCTTGTATGCTAGCTGAATATAATAACGTAACTGACAGGTAATCGATATAATATTTTTTGTCTTTTGAAATCTTCATCGATTGCAACTTATATTGAAAGAACAGAGTGACATTATTGATGATGCTCATGCAAAATAGTTTGAAACCCTTGTGTGCTAGCTGAATATAATAACGTAACTGACAGGCAATCTATATAATATCTTTTGTCTTTTGAAATTTTCATCGATTCCAGCTTATATTGAAAGAACAGAGTGACATTATTGATGATGCTCATGCGCAATAGTTTGTAGCCCTTGTATGCTAGCTGAATATAATAACGTAACTGACAGGTAATCGATATAATATCTTTTGTCTTTTGAAACTTCATCGATTGCAACTTATATTGAAAGAACAGAGTGACATTATTGATGATGCTCATGCAAAATAGTTTGAAACCCTTGTGTGCTAGCTGAATATAATAACGTAACTGACAGGTAATCGATATAATATCTTTTGTCTTTTGAAATCTTCATCGATTGCAACTTATATTGAAAGAACAGAGTGACATTATTTATGATGCTCATGCGCAATAGTTTATAACCCTTGTAAGCTAGCTGAATATAATAACGTAACTGACAGGCAATCTATATAATATCTTTTGTCTTTTGAAATTTTCATCGATTCCAGCTTATATTGAAAGAACAGAGTGACATTATTGATGATGCTAGCTAAATATAATAAAGTAACTGACAGACAATCGATATAATATCTTTTGTCTTTTGAAATTTTCATCGATTCCAGCTTATGTTGAAAGAACAGAGTGACATTATTGATGATGCTCATGCAAAATAGTTTGAAACCCTTGTGTGCTAGCTGAATATAATAACGTAACTGACAGGTAATCGATATAATATCTTTTGTCTTTTGAAATCTTCATCGATTGCAACTTATATTGAAAGAACAGAGTGACATTATTTATGATGCTCATGCGCAATAGTTTATAACCCTTGTAAGCTAGCTGAATATAATAACGTAACTGACAGGCAATCTATATAATATCTTTTGTCTTTTGAAATTTTCATCGATTCCAGCTTATATTGAAAGAACAGAGTGACATTATTGATGATGCTCATGCGCAATAGTTTGTAACCCTTGTATGCTAGCTGAATATAATAACGTAACTGACAGGTAATCGATATAATATCTTTTGTCTTTTGAAATCTTCATCGATTGCAACTTATATTGAAAGAACAGAGTGACATTATTGATGATGCTCATGCGCAATAGTTTGTAACCCTTGTATGCTAGCTGAATATAATAACGTAACTGACAGGTAATCGATATAATATCTTTTGTCTTTTGAAACTTCATCGATTGCAACTTATATTGAAAGAACAGAGTGACATTATTGATGATGCTCATGCAAAATAGTTTGAAACCATTGTGTGCTAGCTGAATATAATAACGTAACTGACAGGCAATCTATATAATATCTTTTGTCATTTGAAATTTTCATCGATTCAAGCTTATATTGAAAGAACAGAGTGACATTATTTATGATGCTAGCTGAATATAATAAAGTAACTGACAGACAATCGATATAATATCTTTTGTCTTTTGAAATTTTCATCGATTCCAGCTTATGTTGAAAGAACAGAGTGACATTATTTATGATGCTCATGCGCAATAGTTTGACAGTAACGTTTTTTCGATATATCAGATGAAAAGGTCATTTTATAATTTTAACTTATCTGCTCATAAGAAGGGATATATTGAAGTTAATTCGAAATATATCTAATGCATCTGGTTCGAGAACCATCCCTTTTAAATATCGATAGTTTGTTACTAAATTCTACAGTTTATCATTTTAGTCATTTTCCCCTAAGAAATAATTATAAAAATTCTTCATCCTCCCAAACCTCAAATAAAAGTAATCCAATCCGAGCTCTGAAAGGTTGCTCTAAAAAGAAGAAAAATTAGTTTATAAACCGAATCTCATGAATATTTATAAATTTGCTTTAAAAAGTAATTGGGAGCTAATGAAATATTAACTGGAAGTGATTTAATTTTCACTCTTTGGAGACGGCGATTATATTATGGTAATGAGGATTGCTTCAGTGAATTTAATTCCATGCTTGGTGGGGTAATAACTTTTATGATTTTATGAAAAGTGCAACGGTCATGAAGATCGTGGAATAATTTTTTTTAAGCTCAAATTATTATTTTTATGATGGTGATGGCTTTGACATGTTAAATTTCTTTCAAGAACGATTTGTGCAAAGATATTATTAGTGAATTTATGATTTGGTCAAAAGTGCAACGGTCATGAAGATCGTGTAATAATTTTTTTTAAACTATTCCAAGATTTTATTGAAATTATTCTTTTTATAGAGTTGATGGCTGTGGCATATTACATTTCTTGCAAGAACGATTTGTGCAAAGATATTATTAGTGAATTTATGATTTGATCAAAAGTGCAACGGTCATGGAGATCGTGGAATAATTTTTTTAAATTATTATTATCCATTATTATCCACGATTATCCATATTATATTTCTTTCAAGAACGATTTGCGCAAAGATATTATTAGTCTTGAGTATTTGAAACATATTGATATGGAAATTTAAAATTATATTTTAGTAGTAATTTTTGTTAAATTTTGTTTGAATTTTTCAGTTTTTGATATGTTTACAATGCAAAGAGAGATTGAAATATAATATAAGGATCCGTAGTTAGTTATAGCATTTTTATATTAGACAGATACTTCAGATAGACAATTACTGTTAAAAACTTTATTTTAAAATTTGAACAGATTGCATCAAATGAATGTGACTGAATTTAATAATTGTTAAAAAAATCTCTTAAATGTTTTTTAATATTCTGTTTTAATGATAGGATTGTTTATTTTATTAAATAATGCTATATTCATAGCATGTTTTGAATTCAAAGAAATATTTTAAGCAGTTCTAAAATGAAAAAAAAAGAAAGAAAGAAAGAAAAAGAATTTTTCGAAATTCTATATATTGTCTTTTGCATGTCTCTACTAAATCTCTTTTGAGCAATTGATTTTTGAAAATTTAAGAATTTTAAAATGCTTATAGACCTTTTTATCGATATTAAAGCATTTTTTTAAATCCATAATTTCCAGAAATTAGAAATCTCATTATTCAGTTTTTAAATAGATATTAAAAAATACTAAAAACTCTGGATTTAAATAAAAAGTCATTCGTAATTAAATTGAGTATTTAATGCTTTGTTCAATTTGAAATTTTTAAATAATTAACTAAAGAATGCATTTAGAATTTTAAATTATATTAAATGCTATGTAGAATTTTAAATTACATTAAATGCTAATCCAATAGTTTAGTTAAAAATTCGAATTTCCGAAATTTTTATTAGCATGCCCTTTATTTAATATGCAACAGAATTATTTCAGTGCACTTTTTAAATTTATTCATCATAAACTTTCCATTTTAGCACTTTTATATACATTCAACTTTTGTTCAATATTTATTAAGATTATAATTTTGCTAAAGGATATTTATTTAACAAGTAAAATTTTTATATCAAACATTTAGAGAATTATTTTAAATGTTAACATTAAAAATTATCACAATTGTAGAAATATTATTTATTACGAACTCGGAAAGCTATCTAAATGCTTTGAACACTTTGTTCAATATTTGAACAAAATGGAGACGGCTCTATAAACATTGTCAACTTTGTTTCGAAAATGAGGTTAAATAAATAAAATGCTACAATTTTTTAAAGACATATGGTACTTTCCTGATATTTATTTTTATTTTAAGTATCATTATAAATATTATGATTGTATTTCAACTTAATATTGAAAAAAAACTAATTTGAAAAAAAAACAAAAAAACTCATACTCTTTTTTTTTTCAATTAATTAGGAGTGAATAAATACAGATAATTTCAGAAATCTAACACTTCAGAAAGTGACTAAAAACTTAATTAAAATACTTCTTTATAAATCTGAGGAAAGTCAAAATGAACAAAAAGGAAAAATAGAAAGTTGGGAAGAAACATCACCTTAGTTTAGTTTAGTTATATTAACGTCCCGTTTGAAGCAACACTAGGGCTATTTTGGGACGGACCTCGTGACTTTGAACCGCGGTCAGATGACGAGGATGACACCTGAGCTGGCAATCCCTCTCCACACCACACCAGCGGGAGGATGTTTGGTCAGGACGGATTTAACGTGCAACAGACCACTTACACGACGGTTCTTCGGTGGAATCGTGTCTCGAACCTGAAATCCTCCGGTTCCGAAGCCGAGACCTTACCACTAGGTCACTGCGGTCCCAAAAAAAATCACCTGCCTGTTAATTTATTTTTTATATATGAATTAATTATTTAAGAATAAATTGCCTTCCCACATGGGTAACTCGATAATTCTTAATATTTACTGCTCCCTTATATCATAAATCAAATGCATCATGAATTATTACGATTTTTTTAAGGAATGAGGTTTAATTATGATTATGCTAGAATTTTTAGGCTATCTTTTATTATCTCTTCATAACTATTTATTTAATAATTCTGTTCTTATTACGATAATTTTCAAAATTCATAAAAAGCACTTTGGAATCGTTACCGTTACAATGAAATATGCAGTGATATAAAGTTTAAAAAATTATGGCAATGTTTGAACCGGCCGGAGTGGTGTCCGGCCGGTTCTCACATTTACTGTAATAAACTTGTTATGCCAGAGAATGTTTTACGTGGAATTGGCGTACAATAGTTACGATGTATAATATTAACTTTTGACATGAATTTAACATTTTTACTCTATTTTTCTGTCATCCTTGACGAGGTTTGGAGATTAATTTCTGACATGCGTTAATCGTATCCAAAAACCGAATTCATTTTTTAGACGTGTTTATCTCAAACGATTGACATCACAATTTGACTCAAAACTGCACTTATAACACAAAACCCCATATATTTAAGCTATTGCGTTTTTGAATGATCGATTTTACATGTTTCTGAAAGTACAGACCGATAGACAGTCAACCGTTCATTAGACTTGGCTCAAACTTTGGTTGGCATCACCATTATAGTTGTTAAATTTGGGTTTGAGTTTAATTTACCTTGCTCTCTTTGCTTTGTAGTTACCGTGTTAACTTATATTCAAACAGGAAAACGGACTGATGGATGTTGTACAAAATTTGACAGAAATATGATATAAAGATCGTATACTATATTTCATCTGTCTAGCTCAAATAGTTTTTTAGCTGTCTTTGTCACAGTTAGACAAATAGACGGAAATTTTTCGGTTTGTTTAGTTTAATTTAGTTATTTTAACGTCCTGTTGTAAAGCAACACGAGGGCTATTTGGGGAAGGACCTCGTAATTTTGAACCGCAGTCAGATGACGAGGACGACACCTGAGCTGGCACCCCCCTATCCACACCACACCACACTAGCTGGAGGACGTTTGGCATGACGGATTTAACGTGCACCAAACCCCCTTACATGACGGTTCTTCGGTGGAATCGGGTCTCGAACCTGAAACCCTACGGTTCACAAGCCGAGACCTTACCACCAGGCGACCGCGGCCCTGGAAATTTTCTGGAAATGTGTTTTCAGAACTCAGGGTGATCTGAAGCTCAGGTGGTCAAAATCTCTTCCTCTAAATTCGCATACGAGAATGTAAAAGATGCTTAGTTAAGAGCATTACTAAGTGAAAAAAAATCATTAACAAAACAGAGCGTTGAGTTATAATTACATTTCGGTATAGAAAAGTGTACAAAATGTTCAATGAAATGTATTTTAATACACTAAGTTAAAATGAATTATAACGGAAAAAATTAAAAAAATAATTAAATAAAATTAAATATTGAATTAATAGTAAAAAAATGTTGATATACCATGTATTTTACCAGAAGAGAATTAAAAAGGGAAACATCATTTAGTTAAATTGAATAGAAAAATATATAGAAATCTATTTAAGCAAATACAAAATGTTATTCGGATTTGCGCCTAATTATTCTGCTTTAATAAAATTTTACTTCAAATGCTCATGCCTTAATAATTATGTTTCTCTGAATTCAAATGATTTTGTTCTTCAACGAATGTATTGCGAAAGCCTCCGGAAAGAAATCCCTAAAAAATTAAAAGAGATTAAAAAATGGACTAAGCAAAATGCAATAAAAAGTCTTCCACCGTGGGAAGACATAATTAAATAAAAAAAATCAATGAACTTTTTCTATCATAGTTGTTTATTTCGAGCTGCGCTGGGGTAGGAGAAAAAAAATTATTAAGTCACTCTCATAAGGCTGGAAAAACAAGGGGAAAGAACTCCTAATTGCATAGCCTGATTTTTTTTCAGGGAAAAAAATTTTAAGATAAAGTGGAAAAACGTGTGTTCGAGCAATTATTCGTGCATGGAGAAAATGGAAAAAAATGCAATTTTTTAGGCTATTTTACACTCTAAGAGTTTTTTCGAACTAATTTACTTCAAAAAGTTCGCATCGAGTAATTTTCCAGGTAGGCTTTATTCTTATATGTTTTAGTAGATGAAGCAACTCATGGCTAAAATCTTTAACTAGTGAAGCACTTACTCTAAATCAAAATGCAAATATGAGAAAAAATTGGAAAGATGTTCAAATTAAGTAGGAAAAAAAGTACAGTTTAGTTCTTAGAGCAATTTACTTGCAATCATTTTATCTCTACTACAAGAACTACTTAAAAAGATGTTCTAGAATTATAATTTATATATTACATCATTAAAATATTCCAGCTAATTGAGTTCTTTTTTTATTTTTTGGTTTGCTCAATTTTCTCATCTTATTTTATCAATAATAGCTAAAAACTAGTAATATTTTATATAATAAAATCTTATTAATATTCCCGTGAATCAAATCGTAAACATATTTAAATAAATTATCTTCAATTCCAGGTGTTTTTTTTATTTGCTAAATTAAACAAGTAATTCAAATTATTTTTCTAGATTGAAAGTTTTGATTGGGAAAATTAAATTAACATTCATTGTTCTGTTAAAGTTTAAAATTATTGACAAAAAAGCTTTTGAGAACATTTTTGGCTAATATTTAAGACGCATATTTTAAAGATAATACCGATAAGTTAATTTTTATAATTACTAGCCACCTTTGGCGACTAGCTAATATTTCGATTCTGATTTATTTAATTGAATTTCTTAGATTGTTTACTTGTTATGTTTGCTATAAAATTTATATTAATATAATTAATTAACTGCTATAAAAATTATATTAACATATTTATACAACTGTTATAAAAATTATATTAGTATAATTATATAAATGCTTATTTGAAACAATATTTCTTATATATATATATATATTTTTAAATATTTGTAACATCTAAAGTTAATTTGACTGTCTTAAAAATAATTTTAAATCCATATCTTTTTAAATCATGAAATTATTTTTTATTTCTAGTAGATGGAAATAGTTATTTCAAATAAATATTAGCTTCAAAAGTAATCTTGAAGTTTCAATGAATATATTCTCATCGAATTCATTTATCAAAATATCAATTTCCTTACTAATTATTGAAACTGAAAATAGCAAAATAAATTTGTCCCTTTGCTCCTCAAAGTGTTATCGGCCATTAGAGGGCCAACAGTTCTGAAAATGTCAGAAAACTTGTACTTATTATTAATTTTAATTAGTGTATTCATATAACTTTGCCATGAATTTCCTACAAATTGCCATTAACTAGTAATATAAAATGATGACATGTAGAAGGAATTTAATATTAATTGTATTTTATACCATAATAAAATAACATTATTTCACGAAAATTAATTTTTTTAAAGTGCATACATATTTTCAAAGTAAATTTTTCAAATCTCAAATTGTTGAAATAAAGATATTAATATTTTTTGTTAACTTCCAGCATATTCAGAATCATGTTGTCAATTTTTCATTCTTTTCCTTTTGAACAAAATGTAATTCGTTTTCTCGAAATCTCCGAATGTCGCTTTCATTTTGCCATTTCTTGGTGCTTTTGAAATCGTATCCCTAATTCTCATGTCATACTCTGCTGTGTAGAACATATGTGGGTTGCTTAAGGTAAGGCATTAAAGGAAAAGTTCATATCGCTTTTTTTATATATTATTTAAGAAATAGGAGGATGTCTGTTTCTACTGAATTTAGTGCCCATTATAGAACTTTAAAAATTTGTTATAATTATTAGAACCCAATAAATACAAACACATTCGCTGACAATATGAAAAACCTGGAGGAAAGTTAGATTTTATTGATGGAATGCAGGAGGTCGGTATTTTCTGCAACTTTCAAAGAAGATGACATCGTTCAAATTTGAATGCAAATCTACACATTTTGTCATCATTACATACACTAACTCTCAGCCATCTAGCTCAAAGCATTATTGAGTTATTTTGTTCCCAGGCAGGCATAAAGATAAACATAATGAAAAAATGTGTTTTTCGAACTCAGGGGAGGGGGAAGGGCTCTCAAATGTGGAAATTCGTGAAAATCTCGAGTTTGAATCGTTTGACAACAACAATCATTCGAATCGTTTGATTACAATATTTCTTCTAAACTTCGAAAGCGAGAAATAAGAATAGATTTATGTTCATGTATAATAATATTTCATTCGCAATTCATCTGAGTTGACACTCTGAGAAATCCCCAATTCCAGTATTCAGTGTTTTAAGATTCAAACTCTTAGTATTAAAGCATAATTACCAGTACACACTGAACTTTCAGATGAAACGATTTCTGCTCTTACAGACGAGCACATGTAGGTTCACTTTATGTTTCCCATCTAAACTGGCCAAATAATAAACAAAACTTTTCTTAACCTTCAATAATGAATAAAAATCGTATGATTAAATATTGTTACAAATATGTAATGTTGCTTCTCAGCATGGTTAGTTCAATCACTGAAAAGACCGTTTTACGATCAGCTCTGTTGGATGCTGATCGGATACCGAATCAGTGATCTCGTGGCTTGGCGACAAACTTGGTGACCATCTGGCGACTTGGCGACGAATTTGACAACTTTGGCAATAAAATAGATAACAGTAGAATCTTCCAGAACTTTAACGATAGAGCCAATAGTAACCAAGATATACCTGATAAGATACAAAGATATACATTCTCTGGCTGCCTCCGGAAACTGTAAAAGACCGGCAATCTCAAGCCGAAGTCAGTCGTGTATTGAATCGTGGTGTCAACGGCGAATAGCTGGATTAGTCCAGAGAAGAGCAAGCGTTATGTGGAGCTCAAGTGATTGCTGAATAGCGCTATGTGCCGAGTCCTGACGTTTATTGTAGAAGCAGCATCGAGTCGCTTGAGGAGTAGTCAGTCATGTAGTAGTTTGTCGGCAGTTGGCTACAACTGAAAGGAGTAAAAGTGGAGAATTGCGGGCATTTGGAGAGCCAGTAGAGAAAATCTATGAAGATACCCTGCTCGTGTTGAATTCTGTATGGCTGCGTTGTGTATTGTTTTTGTTATTACTACCGATTACTACTTGTGAGCTACTGTTTATTGCAGTGAGCTGCTGTGTGTTGCATGTGTTCTTCACGGCTGTATATTTGTTCTCTGCGTATTATTGTCTTCATATTTAATAAAAGTCGTCGTCTTTTGTTACTGAGGCCTATTGATTGTGTTTCCTCATCTACCAACAAATTAGAAAGAACTCCAGAATTTCCTTAGAAATATTTAATTGAAAGAAGGAAACGATTTAAATTTGAATGCAACAATGATTTGCATTATTAAAAATTGATCAAACAATATTTTTAAAAAGTATCGAATTCCAAGATAATGTTTAATCAAAAATCACCAAAAACTTTGCTTGAGTTTTAATGTAAAAATCAATTTTATAAAATAATATTTTTGGAAGATCTTGAGGGAGAACAACTAACGCTTAAATTTTAACTAATGAACATAAATAATTTCATAATAACTGATCCACACGCTTTATGCTTTATTATTAATAGAATTTATTGAACTCTGTGCAGTAACAAAGTCGCTCCGTGCTTTATGTGTAAACAATTTAGTTCTCATTCAGAAAAAAGTTAATTTTATACCTTTTTCTGTCTTATAAGTATCTTATTTTTTTTTCTGAAATAATAAATTAATAATATATAATCTTGTATTTACACAAGCACTTTATATTACTCAATATTACTTTGCTAATCTTTAAAAACTCTTGTGCAACTCTTTAAAAACATTTCAAGAGTTGCACCATAATTAAGAAATTCTACAACGGAAATAAGTAGAAAAACTCTGGATATTGACGTGCAAGAGCTATAATACTAAAGATGGAAATCCAATTTCGATGCCGAGGAGAATGCACCTTTAATCGTGAGATGAATCATCGTTTAAGTGCTTTGAAGAGTCAATTCAATTCTCGCGAAACACTCATAAGGAATGTTGGTCCATCAAATCTACTACCCTCACTTTCTAAGCACTGCTATTACGGATAATCGATAAAAAGAAGAATACGGAGTCTTAGTCCCAGAGATAAAAGCGAAGACTTTGATCGCCTCGAGATTGATTGCAGTATAGAACACCAAACAGTCCTTAAGCGAACGTTGCTAATCACTTCGTACTGCTGGACTTTGTTGAAAGAAGGTATATTCCCTTTTGGCATGGAAAAAAACCCTTTTTTTTACTGGAAAAAATAATATATTTTGTCTTACAACTGTTTTGATCTATTTTTTTTTTGTATACTTTAACTCATTGTTGTACCAATAATATAAATGCGTGCAATAAAGAAGTAAAAGAATTTTTTTTTCATTTGCCCTTTAAAAATGCAATGCACAAAAATAAATTGAAATTTAAGACACAAAATATTAAGGCGCAGATAAAATTTAATTCTCCCGCTTGAAAACCTTGGGTGGCAGAAGCCTGGTGGTAAGATCTCGGCTTAGGCAGCAGAGGGTTGCAGGTTCGAGGCTTGGTTCCATCGAAGAACAGTTATACTAGAAGGTCTGGTGCACGCTAAATCTGTCTGGGCCAAACGCCCAATTGGTGCGTTATGGGAGCTTGTAGAAGGGGATGCCAGCTCAGATGTCGTCTTCGTCATCTGATTGCGGTTAAAAATTACAAGAGGTCTCCCAAATTAGCCCCAATGTTGCTTCAAAAAGGCGCGTTAAATCAAATGAACGATTTATTACTTACTTAACAAATTAAATAAAGATCATTATTTCATAAGATCTTGTTGAACTAAATTTTCTAAGATATGGATTAACTTTCAGTCCATTACGTTCTAATAAACATGAAATAAATTAGCATGTTAAATTAAACCTCGTGACTCCTCTCGCTGATTAAGGGTCTAATTCATTTAGGGACTATTTTTACTTTTATTCCAAGAGTATTTAACAATTTGAAAGAAAATTTTTAATAAAAATTATATGGATTATTTTTTTAAATTTTTGAAATTTAAATTCAAAACTTTCAAGGAAAAGATTTAATATTTTGAGATGTTAATATCAAGCTCTGCAAGCTCAAGTGTCGTCCTCGTCATCTGCTCGTGGCTGAAGCTTGAGAGGTCCGTCCCAAAATAGCCCTAGTGTTGCTTTACAAAGGAACATTAATATAACTGAACTAAGTTATGTATAATGTTAATATGTAGAGAAAAGTAAAGACATATTCACAAACTTAGCAAAATAAATAAAAGATAATCTAAAATAAATCATTCGCACATTAAAAATATACTGAACTGTGAAATGTGAAATGTTAAGATATGTTTATCTTTCAATAGAATTTTTATTCTCTCAATAAAATATGAATTATGATAAAAAATATATATTAAAGTTTTTTAAGAAATACAATGGAAAGATTCAAATTCCATTTAATAATTTAAAGCTAACTTTTAAAGTTTAAAACTAATTAACTTTTTAAGATTTCATGGAATATGCTATTTTCATAATTCACATTTACAGTCAAAAGTGTACTCAAATGGTAATGTTTAACTTATATAAAAAAGTTTGTTCACATTACATTCGTACAATTTTATACTTGGTTCTGTTTTATGAAAAAGAGAAATTGCTAAATTTCTCTTTGTTAATATTTAATGAACTGTGTTTTCAAAAAAAATAAATCATTTCCTATCAAAAGTAAATATTTCATTAAAAACTCGCGGCAAAATGATTAATTTCTGTTTGATAATTCTAGTCAAACTTTGACGATTTTAATGAAGTAGTTTTAAAAAAAATCATTAAATATAATGGCTTAATAGCTCATATTTACATTTAAAATACTACTTCACAATTAATGTAGAACTTACACAAACATAACATTTTTTAATAAATTTCAATCATTTTTTTTTTTCTTCTTCCTTGTTTTTGTTCCAAAAAAAGAAATTTAATATGTTTCCTGCATCAATATTGAAAGAATGCATATTTTTCAACATCTGATCCGAAGTTTATATATAATGAAAAGAATATACTTTTGTTACAAATAAATGTCTGAAAAAGTTTAAAAAACTATAAATTTAAAGGCCGAATTCTTTTTTGTAAAAGTTTTAGTCTGATTGTTGGCATGTTTGCTCTGGAAAGAACTCGCTCAGCATGACAAAGGAAAGTTGCTAATAATGGCGTAAGCTTCTACATTATTTCTCATTGAACAGCTATTAATTATTAATTTTAATGGATATGTTTAATGAAAATACTGCCATTATTCATTTTTTTCGATAGTTATTAGGTAATGCATGTTTTTAATATGATTATTTAGTCTATGCAGGCCATATATTACTACTTTTGTAGGGCAATAGTGTGTTTTGTGTGAAAAGCGATTCATCTAAAGAGTCGCCTTAGAGAACTTTTGCTATGCTTAAAAAACTGGTATTAAGTATTGTTTTCAATTTCTCCAAAATTTTCGTACGACACTTTAACTATATAACTTAACCAAACACAAAAGACTACTTAAAAAAATTAATGGAAATTCACTTCAATTTTTTAACATTTAAAGTTTGATTTAAAGAAAAGTAGAATTGTCTAAAAATATCTATAAGAAAAAACAATCCATCCTATCATAAGAAAAATTCTAATTTTTAAATGGTATTATCATGATTTATTGTCAGAAATAAGTGATAAATTTATATTAAAAGTTTATATTTTGTTTTAATTATTAAATATGGGCTCATTTTTCAGTTTTGTATTTATACATGCGAACAACTCTGTTAAATCGAGATGAATACCATTATTAAGAATTCTTTTCCAAATTCAGTTTTAACAGCATTTTTTAACCACTCCCTTAAACTTTAAATCTAATACAAATTAAACGTCACTTAAAATCATATAATAACTTATTTTGAAGAGTGTATTTTATCTACGCACGAAATCAGAAAGATAAAGTAATAATTAAACTCTGTTTAATTAGAGGTATTCTAAGCCTTTTCAGATTTTTTTTTTCTAAAACGAGGTAGATATCGTTCTGAAATTTTTACTACGTATTCTCTTTGGTGTGTAACATAAGTCAGTGGAATTACAAATATTTCGCTGCAAATATTTAAAAAAAATTCAAGTATTTTTGTATAAATGGAAACATTTTTTTTTCAAAATTTAATCCAATAGTTATGTAAGTTATCTTTGTTTCCGACAGCTCATTGTATAATCCTTTCAATTCCTGCAATTTTCCCATTTATGTATTTACTTTATGAGTAACTGGCTTTTATTTAAACATGTAAGACCTATGTTTCAATCCTGCCCTCCCTTTTTTTCCGATTTGATAAACCGAAATAATCATAGTATTGGTTTTGAATGACCGAGATGAAAATTTAAACTAATAAATTTGCTATTATGTAATTCTTTCATATTTTCAAAACTTTTCGTTACATTTTGACTGAACTAAAATTAACAGTAAATTACCTTCAAAGTTTATCAAATATTCTTCAGCCGATTGAATCTACAACAGTTATAAAGCATGCAGGTGCTTAAAATCCACCACTTTAAGTGTAAACTAATTGTTATTGCGTGATTAAGAACGACATTTGAAAAGAAGGAAATGAAATAGCTTTTGCTGAAAACCAAATAAGTTTTTTAAAAGTATAAAATTAAAATTTATACATGCAGCCGACGGACCGGAATTCCGGTAAATGCCGTTGCACAATGAATTCATGTGCACGAAATGAAGTTTTGGTTACTCATTATATTTTAAAAGCATGCGTGTGGCACTTTCATTTGAAAAAATAATATGCACCCATGGTATAAAATATGTACTTGCATATATTTACATCTAGCCATTTGAAAATCAACTTACAAATTTAAGAATATTCACTATTATTTTAATGCAAATAGGCAAAAGCATACATTTAAAATATAAATGGCTAAAAAAAAATTCCAGTTCATGCAATGAATTTATACGCAATTATTTATTTGACACAAACTAAATATTATATCAAACTTCCAGTTCATTGGTAAAATATTTAATATTTAAAATTTTACTAAATAATGACTATTTTCAGAAATATTTAATATTTGTGAAAATAAAATTATCCCCTCAAAATTATTATTATGTGAATTATTTTGTATGAGGGCAACTGTATTAAAAATATTTTATGTTAAATCAATCTGTTTTAATACATTGATGCATAAAAAATGTATATATGTAAAACAAGTAAACTTATACATGTTATTGTGTAGTGACTTACGACATTTTACAAGCCTGCTGACAATTATTTGTCAGCGATTTAAGCCCCGTGAGCGTCTCTTGTTTTTTTCAGTAACGCCAGCTAGGGCCAAAAGTACGACTTAGCTACTTCATGCGTCACATTCACTTGCACAATCCCTTTTTACAGGGGGGGGGGGGCATTCATACACCTCACGAATAGAACACAGGAGAAAAACAGCCATGTGCAAACCGAGACTCGAAACGGGAAGACCAGATCACGGGAAAGACGCGCTACCCTTTTGCCAGGACTCCGGCAAACTTATACATACAGTGCAGATACAGTTATTATCTTCAAAAGTCTCAATTTCTTGGGATTTCGCTTCACGAGGGGTCAATACTTGAAACTCACTTGATACTCACAGAAAAAATACTTGGTTTCAATCTCCTCCCTGAGGGTGACGCTTCATAAAGTCTTCAGGCCGGATTCATCATTTATTCCTTTTATATTCCATTTAATTCATTTTTGCATTTAAATCATATTTGTTTCTAATTTCGTTATAGTTAATTTATAATGGTTATTTTTGATTACATCCGTCTTTCTTTTATAGTTATGGAATTTCTTGCAAAAACACTTGCGTTTTTCATCGATGGGAGGTTAAAGAATAAGCTCTTGCTTCCGTGGTAAGTAAATTAATGTCCTGTGAACGATTTAACTCTCCTCAAATGAAAAAATGCCTCCTAAGGGTCTATATCACCCATGTTAGAACAAAATAACCAATAAAATTGTAACGATATTTTTATGATATTGTTTGACATTCAAAATATTTAGAAATCTTGCGCCGATATCGTAAAATATCATGCACTTATAGAAGTGATTTTTAATGCTCTTAAATTCTTTAAGAATTCAAGATCTGGAGCTCGCCTCTAATATCGTGATCATTGTCATTCATCAACTCTTAATCCTATGGCAGGACAGGAATAACTCCAATGTGGATCTGTCTACGGAGACTATGATTATAAATAAAAGGAAATAGTATCATGTATGGAACTTAACTCATTTATTCACTATTGTATTTTTTAATACAAATGTTTATTAAACAATTTAATTCATCTTTATTAGCTGTTTTTGATGATCCTTTGGTTTATCGATATATATGATTGCTGAAAATTTCATTCAAAAATTTTATTTTACTATGTTTTAATAGCCTTTTTAGAAAAATATCTTTAAAATTCCTATTTTGATAGATTTTATAGCTATGCATTTCTGTAAATTTCTATCTATATCTATTTTTATATCACAGGAAAAATCCCAAATACTTTATGCATTTTTTTTTAAATTTCGCTACTGCTTATTTACTTAGTTTAATATTAATAATAAATATATAAAATTTCAAATTTTATATTAAAAGTATACTTAAATATAAGCCTATTCAAAACGGAAAACGTAAACGGAATAATTATTATTTCATCAATATTGGGAGAAAACAGAATGAAATATTATTAAAAACGATGAACACTTTTAGACACTAAAATACACTGAAGATATTGTTAAAAAAATCTAATTAAAAGTGAAAGAAAATATACAGAAATTTTATGTCACTGAAACGACGATTTCTTTTTAATTTTAAGATGATCGGAAAAAATCATTTTCATGTTGTAATATATTTTTGGAGATCTGGCATCAAAATGCCATTAATTCACTTATTTTCTATTTTATTAAAACGCTGATTAAAATTTCAGGAAATAATAATTTCGAATTACATTACATATTTTCACCCACCGAATTATATACATCAGTCAATGGTCTTAACTCTCTGTCAAATGAACTGCTTAGTATTTCATAAAATGTCAGGATAATATAGTATATCATTCAATATTCAACAATATTATACGATAATATGTTATATCTTCAATATTCAACAATATTATACGATAATATATCTTCAATATTCAACAATATTATACGATAATATGTTATATCTTCAATATTCAACAATATTATACGATAATATGTTATATCTTCAATATTCAAAAATATTATACGATAATATGTTATATCTTCAATATTCAACAATATTATACGATAATATGTTATATCTTCAATATTCAAAAATATTATACGATAATATGTTATATCTTCAATATTCAACAATATTATACGATAATATGTTATATCTTCAATATTCAAAAATATTATGCAATATTATGAATATTGTTTAATATCATACGCATATGTGTGCTACTGGGGGTAGAGATGAATGATTCTTACAAATAGAAAAAACCATTAGTAGGAATTTTGTCTGCAAACTATCCTCATTTAAATTTTGCATCAGTAATTTACAAGGCTTTATTTTTTTACTAAGAATGCATTCGTCTTTTAATACTAAAGAAATTTATGTAGTGAATTTGTATGCATGTAGTAGAATTTCAGAATCTTTTATTAAAAAGAAGCAACACGTTAAACAAATGAGCCTTTCTGATTATTTGTCATCAGTTATTATTCTTAACTCTCTGTTAAAACTTGAGTAAGAATGATGATCTTCTAACTGCTTGCTAAATGAAAACTTTGCATGCGTGTCACAAAATTTGATGCCATCACAATGTATTTCCCTTTATGTCTGGGGGCAGCATTTCAACGTGACACCCATTCACAATTCATAAAGAGGTAAGCACCAATTTATATGCATAAAATCCCACAATCTATCCCCAAAGACATTCAATCCATTAAAAGTAACAAATTATTCCTTATTCAATCAATCACTTCTAACCAACCAGAGGACTTTTATTCTTGTTTGCGTAATTTTTCAATATCTCCTTCCTGAAATGCAAATAAATTTGCTACTCCGATACAGAAATTAAGCAAGAGGAATATTTCTTAATCTGTTGTAGTTTTCAAGTTGTTGACATGATTTATATATGTTTAGTACCATGCATCATATGGACCAAGCTTAATGGCAGTCCCGAGGTACCGTCATAAAATGAAAGATCCTCCAATGTCTAGAATTGTAGATCATTTTTGCTACTTGTAGATGATTCATGGATAGACCTGAGACGAAGTATCAATATGGACTCTGTCATAGTATTAGATGGATTTTTCTGGTAAGAGGCATAAGAATTGAATCTTTGCACGAAGAAATGAGGTATGGACATGGTTGACTCGATGTATAGATACGGTTTGTTAATAAGTTGATAATAAGAAAAAATAAACCATTGTTGATAAGATAAATTTTATAAAATATTATTTATATTAATTTTATCATTTTCAGGTTTAAAATTTATATGATAAATTTTTTTTAATGTATGAATATATATATTCAGCGTTTGAAATGATTTAAGGGTGTATGTTTATATCTGAAATCTTTTTTGAAAAACATTAATAAAATACAAATATAAAATCTTATTACTGTCTAGCTCCTTACCTGTGCTATTTTCACTTCTGACTAAATAAATATGAGATTTTCTTTTCTTTTAGAATTTAATATTTCATTGTATTGATTTAACTAAACGACCAAAGAACACAGGAAATGCTTATGAATTACTGGTCAATTTTGTATCGAATTATAAGGCTCATGAATTATATAATTTTAGACTGCAAACTGAAAATTACGATAATTATGATTTTTTGTCGTATTGAATCAACTTATGAGATGCTTATGGATTACTGGTCAATTTTGTATCGAATTATAATGCCTGTGAATAATATAATTTTAAACAGCAGAGGGAAAATTACGATAATTATAATGTTTTGTCGTATTGGATCAACTTATGATATGCTTATGGATTACTGGTCAATTTTGGATTGAATTATAATGCCTGTGAATTGTATAATTTTAAATAGGGGGAAAATTATGATAATTATAATTTTTTGTCATATTGAACCAGCTAAATGCCCAAGAGAGGTCATGAAATGCTTATGGATTATTGGTCAATTTCGTATCAAATTCTAATGTTTGTGAATTACATAACTTTAGACAGTAAGATTAAAATTTCAATAATTATATGCTCAAAGATCGCTGAGGCACTGCAGTTAAGAGCTTAAGCAACCTTCTCTTTAATATTCCTCACAATATAAAGACGGGCCATTCTTCAAATCTTCAAGACCATTTTACAAACCACAACATAATGCAATATCAATGATATCAAAGTAAGCTACATAAAAATCCACTCAGACAAACGATCAAATTTGAGTCATGAGTTGGAAGAAAATTGATACAGGGAATAGACCTTTAATTAGAAATGAATAAGCTTTTATGTATTATGAAGAGACAATTCAGTTCCTCGCGAAAGACTCACAAGGATTATGGACTCATAAAATTTACTACCAGCACTTATAAACACTGCAATTATAGATAATACATAAAAAGAATACGAAATCTTAGTACCAAAGATAAAAGCAGAGTCTGATCGTCTCGAAATTGATTGCAATATAGAACACCAAACAATCTTCAAGCGAACATTCGTACTGCTTGACACTTAGAGGAAAAAATAGTCTTTATCAGAAACGGAAAGAAGATCTGGTATGCTTCATCTAATAAACATGTTCGTTCTATTTTTATATATCTATATATAATTTAACTCATAAATGTTACAATGAGATAATTTATTTTGTTTTCCATTTAAAAATATCATGCCCATCAATAGGTTCATTTTTGGAAACAAAATGATAAAAAATATGTCATACTTTTCGCTATTTATTTTAAACATGTTCTTCCACAACTTATCCACTTATTCTATTATATTTTATCAATATTTCGTCGTTTTAGTGACTCACTCATTTCATTTGGCATCCCAATAAATTCAACATAATTGGAAATTCCTTCCATAAGAATCCTTCGATGAACATTTGCAGAATCAATTCCTATGTTTTTTTCTAATTCAAAATTAATTGTATTTGATCTGCCAATATATCTGAATGTATCTAAATATATATATAAATGGTAAAGAAATTAACGATTTTTAGAATAATACTGTTACGTATATGTATTGTTACTTTCCTGTACAATTATTATCATAATACAGAGGAAGATTTTTACAGAAAGCTCTAACAGATGCTGCATTGAAGCAAGCCTTTAGCCTTGGCGACCATTTGGCAACTAAAAGATCTTGATGTACATTTTGGCTACGTCTCCATTGGCTATATCTCCATCTGCAGATTTGAAATTTCTTCTCGAATATTCAATTTCCTCTTAGAGGAGCAATAAAAACAAAGATGCTCAATTGAGAAAAATAATAGGGTGAATACATTTTATTTTTCGGATTGTGTGTATATTTATATCTATATAGATAGATAGATATAGATACATAAAGACTGTATTTTATAAGAATGAATGTTTAGTAGGAATACAATGTTGTAGAGAAGTATTCTGCTCGGTTACAAAATTTTTCTTGCTATGATTTCTTTAAATAAATGGGAAAAAAATAATAACGTGATACATCTTGCAGATTATGGATATAAATCTGCATTCCAAATGCATTTATTTTTGAGCTAATATATTCATAAAGATTGTATGATATGGAGCTATCACTAATATCAACAACATGATTAAAATGGGTGAAATGTTCAGTATCATTTTGAATTTGAATCAAGAACTTTAAAAGCCAAAATATCACATATATTATTCTCTATTCGCTTTCCCTTCGTAATAACTATCAAAATATTGTAATAAATCTCCAGACAGAGTGTTGGAAAAAATAAAAACTTTTCTTCACAAAATTTTGAACAGAAATACTATGTATGCCTCTTCTTTTATAGATATATGTGAATGGGAAAAAAATAAAAATACAGATATAGTAATTGAGTAAACAGAAATATTATATATGAAATCAATAAATATTACAATACATAGGATATAACAATAATTCTCAGTTCTGACATTTTTCAAAAGAAACCAACTTATAAAGATATAAATGAAATATGATTTGGTACAAAGCTTGCCACTTATTCCTCGATAATAGGAATAATTGACGTGTTTACGTTTGAAATCTGGATATATATTTTGGAAGTTGATATAATTATGTAATATTTCAATTCCCATTCAAAATGCTTTATAATATAGCCATGGATAGAAGAGGAAATCTTTCATTTTTAGAAATTTACTTGCTCTGAACATTTTCGAATAGATTTTATCTGTGATATGAGATCTTAACATTTTGGACGAATAGACCTTCATTTCGAGAATTTCAATAAAAATTTCCAATTGGATAATATATATATTCAAGATAAGTTTAAAATTTTAATTAAAATATGTTAACTAACCGTAATTTTCAAACAGAAAAACATGTCAACAAGCTATCATAGAATGTTTTACTTTTCATGAATTTTCATCTAGAGGCAAACATTGAGGATTATTGGTTATTCAGAAGTGATATTTAATTATTCATATATCGCTTTAAATCATGTCATAACAGACAGTAACTCTCCAGGTTTAATCTTGTGGATTTAATTTTATTCTTGAAAATTCGTTCAGCAATTAATGTTAATTGGATTAATTCTAAAATTCTTCACTTGAAATACGAGATGCCCCAAGAATCATTCCAAAGATAGGAATGTTTTGGTAAAAGATAAAACTAGAAGATAAATGTATTTTGAAGAAGATAGTCCGATTTAAAAGGATCACTTTATCAATTATTGATTTTTTTTTAAAAGTGGTTTTGTTCTGGACTAGTAGTGGAGTTCCAAATTATTATAAAAAAATTGCACAAAATTAGCAAACACTTTTTTAATTATATTTTTACATTAAAATAATCGTATAATTTCTGTATTCCTTCTAAGGAGATTAGACCTTTACAACCTTTTTCGTGGAATAAACAAATCAAAGCGAATTCTATTCCAGTACCTTTATATGAATATAGAGAATATAATTTTACTTTTACAGAATACAGTTATGCTTTTAGAAAAAAATACATTTGTAACTAGGAATAAATTATTAATAAAATAAAATTCAATTTTTAAATTATTATAAATTTGAGACATATTTTATTTTTATTATCGTTAGAGTCTTATAGTAGAATGCTTTTAAATCTTAAAAGAAATCATGAAAGAAACAATGAATTAATATAGTATGGTTTTAAATTTATTTTTAGATCATTTTTATGAAACGCTTTTATTTACATTTTCTAATTAATATTAAAGAAAATTCTGTGATTAAAAATAGATAATAATTCTAGATAATATATGGCAAATAGTGATAGTAAATAAATCCACTTAGTTGCTGAAAAAATGAGCGTAGTTACTGTCTTTAAACTTAAAAGAATGAAATTTTGTTTTAAAATATTGGTCATCTTTTAAATGTGATGGAAAAACGTGCATTTTAATTTTGAATTTAAGAATATTTTCAGTATTTTCTCTTACTTTCGAAATTATTAACAATAAGTTTTTTTTTAATGAGTTAAATTAGTTTATTAGAGATTTTTTACCCATAATATTTTCTGATATCTTAATCGAAATAAAGAATAAAGAATTCATTATAAAAGAAAATAGGGGTTATTTAAATTGAAACCGAAACTTTAGCTCTATTAATACTGTAATATTCCAAACTTCCATTCAACAAGTATAAAAGCCGGAGATGCTTACATATCACTCTGAAATTTCCTCTCCTAACTGAATACCTGGTGCATTATTTGATCGTTAAAAACGCTCCCCCAGGTTGATTAGAGAGTAGTGAGATTTACTGAAAGTTTTCATTGTATGTCTGAGCATCCATTTGCATATTAGTCATCAGTTATGTAGGATCCAGTGTTGTTTATCTACCCCTTAAAAACATGGACAGTCGTAGTTTTTAAGAGGGACATGTATTGTTCTTTTCTTTGAAAAGAGTGGGATAAATTTGAATTATATTTCATGAATGCAAAACATATTTTCTACAAATTACCTACTGTTGATAGAATTACCGGTAAGGCTTTGTTAGATGGTTGCGAATAAATTATTTTTTGAGAAAATAAACTAAAAAAAAAATTGCCAAGTGTTTCCATAGCACATGAGGATCTTACTTTTATTTTTTTAGATTTCGAAGCAATTGTAAATATATTCGCTATTTTAATTACCAGGCACCAAATGAACGAAGGCATATTTCTATAATAAATGTATGTCCATCAGTTAGTACAAGCGGAAGAAGGAATTATTAATATAAACTTTAAATATATAGTTTTATTCTTCTTTAATATCTTTTCAGAGGAATTTAGTATCAGAGAAATCAAGAAATTAACTCTCCATGCTCAGTTCTTATTTTCTACTTTCATAAGAAACTTTTTTTCATGTACATTTCATTGTTACGTTTTGGATAGTATAAATTCACTAAGAAAGAATTTTTTAAAACTTTAATTAATATTTTACATAAAACATAATAAAAATGTTGATGTTTTCCTGCAATAATTTCGTTGCATTTTATCGCACGATTTTTTTTTTTTTTGCACCACATTAATTTTTTTTTAAATCAGCTTACTAATAATATTAATTTTATTTCCAGGCATTATTTGCTTTAATTTAAATATTTTTGTATATCTTAAATTTGTTTCATAACAGTATTTTTCGTTGTTTTAAATATTGAATTTAAATTCAAGCACGTTGTAACACTATTAAATGCGCTTGTTATGAATATATTGCCGCATTGAAAATAATCAGTCGACTATCCATGACCTGAGTTCAGTTAATAAATTGGTTTAGCTCTACTTCTTGTGTGTGTGTGTGTGTGTGTGTGTGTGTGTGTGTGTGTGTGTCATTGAGTTCCACACTCAAGTACCTACGTGACAATATTATCGCTGTTATATAATTTAATCTAAATCTTAAAAACGAAACAAAGTAAAATTATTTAAGTCTGAAATATATGTTGCTGTGATGTTTCAATTCAAAAGTTTTTTTCTCTGCTGTTCAACTAAATTACGTTTTCTGTTTTTAAATTATATTTTTGTAATGATACAACTAAATATACATGGAAGATTTGAGTTTACATATCTGTTTTTTTATAGAATTATAACATTTTTGTAATTATGCAATTTTAAATTATATGCTTCAAAATCTGATAAGTAAACATCACCAGGGAAAGAATATAAAGGAAATAAAGCCAAATATAAAGCTTTCCACTATTTATCACTTCACATCGTAATCAAAAATTGTATCAGAAGGATTAAAACAACTCAGTCAGCAGCAGCAATAACAGTGAATTCCAGAACTATTTGTCTGATTTGATATCGGCGAGCCCTAAAAATGGGCAAAAAGTAAAACAAAATCTCATACGACATCACTCATTATTTTTTTTGCCATTTTGAAATACCGGAGGTGAAATTTCACGCGTGTTATTCAAGCTGGAAGGATGGGGAAAACGAGAGCAATACACATGAAAAACACCACGAAACAAGCTGATCTCTTAAACTTTTGGTCAATCCATCACAATCAATCAAGTGTATTGAGCTGTAATTTGGAGCCATTTTTCATCCGATTTTACGACCTAAGGCTTAACAGATTAAATAAAAGTCTCCTAGATACAGGGAATTAAGCCTAACGTTGAAGAAAAGCTCAATTTTGTTTTATCCGGGATTTTGTAAGGTGTAGAATTTAACATTTTTTTCCCCTTTCTGGTAGATATTTTCCTTTCTTTTGCTTGCTTGAAAAACTTTACAAGGCGCTACGGCTTTGTTTTTGTGTCCAAGTAGGATCTTGTTTGCTTTAAGTATGTCAGAAAATATGAGATGGATTTTTTTTCTTGCCGGAAAACACCTTCTTCTAAATCCTTTAACGAAATAGAGCAATTTTGAAATTCAATTTTATCGATGTTTTTTTTATTGTTACAATATTAGGCTTAAAATATTCAGGATAAGAACTGTTTTCACACATTTTTAATTCATTTAATTTCCTTAAGCCTTGTTAATTTTATGGTTTAATGATAAAATTTAGGATTAAGTTTTTAATTCAAATATTTATATGATTTATATTCTGAAATTTTTGACAGAAAAGTCGCGACGATCATGCATGTCATATAACTGGTATAGCGTAGTTACCAATTACCACTTTTATTATATTTAATTTGGATTCCAGGTGAATAGCGCCATCTAGTTGTGAATAAAAGAAATAATGATTACATGATTTCGTTATATATAAAATAACGAATCGTAAAATTCATTAAATGAAATTACAGAGATAAAAAAGGTGCGATTTTAAGAAACATTCTTTTAAAGTATATTAAAATATAGGAAACAACTTTTATCTAAAATATGGAGTTCTTTTCTTAAATGTGAAAATGTTAAATGTCAAATATAATAGAAGATGGTAGTTAATTAAGAAATAAAATCAGAATAAAGAAAATTTCAAAATTTTTAATTAAATGGGAAATAAATTAAGAAGATATTTTAAATTATAACGTAGAGATTACACTTTTATATATTTTTTTTATTTTAATCTTCAGATTTTGATAAATATACTTTTCTACGATTCATTTTAGTAATAAAAATGAATTTTATTTATTCTTATAATATTATTTTTGCAAATAACTACATGAAAAGCTTTCTTACATCACAAGATTCTCTATTCTTTAAGGGACATTTTAGAGCCAAAATATTTATTTCATGCTTTGCATTAAAAAAAAGGGATGCATAGTTGCTTCAATTATTATATTGTCATGGTCATAATCTGCTTGAATGCTAATGACATCAGAACATGTGATTAAATAATATATTGTAAAACACATTCCACACATTTCTTTGTTATCTAAAATCTTATAGAATTATTCTTTTTCTGTATTTACATTCTACAAAATATTTTTAAACACTTTTACTAAACCGTTCCTATTTCGTTTTCCAAAAAAGAAATGTTATATTCAATCTGTCAGCAGCTTTCTATAAACTGTAGGTCTAAAATTTTCTGTAATAATTCGTTCTGAAATATTAAAAAACTTCAATTCTTTCCAAAACTTCTTATCATCATTTAATTTATTAAATGAAATAAATGCTGATTTCATACACATGGTGCCATCTATTGGAAATTTCGAGAAGTTTTTTTTCTTGAATTATATGATGATTAGAACTTTAATGCTTAAGGACTTTTCTCTTTTTTGAGAGGCAATATAATGTATTAATACTAGTGGCCAATCAGATGAGAGAAAGAAAAATATTCTAAATGCATTTAAATTTGTGAATTGATACAGCTAATTAGTGAATTTTAAAAAAAAAAATTGTCTGATGGTTTGAGTGGCAATGGCCATTCTATATTGCGGTAAGGGAAACGCATATATTCCATTACTATGGGTGTAATTCTTTTATTATGGAGTTTTCCGGAATTGATTTCAAATGAGTTTTCATTTTTCAAAAGTTGATTCAAAAATTTCCTTAATAGGCCTTTTATATAATCATCAATGAAGGGATATTTGAAGTTTCTTGAAAAATATGTTCATTCTTATTCTTAGAATTTTATTTTAATTAATAAAATGTGAGAAATAATATGTGTTATCGGGAACTAAGAAATATTACAAATAAAGAAGTATCTAATATTCATTAAGAACTGAAATGAATGATAATTAGTATTGTAATTCAAATATCAAATAAAGTGTTTACAACAGAATCATATGCTCTTATAGTGCCGGAACTGTTATAATGAAGCCTGCATATAACTGCAAACCAGCTGAAATATAGGGAGGTAAAGATATATTGATAGCCTTTGTTGAGAAAGCATCAAACGTTTTTAAAGTTGCTATTACAAATACCTTTTTCAAGATCATGCAGCTTACTTTTTACAATAGTAGCAAAATATCTCACTCTTTTCGAAAAAAAAAAAATTCGTTTTGAACTCGAATTCTTGCAATCAGGATATTACATGTAAAAAAATGTGGTTGTAATTCCGACCACCACAAGAGTTGTTTTTCCACAGGGGTTGCCTAATTATCATTGGTTTAATTTGGTCCAATCAGTAGTTTGCTTAGTTTTGTTTGACGTGCAAATATAATCTAAAAGATCTGTCACCTCAATTATGACACTAAGATCTCACCCTATTAATTTATAACAATATCGTTTCAAAAAATTCTTTTTACTCCATTTTAAGATGTAAATTAATGTATTTTTATTGATACCAATTTAAATCTCTTTGGATTTTTATTGCTACACCAAGCAATTATTTGGCCTAAATTTCTGAAACGCTTGTTACTGATGATGATTATGGCGTGTCCATGTTATCACGGAAAGGGGGTGCAATGAAACTTCTGAGAGTAAACACCCATGAATTCCCGAGGGAGGAAGTCTGACTTCCAATTCATATGAAGATGGTACTCACACACTCGCTTTCACAACCCCTTACTACGAGGGAGATTTTTTATACACCTCATAGATAGAACACATGGCAAATAACCCTAACCAGGACAAGAACCCGGGACTCCCGAATCACGGGGAAGACGCGCTACTCCTAGGCCAGTAAGTCGGCAACGGTTTGCTATTGCAATGAAAGTGAAACCGCTTTCGTTGCTTCATAAAACTTTTAATAACGGCATTTCCTAAATTATTGTTAAAAGTTAAGGAATAAGGATTTTAATTGAGATCTGAACAATTTGCAAGAAAAAAAAATGAATCCGAAGTAAAACGGGGTGACAGAAAATACTATAATCACAATAAAAAAATGCTATACCCACATTGGATCTATGTTTTATATGTGTATTATATTTATTTATTATGTATATAGTTTATTATATTTTATTATCATATTTATTTATATTTTTAAGATCATGGAACTTAGTTTCATTAGGAATATTCATAAGCATTCTAAAATAAAAGGGATTTATATCTTATACAATCTGATGTTTGAAGTATGTTTATGAAAAAAATCGTAAACAAATTATGCATAAGAGTATTTATTCAAATTGAAAATTGCCAATATTGTTAGCCCCTAAAGGCGCCTATTTTAAAATAAGAGTTCCTTAATATTTTTAAATGTTAGCAGTTTGAGCAAAAGCATAGTTCATGTTTTTTTTTTTATTCGTTATAACATGCTTACAAAATAAGGGATGCTAATATTTTAGTTTAACTAAATTTATGCAAAATGCACAATATTATTTTACAATTTTAATTTGGATTATCAGCATTTGAAATCGCATTTCCTATTGTGACCTACTTTAAAGCAATATTAAATATTATAAACCTTTCTCTCATATCTTATTGTAGTTATTTATAGTAATTACACTACAAATACGGCCTCAAACCATTAATGATTAGTTATATAGCATTTATGTGCCTTCATTATAATATATCTTCAAAGTTCTGCAAAGATCTCATATACGAAAATATCCTAATAATCAAAGTTCCATCTTATATAATGAAGTATGAAAACCATTAAATTCCTCCTTAATATATTGTTGTAATATACTCATAGTAATTGCAAACTTATCATGCCGTAGAATAGTGTATGACATGTATTTTAGCCCATACTATAGTAATATATTGTAATAGTTGCTTATGAGTTCTATAAATATTTCATCAAATGTGAAAGTCTGTATATTTCAGTTCACTTTATTCCCAGATATGAGTTCGAAATTATTCATGGAAGGTATAGTTAAATCTTGCCTCAAAGCATAGATAACACAACATGTATTACTTAAATACATATCGCTGGTAATCGAGGAAACTGAAAAGTAATTCTTACTAACCTGTAATGGTGCTTCCTGTCACGAATAGTTTCATCGTAAGAAAACCCGTTTTAGGGTGAGCTCTGTTGGGTGCTGATAGGGTTTCGCGGCAGTGATCTCAGAGTTTGGCGACAAACTTGACGGCTTTGTAGGCAAAATATATATTATTGGAAACTTCGAGAATGTTAGCAATTGAGCCAATAGAAAACGAGATTCTGCTGATTGGCCCCGAACCTTCTCAGCCCTGCCCCCGGGAACTTTAAAAGGTCGGCAGTCTCAATGAATTGAGTCGGAGTTGGAATCGTAATCGAAGTTGGAGTCGAAGACAAGTAACGAGTCGTCGAAAGAATAACCAATCAATGGCAGAATAGTCCGGCGAAGTGCCAGCTGTGTCTGGAACTCAAGAAATTACTGAACTGAGTTGTGTGCCGAATCCCTGTGTTTATTGTGGAAGCAGCATCGAGTTCTGTGAGGAGTAGCCAGTCGTGTAATAATGTGTAGGCAGCTGGATACAAGCTAAAGCGAGGAGACAGTGGAGAATTGCAGCCATTTGGAGAGACCATAGAGTGAAGCTACGAAGATTCCCTCTCCTGCTGAATTCTGTTTGGCCACTTTGTGTGCTGTGGCTGTTATTACTATCGATTACGACTTGTAGAGTACTATTTGTTGTTGGGTGCTGCTGTGTATTTCCTGCGTTCGTCTGGGCTGTAAATATTTGTCGTCTCTGTGTTAGTGTCTTCATGTTAATAAACGTCGTCGTTATTTTCTACTAAAGGACTGTTTATTTCTGCATCGACCAATAAATCAAAAAGGAACCCGACGGAAGTAGTGAATCCTTGATAGTATTATCATTTTTACAAATTATCATTGAATATCAATGAATCAAACCCTGATGTTAGACAAGCAATAATAATGCATATCTTATTATTAATATATATATAAAGAGAATAAAGCTTATACTTTTATAATACACTCTTTCAAGCTTACGAATGATTACAATAGTAGAGAGAATTCATATAACAACTTAGAAAGAGCAAGGTATCTCTTCAGTTAATTAAATAGGCAAATTAAATTAAAATTCTTCTCCAAATATGAAATTCAATCTTTATATCATTTATTTAGGATTCATATTATCCTTTAACATGAAATTACAATTACTGTTGGCATAAACAATTACATCTTGCTTCCTGCATGCAATGATTACCATCATTGAACAAATCCTTACAATACCTTAGAAAAGGCTAGAACCCTCTTCTGTTAATTAAATAGACAAATTAGATTAAAATACTTCACCAGATGCGAAATTCCAGATGCGATGTATTTCAATTTTAATTCATATTATTTCCTAACCTGAATTTACAATTACTCTCCATGTAAACAGTTAAATCCTAACTCAGAGTGAAGGCAATGCATCACTTTGCTTACATACAGACGTTTGCTATCATTGAAGTTGAAAAGACATCATCACAAAATGGGTCATGGGATCGAAAATTACCATTCGGTAATCAAACCAGTGAATTCCACACCATACCCTTAACATAGTGAATGATTATACCCATCATAAGTATGGGACAATGTATTATTTATGAACATAGAACCGGATATAAAGAGGCAGCAAAATTTCCAACAACATTCAGATGAAGAATTGGTTGATTAATTAATTAGTCATAGAGTGATAGTCTAACAATATTAGTTCTCCAAATGATGAATATTTATCAAGTAGAAATGTACGAACTCTCTCTTCATCAACTGCATTTATAATGAGGAGATTAGCATTGATTGGGTGAGCGTAAGGTGAGCGCGAGTGCTAGTACCAAACATCAATGATTTTAAATATTTCAGATTTATTCGAATTAAAATCAGGAAGTAATGAAATCAGTGAAATGAATCACAATGCGCATATTGGAATGCCGTGCTATTTAGAATTTAATGATTTATCAGCACTCATCACATAATAAGATTCTAAAAATTTAATGATCAGTTATCAGAATAGAGTGATGAATAAATTATGTATATTTCTTGCATATGAACATTATTTTTTGAATATGTTTAATCCTACTAATTGTATGCCATTGAATTGTAGTTTATTGAGACATAATTTAATTTAACACAAACCGAATCTTTAGCCATCTATTTACCGAATTATTTTACCATCACTTTTCATTTTTCAAATTTATTTTTTAACTATTCGTTAAGTTTCGGCACTGAATACACTCAGGAAGAAGGAAAAAATATTTTTTAATTAATTAAATTAATAATAAAGGATTTTAGTTTTATTTCTTAAATGCTATTTACTACTTTCTATCGTAAAAACCCTCTTCATGTTCTTTCAAATACTTTTAGAGAAAAAGATCATATTGTCAAAATATCAACCGGATTTAAACGTTAAAATACAGTTGGTAAATAAAGGGTTAAGAAATCAATTTATTATATAACAGAATGAAGGAAATATATTAAAATTATGAGTATTCCATTCTTCAATTCAATTACAAATTTTAAAATGTTTCAGTTTTTTTCAAAAAAAAAATGTGCATTTACTTTTAAGTATAATACGCCTTTTTTTACGATGACAGTTAGAACTCTTTCTTAAAATTTTAATTGTTCGATAAAGGTTAATCTTTTCCTTTCACATTATTCTTGATGCCAGACTAATAATATTTCTATTAGATAAAAATTATTTTAATTTTTTATCCTTATTATTACACTTATTATTTTATAATTGATTTTAACAAATCCAAAATACACTTAAAAAGAAATTCTAAGCCCTTCATACACTCTTTTTGACTTCTATCTAATCTATCAATCTATAAAATATAATTATACCTTTTATAAAAAGAACCACATTTAGTTACCAAAAGAAATAGCATTTTCTCAGAATTAACTTTTAATTGCATTAATGATGGCCCAAATCCTTGTCTTAAAATATAATATTTTGAATGTATTAGTTTCCTCATATGTATTCTAATTTTAAATTTAACTCTAATTTTTTGCCTATGGCGACCAATTCCTTCACTCTGCTTATTGATTTTTTAGGCTGTTAAACAAATAAAATATAATGCATTTTTTTCACCTTGCTATTTTATATGACTAAAAAAACCTTAATTGAATAAATTTTTACTGTAGATGTAAATTAAAGACTATACTATAAAATAGTAGCGGAAGTGAAAATTCTATTTTGGAGTTAATGTCCAAAAAGCATTTTTTTTTTTTTGTCTTTTCTTACTTATTGACAAAAATACGCTATTTAATGTTTGGATGGGTGATTTTGAATTTTATCATTACATTATAATAAAAGATAAAAAGACCGTTAAAAATCAAAAACATTGTTATAAAGGACGTATTAAATCAAATTCAAAGTTATTAAAAATAAATAGAAAATTATACGAAAACAAAAATGATATTTTTAGAAAGGTATTTTTTTAAATGTTAATATGATACAAAAAACAATTTTTGGAGTTAATAATTATGAATGATATGGTCTTCTATTTCCAATGTTAACTTATAGCGATTGCCTATCTTCTAACGATATTACAATATTTTTACACTCGATTAAGCTTTCTGTTTGGCGAATTTTTTAAATCGTCTTTCATCTGCCTGACTGCAGCTTAAGGATATACGTCGAACCCAATCCAAAAGGTTTATAATAATATTTAGTAGTACCATTAATTAGCGAAATGTTGGATTAATTACAGCGGTAAAATGTTCAATGAACCATTTTGAAATTGAATGAAACAAACTTTCGTTTAGTCATTGTTTACATCTGATTGTTGCCATTGAAAATAAAAAATACGATCGATTCTTCCGCGCCAAATGCGTCAGTGTTTTATACATATATATGAATTATGATTTAGCCTTTAAGTTCTGACATAATCAAATTTATTAATAATAATTCAAAAAAATTCCTTTCCAGTTTTTTTATTCATTGGGAGCCAAAATTTTGAATTCATCGTGATATTCTATTGGATATTTTTCCTTGTTTGTCATGTATAGAATTTCATTACATAAGGACCATTCAATAGTACCGGATAATGAATTAGTTTTAATGATGATTAGAATACAAACAAATAGGACATCAAATTAATCGAACAGAATTTCCATTATTTCGTTAGAAGAGAAGAAGAATTTATTGAGACATTATGTGTGTAAGTAAGAAAAAGTCAACTGCATTTTAGTATGAAATATTTATTTTTTGTTTTTTCAAAATTATGAGGAATTTGCCACTATTTCACTTAAATATTTATTTAAAATTACATATGAAAAGCAAAAAAAGTAACTTTCTTAAGTCTCAGTAACAGGATTATATGCAAATTATATATTTTTTTAATATTTATATTTATTAATTCTAATGGATTGCTTTATAAGAAAAAAGGAGATAAAACGTTCATATATAGGCAAAAAAACACACGGCTTTATTTTCTAAATAGAATTATACCACAAATTGAAATATCCGATCAAATTAACTAAACATTTTCCATAAAGACAACAATTTAATCAACTAATTTTCATGGAAAATGATTCAACTTACAGATAATTATTTACAGGCTGATATGTTTGTCAAAATTTCAAATCTTTATTAATAATGAAGCAGAATGTGTGACGGCGTCCTGGCATAGGGGTATTGTGTCTTCCCCGTGGTCTAGGCGTAACAGGTTAGAGTCCTGGTTCAGGCATGATTGTTCTCTACCCTGTGTTCTATCTGTGACGCCTGTGAATGAGCCACCCTGAGAAAAGGGGTTGTGCAAGCGAGTGTGTGCGTGTTCCTTCTTCATATCAGCTTCTGGCCTCTGGTGCTCAGGGGTCTTTACCCTCAGAAGCTACTGCGCAAAGTTTAGCTTAAAATAGTCACACGATAAAAGAATGTCTGAATCGCTTTATATGACGGTGATCTGCATGATAGAGCTTCGGATTTAAATCTGAAAAATTTGACGCAATTAGATTTTTTTAAAAATGCATTTTTCAAAAAAAAAAGAATCCTCAGTTGACAATTATAGAACAGATCAATTTAAACAATTATAAAATTAAGATAGGACTTATGATTTTTCAAAACAAATATTGAACAAAAATGATTTTATAACTTCTTAAATTGCAAGATACACACACAGTGTGTGTGTGTATCTTGCAATTTAAGAAGTTATAAAATCATTTTTGTTCAATATTTATTTTGAAAAATAAATATATATATATATATATATATATATATATATATATATATATATATATATATATATATATATATTTGGTTAAGTTAGCAACATCCCTTCACTCGAAGCGTGGAAACTTGTCGACTTTTTACCGATTCAGCAATTTTAGAACTCGTGTTGAAGCAATTAAATAGAAAAAGTGGAACGGGATTAGGAAAAAAAATTGAATATTTTAGAATGAAGTTGGTATGGGCTAAAGTAATCTGAAAATTTGGAAATTAATTAAGTTTAAATTAGATTTTAAAATATCATTATATATATATATATATATATATATATATATATATATATATATATATATATATATATATATATATATATATATATATATATATATATATATATATATATATATATATATATATATATATATAAAATACAGAGAGAGATGGAGAGTTTTGTATAAAAATTTAAGACTTGTATTTTTGTAGACATTTAAACAGCCAGAGAAAACCACATTTTCTATTCCTCATTTTTCATTTTCTCTTATCAAAACCATGAAGGAAATATCGTTGCATATTTAATAGATTCAAAATTTTGAGAGAGAGTTTTGATCCACATTCCAAACCTCTTTGTGTCTGAGGAGGGAGGTGGCAATAACTTTATTAAATGCAGATTGCTTTTATAATTTATTTATAACGATATTTTATTTTTCAAAAATGTCCATAACATTTTTATAAGATGATTTATAGCATATAAAAAAATAAAGCCAAAACTAATCTTTCATATTTTTTAGAAATTTGACATATTTTCCTATTTACCAAATAAAATAGAATAAATTTGCTAAAACGTTAAAAAAAACGAAATAAGATGTCGTAAATGCAAACAAAATGCTATAAAATAAAATAACTTTCTAAATTCTTTTGATTCATTTCATTCATTTTAAAGCACATTTCCCGGCAATTACTTATTTTCAATAAATATTTAATTCCCGGATTTAGGAAACAAGCGAAATGCTCAAATATTTTTGCATGTATGTAAGGTTCAGTAGATTACCTGTAATTCAATTATCCAAAATACATTATTTTAATCAAATTGAACAGTTTCGTGTCTCAGAAAGATTTTATAATAAATTTTTATGGTTTATATCTAAAGCAATCTTTTTGTTCCTTTTTATTAAAACATTGTCGCACGAATACAATTTCCATATGGACCTCATTATATAGTAAATTGCAGAATCAAACGAGAATATCTATCTTTAACTGTTTTCGTAAATCTCTGAAAAACAATTCTGATGTAGCATTTCCTAATATTTATTGTTGCATTATTATTATTAGTTTTTGGAAAATTGCCTACAGATAATTTAGTTTCGGATGGAAGATATTTCCATTTCGTTGCAAATTAAAATTATGAACATGATATGCAAAAAAATGGTAACAGATAACTGTATAACTACATCTATAGAATCTTTAGACTCTATAATTTAATGGTTTTTCTCCTTTTACTTTCTATTTATAATGAAATATTGCTGTTAGATTTAAACGAACATTATTATGGCAACCAGAGACAGCTGGGTAATTGGTTTCCCGTTAAAAGATATCATTTCAATAATGGCTGTTTAATGCTTCGGTGGATCATTTTTCTATTGAATTAAATCAATTATTTTAAAATTATTTTTAGATAAGATTTCTTCTATTATGAATTAAAAAAACGTTATTTTTCTTATCTTCGATAAGCTCCTTTTTATCACCTTCTCGTTCCATTTTACGAATGATAAAGTTTCCAAATTTCGTCCCATTGCATTTCATGCCAAGCCAATAAAAGATTTTAAAATTTAAAACAAAGCATCCCATCAGAGGCAAATTTTGAAAAAGTATAACCACTACATTTTTATCCATTTCCTGCAATTTTAAAAATTTTAATACCCCTATATGTCTACTTCGTAATAATCTCCGAAGTATTATGTTTTCTAAATATGCAAAAAGCAATATGTTTTAATATGGGCCATTTTTGAAGTTTATCAATACTCTATACTCTATTGTACCACACTCGCAATGTTTTTGTTTATTAACGCTATTTTTTTTTTTTTTTTTTTTGCTAATCTGTGTCTTTTTCCTTCTCTATGTACACAATGAATAACAAATTTGCTTCTGGTATTTTCCTGCCGTCGCAAAGTTTATTAGGACAATATTTTTAAATTTTCAATATAATTTTTGGCCGTACGTCCGCAAGGTTTTAATTGACGTTGTAAGAAGATACACCCACAAAAATTATTAAGAACTTTAAAATTATTTTCATTTATTTTCTTCACTATTTGAATTCTGAAGAACTGTAACATAATATCGTGAAATACATTTTTGAATTTTAGGCCGAACCCTTTTACAAGTAATGAAATGTTCATAATATTAACCGAAAATATCTCCTCCATTTCATAAATAACTGCATGAACTTTTTTCTGTGTTTTTATTTTAGTGCAGCTTACATTTTTTTCTAATTGCACTTTTTGGAGGATATAATTTGTTTGATTATTGTTTGTAACTTTATACATATGTATATATAGATATATACATAGATCGATAGATAATTATTTTCAGACTTTTATATGATAATTTCTTAATTATACTCCATACTAAATGATAATTCTAATAAAAGTTTTAAAGAAGTTAAATTTTTTTTAAAAAAAGATATCATATAAGAACATTCTAAATAAAAAGTTAAGGAAAATAATAAGTATACTCGAATACGTTATGTAAATTCTTAGATTCTTTAAAGAACCACTCCATGTTCTGCTAAAATTAATTTGAAAATCTTTAAATAATTTGTCACAAAAGAATGAAAAGAAAAATAACTATTGAACAATGAACAATTTCTTCTTTTGGTAACTTAAATTAATAATTTAACCGACTAGTTAAAATATCGTACTCAGTGCAATCTCTCAACCAGAGTATTTTCATTAAAATTTTTTTGTATATATACATATAATTTTTTGTCTTTATAAACCAGACGCTCAACTATGCAAATTTATATTATTCTTAAAATATTTTCTTTAGTTTTGAAAGAAATTAATTTCGAGAAATAAAATGTTTTTCTTGTATATCTCCTTAAAGAACGAAATCATTTTTATAGCTGAAGTTTGAACAATTTTCTTAATCTTATATGTCTCGAAAACTAATTACTATGTATGTTTTATATATAGTAACTCATTGATAAGGGTTATAGTTAATTAAAAGTTAAAATGAATCCTTATAAAAAGCCTAAACACAAATTCAGTCGCAATTAATTTTCCAAGAATCTCTGCACTACTTAAGATGTTATTAAAAAATAGTTTGAAAAAAATTCAATCCAGACTTTTCAAAATTATTATGAGTTGAAGGTATTATGAAGGAATTGAGTAGGAAAAATTATTTTTTTTTTTTTTTCATAAGGAAAAAAAATTGTTTTTAGAAAACCTATTAACTATATATTTCAACTGAACAATAAAAAGAAGAAAATTTAAGAGTCTAAACATTTTTTTTTATGTTTTAGTATTATTATTTCTTATGAAATTTACATAAAATTTGGGAAATATAATTGTCAAAAAAAAATTTTTTTTAAGCTTTGTTTGTCCTTGAATGTATAAAAATGTACCGTAAACTTCCAAACGTCAACAATTTTTAACAAGAACACTGTTATTCTGCTTCTTGTTCAGTCCCCAAAGTTATTATCTAGCATTGTATTATCTAGATTATTATCTAGAACTTCATTTAAAAGAGCATAGTTTTCCTTACTAAGACTAAAATTTCAATTTTCTGTTTGTAGTACTTTTATTCAATTCTTTTTATATAGACGTTATGTGTGTTTTGATAATAATGCAGATATGAAATCAGACTTCGTTATTAAACAAGTGAGGGTTAAAATATTATAAAAAAATAGTTAAGCGATAAATTGAAATTTAAAATGAATGCATTTTTTCCTTGAAATCACATATTATTTAACCTTATTTAACAAACAGCATATTCACAACTTTCAAATCTAGTAACATATTTCACGCATCGCGAGATAACATCTTGTAAAAGTTTGCATTTTTTTCAGTGCATACCGTGACTGCAAATTTAGTAAATAAGCAAAATAAGGTAAAAGAGTATGGTCATTGAAATTTACAAATATTTAGTATTAAAATAAAGCAACTGTGCAGACAATTAAATTAAACTCACATGAAAATCGTAATGGAATATTGGATATTAAACTAAATCTTAAAGAAATACAAATAAAACAATCTAGATATTTACTTCAAGAAAATTTTGCAATCATTTTCAGTGCAAGGTTGTCCGTTGCCAACTTGTAAATGAGCCAAGATTTTATGCCACATACTTTTTTTTACATCGGTATTATCCTTTAAACCATCGTAATAGTTGAGCGAATTTTTTCCGAAATTTGGGAGATATCCTTACAATGACAACATAATTTTGAAATTTTCTTACTCATTTATGACGATATTTTTTCATGTTTAACTTTACTGGTTATTAAATTTGATGCTTTTACTTATTAATGGGGGAAATTTCCAACTATCGCATATGCTCACTGATTCATATTCAAGTTCAATTTATTTGGTTTTACCTATCTTCGAAATATTTATGTCTATGTTGGAATTTATCTAATAATTTGATTAAAACACATATGACAAAAATTACTTTTGAATTTGAGTTAAACGTTCCAAATTTTCAGACGACATCAGTGAGGGTCCCTTGATTTCATCAAATTTAACATGCATTAGGCACACTCAAATTTATAATGGGTATTTGATTGCCTGAATCTGCCAACTTTTTAGTTTCGCCCAATCTAAGACTTTGTCACATATCCTCCATCTTCTGCACACAGCAAAAGACAAACATAACTTGCAATTTCTTTTATGTAGGTAATAATTTAAACAAATATATTATCAAAACACTTTGAGCTTGGAGGTAATAAAAGATCCTACATATTTTCCCCAGTATTATTGTTATAAACGATAACACATTACACATCTTTCATAGTTATTTTAAGCGTACGCAAATTAATATGGCGGAAAATTTATCTATGCTCTGTATTTTGTAATATAAATTTTAATCTAGTTTCGTTAGATTAGTGATCCTTTACGAAATAAAGTAAGATTATATTGAAAAGAAATTTTAAACTATGGTAAAATAAACACTTGAGTTCCCACCATGTGTTGCAAATTTGAAAACTGCGCCATCAGAAGAGCGTTTCGTCTTTACATATTATACAAACAACAACTTAAGTTTCCTTTACAATCCTAACTCGATTCAAATTTAAACTGCAGCGAAATTTTTGTTTCTACTATGTGTTTGAAGAAAAAAATAATTGCTATTTCATTTAATGCAAACACTAACTTACAGCAAGTAAACTCTTTGACATCTTAAAGTTAGAGACAATACTTTATATGATTTATTTTTAATTTTCTCTTTTATATGTAATGAGAAATTTTAATTTTAACCTTATTTATCATTAAATGCCAACCAGAAATGACACTTTTTGTCAAGCCTTGGCTTATTAACGTCCCAAGAATTTTATAGAAATATGATTTTTAAGCATAAATGAAATGCAGATTACAATTACAGTGGTGATAATAAATTATTGCACTAGCTTATCTTTCAACTATTGTTGATTAGCACAGTAAAAGATGCAAGTTAATTAAAGAATATGTTTAGCACAATGCCGGGGGTCTGGCGATCTGGGCGTCCCAGGTTTGAGTCCTGGTTCGGCCATGGTTGTTCTTCACCCTGTGTTCTATCTGTGAGGTGTGTGAAAAAACCCCGCGGCAAAAAGGTGTAGTGCAAGTGGATGTGTGAGTGACATTTTCATATGAACTAGAAGTCAGACTTCTACCCAGGTACTCATGGGTCTTTACCCTCAGAAGAGATTGCATCCACCTTTAAGCTGTAACGCTGACACGACATCATCCTTTAGAACAATTAAATCTAAAATTAAAAGTCAAAAGTCCGAAACATAAAATCAGCTCTAAAAAGATGAGAAAATAGCAAACACAATCCGTGATTTCTTTTATATAATAAAGAGCAGCTTTGCAAGTATGTGGAAGGAACATTTCCAAAACACGATGCCGATTATTGTATCAATCGCCATAGGATAAAAAATAGGTAATTTGCTTTTCATAACATATATTAATATAAATCAAATGAAATAACTTCCAAAGTTTAAAAAAATAGCATTTAGAATAATAGGTGGAATTCGATATTAATCGACATTCAATAAATCATATAACAAAATGCCAAATTGTGATTCTGCACTTGACTGCAAGTCCACTAATTCGTCTGTTTAATCCATCACGTGAAAATTTAACCAAAGGCATTAACACCAGACTGAAACGGGACTGAAATTAATGAGAGTTGTAACTAAAACTACTTACCGATGGGGCCAAATCTCTTACCATGGCTATAATATCTCTCGCGGGATTGACCTTCCTCCCTCTAAAACAATGCTGGGCATTCTGGTGGTAACAAGATTACCCCCAGAATATTCTGGGAATGTCTACGCGTAACGGGAGTGGAGAATTAATATGTAATAATAGTTCTAATAAACCGAAACGCGCATTGAAGTGAGAAGATGGTCGTCGCGTCGAATGATCCTGGGCGATTATTTAAGGGTCGTCTAATATTCATTCAATTAATAATTCATGGGCCGACATTTCAACACCGAGCTTCCATCTGTTGATTTCCCCCATCAGCTTTGCAGAAAGGACAGCTTTTCCACTCTGGAATAAAATGGGTGACTATTCTGTGTTGCTATAGTTGATGTTTGGTCTGATTCTGAAAATTTCTCTTGTTAAATTTATGTAATTATATAATTCAAAAGTTATCTGTCAGATTACGATTAGAACACATAGTTTCATGCACAGATTATAAGAGTGAGAGGTATTGAGATGATAACTCTGGAGCAAATTTAATGTTACATTTGTCTGCGGTTCGCAAATAAGCAGTTTTAGTGATCAAGTGGTTTATCGAAAATATTTGTAGCGTTTAGTTTCAATTGAATCTCTTTTGCATGATTTGATTTACGTTATTCTCCCAATAAAATATTTTTACGCATCGGATTATAAGTGAATTTAAATCGATTTAAACATGTTCGGTTTATTCTGTACATGAACCTTTCTAATGGATTTGAGTTCCATGAAATTACATCAACATCAAAACCTTAAGCATCTGAGTGAACTATTTAAAATTGAAAGTGGTATTATGATTCCACTTTTGGAGTCCAAAATATATAATAGAAGTATTGAGTTTTAACTTTTAAGAATGTGAGAAACCTATATGAAAATATATTTTTCATATAGGTTGTAAACGATTATAGTTTCACTGAGCAATGAAATAAATATATAGTAAAAATGATACAGTTAATTGATTTTAAAAAATTGAAAAATATTATTAATATAATTTGTATTAATAATATTTTATATAAACTGATATTATTTATATAACTAATATAATTTGAAAGCAACATTTTTAAAATTGTTATAAGAAAATTGGTTTTCGGCAGCAATATTTAAGGGAGTTATCAAGAAAAATTACCAATATCTCCCTGAAAATTTATTTAACTGAAGTTCTTATCAAAATGTTTTAAAAATCTGCTTAATTTTTAAAAAAATATTATAAACGCTCAACAGTTAAAATATTTGTAGAAGTGATCAAATAACTTTCATTTAAATCACTGATTATTAAAAAAATATGAAATAGGGAGGTGGGTTGGAGAGAGTAAAATCCTATGGAATAGGAAAATATGAAAAAGTGAATTAATGAGTTATTATAAATTAATATAGGACTTTTAAGTAAGGAGATAATATTTGATGGAATTTAAAATGTGAAATATAAATTTCTATAATTCTTATTTAAATTAGCTAATTTAAATAAGTGAAAACAAATAACATTGATTTTTAAAATACAAAAAGTATCCTTACGAAATTATCCGAATCAATAATATTTGGGGCTGTTGAAAACTAGTAGAAGTAAAATATTGAGAGATGACAAATTTATTGAAATGCGCATAGAAATTTTTAACCTAAATTACAAATATTTATCTATACAGATTCTGATAAAAAACACACTTAGAAAAGGGCCCTTTGTTCATCATTCAAAAGAAGGCAATTTTTACCAAAAGTTTAGTTTGTATATAATATGTTTTTCTCTTAACAGCTTTATAGTATTTGACAAGAGCATTTAAAAAAATACTCTTGACAGCAAATGGGGGAAATTGCTGATTTTAGATTTCAACGGAGTTTTGTATTTAAAAGATTGAATTTTGATTAATGAATAATATTTTTTAAAACATCCACCAGTAAAATATTTTATTATTAATCTCAGTGATTATTAAGTGAGGTAGAAAAAATAATAATCAATTTGTGATACAACAGAAAATAATAATAAATTACTGATACCACAGAAAATAATAATCAATTAGTGATATAGCAGGAAATAATAATCAATTAGTGGTACAAAAATTTAGGGAAATAATTGCGTCACTCCTTATGTAAATGGGGAAAAAATTTTGAATTAGAATTTCAATCGCCAATCACCCATAATGACTTAATAAACAATACAAAGTGAACAAATTTATACAGTTAGTGCATTGGTTTCATATTACAATAAAAAGGCCAAATAGATAATTAGTCTTTTCATCAAGAATTTTTAAGGTTACATACTTCAATATTATCTTCTTCATCTTTCCCACAAAATTATTCAAATTAATTTTCAAATTAAATCATGATTACATATGTCACGACAAAAGAATTTAAAATATTCAGCGTTTCCTAATTACCTACCACGCTTTGTAACTTAATTTCCATCTGTCATATGTCAAAATGTATGCTTCAGCTAATGGCTTTTTAATTAGTTTGGTGCCTAATCTGAAATCTTGATCAAACCGATGATAAGAACGCTAAATAGGCGATAAAAATATTAAAAAAATCTGAAGCGATTTATACCAGCAAAATTCTCCACTTGATTATCAAACTGCCAAGAAAATGGTGTCGGTTGTCAAGCAAAATTTTCAAAAACGGCTTTTTGTCAAACAAATAATAAATCACTCCTCCTATCAGTCTGGAGCGTAAAATTTCATCCTCAGAATCCAAAACGTCTCTTCATTCACCGTCAAAAGTCGACAAGAAATTTAAACACTTTTTTTTAACTTCTTATCTTTATGCTCGTCATTTTTTTTCTTTTAATTTTTTATATCGTCTTTGGACTGAAGATGAGACGAGAGAAAAAAAAGCAAGAAAAGGAAAGAAAAAAAACTTAAGGCTAGGTTTTAAACATCCAACATTAAATGGAAAAATCGATGGAGCTACAGCTTAAAGATATGGACTCTTAATTTCATGCGACATTCAAAACTTTGTAAGAAAATTTTTACCCTGTTTAGAGTTACTTTATTTTTATTTTTTAATGACCTACATTTTTAAATAAGTCTTTCGCAGCATACGAAGCACTCGATTATCGCTTGGGGTACAGTTTACGGTAGATGGCGCTGCATGGCCGAAAGGCATCTCATTTCACATTTTAATTTAAATGAAAATATCGTTATGCATCTTAGAATAAATTTATAAACATTTTATTTTGTTTCTCACTAAAGAATAGTAGGATATATAAAAGTTTAAAATCTGCTAATAAATTTTCTTAGATATATTTTTTATCGGATTTGTTTATTTTAATTTTTTTATAAAAGAATAAACATATATTTTAAACGATTCAGAAGCATTTTAAAACATATCGTATTTATTTACACTTTTTAATCCTATCAAACAATCAATTCAATAGATTTATTTTTTGCTATTTTTGGAGTTTGACTCACATTTTAAAAAAGCAAAATGACTGTATAAAAAATTGAAAATGCATGGTTTTTTTTGTTTTTTTCGATATAATTATTTTATTGAATATGTGAAATGCATCTTAAACATTATGTAGGGAAATTGTGTTTCAAACCTTAGACATTTGCAGCAGATTATTATCCAAGCCGGAATTTATTAAATAACTATTATTCCAAAAATATAAAAAAATGAATATATTTGCATGGTATTCGGTTTTTCGGTTTACAAATTACAGTTTATACCCATTATAGATAATGGTTAACTCGTAAATTTCTGATTTTCATTTATCTATTTAAAAATGTTAAAGTGAAAATTGTGTATTAATTCCATTGTTATATGGTTTAATTTTTAGAAGGAATTTTAATTTATAAAATGAAAAAATTGGCATATAATTTGCTAACCACCATCATAAAACAAAAGAACCTACCTACAATCTATAGTAAATAAAAATGTTCAGATTTTTAAAGGTCTATTATTGAAAATTACATGAATTAGTTATATTGATATGGCCATTAAATTATTTCAGCTCAAGTTATTGTACGATATATCCGCAATTTTTTTCGATGTTTTGAATGGCGGATAATATTGGGAAGATATCTTTCCAGAGTTGACGAACGTTATGTGCTAGTAAGAATTTTATTTTGCTTAATAGATGGGCTTTAGCTATAATTACAGACCAGCATTGAAACAGGATAAATAATAATCCTTAATAATCCTTAAATAAACCGTAATAAGTCTTTAAATAATAATCCTTAGTAGGTGAAAGTCTTCAAATTTTCAGTAGTTTATTAAAAGATATAGAGAAGAATAGTAAATTAACTTTTTTGCTGTGTGTTGAAAAAGATTTCGATTCAATTTTTATCTTTTGTCATCTTGATGATTGAACTTAAACTCGTTCAGATTTTTCCTGATCATATGTGAAAAGCTGAGAGAAAAACACGTAGGCCTTCTTTGTTAAACTTCTGTGATCTTTTTGTCTGAAAATTCCAGATGTTTTCCAGATGCAGCGGTAAGACCTCGAAATATCTTTGTAGCAGATGTCTCCCCATATTTTTGTGCATTTGAAGTTGTGGTCACGTAATCAACTCATATAAGTGTCGTTGCTCTTGGATATCCTTAGCAGGTTTTCTTAGTGATATTACTATTTTTTTATAAATGACTTCGTTTTGTACCACTTGTAACCATCAAGCCATCTCCACATAAATTTTTTCAGATTCAAACCGCACTTCATTATGCTACGGAATGCATCCTTACAATCTCCTGGCATATGAAAAAACCATCACCAAGCCATGAACAGGAATGGCTGAAAAGAGTCGCCGGCAACTTCCTTTCCAGGCAAAAAATATACAGTATAATTAAATTTATAAGTGGAAATAGAGACCTATTCTCGCCTCCATAGCACTCAACATCAAGTCTCATACCAAAAAAGACTAAGGGGAAAAACAAGCACTGCAGTCTCCTGTCACACATTTCAATCAAACAGAGATTGTCTACATTTCCATTTCTCAAATCATTTTCCATCTGATTTTTTTTAAACTGCATCTTGATCTACTATAACATAAAAAATGTGAACACAGATTATATGTATATTTTTACAAATTTTATCTCTCAATATGCATTATATTTCTAAGTTAATTACTACAAATTATAATTCTAAGTTGAAAAATTATGTAAACGGTCTCATCATAATATAATTTTTTATATAATTGTAAATTTTGTAAATAGTTATTTTTGTTTCGTTTTCCTACTGTAAATATTTTGTTAATTAAATAAAATTCCCGTAACATGCCTACCAAACCGTTCAGTGACCAGAATGGTCACGGATACGGGGGTATGAGACGGCGTTCTGTTCTGTCGATGGTTCTCCATCTCATTTAATAATCTAAGTGCTCCTTTTTTCTGCAATAAGTTAAGCTTATAGGTTTTAACGAAATATTCATAACACTATAATCAGAGTTTCAGGTGCTTAAATTGTGAATTTTTATGTTCTACCACAAAGTTTTTACTCGAGATACCATTTATTTAAAACTGGATGCTGACATTGTGTTAACCATTTTTCAAAATACATGTAACACAAATTTTAACCATTTTACTGGCTGTATTTTTGAAATATGTAAAACGAGTTTGTGATCTTTATTTTTTACACTTGCGTATTACTATTTAAACATATCATAGACAGTTAAAGGATTTTGTAATAATTATTTTCTTAACTTTGTATGAATTATTTTCTTAAATCCATAATTAGAATCTTTTGCTTATTATTTTCTTCATATGTTGTCTACCCTATTGTGGAAAGGTAACTAATTCAATGCTTTTTAATTAATTAAATATCATTATTATTCAATTTGCATGTTCTCTTTCCACAATATAATATGAAATATTTTATATTTCATGTATTCTCATCTTATAGTTTTCACTTCATTCTTCCGAATAAGAGATTCCTTTGTGTGGGTGTTTTTTTTTTTCCTTTTATTTTCTATGTGCCATTTTTTATTTTGTTCCAGTGCTGCTTTCATTTTGTATTTGCATTTTTTATAAGTCGTATTTTTTTCTTTAGCCTTTTGTATGTATTATTCTTACTATTACGATTGCACGTAATTTTTATTTCGAAGAATCGCTGTTTAATTATTATTATTTAATTGTATTCTACAGATACGTTCTTTTTGTGTTTGTATTTGTTTTCAATTTTTTTTTAATATTAATCTATATTAGATTTTTTTTTATTTTTTATATATATACATATTTTATTGTCTTATACACATTTATTGTTAATTTCATTTTTTTCTTTTACCCATGCTTTTTTTATTTTATCACGATATCTATCTAATTAAAAATTTGAATCATTCTGAATACAGGAGTGCAGAATGTTATTATTTTATTACTCGTTCTTCTATGAATAAATATTTTTCTTTTGGTATATTCTTATGGAATCGTAAAGAACTATTTTACTTAAGCATGAGTTATATTCCAATCCAAGTTTTGAATGCAACATTCTATTGAAAAAATGAAGTGATAAATGGAATACATTTAGATATCTTTTTCACTGTAAATTTTAGAGATATAACTTATTGTGCATACAAACTTTTTTTTTATTTTCTTACCTCATACTCAGCGAAAATTGCATTCACTTTCGGTCTAAAATGGAATGAAGAAATTTCTATAAATCTTTTTCTACGCCTCGGATGCAGAATATATTCATATGGCGAAATATCACTGGGAAATCGCCAGAGTGTAAATGCAAACCACCAGTAAATATTTTCTCTTGGCTACTAGGAAAGAGTTCGCCAACTTAGTCTCCTGAACTGAATTTCCTCTGCTAGGTCTATTCGCTACTTTTGGCGATTTTTTTTTTCTTTTACTTAAAAAAAATACTTTTGAAATGTGACGAAGAAAATCTCACAGCAATACTACGGTTCCGTCAATCGCCTTCAGAACGAATGAAAAAGACGAGTTCTCAAAACCAGAAGAGAGGCTGGTCAGAAATCAAATTTCATGTGAAAAACGAATAGTCCTTCTAGAGCGTTAGGCTTATCGCGTTTCTTATTTTTATCATCTCCAAAGTGACAATTTTCGAAGGTATCTAAAAATATTTCTCGATTTGATCAAAAAATGGAAGATAAACTGAAATGCCGACATTGGAGAAAATCTATTTTCCGAGGATTCAGAAGTTTAACCTCTGACTCAGAAAAACTGTATTTTTATTTGTCAGATATAGTCGTTATCCATCTATTTTAAAATACATTCACAGACAAATAATTGATATGATAAAATATATTTTTCGATGTTTTGGCTTAAAATTTGTGCAAAGCATAATTGAAAAATCCTGTTTAATATCAATTGAAACAGAATTAATTCTAAAAGCACATCTTTACTTATTTTTCGATTATTAACGTTGTTGTTTCCTCATGATTTTAGGTTTTATTTGATTTCAGTTAAATCTGTCACAATTTGAATGTCTGAATCATACCAAATTTCATATATTTAAGTTATTGCATTTTTATATTATCGCGTTTACATGCTTCTGAAAATGCAGACCGACAGGTGGCAAGTCTTTTAGATTTAGCTCAAAATGGGCTGTTATTATCAAAATTGTCTATTTAGTGAATTTTATCTATATGGTTCTCTGTGTTTTATAGTTTTAGGATAATAGCATAAAGATGTAGCGTTAGAAATTGTAGTTACATTATAAGACATCTTTTATTTTAATAGCAAATGAAAATTATGTGGTATCATTCTGAAGTAGTCTGTTAAGTTATTTATGATGACATAATGAAATTTATATTTATTCGTGCATTTTTGTTTATTTATTTATTTGTAAATAATCTCTTTATCTGTAACTGCATTTAGCAGCCATCCTTTAGATTTTCATTTTAATAAAAAAAGCATTCTCCAGTACCCATTACATAATGAAATTCTACGATTTCATTAAATATCATGACGATGCACTGACAATTTAATACAACTTTCAAACTAGATGTTCATACAAAAGTTAAGTCTTGATGTTTATTCTGTAGTGATATGGACTTCTCAAAGTTTTCGAAGAAAAAAAGAATATTTGAAAAGATCATTCTTTTGATCTTTTTTTTTCCATTAAATCAGTGAAACAGGGAGAAAGAAATCTTAGTTCAATCTGTTCACTACCAAAGAAAGAAAGAAAAAGCAAAAACAGTAAGATTTAATGAAAAAAAGTTTAAAATAAAGAGAACCCAGTAATGTTTTTTACTACTGGATTCTATTTACAATCTTTGTTTACAGAGTCTTAGATACATTTCATTCTCTTTCATCGGTAGTTCTTTTATTTTCAATTTAGTTTATCTTTTTGTTTTATCGTACAGATAGGAGCTACTGCCATTTGATGAAGAAAATAAGAGAACCACAAGTTCTTTCTTATGATTTGGGAACTTACTGAGCCACCAACGAGATTTTGTCTGGAGATGACTTTCCAGACAAAATCTCCTATTTTGTTCAGTTTAGTATCAAAAATTATATATTTTATTTTATTTAAATAATAACATAAAAATGATAAGAAAAATTATTTAAAATAAAGCTTATAATGTAAAAATTATAAGTACATCATGTTGATACATTTCATATCAGCAGACATTTATGAATTCAGTTTGAATCAAAATGTATGAGGAAAAAATTCTAATATACATTTCATTATTTGGGGATCAAGTGCTACACTGGGAGTATTGATAGTGTTTCCTTTCAATTAAATCTTCTTTGCATAGCTTCATATTCCTCCCTTATTGAATCCTTCTAAGAAAATTCTTTAAAAGTCAAGTTATGACCATTCAAAACCGTTTTAATAACCTCATACCTGCTCTTTCAATGTGCTAATCAATCATTCTAATGAACTCTCATGCGTCAAAATTCTATTTAAAATGTAACTGTTCATTTGATTGATTAAACTGACTCGTTATATGAGCGCGTAGATTTTTAACAGAATCTTTCTTTTCTTAACTTTCAGCAATGAAAGAAAATCAGCGATTTATTATTTGACGGATTTATGAAAGCGGTGGGTATTTTAATTTATACCCGGCAACCTTAGAAATACAAAACCTTATTATTTGCGTGAAAAATGAAGTCAAATTAGCGCATAGATAGAGTATATCAATATAAAAGCACAGTTACCCTGGGTATTCGAAAAAAAAAAACCCGACACGTTTTTAAAGATAAAATATTTATCTAAATGAATTAGTTTTATATAACAACAAGTGGACTCAAACGACATATTTTCATTCTAAGAGCCATCTTGGCTCTGAGATTAATAGGTAGCATGAACCCAATAAAAGACACAGTTACTCTCTGAATGAGATGAGCATCGCTGTTTCTTTACACTCCAATCCCCTTTAAAAACTGTTTTTGATGAGTTTATATAGAAAAGAAGACACCACTTAGCTGATAACAATTAAGAAAATGTATGCTCGTATATTTTTTTAACGTTCTCAGAAATACTTCATGCTTCCCAAACCCATCTAGAGGAGCATCTTTAACGAACAAAGCACGAGCCTTTTATATTTAAGCAATCATTCTAAATAAAAGAGGAAGAAATTTCACGTGATATTCAAGCATTACGAGTGACCCTAGTGGCTTTGTTGAACGGTCTTTCACAACCTTTCAGTATTGACAGAGTTAAAGATACTACTATGCGAAAATATATGAAAAAATATCAAGATTTATACAAAATAAGTAGAGCTTTTAAGGAGGAGATAAACAATAGAAAACATATAAACTAAATAAAAATTTGCATTTAAAAATATCGGTAAAACCCTTTTTTTTTATGCTGTAGCAGCTTCTTAAAACTCAAGCGTCTATTATTTGCTGTTACTGATTTGTTTGTTATAGTAATGGCAAAAACGATTTTTTAACTAACCGCTCCAAGCAAATATGTTTGTTTTTATTGAAATATAAAGCATATAATTCATATCATTTAATTATATAACTCTTAGGTGTTCAATTTCAGTTTAAAAAAAATATTATCGAATTTCCAAAATGAAGTGCAAAAATGTTGGAATAGATATTCATAGCTAATAATAAATACCTCCAATACAGTACCACAAAAGAAAGCACCAAAAAATCACTTCTGTTATTTTTCAAGAACTATGTGAAAGAGATTAATGGTATCAAAACTTAACTTGAAACGAATACTTTTTTTTTCAACACAGAACTAAAAAGAAATCATAATCTGCATTCTGTCTCAAGCTTTGATAATGACTTTTCTCAATGCTATAATACCAAGTAAAATGATGAACCATCTCATCCTCTTTCTTGACATTAAAAATGAAAAAGATAGCACCAAAATAAACAACCACACCACAAAAACGAGAATAAGGACAATTATTCATTTGCTTTCCGATCCTGTTATTACAGCTCTAGACGGTATCATGAAAACCAAACACTGCTGTTGATGACATACGACCGGTACAACTTATCTCATCCTTCATGTAGGCCTTGAGTATATACCTCCACACAAACGAAATACATCGCTTCTTATAAGAAAAAAAGATCCGAAAGAAGTAAAAGCGGAATTCTGACACTGATTTTCATGACCAGAAGACAAATGAAAAGGTGCCGCACAACAGATAGCGATCAATATAGAAAACCCCTTGCAATAGTTGGAGCGAGCTTTAATCTTGATGCATGAACCATGAATACTTTCCTGCGAGAGCTGGAGCGGGGTAGGAAACAACCCCTGGAGGTTATCCCTGTGATCACTCACCTTTCGTGAAGAGGGGTAATTTATGGTTCTTGAATGCCCCAAATGAAAGTGAACTTTTTCCTCCATGGTGGAGTTAGCTCGACTGAGGATGTTTTGTTTGCACAAAGACGAAATTAAGTTTAGCCTGGAATGGTGTTCTCGAGCTCCCTCTTGCTTTCTCTCTGGGTTAAGTTGTTTTGCTGCTGCTTATGGACTTACTTAAATTGCTAGGAAGTGAAGTGAAAGGAATTCCGGAAAAGAGTCATCGAGTTTGAAATTATCGATTAGGATTAGACAGAAAACTAAAAGCGATTCGATATTGGAGAGTAAAAGCATGCACTTGAGACGTTGTTTTTTTTTTTCTCCCTAGACTATAATAAATTTTCATTTATTTTGTAACAGTTAACTTTTTACTTTGTGATAATCATGCTTAGTATGGGCCAATAATTGCAAAATAATTTATCACAAACTATATATATGCAGTTAAGAATAGTTGAATCGATTTGAAAACTTCAGATAAAAAAGTATCCTATTTTCTACTTTTAGGTTTATTTTTATTCCTACAGAAATATATTAGTATTGGTACAAATAACAGACGTCTACAATAAAAAAATTTGTTAATTTTATTTTTCTATTATTTTAAATACATGAGACCAATTTTCGAATTTTTGTAACAGTTATCTTTTTTCTGTGAGATAATATGCTTAGTTTGGGGCAATAATTGCAAAATAATTTGTTACAACCAATATATATATAAATAGAATATTATTTAATACTCTCGTGCTTTTAGTCACTACAATTAAGAATAGTAGAATATATTTGAAAACTTCAGATAAAAATAATTCTATTTCCTACTTTAATGTTTATTTTTATTCTTACAGAATTATATTTGCATTGGTACAAATAACGTCTACAATTATTAAATTTGTTATATTTATTATTCTATTATTTTAAATACATGAAACCAATTTTAGCATTTATGTAATAGTTTACTCTTTGCTGTGATATAAGCATGCTTAGTTAGGGGTAATAATTGCAAAATAATTTATCATAAACGATGCATATAAAAATGGAATATCATCTTATATTCCCACGTTTTCACTACAGATGAGAATAGTTGAATAGATTTGAAAACTTCAGATAAAAAATATTCTACTTTCTACTTTAATGCTTATTTTAATTTAAAAAAACTATAGTTGTATTTGTACAAATAAAATACTTATACACTATTAAATTTGTAATATTTATTATTCTTTTATTTTAAATATATGAAACCAATTTTTGCAATATTTATTGCCTTATTTCATCGAGTATAATATAATAAAATATTATAAAATAAATCTTATACAAATGATCCTTTTCTAAATGATTCATTATCTGTAATAAAAGAAATAATTCATTAAATAATACTTTTTAAATTTAAATTGGAAGTGTTTCAATAAAAGAATATTTACAGTTTTTTTCATGGAAGAAGGTAATCAGTACAAAAGAATTTAATATATTTAAATATTATAACAGTTTTATATACAGTCTAGATATATGGCATCTCTGTTAGCCTAAGACAGAATTCGTGTTGAAGTGCTTAATTAGGATAATCTAATGGTTTTTCAATCTAATGGATACTTGTTTGTGATTTTTTCTTAGGTTTATACGATAGATTTAATGAAAGGGCTTAAATGATTTTCTTAATGACTCATTTCTATAAGTAAGTTTCTTAAAAGTAATAAGTATAAAGAAATTTCAGTATTTTTCAAATGTATTTAATAACAGATTCATTTACATTTTATAGATATGAATTAAGTTTCATAATAAAATGGAATAAGTGTTAAAGTACTTGATAGGGATATATCATTAGGGTCTAATGCATATTTGTTTATTATTTGTCCTTCTTTCATTCGAAAGATTTTATGAAAAAGTTTAAATAATTTTCTTACTAATTCATTTCTATAAAACTCATTTATTTGAGTTTTTTTTTAATTCCATATATCATTTTCTCCCTAAGCTTTAGTTTTCGAAATTTCATACTTGTACAATCACTTCAAATTTTCGAGCAAAAAAATTTAAAAAATTGTAAACTTTTGCCAAAGAGTGAACATTTTTAGCAATGATTCGATATTATTTAAAGCGTTTCTCCAACACATTCAGTCTAAGTACTCAGTGCCTCAGATTAGAAAGTACGTTCCTGCATTAGGTCCCCTTTATTGAGCAGCAAATTTCAGTAATCGGTTTTAAATTAAAGTGTTTCTTAGACCTTTTCATAATATTCACACTTATCTTCGAAGATGGGAGATTATGGTTCCCCATTGAGTGTCAGTTTTTCAGTACTCTAAATTCGATTAAAAAGTTTCGTTAAACTCTTTTAATATACAAATTTAAACATTTTTCATTTATTTAATGATTCTCTATCTATGACTCTCATGACATGACTTTCAGAAAATTCTTGCATGATGATTATGATCCCTAGATTCCAAAAATTACCATCAGTTTAAAAATTCATACATACATACATATGCATATAAGATTTGCCCATTCTATTTTGTTACCAGGAAAAATAGAGTAGTTTTGATTTTAACATCTTTTGGATACGTTGTGATATGTTTGGATATGTTTTGGATAAGTGTCGTTGATAAGCTCATGAATAAATTGCGCTGATAAAACAGATGGAAATGATAAAGCGTGGTGAAATTTTGACTTCGGCAAAATTATTACCATTGCAGACCATTATCATAATTATTATGATACTTTACAATCGAAGGTAAAAAAGTAAACCAAATTAGGCGAAAGAGCGTCTCATTAATAAAAACTTTTGTATTAAAAGCTATTGAAACCTACAATTGAGTAGAAGATATCAGATGAAAAGTAATTTTCAACCCATATACCGACTATTGTTAACATCATTGGTAATTCTATATTTAAATAAATAAGAAAAAAAAATTTCTCTTACTTTTTTTCCTTTATTTGAAATTATTTGAATGATTGGGGTCTAAAATTCAATAATTTGAAGAAAACTAATTAAATCAAAATATTAACAGAAATATTTATTGGGATCTTTGAGTAAAAATCGCCAACCGAGGAAAACTTTAGAAGCTCTACCTTCTTTAATTCTTTTGAATGTATTTTATTATAACTATTTATTTGCTTAAATGCGGAAATACAGATCTCTTAATGCAATAAATTCTGAAATATGCGATTTAAATAAAGTCGTTATCTATGGTTGCTTTAATATGCAGTATTTTATTATTTTTGATAAAGGATTGAAAGGAATTTGAAAATATAACTTACATGATACCTAACCTAAAGGCGATCATATCATTTGCCTTCCTGCCAATCGAGAGAAATTACTTAAGCAGTATTTTAACATTAAAATATTTTACATAGTAGAAACCATTGTAAATTTCTGTTGAAGCATACAGCAATATGAAACTTCAAATCGATTGTATCGACATAAAAACAAAGCTGGAATCTCGCATATACGAAAAGAAAAAAAGAAAATCATCGGATAACAAATCACCCCAAAAGTTAATGTTCCAAGAAAATTTAAGATCCATCTATCCGCCCCCCCCCCTCCCCCTTCAAAGTCTTTAAATAGATTTTTTTCGCATGTGACAACAGCCCGCCCGAGACAGTTTTGAACTATGTCCTTTCTGAAATGAAGTGAAGTGAGTGATTTTTTTATTTATGGGCTGTTTGCTAGCTCGGTCGCCGTTTAGTAAAATCTCTTTCTCTTCCTCCCTACAATTCTGAATTTTTTTCCAAAAAAATCATCGATTTCTCAATAACAGACGCTTTTATCTGTGCTTCTCATATAGTACAATGTATAAAGCCGCACAAGAACCATAAAAACGAGGCTAGTAGCGTTTATGAAACTGGAAGAATGAGATATTAATGTTTCCATATAGTCGTGAAGCAAGATATTTTAGAGGACAAAACAAGGACTTTTCTGTTTGTTTTTGCTATTAAGTTAGTTTTTCGTCCTTTAAATCCATTTATGGTTCATATCAGAATGCCCTACATGCCTTATTCTTCTTCACAAAAACAATTACTCACGCAGACAATGATGATCCCCATTCTCAAATAGCTTCCATCAATTTAAATATAATTCAAAAGTTATTTCAGGGCATTCATTACAAGATGAAATATTAGTTCAGTCTAACAAAAACTGTGTAAACTGATGCAGTTTAATCCAATCATTTCTAATAACGTTCGATTTGAAGTGCTTCAGAATACTGGAACATCCGAACACTCGAGATCTACAGATAGTCTTTTCTTTAATGGGTTTAATTCAAAATCTACTACAGCATTTTGCAAAGTTTTCTACGGGAAATTTTCTACAGAGTTTTATAAATCACATTCAATTCAAAATGTACTTCAGAATTTTGCAAAATCTACTACAGAAAAATTTCTATAGAATTTTGTAAATCACATACAATTTAAAATCTACTACAGAATTCTGAAACATTTACTACAGTAAATCTTCTATAGAATTTTGTAAATCATACACAATTCAAAATCTACTACAGAATTCTGAAACATTTACTACAGTAAATCTTCTATAGAATTTTGTAACTCACATACAATTCAAAATCTACTACAGAATTCTGAAACATTTACTACAGTAAATCTTCTATAGAATTTTGTAAATCATACACAATTCAAAATCTACTACAGAATTCTGAAACATTTACTACAGTAAATCTTCTATAGAATTTTGTAACTCATATACAATTCAAAATCTACTACAGAATTCTGAAACATTTACTACAGTAAATCTTCTATAGAATTTTGTAAATCATACACAATTCAAAATCTACTACAGAATTCTGAAACATTTACTACAGTAAATCTTCTATAGAATTTTGTAAATCACATACAATTCAAAATCTACTACAGAATTCTGAAACATTTACTACAGTAAATCTTCTATAGAATTTTGTAAATCATACACAATTCAAAATCTACTACAGAATTCTGAAACATTTACTACAGTAAATCTTCTATAGAATTTTGTAACTCATATACAATTCAAAATCTACTACAGAATTCTGAAACATTTACTACAGTAAATCTTCTATAGAATTTTGTAACTCATACACAATTCAAAATCTACTACAGAATTCTGAAACATTTACTACAGTAAATCTTCTATAGAATTTTGTAACTCATACACAATTCAAAATCTACTACAGAATTCTGAAACATTTACTACAGTAAATCTTCTATAGAATTTTGTAAATCATACACAATTCAAAATCTACTACAGAATTCTGAAACATTTACTACAGTAAATCTTCTATAGAATTTTGTAACTGATATACAATTCAAAATCTACTACAGAATTCTGAAACATTTACTACAGTAAATCTTCTATAGAATTTTGTAAATCATACACAATTCAAAATCTACTACAGAATTCTGAAACATTTACTACAGTAAATATTCTATAGAATTTTGTAAATCACATACAATTCAAAATCTACTACAGAATTCTGAAACATTTACTACAGTAAATCTTCTATAGAATTTTGTAAATCATACACAATTCAAAATCTACTACAGAATTCTGAAACATTTACTACAGTAAATCTTCTATAGAATTTTGTAACTCATATACAATTCAAAATCTACTACAGAATTCTGAAACATTTACTACAGTAAATCTTCTATAGAATTTTGTAACTCATACACAATTCAAAATCTACTACAGAATTCTGAAACATTTACTACAGTAAATCTTCTGCAGAAATTAGTAAATCATATAATAAATTCATCTATCTAATATCTTAAATTTGAGTTCATAAATCACATACATATAGATAGAAGATCCTGCATTTAATCTATCACTAGACGGATTTGTACAATATTTTGCACATATTCTCAATTCTGATGTTTAGATTATGTTTTATTTAACATCAATTTAAATTTTTCAAATTTTGAATAACTGTATTCATATATACACAAATATTGCAAATATGCATTCAACTGCATATTGACAGATTTCCAGTCTGTGGTGTGGTTTCAAAATTTAACAAAATTCTGCTCTATTGGCATAAAAACTTTATATAAAATTCAAGATTCCAATCTTGATGCTTAATTATTTACAGACATAATAATCTAAATAAATAATTTTTAAATGAGCTACAACGAGGATATTTATCGAAATCTTGATGTCAAATATTCAGAAGATTATACTATTTTTTTCTTTTCATGATTATTTTGGTGAAATTAAAAACATTAGGAATATTTATTGAGCCATATAAATGAAAGATATTGATGCTACCATATGGAATATACTATCATATATCATACCATATGCTACCATTTTATGAAACGATTTTACTAGTATTTCATACCGACTAATTATTTTGACAGAAACGTATTAATCATTATAAAATTTATGAATAAATGGTAGTTAATATTTGCTTAAAGTATCATAGAAAAAAAAATTTGTAAAGTAAAATGACTTTGCTAATTATTATGCGCCATACTACTCAACTAAATCTACAAATAGAAAAATAATTTTTTCTCAAAACTAATTTGCACAAATTTCTTTATGAGACCATTCGTAGCTTAAAGCTTATTATGTTTAAATTAAATATTTCATTCTATTTATATGAAATTTTAAATCCGCAAACAAGTTTTTCCAATTTTTATTCTATTGATACTGTTTTCATATTCTTGCCATTCTGATGTCAGATTTATGTCTCATTTAACCTACTCTTCCTACTAGTGCTTCATACTGACTCAGCTTATTAATCATTGTTAAATTCCTAATTAAAAATGTGGTTAAAATTTACTTAAAATCATCAAGGAAAAACCTTTTTTGCAAAGTAAAGCGACTCAAGACCTCCTCATTTCAGAATATTTCTTCTATTTATATGAAATTTTAAATACGTAAACAAGTTTTTCCAATTTTTATTCTATTGATACTGTTTTCATATTCTTGCCATTCTGATGTCAGATTTATGTCTCATTTAACCTACTCTTCCTACTAGTGCTTCATACTGACTCAGCTTATTAATCATTGTTAAATTCCTAATTAAAAATGTGGTTAAAATTTACTTAAAATCATCAAGGAAAAACCTTTTTTGCAAAGTAAAGCGACTCAAGACCTCCTCATTTCAGAATATTTCTTCTATTTATATGAAATTTTAAATACGTAAACAAGTTTTTCCAATTTTTATTCTATTGATACTGTTTTCATATTCTTGCCATTCTGATGTCAGATTTATGTCTCATTTAACCTACTCTTCCTACTAGTGCTTCATACTGACTCAGCTTATTAATCATTGTTAAATTCCTAATTAAAAATGTGGTTAAAATTTACTTAAAATCATCAAGGAAAAACCTTTTTTGCAAAGTAAAGCGACTCAAGACCTCCTCATTTCAGAATATTTCTTCTATTTATATGAAATTTTAAATACGTAAACAAGTTTTTCCAATTTTTATTCTATTGATACTGTTTTCATATTCTTGCCATTCTGATGTCAGATTTATGTCTCATTTAACCTACTCTTCCTACTAGTGCTTCATACTGACTCAGCTTATTAATCATTGTTAAATTCCTAATTAAAAATGTGGTTAAAATTTACTTAAAATCATCAAGGAAAAACCTTTTTTGCAAAGTAAAGCGACTTAGGACCTCCTTATTTCAGAATATTTTAAAAACTCTTTAAAAATTATATACAAGCTTATTAAAAAAAGAACAACAATTAAAATAAGTTTGTAATTTTACAACAAACTGCATCAATTTTTCACATCATACCAAGATTTTATTTCTTCTTTCGCCAATATGCATATAAAAAAAAATAGCAAATGCAAATTTTCAAATGCTTTTGGACTTTATTATGAGCATATTTATCTCAAAATAAAGAGGATTAATCCATTCATTACTTTAACCTAATGTAACTAAACCATAAACATAAAATAACAAAGCATACACAAAAAAGAACAGTAACCCAGATTCGATTGTAACTCTTCTTCCATGGTAAACAACATTAATTTTTCACACTAGTACGAACTTTTATTCTTTCTTGACACCAATACGCATAAAAATGCAGCAAACATTCATTTCTATAAATCAGAATATGCAACTGTGGAACACAAATGGAAAATAACAGAAAAAAAATTGCGAAGATATACTGTAAAGGAGCATCACTGAAACCATCTAAATCAACGATCATGACTGCGCTCAATGGACCAACTTGAAATGTTCCGCAACATTAAGTATCGACTGTTCCAGCAGTGATGTTGCCTCCTCCTTTCTTACCATTGAAATCCCCCCACTCAAGAAGGAAGGGGGAAAAGTCATTCGCCAAAGATATAGAGCTGACCACTCGTTGAGACCCCTCGATAATGAAGATATAATGCTCAACAATAGATTTCCGAAATAGTGAGCTGGAGTGGGGGATGGAATGTGATTAATTCCACTCTTAAAGTGGCGTAAAAGAGTGCACTCAGTCATGAGTGACTGGAATCTCGATTTCCGAATCAGTTCTTTTCTTTGCAATATTCGACTACTTGCTGTTACAATTTGTCTCAGGAATTCCTTTGATAGATTTGAAATATTTCTGAATCGTCTAAATTTTCGTTGTTCAAGATTGTAGGATTTAATCTTTGATTTTCAAATTAATAGTATTTCATTATTTAGCTATTTTAGCAAATGAAATATTAATTTTATGATAAGTAATGAAATAAATATCAATGTAGTTAAAATTCTGACTTACTGTTATAAATTTTGTCAGGATTATTTTGATAGATTAGAAATATTCCTGATCTTTCATTGGTCATGATTGTAGGATTAGATTATTCATTTTTTGACTAATTACGTTTTATCATTTAACTATTTTCGTACATGAAGTAATAATATTATGATAATTAATGAAATAAATACCAATGCTGTTACAATTTGTCTGAGGATTCAATTGAAAGATTTAAAACATTTCTGAATTATCTAACCTTTTGTTGATTATGATTGTAGGATTAGATTATTCATTTTTAAACTAATTGCCTTTTATCATTTAACCATTTTCGTATATGAAGTATTAATATTATGATAACTAATGAAATAAATGCCAATGCTAATACAATTTGTCTCAAAATTCCTTTGATAGATTTGAAATATTTCTGGATTATTTAATCTTTCCTTGGTTATGATTGTAGGATTTGATTATTCATTTTTAAATAATAGCATTTCCTCATTTCATTATTTTCGTTTATGAAATATTAATATTATGATAATTAATGACACAAATATCAATTTCCAGGCACAATACAATAAATTCTGATATACCTTAAAAACTTTTTTTTTTATTTCAATAGTACTGTAAGAAATTTCTTGCTAGGAATTTCAACATGCTACTGCTGTTTGTCCAGGGATCCCTTTGACATATTTAACATATTTTTAAATCGTCTAATATTTCGTTGGTCATGATTGAGTAGGACTTTGTTATTTATTTTTTTAACTAATATTATTTTGCAAATTAAATTATTTGTATGAAATATTAATATTATTATAATTACTGAAATCAGTATTAATTTGTCTGGCATAGTGTTAAAAAAAATCTGATGATCTTTGATAGTTTCTTTTCTCCATATAATAAATAGTTCAAGAAGTTGCTTTCTAAGAATACCAATAATAAAGTAAAGCTTTTTTGCAATCTTGAAATATATTTTCAAGATCTGCATAAAATGGAAAGCAACTGAATTGGAATGCCCACTGTAATTATGGTCTAATATCTCCTTTCAAATCCATCAGATATAGATAAATGCATCCAATTAAAAAAAATTATATGACGGAAAATTAATATTTCACAGTTTTTTTCATTCAACGAATATTTGTTTGAAAAGAAATGCAGAGAAGCAAAAGCCTGTTAAAATATCCGACAACATTTCATCCATGTGTTCGTTGTGTTTCTTGGTGGAATCATAATTATTTAAACTTTAAGTGTCTTACTTTTAAGGAGACAGTAAACTTTGATATAAGCAAAAATGGACGAAAACGCACTATTTTTTTATCCTTTCTTAATCAGAATATATGTTTATATTCAACTAAAAGAGTGTTATAAAATGCGCTGTTCAAGAAAATATTTAAAGGGTTAAGAGGGAAAAAAGTACATCCTAAGACTTTTCTCATATTGTAATTAGATTTAAGTATCTTTAGAATACTGCAGCTGTCCTAATTGTTGAATTAGTTAAATGAAATTGACAATAACGATTTCTATCAAACATCAAAAGGAAATAGGGTATGCATTTTACGTTTCAAGTATTTTTAGTTCGTTAAAAGTCAATTTTTTTAGAAAAACATAAAATTTTCATGAAAATTCATTAAGTATGCATAAAAATATTTCTAAAAAATTAGCATTTAATTAGAATTACAAAATTATAAGTAATTTTGTTCTAAATAAATTTACATTGGATAGTAAAAAAAATGTAATAGAAAAAGTTAACAAATTTAAACACCTGGAATGTTTTGAATTTTTTTAAAAAAATGTATGTTTTTATTTTTTTAAACAATATATTTCGTTTTAAAATATTTTTTTAAGAAATCTGACGCTTTTATTTTTTAATTCATATGCATAAAAAATTTCATAACCCTAACTATAATTTCCAAAAATATCTAACAGTACACTGTCCCTTAAAAATTTCACAGCGATCGGACTATTACAAATTATTATTTTTATTTATTTTTTCATTTCCCAGTTTTCAACATTCTACATTTTATTTAGATTTTTTTAAATAGAAATTTCCATGAATAATTGCTCACCTGTATTATCATAATGTCCTGGTATAACACAGTATCAAGGATCAGTGGACATTTTAAAACCATGTTTACATTCAATAAAGGGCTGTTTGATCAATTAAGGACATCAATTAAACTCTTTCGAAAAGAGATTTAAATTTTAAATATGAATCCTTGTATTACAAGAGATATTAATTAGCGAATATGTCAATATTTAAGTTAAATCCCTTTAAGTGGGGATATTTAATGGGGTTACACTTTCTAAAATTTCACGAGTTCATGTTTAAAAATCGGCTGAATGATACATTAATTCAACTCATTTATTTTATTTTAATTTTTTATTAAGTCATATATAAAACAATATTTTCTGTACTTTGTACATGAATATGGATTGGAAGAGTGCTTTCTAAAAAATAATAATTAAAAAAAAGATTTTCCTAGAAAAGGAATAGAAAGTAATATTACGAAAGGCATTTTAAAGAGATGTTCAAATATATCAAGAAGCATGTACATTTATTTATATAAAAAATAATATGATCACCAGAAATTTCAAATGAGCAGTCAATATCTGAATGAGATGATGAAGATCATTTTTATTGTTGGGAATACACAAGTTTTGCACCTTTATAGCGAGTTCGTTTGCCTGCAATATTGATCGTGTTTAATTTTATTTAGTACAATTGATAAATCTTTTATGTATAACTTAATAATCTTGAATCCCTCGACTAAGCATTTTTGAGACTTAATTCTTATAAAGTTTGATGGTTATAGATAAGCTATTTAAATAACCTTATATTGGTTCATTTTATATGAAAGACTTATAATAATTAATTATGACATTATATTATCAGTATAATGGCATAATTGTGGTACCAGTACATGCCCATATAATCAATCTTTAAATTGCACTTAGAGTTCAGTGGTACTTTTGCTCCACTTTTTTATATATCAAATAAAATATGGATATATTAAACAGAGTCCTTCTTCCTTAGCTTTTAAAATGGAAAATTCAAGCTTTTTAATATTTAATGAAATAAGAAAATAGTGATGAATTTCATTTATAACAAACTTTTGTTAAAAGTTGTTGCGAAAAAAGTTTTTTTTTTTTTTTTTTTTTTTTTTGTTAATTTAGGAAAAATGTGCAGGACAAATAAATTGATATAAAGTAGCATAAACTTTGTGCTAAAATATCCCGTCGAAGATGTGCACAATAGTTGATTCAAATGAAATCTCAAAGACTTGAAATTTATTGAAATTTCAAAACGTTGTAAATTCAGAATTATTGGCCATAATGAATAATTTTTGGTTAGATCTTAAGGATTGTCTATAGAAAGGGGAAAAAATCAACGATTAACGCTGTAAAGGCTTTTATAAAAAAAACTTTGACAAGTAAGAAATCGCATTTGGGAGAAATACCACATATAAAATAGCAGAATTTCGGAATATAGACAATTGAAGGAGAAAAACAAAAATAAAAAAGATGGAAAATTCTATTATATTATGAAAGAAAAATAATACTGAAGAGCAGTGACTTTTTTGGTAACACCAAACAAGGAAGTCATCAAAAAACAATTTTAATTTCAGAAATAATTGTTACACCGTATTTGAAATAATTTTTATAAGCCAAAAAGGAAATTCCAATTTTTTGAAATACATTCCAGTCTTTCTTACGTAGTATCTGGAAGACCAAGCTTCACTCGGCAAATTTATTTATTTTTTGTAAAATCCTAAATGAAATCTTATTCAATGGCTCATTTAAAGTTATAAGCGTAATCTAATTTAATTGCAAATACGGAATCGAACATGGAAAAAAAATGAATGGGAGTTCGAAGCCTTAACCAACACCTCATCGCGGTTTTTCATGAAAGACATTTATACAGATATACTTACAAATCAAAACCTTATCTAAATATGAAATTTGATCAAAATCGTTAGAGTGGTTTCCGAGATACATGAAATAAATATATATACAAGGTGATCAAAATTTAAACACCCCTACTCTGAGTTCTCTATAAAGCGAACTATTCACTGTAAAGGCTCCAAAATTAGTGAACATGCTATTGAAGACATGGGGAGACGGAATACGAGAAAAAAAAATTGTTCCAGAGAAACCGATAGATAGCGCCAGATGGTATAACAGAAAATAGGCTAAAAAGACTCAAAATACATATTTGCAATACATGTTATTCGAACGTATCAAACATTCAATCCCAAGGACCTTATCGAGGCTTACAATCCTGTACAACTGCGGATTCTAATTGGTCGATTGAGATGCTTCTCACATGTAGAGTGATACTGTCTTTCAAATCTGTCAAGGTTGCCAGACGTCCTCGAGAGTTTTATGTACCCCCAAAACCAGAAATCGCAGAGATTAAGATGTGTAGAACGAGGTGGTTAGGTTACCGGTAACGCAAGACTAATTACTCTATCATTACTAAAAATTTGCCAAAGAAACTGCTGTACTCAGAGTCCAATGTGAAGAGGCGCTTCATCTTGCAGAAAGGTAATTGAATCAAGACATTGGCGCGGTTGCATTTGGGTACAACAAAATTTTCGAGGATATTTTGGTACCTGCTGGTCCAAGTCGACGAAATTCTCGAGGTGCAGCTGCAGTATTTCCTTTGTTTTCATAAAATAAATTCACAAGCAAATACCGAAGCCAACTCTGATAAGAATGTCATTTTCTCAGCTTTATCCCTTTTATACCTACAGCAGCAGCAACAAACCAAGGATTTATAGAAATTTATGTGCTTAGAGTGCGAAATTGTAGTTACAATGACAGTTTTGGTTTCTTCACTTTATTTATTTATTTTTTTATCATTTCAACAATAGAAACTAGAAAGAAAAAAATTCCCTACCCCGTGTTTTTTTGGTGATTGTCAGTATCTTTTTAGATGTTTTCTGTTATACAGTGCCATCTATCGTTGTTTTTGGAACTAATTTTTTCACGTAATCCATTGCCCCATGTCTTCAATAGTATGTCCACCAGTTTTGGAGCCTTTACAGTGAATAGTTCGCTTTATAGAGAACTCAGAGTAGGAGTGTTTTAATTTTGATCACCTTGTATATACATGAAATGCTCGTTTAAAGTTTAAAGATACATATTTATAAAAGGTGACAGAATCAATGTGAAATCTACGAATCCTATCAAAATTTGCAATTTCGATCGTTTTTATACATAAATATTAATTCTTATCCCAAAGATATATCATCAATGTTCACCTACTCCCAATTATTCTCTGATTTCGGAAAAAAAAATTAAAATCATGACTTCAAGTTTACATTCTTTCTGGGAAAAACATTGATACTATACCCTACTCAGAAACGCTTGTACAATTGAGCAAATCTTTATTTAAAATTAAAATTAAATAGCCATTGATATATCAATATCATAATGATCCTCTACGCTTTATGACATTTTATTCTCTAAGGTAATCTCAAAAACACTTCTTTACTGTGAATTATATTTGAGGAAAAACCTAACAGCACCTGTAACCACTGTACCAATTTCAATTTCATTTTATATACAAATTTCTGAATTTTAAATACTTTATAAATCTGTAATCCTCATATGGAAATTTGTTCCGAAATCACAAACTTTTATTTTTGATAAAAGTTAATGATCTTTTGGAGCATCATTATTAATCGTCTGCACTTTACCAACTTTCATTTTCGAAAGAAATCTTAAAAAACAATACTTATTTATTTGAAATAAGTCCACTACAGAAATTGACTTCATTAATAGAGTACATTAATCAAAAATGCACAAGAAACACAAGCCACAAATGAAATTAAAATAAACAGAAGGAAAGAACATCCAAGAATAAAGAATTATAAAGTTTCAAACCACACATAAATAAAAATGCAAATAAGCAGCAAGGGTCAAAAATTAAAATGCACACAAACACAATAACGAGAAGCATGAGTTCACATAAATAGTCAAAGAGAATGTGCAGTCAAGAATTAATAGAAAATTTTAAACAAAAGTCAAAAGAGAACTAAAATCAAATAAAAAAGTAATATAAATTCTCCTTGAGAGAAAAATTTCCAGACACCCTTACAAGCAACCACTGTGCACATTTTATTTACCATGAATGTTTTCTGTTCCTATATAAGTTAGAAGTATTTGTCTGTATCGCCATGCAAATTTTATTTCACAAACATTAATATCTTATGAAAGGTAATGTCCTTGTTTGTCATTTGCTCTCTATCAACTTTCATTTTCAAATCGCAAAATCAATATAAATTTTCTTTAACAGAAAATCTTGGAAGACTTACCCACTTATAAGCGATGTACCGATTTTGCCAATTTTATTAAATATGAATGATTCTAATCCCTATATGCGTTATCAATTATCGTCTATACACTAGCATCCTATTATCCTCTATTTCATAGAGAAGTCTCTAATTAAAATTTTGACAAAACTCCTGACTTCAACAAAAGAATTCTTCAATTTCATTTTTTAAATAACTCATTAATTTCCAGACGTTTCTAACCAATCAGAAACCTTTAAGTTTTCTGATAATGTATAATTTAAAATAATATTTTCTTCCGTTGACACGATAAGTAGTTCACCAAGTTTAGTTAAACGACTAAATTAATATTATTAACATGGTGATTGAATTGTTGGTCGCCAAAGGCGGTTAATTTGGGTCTAAACGTGAACCATCTAACGAATTCACAACGTTGATTAATCAATAACTTTCTAATTTATGTATTATTTTTAGTTCCCCACAAAAAGAAATCGTATTTTCGCTTTTCAAACAACTTACAATTTCAATGAATTTTACCATTAAATCAATTAGGAGTAATTTTATCATCCTAACGAAATAAATTGCGCAATGATGAATCTAATTCCCTTTTAATAATTCTAGTGTAAAAACTGAACAAGAACCAGACTCAAGTATGCAAAATTAACTGATTTCCTTTGTCTAATGTCCTGATAAACAGTTATTAATATACTAAATCTTGAGACCAGACGTCTCGAAACTTGTTAATTGCTCATTAAAGTCCAAGGTAAAAACTTTTTTTTCAGACTGATTATTTTTATATGGATATATTATATTAAAAAATGAAAGGATAAAGGATAGGATTCTATAAATAATATTTTTTTATAAAATATAAAATTAAAATATTCATTGTAATTTATTTTATAAAACTTTCAGTGAATCCTTTCAATGTTCTGTTCATGAGATTCAAATAGTTCTTATTCAAAAAAAATTGAAATAATGATGTAACATAGAATAATTAGGCTATAGAAAAAAAAATTATTTTATTCCACAATGCAAATTTTTATAAACATTTTTTTATTATTATTTAATGAATTTTAAAGTAATATAGCAATCTCCAAATATTATTTAAAAGTAGTTTTTTTCTTTGAAACAGAAAAAAAACTGTTTTATTCACCTAAAATTTGCACGCTTATTGTGTAAACTATACGAAAAAAAAAATACTGTCAAATTTTCAAAGTAATTAAAATTAATTAATTATTCGATTAAATAGAAATTATTAAACCTATTTTACATGAGCATTTCACTTAAACTTGGTTTAGAGCAAGGTTGAACTTATTATGAGCAATTCACTTTAACTTGGTTTAGAGCATGGTTGTACTCATCATGAGCAATTCACTTAAATTTCGTTTAGAGCATGTTTGAAATCATCATGAGCAATTCACTTAAATTTCGTTTAGAGCATGGTTGAACTCATCATGAGCAATTCACTTAAACTTGATTTAGAGCATGTTGAACTCATTATGAGCAATTCACTTAAACTTGGTTTAGAGCATGGTTGAACCAGTGCTTTAAGTCTAACCAACAAAGCTCCTAAACTCTCTAAAATATTCTCCAATAAATGTCTTACCTCGTTTCTCCGAGTAAAATTGAGGATTTTGAATTACTCTACCACTATTTTTCTTTCACACTTTAATATATCTTTTGACAATGCTTATATTACCTTCCCTTATATGGAATATAGAAAAAATACTGTAATCGTCAACATTTTGGAACCTGAATCTTTGACGGATATCTATGTTTCAGATTTTCCTAAATCATATTACATTTGTTTGCCTATTTTTAACGCGATAATTTAAAATCAGTTAAAATACTGAAATTCAATATATACAATTCTGGTTGAATTTGTAGATTTTATAAAATGTTCAACGAAATTATTTCGCAATAACTGTATATGTCTGGACTTTCCGAGTACAAATGAATTCGAAAACTAATAAACTCAAAGAGGTACATAAAATTTGATACATAGATTTATCATCTAAAATATAGATACTTATCCAATTTTGAACCAAATCCATCAAACGTGCAACCGTCTGTTGATCTATACATTCATATTGTTACGAAACCTGTGTTGCGGCTTCCCAGCATAGTGGTTCCATAGGAGATCCCAGAGCTTGGCGACAAACCTGGCGACCATTTGGCGACTTGGCGACAAATTTGTGGACTTTGGCGTCAAAATAGATTAAACCCGAAACATCGAGAATTTTCCCGATCCGTCCAGTAGGAACGGAGTTACGCCTCGAACGTTCCTGATTGGTTGAGAGGCTTCTAGCCCCGCCTCTTGAGACCTATAAAAAGAAGCACCCGCAGCTGCCGGGCAGTGGTGAGTCCAGTGGGGAATTGAGTAGTCGGAAGCGACAGAGAAGAGTGGTCGTTAACCAGTGGAGTCGTCGTAGTTGTGAACCGACGGTGAATTGAGTTGTGAACCAGTGGAGTTGAAAAGTAGTCGTAATCGACAGTAAAGAAGTGGCCTCCCAGAGATAAGCGGAGCAGCGACGGAGTGAAGCTAGTGCTGAACTAAGCTGTGCGCTACTGTCTGTCTGTCTTGGTATATGCTGCTGTGTACGCTGTTGTTGCTGCAAGTCTCGGCTGAAGATAATTGTCTTCTTTTTGCTGTATATAGTTGCCGTCTTTGTGCTGTCCTGTGTGTCTTCGTGTAAATAAATGTCGTTGTTTTATTTTCTACTGCCGTCTGGTGATTAAGCGTTCTTGACACCATATAACCCCCAATATAAAAGCGAACCCAGGTAAAATTCGTAACAATATGCATATAAACACATTAAATCATAAACACAGTGCCTAAAATCTTGTTAAATTACGTGTGGTTTCATGTCAAATTTTGGTATCAATCAGGCAGCAAAAAATATACCCCAAATAAATATTCCTGCGATAGATTAAATAAAAATGCTAGATTTATACCAAAGATCTACATTTGGTAACGATCATTCATCGAGAAACCGTGCTATCCGTAGCCCTATCAAAAATCCTCAATTTTACGCGGAGGAACGATGTAAGACATTTATTGGAGAATATTTGAGAGAGTTTTGGAGCTGGGTTGGTTAGACTTAAAGCACTGGTTCAACCATGCTCTAAACCAAGTTTAAGTGAATTGCTCATGATGAGTTAAACCAACTTCTAAACCAAGTTTAAGTAAATTACTCATCACGAAAAAAGCTTTTTTTTTTTTTTTTTTTTTTGCTTAATACGAGCAAAATTGACTGTGCTAATATGGCAAATATTAATAACGCATGAAGAAAGCTTTACATGGTTTTTAAGAATCATCAACTGTTATTCTAATTGTAATTAGAAACAGATGATGAAAGAATTTTATATATTGTAATTAGGGATTGCAATACCGGGATACCGAATACCGGTATTTAGAGCCATTAGTGCAATTTTGTAATATAGGTATTCACAAGTTTAAATACCGTCTTTTCGATATTTACTAGACATTTTTTAAATTGTCTCCACTATATATTCAGGGATCACTAACATAGCAAAATAGTATACGTTTTTGTTTTTTATTTCTTCGCAACGGACGAAATCAATTAGATTGTGAATACAAAGTTGCATCGTACAATCAAGAAAAGTGATAAAATATTATTTGACAACGGATTGTAAAACCCTCCGCGCTTTTGAGCATGCGTTAGGATGGATGGGTTTAATTTGACAAAATAGGGGTGAGAGGAAAGATGAAAGGTGGAGATGTTTACAATTAACAATGAAGACTCGAGGTTTTATGAGACGTAAACATTACAGATAATTAGTAATATAGAAAGTCGTACAGTATTTACATAATTATAATGATTTTAAAAATGAAAATAAAAAAGAAGAAAAGAGACTAACCAATTTAAATCTGATCAAGTTTATAGTAAATTTTCTTAAAATTTTTTATCCACATTCAGAAGAATTCGGTACAGTTATCGAAGATTATGATGACACTAATGCCGATAGTGAAAAGGAATTGTCTCTTGAACAAAAATTAGAATTAGCTATAAGTAAAAAAATTTCAACAAACCAAAATGCAGAAATCAGCTATATTCAAAACCATCCGACGAGAAATCGATTTATTAGAAGATGAGGGATTTAGAGGTAAATACTTGGAAAAAGTATATCGGGCATTGCTAACTAGCGTAGATGCCGAAAGAGCGTTTTCGACAGCTGGTCATTTTTGAACAAAATTACGTTCCAGATCTTAATGACAGTACTATTAATGCATTACGTTTTTTAAGATCACATTTCAAAAATTTGTAATAGTAACACAGACTGTATAGTGATATTTACACTTTTTTGTGATTTAAATAAATAAAATGTTCCTTTACTTTTTTTGTAATTTTTTATATACTATTATAATTTATAAGTTACATATTATTTTTTGTGATGTTTACACTCTCTAATAAAACTGGAAAATAAAACAAAGAAGCCCCTGTGTTTTCTTTCTTTTTCTAAAATTTCTAATCCCGGTATTAAAACCGGTATCCCGGTATTAAGATCTAAAAAATACCGAATACCGGTATTGAACTTTTGGTCCGATATTGCAATCCCTAATTGTAATGCTTCATATAAAACTGATTTTTATGTTGAAAATATTGTACATGAATGGATTTTAATCCCAAATGACGTAGATAGTACCAACTAATACATATATATAGAGAGAGAGATGAATATTTATCAATTTTGTTATATATTAAGAATTTTTTAAAAATTTTTTCACCCATTTTTTAAGAATATTTTTTGGGGGATAGAAACTCATGGAACATTTGAAATACATAATTTAATTCATAACTCAAGCACCGTTTCCTTGAAAATCAATATATGTTCGCATACAATATATAAATTTAAATATAAGAACCTCCATCAGAAAACTAAAAGAAAACTCTAAAAATTTTGCTTCTTTATTTTTTTTAGATTTTGTTAACAGATTTTAATTTATATTTTATTTTAGTTAGATAAAAATATTAAAATAAAAAAATAATTTGATTCAGAATATAAAAAAAACAATATCAACCTCGGAAATTTAATGAATAATTTATATTCTGCAAATGAATCCCATGGTCAAAAAAAAAATCAAGGGTTTTTTTGTTTTGTTTTTCCCAGAAAGTTTTAATTTTTTTTTTCTTTTATTACTTTGTATTATTTAGTGAGATAAATTTATGTATCATGAAAAGAAGGCACCTATACTTTTTGCCATGTCAGAACGATAAAATTTTCACAAATATTTGTAAAATAAAGCAATATTAAAAGATTAAATATTTTGTTAACTTCTTAACATCAGAAAATTCGAAAACATATTGTGCTGATATATCTATTGTAGAATTTTATTCAGTATTTTGCTAAACAAAGTATAAATAAAAATGGTATTTTTTAAAAATCAGTATTTTTTTTTATCATTTTTATTACAGGATCTTTAAGTCTTCAATTTTAAGGAAAATTTTCTGAGAGAACCTTGTTTAAATTTCGACTAACAATAAAATTTAGCATGGCATATTGTGTGTCTAATGTTGATGTTTTACTTGAAAAAAGGTTAAACCTAAAATTCTTTGATGCAAATAAGTTTTGAATAGGATGGTGTTTAATTACTAAAATAATACAAGTCACGTTTTGGACAAAATTTGACGTTTTAAGAATAATTTACTGTGAAAAACATGACTAAGTTTGAAGTTCATCGATTAATTTGAAGCAAGTGGTTTATAAAAATTTTATAGATGTTTTTGACAAACATTAATCTCCCGAGTTGGAAAAAGTGGCTAATTTTCAATGTATTGAATAATAGATCCATTGTTAAAACTTATTAAAACTAATTTTAAATTTTACTCGGTAACTTGTATTGCATATGTTTGCTAATATTGTACATGAACCTTTCCACTGGAGATTTATCTCCTTGAATAACTCTAGAAAACATATAACTCTCTGATTTATCTATGGGAGTTGTAGTTTTACTTTTTTATCCATTCGTAAAGTACGCAGATATTATACAGAAAATTTCTTTTTTAGATTTCAGCAATGGAAGAAATTAATAATCGATAAAACTGTGAAAGTGGTTGGACGTTAATGACTACAATGTCTTTATTGAAAATTAGGAAAAAGTTTTTTAAAAAATCACAAAATTATAGAAAAATATTTGCATGAAAATTAAATTGGAATCCTTCATTTTCTTTAAAAAAATTCAAATAACGTAAAAGTTTAAAAGCTATATTTGTGCAATAATATTTTTGGAAATTATCACTGAAAATTCTCAAAATGCACCTTCATTTTAGAGCAATTAATTTTTTCATTAAAATTTCAAAAATGTCGTTCCAAAGTGCAAATTCTCATTTTTCAAGTTCAGCCAAGTTTAACAATTCTAGGGTGTACAGTTTGGTTTGTAAAGTGCCAACATAAGCACACTCCTTTATTAGTAGTAAAGATAACAATAACTGTATGATTTCAATAATATTATTCAAATTTGATTTATTTAAATACTGACATCGATTGTTTGTATTTCTGATATTTTTGGTTTTTACACATCTATTTGTAAGTGATTGCAATCAGTAATTGCATCAACAATCATCAATCAGCATCACCAATCAAAAATTTCTGAATATTTTTCAAGTTTAAAAGTAACATAATTCATAGAAAGTAAGCAAGTTAGAAATGCTGCAGCTCATTAATTCAAATTTAAATTTAATGCAATTTAATATATTCATCCACCATGTCAAATTCATTTTTTTTCATCAGAGAATGGAAAACATACTGAAGAATCTATCGTGATTAACTTTAATTTTTTACATACCTTTTACTTTTTATTGATAACCTCTCTTATCTTGTTTTCTTCTTCATTAGACGTCTCTGATCTTGATAAGTCAAATTACCAAATTTGCAACGTTTCGAACAATTACTGATATCAGAGACATCATTAAAATGCAGGACAGACGGATTTCGGCAGCCCACTTTCAGATATTTTTTATAACTCGAAAGTTATTAAAATGTAGTGAAAATGAATATTTAAAAAAATCGTTAATTTCAAAAGTGAACGATTTTTTTTTTCGTCTCTTATTTTTTTACGCTTTTTTTTCCTAATTAGTTTTTTTTTTATCATTTTATTAGGCTTAGAATGTTGCTGTTTAAAAATAAAAATAAAGAAACTGAAGTGAAAGTTGCTATGTTGGGGGGGGGGCAGGTGGTTGAGATAAGAAACAGAGACAGATCTTAAACCCTTGAAAAAATGCGTGCATAAATCCTGGAATTATCTATTCATTTTATTTTACATTGATAACTAAAGCAACAATGTTTTATTAAAAATCCTGACAAAATTCTTAGTCTCCGAAGTATGACGTTGAAAGATGAAGATGAATGGAGCTTTTGACTTGATGAAAGGGTATTCAATTCTTTATTAAGTGGACTTTCAAAGAATTCTTTTAATTCGAGTCATCTCATAAAATTTAGTGGAGGGTTTTTTTTATGAAGGTTTTATAACTACATAAAAAATGCCAGATAGTGGTGATGAAAAAACATGTGGGGTTAAAAATGGAAAGAGAGAGCAAACAAAAAAAAATAATTTTCTGAATGTGAGGAAATATGGTATAAAAAAAGTGAAAAGAATAGTAAATGAAAGATATTTTTCTGAATACAGACATTTTCAAAAAAAATGTATGACTTCAATTGAAGGAAAGTAAACATTGATAATTTCAAGTCTTAAACTTTTTATTTATTACTGTTTTATAGGTCCAATAATTTTTTAATGTGATATTTAAAGAAACGTTTTGAAAATTTAAATATTTGGGATGCCATTCTATCCTATTTAAATGCAAAAATATGATGTTTCAGATTATTTTAATTTTATTTTATCCTAACTGAAAGCTTTTTGCAGATTGATAACCAGAAATTGCAACCGACTTAATAATTAAAACTATTCGTTACTTTTAAATATTTTGAAAAATATATTTTGTAATTCATTAATACATTACTCTATGTAACATTGATTAATAAGTATCATTAACGATTAACCAGTATCAGTGATTAACAATTAAAGAATGTAAAAGCAGTTTTCAAAAGAATATTTTTATTTGTGCGTTATAAAATAGAAATAATTTTTCTACTTTTTAATTTATAATTCATTATTAAAAACGATTTAGATAGTAAACTATTCTTGTGAAATTTAAAACCTGTTTTGACAGTAGTATTGAATCATTATTTAATTATATTAAATATTTCAGAGGAAGGTCAGCTTTTTAGGAAAAAAACCCTACTGAATAAAAGTATTTTGAGAATTCTTGAATAAAAATAGTGAAATTTTGTCTCTCTCTATATATATATTAGAATACAAATATTTCATATATACTTAGTGCACTTTAAAATTGCATACATAATTTTAAAATCATTTATAAATTCTTAATTTTAAAATCTTCCAGGCGCTCTATTTTCAATTTTTTATTATTGTCATTTAAAAAAACTGATTTTTTTTAAAATTTCAATCATTTCATTGAGTTAAAAGCTCGTATTGGAATAAACTTTAAAACACCTTGCAACATATTCCAATCAAAATTATTCTTTTGATGAAGGTCTAAAAATAATATTTGCAAAGTGATGTATATAATATTTATCCTTTATTCAATACTGTACAATTGTGTTAATATATATTTGTATATTTAAATTTTTAAACGAAGGGATGATAGTAATTGTAGAGATCAATATCGGAAAAGCTTTGAAAAAATAACCTCAGATTTTTATTGTGAGAACAATTTCATTGTGTAGTCCATTTATAAATAATTACCCACTTCACGTGTAAAGTATCTGTATCGCCCAAATTGCACGACCATTTATATACAATTGAAGAGAAGCAGTATTTGAGACAAAATATGCCATAATGAAAATAACATTTAGCATATTTAAATGATGTAAGGAAATATATTAACATTTGCAAGTGATTATCAGACAAGTGGTAAAGGAAATTCATTTATAAATGATTTAAAATAAATGTAACAAAACAAAGGCATTTAAATTGTGATGCGCCATTTATTTAGAACCATTTCACAAGAGCTATTTAATACTAACCCATACAATCATTAACTAAGCCAGACGAAATAGCATTTAGCTGTTCGTCTTGAGAAATGTAAACAAATTATGGAATGATGATCTTTGAGAAAGTTACTCATTAAGTTAAAATAATGAAATTAAAGCTCCGAAGCTATGAATTTCGCAGAGGCATGGAGCTTTTTTATCTTTAAAATGTTAGTGCACAGAGAATATTTATGAATAAGACTATTAGGACAGGAATTGTATCAAAATTCAAAATTTGTAATTTTTCCGAAGTTTGTTTATTGATTCAAATAAACATGATATAATTTCTTTATATCTTTAAAACGTACTTCCAGTTGAATGTATATGTCTATTTGTTTACTGATTTTGGATCATGACTAAAAACGGCACCCTGTATTGTAGGATACTTTTATACATACATATTTTAATAATGGTTTGGCTGTTCGAATCAAAAATTTTTGGACTACGAGAAAATATAAAGTCTACTAAATATAAAAATCCTTCCCTTTGAGTTTCAGTAAGAACCATACAAAAAAAATTATACTGTCATGTGCTTTTAAATGAAATAATAATCTAACATAATTGTTTTGTATGTGTTTTCAACTTATTATTTATTAATATTTCATGAATAATCAATTTAATTATAGCCATAATTAAAATCTAATTTAAGACAATCTTGAACTTTCTTATAAAATTGTTCACTACTTCGCTCAATATTTTAAATTCATCTTTTATAAATCGTTGTTAAATATAAACATTTCGGATATCACACTTTTTCAAATTTTTTATTACATTTCTCTATATGAGGCTTAACAAGACTCAAACAAAAAAAACGAAAGCATCTATTGTTTGAAATTCCAGTGGATTAATTTTAGTGTCAGCAAAAAAAAATTCAAATTCAATGAAACTATAATAACAGAATCGACCAATTATTGTACGTCGTGCAATAATAATTTCCTTTTCTTTAAACTCTACTACTTTTGAAAGAAGTTGATTATTCCAAATCTATTCTAAGATCTCTCAAATAGAATAAATCCTTAAATTAGAAGGCATACGCATACAAAAAACGCTCTGCTAAAAGAAAAGCATTCATAAAAGCCAAAATAATTATGATTTCCAAATCTTCTTTACTTTTTCAATGGAAAAATACCTTTTACATGAAAAACTTCAATAGTTTAAACATATTTTAGAGCAAACTCTCTTTCATTTCATGTTTTTCCGTTATCCCAATAGGTTACTTACTCCTAATAACGTTGGTCCCAGGAGTCACTCAATTTATTTTAGATTTCTTTCTTCATTTCAATTTCCCACTATTTTCTATAATTTTCTTTTTCCATCTTATATCCTAATTCTATTAAGGATTTTATGCATTGTAAAGCATTTATTCTTACTTTTTTTTTATAATGGATATCAATTTCTACAAACGAAGGTCCTCAAATGTATAGCCAGTTCCTTTTTCTTCTCTAACATTTAAGTAGGAAAAAATCACATATAATGAGCTTATCACTGCAAAACTAAATCAGTAAGAGTAGAAATATATGAGAAGTGAAATTACGATAACTAAAAGAGTAGTATTTATATGCGAGATATCGTGACATACTACGATTACAAGATATTAAGCAATGATGAATTGTTTGGTGTTTACTTTTAATGGTATTATATTAAGATGTGATTTTCAAGTATTGTGAAACTTGAAGCACGCGCCTTTTTTTTACAGAGTAATTGCTTAAATTTAATTTCGGGTGTGTAGTTATTTTTCACATGAAAATAAGCTATTCTAAAATGAGTCATTCATTTCCAATGATATTTTCTTACACTTTAGAGTAGTACTTTCATAATGAATTGCTTTGGTTTGTATTAAAATGGATATATTCGTCATATAAGAATTAAGGATTTTCCTTAAAATTTTTTGCCACATTTTAAATTGCAATAGTAAAAGCTGATGAATTCTATTAGATTTCATTTAGAGGTTTTGAGATTTGTTTTTTATATCTTCTGAAGTGGATGGCAAACTACGAGAGTAAGTGAAAAAGTGTCCGCACGTTTCGTAAAACTGTTTTTGCATTGTTCACACTGACATCTGCCCTCGTTTATTTTATTGATACACTAATTTGAAAATGTTATGAAAATTTGCTCTTAATTCCTCCATATCCTTTCTTCTGTTAATTTCAGATAATGATCCCTCCATTAAAAATGTTCACCAAAGAGAAATAACGAACAATGATCTGATTCCTCTAATCGTTAGGGTATAAAAAATTCAGAAAATAATCATAGATTGTTGTTACAATTGCACTATCACGCAGAACTGTGCGTTTTGTGCATCGAGAAATTTAAAAGCGATCGGACATGTGTTACGTAAAAAGGTGGTTTAAGATGGCTATCAAACTCCATAACAGACGTCAACATTAAGCAGCGCTGACACATAATTCGAGTGAATCAGAGAGACACACACTGCTATAACCATCTGTCGAGCAAGTAAATATTGTCATCTTTGGTAGACTTTGATGGTTCTCCTCATACTTCTCCTTGTTTTACTCACGTTTGGCAACTTTTAAACTTCTAGCTCCACACGAGAAATTTCGAGAAGATTATTCTTTGTTTAAGAAGTTAAATATTATAAAAATGTTTCATCTATTGATTGTATTCTTCTTTTATACATAGTTTATGCGAAGCGTACAATGGAATAAAGTTAGTAACTGAAGTGCTATCAATAATGAAGTATTTTCGCTCGTATTGAAAATATTTGAATAATGTAAAAATAAATATATCGAAAACCACCCTTGCTGCTGGCATAAATGAGAATATATGTTCAACATTCCAATTCAAATTTGATTTTCGTGACAAGATATCACATAATTTTTCACTCTTTGTCTCATCAGTGTTTAACAAGTGCAAAACAGCGTCCATGGCATGACTTTAAATCCCACAAGGTACTTCACTCTAAAAAATGACATAAAAACATTAATGCTTTGTCCCACCGGAGATATGTCAGAGATTCTTAACTTCCCTTATTCTCCTGATCTCTAAACTACCGTTCCTAATGCGATAGGAACGTATGTTTCTCCTTTCGTGTTTCGTTTAAAACTGTATGTTACTTGTTATATTGTAGTCTTTCACTGGTATAAGTTGCATCAATGAAAAAAATAAAATTATTCTGTAAAAACAAATATATTGTTTCGCTAAGGAATATACATGTATACTTTAAAAATATTTTTTATTATATATTCCAAGCATGGCAAAACTGAATCCAGTGTTTCCTATCATTTCAGTTTAATCCTATTTTCTTTTCGTGTTATATTTCATATACATAAATATATCTATTTTAGGAGTAAATATTTCTTTCTATTTCCCAAAGCACAAACGAAAAAACAGGTAAATTTATTGGAAAACAGAGCTCATAACAGTAAAGGAACTGAATCTCAATACGTCTTGTCACTTTATTTCCTTTAAAAGATATGATTTGAAGTATATTAAAGTAGAATAAAAAAGTATTATCATTCATCAAGTTAAACCGATAAAAAGAACAAAAACATTCTTTTGGCATCATATTTTGTTTTTCCACGCGTCTTTTAACCATCTCATTTTATTCTGTACCGATAAATTTGCTGCCAGAAATAATTAAGGCTTTCATATGTAAAATGTGTCCCAGTATGAATCATTATCACATTCGTGATTTTTATCTAAGAAAGGTTTATGTTATTCCTTGGTGCTTTTTCAGTTTCATCCATTTTAGTATGTTATTTTGTTAAAGCTAAAAAGTTTGAAAACAAGATTAAACGAAGCAAATAATTAGACAAAATCTAACAGGAAGTTCCCGGGGTAAAACTATTCTCTTAGTAATTGAGAGGATGTAAACAAGTGATTTTTTTTATTTTTTTACATACAAAAATAAATTACAGGTAGAAGAATTGTTAAAATAGGCCTTAGAAACAATTTTTTTGCAGCTTTCTTAAGTGTATTATGCTCTAAATTTATTTATGATAGGAAAGAAGTGATGGGATTTAGAACTTCGTTTAGTTGATCCCCTTTATTTCATATTCCTCTTCTTGTGCTTTACTTCTTCATTTATTTATATGGAAGAACTAATTTAATAATTGATTTACTTATAAATACTTGAAATTCAGCAATACTAATATTACTCGATTTAGCCTATTGTAATATAAATATGATATATTACATGTGGGCTTTTCAATAAAAATAGTAAACACTATATTAGAAACCTACACTAAAAACCAATAGTAAACACTATACAAATTACCTCATATGCTTTTGAACTCAGTCACTTTCAATTGAAGGGTTTCGTTCTCCTAAAGAAAAGCATAAAAATTTAAAAAAAAGTATTCATTAACCATGTATAAATAAAACAAGTTTTGATTGTTTATTACAAAAAAAACTTACTAGCTAAATTCTTTGTTATGCCGCACAAATATTTGTAAAAAATCAAACTAATAATTTATTTAAAATTAGAATTCATAAAAAAATTCTAAAGAACCCAATTAATTTATATTTAAAGACACTACAATATTTCCTATATTGATCTGAAATTAAAAATTGAGGCGTTTTCAATTACTAAGACCATAAAATTATACCAATTCCTTTTAATCTCGTTACCGGATTACCGGAAAATTCGCAACAATTCCTTTAATCATTATCTTCCGTATTGCTTCTTTTTTTTAATTTTTGAATTCTTTCATATCTTAGTAAGGTTAAATTGCCTGATTAGCAATACGTTTTGAAGTTTCGAATTCAGGCACATTAAGAACATCCCACTCCAAGTTAATGAGCTCAGAGAACCCACTTTTTTTCTGAATGTATAAAAAAATTTTGAAAAGCAACAAAAATTAAAGTATAAAATCTTCTAACTCTATTGTTTAGGGTGATAAATACTTTTTCCCACTTTTACATTCATTATAAAATTAGAATTTTCTAGATTACAAAAATTTTTCACATATAGAATGAATGTAGTCTTGATTATTGAAGAATATATATATTTAAAAAAAACTGGGTCAAAAACTATTCAAATTTTTATTTATAACTGAACAAATAAGGTTTCAGTAACTTTTTTTTATCATTATAACAAATTTGCTGAAATATAAAAATGAAAAATCATTAGTTTAATTAACAATCTTTTAAACATTTTATTGAACAAAACTTGCTACTAGAATAGATGATGACTCCTAAAGTATTTTCCCAGAACTACTATTATAAAAAATTTTACTTGCAAATAAAAAAATATTGAAAATCTATGAAAAAAGTTATAGAGTCATGCAAGATTTTTAATAAAGAGTAATTGGAAGAAAAAAATATTTTTTTTCCTTTCCTCGAATATTCGGAAGAATTATGTTTAGATCCATGAAACTAGCGGACATTGAGTTTATAAAAAACTATCTGGCTTTCGTGAAAAAACACAAAAATGCTGGATAATTGAACAAAATGTTCTGTTTAAATATTGAACAAATTCGAAAGTCATAGTTTCGAAAACAGGAAGAATTCAATTCCGTTTAAATTGAAATGGACCAAATATAAAAGGATACATTTTTAAACAACTTTTACCATATAGATTTTGCGAACTTCAATGGAATTCTTTGTGGTTTGGAGCTAAAAAAATTATTTTATGATTAATAAAAATAAAGTTTTAATATCTGAAGAAATGGTAGAAATATTAATTATTAATTAGATTTTTTTATGTCTGCATCGTGTCTAGTACATATATTTCATGTGATTAAATGAAGAAACAAAAGAATGAATTTGTTTGAAAATGTTTACTTTATTTTAATAAAATGAATTGGATTTTTGTGAAAGATTTATTTTTAATGATCATTCTCTTTTCTTTTCTTTAAATTTTTTTTCACTTAAAACAGATGTTGTATAGCCATCGTAATTTTGCAGAGTCTGCACTGATACAGCCAGGTAACTACATCTCAATTATTTTTAAAATAAAACAGAAACTTCTATAATTCATTCTAAATAAACTACACGTATGGAGTATGGGTATACGCAATATTTGTAAATACTCAAATGATATTGTATTAGCGTGCATGCAATTTAGTTTAGGAATTACCACACTTGTCATCTGCACTTGAGTTTTTTGCAGTTTTTAATCTTTCAAAATATGTATTTTGCTTAATGATGGGAAATTTTGAATTTCTGATTTATAAACCATAACAGGAGAATTTTGGTTAGTAACAAAAATTTATGTATTACTTACTTATTATTGTTTTAAAAATTTGACACTCTTATCATAATTAAAATAATACAGTTTCTAAGCACTCGTACTAATCATTGTTAGTTATTAACCAAAAAAGTTACTTAAAATAAAATAAAATGATGCAGAAATATTTTTTCTTCGAATATTTGATTTGATCTTATTCACGATATATAATTCGTTTTCCGTTCCTATTTTAATATTTATTTTTTAAATAATTTTTGACAGAAATCTTTTAAGTAGAAAGAAAAGGTTTTGAGTAAAACATTTCCTGTCTGCCATTTAATAGCATTTAAAATTTCATCACATTATATCAAATTCTTGCATTTTAGAAAAATTTATCCATTTAAAAACTTTTATATACTTATTAAGAAAATGAAGATTACAAAAAAAAGCAAGAAATAAAATTCAAATTCATTCATTCACAGTTTTCTCTTTCTTCTCAAACTCTTACAAAAATTAAGCTTGAGCGAAATTTCAGGAATCTCTTTAACAATTTTACTAGCAGTTTAATACTTTCTTCGGAAAAGTTGATTACTCCAACAATTCCTCCTTAAAGAATCTATACCTAAATTAAGAGGATACGCACTAATGATGTACATACTTTGGAGAGCAATGAATCATCAAAAATCAGAAGAATCGACCACCTCTTCATTTTTATCAGAAAGACCCTCTCCGCGAATACATCGCTGCGATATTTTAACCAGATTTTAATGCTCCAATAAGTTTTACCTTCTTCCCCAATTGGTTACCACCTCCCGTTTTCTATCATCCCGAGGGTCGTCCAATTTATTCTAGTTTTCTCCGTCCTTTTTGAACTTTCCTCAATTGTCTCGAGTTTTCTTCTTCCTCTTTGTATCCTGATTCTATTAAAGATCGCATGTATCTTCAAGCATTTTCATTCAGTTAAAAGTGCTGCTTGTTTCTTAAACGCAGAATATGTTCTCAGTGGGGTCCCCACACTATTTTCGATTTTACCATCCCATGATCTTTAAGAGGAAAGTTTTTACTGATAATGGACACGTCTTTCGAAGCAAGGTAGTAAGAGCAGGTATATCAGAGATGTGAAGCAATAGACTCAAGTAGTAAATGATGATACGCAATAGAACTTAACAAGATCAAACCTCTGTTCGCCTATTCTCTTTATAGTCCGGTCCTATATCATGATTATGCTGTGAAGTATTATGGCACAAGTCACAATTTCTCTTTTCATCAAATGATTGTCGAGAATTCTATCTTTTGAAGCAATTGGAATAATCTGTGATGATATAATTAAATTTCTTTGACGGTATATATAGAAACTAAATTGTCATTTTCTGCATACATTTATAGGTTTATTATTGAACTCGAACTATACTTGAAAGGTTTTTAATAGAAGAAATTTATTGCTTGCGTTCGGATATTTTGGCATCGGTATGTACATACGCAGAAGTTGACATTAATTGTTCATGATATACTATATGGGTAATGACACTAAAGAGTGTCCCAAAATTAACACTAGATTTGGATTTGCCATAATTCATGCAGTAAAGTGTTGAAAACCTTATTAAAAACCCATTTGACAGATGATAGTTTAGATTTAATAAAAATGGAATATTACATGATAAAACAAAGTTTTTCAATGTTGAACAATATTTCAAAAACAATAAAAGTCTGGCAGCCACAGTTTGAAAATTTAAAAATAGGCCACCTAGATCGTGTGATTTAACACCCCTGGATTTCTTTTTATGGGATTATTTGAAGTCAAAAGTGTATGCAAAGCAGTTTGAAAGTACGCTCGTGTGCATTGTAGGAGGCAATTTAACGTTGCATCAAACGAAATTCAGACACTTTTATGCAAAATAGTCATTGAAAATTTCGACCAAAGAAAGCGTTTGTTGCAACACAACCGTAGGGGCCATTTGTTCTATCTGTTGTTACATACATAGCTCTATCCTGCATACTTTACTATTCAAACAAATATAATTTAAAGAAAAAAAACTGTTTTTTTTTATTTGATTCAAATCTTGCGTAACACGTTGCTCTATCTTGTAACGCTCCATTTTTACTAACAATAAAATATGAGCTGTCAAATGACTTTTTTAATGGAGTTGCCAACACTTTACTGCACGAAAGGTTGCAAATTCAAATCTTGCGTTAATTTTGGGGCACCCTTTAGCTTTCGAAATAAAGAAGTAAGGACAGACAAACATTAATGTGGAGTGATGGAATCTTGAAACAAGTGATAATCCGCAATAGAATATATTACAATTGATCCCGTATGAAATCAGATTCCTTTGACCTGAGGCATAATCTTGATAATGAGATTAAACCTTAGCTATAATATATATTCGCTTTATAGTTTAAAATTATAACGAGATTCTATTCTGAAGTAATAAGGAATAAGTCACAATCTGTTTTCATTCCACGGTTGCCGTTAATTATTGATCCTAATGATTTTAGATTAAAAACATGCTGCGCACCATTAAAAAGAAAGAAAATATTTTCGATTTAAAAAGCCTATTTTTCGCTTTCGACATAAATTAATGAGTTTTTTAGAACAAATTTTAAAATCAATCACTTATCTCGAAAACATTTACGATTTGAAATAATTATAATTCTTGCATTCAAAATTCTTATACATTCATCCTTTTATAATTTCTTGAGGTAATTATTTGAATTTTTCTTCTTAAAATAAAAACAGCCAAAATACTTCTTCATTTATTTTTTGATCAATTATTTTGATACTGAATTCAAAGATTTCCCTTCGTTGATGAACAAAAGAAATTCAGATAACTTCTTTATAGATTTAGCTAGGAGTCAGATTGTTTAAAGAAAAATTCATAAGAATTATTTTTATGTAATTTAAATTGCTATAGTATGATTGCAACAAACTTTCTAAATTCATTGTATTTATTTTTAAAGTGTCTTAATTCCAATTATTTATTCCAATATTTATCGTTTACAGTTCACCAATTTAAATCATTTATCGAGAAAAAAAAATGAACGTTAAAACTAATATTATTTTCTTCTTCCAATTTCAAAGTTTAATTTTACGCTGATATTCATGTCATTAGCTTCTCTTCTGATTCTGCTTATTTTGCTAGTAATTATAAACCATTAATAATTTTTAATGGTCGATATCAGTCTCATTCATCATATTTAAGCATTAAATTTGCACACTTTTCAAGAAATTCTACTAAATATGCAATATATAAATAGTAGATCGATTTTAAAGAACATCTTAACTCTAGATATTTATTTCACAAAAAATGCATATAAACTCTACGTTATCTCCAAAAAAATAGCATCAAAAGAGTGATAAAAAATTGTTATTTTTACTTTATATACAAACACAAATACTTGTTTGTTTGTTTCTTATGGCACTTGCCATTGGCAAGCCCGCTGTTACGAAGACAGCGATTTAAGCCTGAGGGGGACGTCTCTTATTTTTTATAGCAGTGCCAACTAGGGCCAAGAGTACGACTTTGCCACTCACGCATCATTCATTCGCTTGCACAACCCCTTTTTACAGGAGGGCACATTCACACATCTCACAGATAGAACAACAGAAGAACAACCATGCCCAAACCGGGACTCGAACCCGGGACGCCCAGATCACGGGAATGACGCGCTACCCCTATGCCAGGACGCCGGCACACAAATACTATTCCTGTAATATAACAAAAAAAATTATTTATTCACCATATTAAATCATATGCAAAATTTTCATAAACCTTGGTTTTATCCACTTTAGTAAAAAAGCCTATTTTTAATAACACAATCTTCATAATTGACTCGAAAATCTCTAACAGTAGACCTTTCAATATCTTTCACACTGCCTTTTTTATCTCTTTTATGTTGTTTTAGATAGTCTTATCTTGTTTTATAACTTTCTTATCTTGGTGTAGTTGCAATATTTAAATTCAACCTCTTTCAAAATTGCCTGGATCAGGCATATTAAAAATGTGTCTTTCAAAGGTAATGATCTGAAACTGTTCACTTTTATTCATTTTTGTTTTTAATTTGAAAAGATAGAAATGAAAAAAAAAATTGTAATAAGTTTTTAAAAAAAAAGCTTTAACTTCCACGGAACATTTTTTTTTAAATTTTTTTTCTGTGTCTTTCACTCATTTTTTTACCTCTTTTTTTTTTCTTCAAGTAGTTTTTTATGTAACTCTTTAATGAGCTCTTTGAACCGTAATAGGCTTCTCATACAATTAAGAAAATATAAAGTGAAAGTGGTTCAGACAGCTGAAAAAGATTGAAAAAAAAATCCTCCTATCTCTGGGTAGATAGGTAAGCATTGAAAAAAAATTGCTTGCATGCATCCCCAAATCATCCATTCATTTAAATTTGCCTCGATAGTTAAAGCGACAGTGGTTTATTAAAGATTCTAATGTAATTTCTTCTTTCCTATGAATGACGTTGAAAGATGAAGATGGATTGAGCAGACTGGTTGAATGGATATTCAGTTCTTTATTAAGCAAGCTTTCAGTAAATTCATTTTAAAATAGTGATCTCAGAAACGCTTTTATAAGATTTATTGTATATTGAAAAGTTATCTAATCATATAAAAAAATATCTTGGTGGAAAAATGTGGAGTATTTAAATGAAAAGAAGGGATTGTAAAAGAATATTTTCTGTCACAAAATTTAAAACACAATCTGGAATCTATCAGAAGAAGTCATGTATTATTGAGATGTTCAATAATCTCAATAATCGAATATTCGTGTCATCGAGAAGCTTGTGAAAATTTAATTTAAAACTGAATTTTTATTGTAAACTTTCTCCCTGTCTCCCTGTATGTATGTGTGTGTGTGTGTGTATAGTTTTCTGCATATGCTGTAGTATTCAAACAAGATGTTAACAAATTAATGACTTTTCCTTCATTTTCTTAGTCTATTCTGTGTCTGTGTGTGTGTGTGTGTGTGTGCGCGCGCGTGTGTGTGTGTGTATAGTTTTCTGCATATGCTGTAGCATTCAAATAAGATGCTAACAAATTAATGACCTTTCCTTAATTTTCTTCGTCTATTCTGTGTGTGTGTGTGTGTGTGTGTGTGTGTGGTTTTTCTGCATATGCTGTAGTATTCAAATAAGATGCTAACAAATTAATGACCTTTCCTTCATTTTCTTCGTCTATTCTGTGTGTGTGTGTGTGTGTGTGTGTGTGTGTGTGTGTGTGTGTGTGTGTGTGTGTGTGTGTGTGTGTGTGTGTGTGTGTGTGTGTGGTTTTTCTGTATAGGCTGTAGTATTCAAATAAGATGCTAACAAATTAATGACCTTTCTTTCATTTTCTTCGTCTATTCTAATCAGGTACAATCCTCCTTTCTTTATTATGTTCTCAATAGCCAACAAATCTCTCTCCATTATCAAGTTATCGCTTATCATTCCAAAATTTTCTTTGTGCTTCTTTGCTTCTTCACACGTTATTTTATTAAGAATAACATATATTCTCTCTTTTTAAATATAAAACTTTGTACGCTTTATAAATATAAAATCACTTTTCCAACAAGAGGTCCCCAACGGATTTTGATATTGACTTTCTATTTGTGTATGTTTCCCATTTATATTTATCAAGTGAAAAACGAAAAATAATAGACTTGCTTTTACAAAACATATATAGAAAGAGGGATTGTACACCTGTGGCTTGAAACTGAACAGGATTATTGAATGATGTTGTAGGAAACAAGTATAATGATGTATTCCGATAATTAAATTAGACCCCAATAGAATATTCGTTTTTGATAATATTATATCAAAATCTGATTTCATTGTAATTTGACTTGAGGCATAATTTCTTATCTGTCAGATAACTTCTAAGAGTCCGATTTTTAAGAATCCCCATATCAGCTGCAAAGAATTATTTCGCTATTTTAAAAAACATGTTATGAAAACGAACTATTTGCATAAAAAAAGCATTCGTAGAGTAAATTAATTAACACTCTGCGTACTTCTTATTTCATTTTATTGGAAATCAATGATCATCAAAGATTGAAGCAATCCAAAAGTGGAAGCCAAGCCGATTTCTCATAGTTCTCTGTTCCAATTACATCTAAGTGATAAACTTCGCACATAATGAAACTTCAACATTAAACTAGATTTTTACTTCAACTACTCTAATTGGTAGCCATTCTATACTAAATATTAAAATCCTCTTCTTCCATCTTATTTTGACTAACATCGCATTCATCTTCATGCTTTCTGTGTTTTAGAACTGTTACTATTTTTTTAACATGATATCGTCAATGGGATTTCAGGAATAATTCCGGTCTTTTTGTTCCCTGACATTTAAGTAGAGAGGAGACAAGAATAAACTGATTGCTTTACGAAACCTCTAGTGAAAAAGGTAGAATACACCTGTAGTGTAAAATCATGTGAGATAATTGAGTGATGATACAAGAAGAAAGTATCATGTTTCACTCCTATTACGATTTTTTTAATGTCATTATATCAAAATCTTGTTTTAAAGTTATGTTGGCTTGTGTCATAAGCTCTTATGATTGTTTAATTTTAGCTCTTAAAACTCGCTTTTTTTTTTGTATCTTCATATCGTCTGTAACGATTCAGACGAGTTTTCAACTCTTAAAAAAATTCAAGTTGACAAGGAAATAACTTTCTCTTTTTGGGGGAATTTCAAGTGAAAATTAATGAATGAAATGAAATAAAACTTCATATAAAGAATGTTAGAAGGGATGAGAAGTTGAATTCCGATAGAGAATAATCCAAAGCAAAAAAAAAGGAATAAATATACAAGATAAAAGATACTTCTGTACTTCAGGAACAAACACAACCAAATTAATAGCAACAACAATTACATGAAAAATGATCTATGCGAATTTTTTAAGGTCCATTATTTAAAAAAACTGCTAGAAATTTAACAATGATAGTAAACTTTATTAAAAAAAACTACAAAAATAATTGATATAAAGCTTAAAAATTATAATATTTCTATCAATTAACATTAGAGTTGCATTTTCAACGTCATTATTATATATATATATATATATATATATATATATATATATATATATATATATATATATATATCAGGTTTTTTTTATTACAGTATTCATTTTCTAATGCATTCCAAAGTCAGCTTGTATAATTCGACTCAATTCCCTTAGGTGTAGATACCTACAAATAAAGAATGTTATTTTTTGATCATCATTATTTTAAAAATGCACGATTTATTATTTAATTTAAAATTAAAAAAACATACCTTGAAAAAACCTTTTATCGTGTACTAATTAAAACACAATCTGGAAGATTTTTTTTTTTACTTTATCAAATCAGCAATTTTTTTTTTTTTTTGAATGACGCTACTTATGTAGTTATCAAAAAAATCCCGAACAATTCTTTTTCAACATCTTTCCCATTGTAATTCATTTTTTCCCCACTACTAGACCGTTTTTCAAAGGTAAAGCTGAATTATCTAATTAGACACAATGTCTTAGGTTACTGACTTCAGAAATGTAAAGAACCTGTTACTCTAAGTTAATGAGCTGAAAATATCCAACTATTTTTTCGAATTTCGAAAAAGATGCATAAAAAAGTTATTAAAAATGAAAGTAGGAATAATTCAATCATTAATTTTTAGGATAACGATAATTCTCCCCTTCTCTCAGGTGAATTTTTTTTTACCTTTTCATTCATTTTTTTTTCTCATCTAATTCTTTAATGCGACCATATATAACCAGGATGTGAAAGTGGTCAGGTAATTTAACAATATTAAAAATAACAAATACTCATAATGAATTCAGAAGTTATTGCTGGCCTTAGTTAATTATATATATATTTTTTTCATTTCACATTGATAGCTAAAGAGGCAATGTTTCATGAAACATTTTAATATAATTTAATATTTTTACTTTATCGTAACGAAGTACACAAAGAAATGAAGTATAGTTATCGTCAAAAAATTCGAACTTGAAATTTTCAGGAAATGCCAAATTTTGGATCTAAAACCAAGAAAACCGATTCTTGGAGTTTTGTTTATCCATTTATTTGTTTACATGGTAACTCAAAATTGCTTGGGGCTTCATATTGAAAATTTGAATCGAGTCTTAACACAAAATATGAGGATTTCTGTAAAGGTTTAAGAAAAATTCATCAAAGATAGCAAGAAAACTTAAAGATGGATTCAAATAAAATCTAGAACACAGTTTTAGCATCAAAAGTGTAGATTTGTTTCAAGGTTTTTACCATATCCGTCAAGCGGTTGAATGTCTGTCTGTCTATACTTTCGCATACATTTAACATCGATAACTGAAAAGCGTAATGATCTAAATAAATGTCGATTTTTACCTCAACGAGAATTTGCAAGACTAAGCCAAAGAATCCGATAGATGACGTTTAAGTTCCCCCTCCAAGGTCTTCTGTGCGTCTGCGTACAAATCATACAAACATATGGGCTGTGCATTTAATTCTATCTCTGTAAATTTGATCCTTTTCGTGTTTAATAAACCATATTGTTTCATCATAAAGTTTCTCCCTTACCTAAATCCATATATTTATACACCTTAAAATACTTTTATTCTTGCACAAATTAAGTTTATTGCTGAAGAACAAATAAACTTACAATCACTTATTACAATTGAATTCCAATAACTTTTAATCATACATAGTTTTGCTTATCATTACTTGAAAACATTCAGACTTTTTCATTTACTCCTTCTTTTATTTCTTTCCCAAAAGATTTTAGAATGTGCTTAAGAAATTAAGCCATTTCTGAAAATGTCATGCCCTTGAGAGTACTGCAACATTTATATCGGTTTAAAATATGTTTAAATATTCAAATGTAATTATTAAAGAAAGTAAAAGATTATTAAAATTTAATAATATTGTTGTCCTGTGCCAGTAGTTTGATGAGAAGAATGAGGGTTTTTCAAAAATTTCCGAGGAAAGCTGAAGGGCTTTGGCGACAAACAGGAAAATGCCACCAGTTTCAGGAAGCTCTATATTTATCGCAAAGACCGGGGAATCATTAACCTGACATCCATTCAACAGAACGTTTACGAATATGTAACGCTATTTCTTTGTGTAGTAAGTTTCATGTAAAAAAAGATTTCAGTAAATAGCACTGACGGATGTTAAAGGAATATCAGGGATTACATTTCCTTCTTCCCGGCATTGGCGATTTTGGCGATAAAAATGAAGGTATTTGAAAATAACTGCATAGAGAAGCAATTTTATAAAATTTGGTCGATGCACTCACTATACGATACGGAATAAAAATTTAGCAGGAAGCGATGAGGGATTTTAATTTCACTTCAACCGAAATAAAAAATAAAATTTCAAAGATATTCTAAGAAGCTACTGCTAATTTTATACGCATGCAGTCAAAAATTTTCGTTTCCTTTCTTATTTCTGAACAAAAGATTCCTGTTGATAGTTTATTACCCTAATATATTTTCCCCGTCGAGCTAATTATCTAAAAAAGAAGACTCGACCAACTTATAAATATATTTCGAAGAGCAATTCATCTTTAAAATCATGAGAAGAGACCATTTTTCATTTATTTTCCATGATGGCAAGCTTTAGACATACACCATCAAAATATTTTAACAAATTTAAATACATCACTAAATTTGACCAGCATCTTCTTCAACTTCGCCAAATGGTTATTGACTCTTATTATTTCCCCACATGCCGAAGACCACTCACTATATTCTATCTTTCCAACTCCCTTTCGATCCTTCCTCAATATCCTTTAATATTATTTTTCAACTTTGTACCCTGATTCTATTAAAGGATCATATACATCTTCAAAAGTCTTATCTCTCAATTTCCTCGTACGAGAGGTCCTCAATGAGATTTCGAGAGTTCCTTCGATGTTCTTTAAGAGGGTAGGTACTACTAATAATGGGCTTGGTTTCTGAAAGGAAGTTGGAAGAAGGCAAGTACATCTGCGTGTGAAGTAATAGGGGATTGGTAGCGCTCAGGCGAAACCCGCCTCAGTAAGTGGCCAAAATATTAATGACATTATATACATTTCCTCTTTTCACCTAGTCGCAATCTCTTCTGGTCGAGTGGTGGGCAAAGAGCCCTATTACTTCATTCTTTAGGCAACTGTAATATTTATCTCATTACAGGCACCTGTAATGAGATAAACGACAATTTTAAAAAGTTTTATTAAGTGTACGAGTGGATGGGGTTTACTTGAAATTATATAATCCATCGTCTATTTGATTATTGGGAATCATAGACTGGAATAGTAATTGCCACTGAAATGATAGAGCTCACATTTGTCATATTGATTTTTGTTGGTACATCCACTATAATGACCTTAGTTTGTTACAATTCATGTTAAAAGAGTTTAATTTTTTTACACGGCATTTGCAATTCTTATCAGAATAGGAGAATGCCATTCAATTAAAATGTTACAAAAGTTGAATTCCATATTTATTTCTACCAGATTGAAGAAGATTAAAAGTAAAAATTAATTAATTATTAGAAAAATCTACCTAGCAATTAGTCATTCCACACATGTTTAATGTCATTAATTTGCCTTTTTGTAAGTTATTCAAAATACAAATTTTCCTTATTTTTCTAGTGAATGACAAATCTTGGAAAATGTATATGTAAGGCTTTTTTTTCTCATAAAAATGAAAAAGTGGGCAATTCTTCTATGACTTCGATGATTCTCTATTAGATTAATTTCTCACCAAAGTCGTTTTACATCGGTAAATATCTAAAATTGTCGAATCTTGATAAAATGTCCGTGATAAAACGTCGTTAGAGCTGCCCTGTACTCATACTCCCTAGAAATTTATTTAAATTAAAATTTAAGGATTACAAAGTTGTGATAAAATAATTGAAGCCATATCTTAAGGTTCTAGTTAACCTATCTCTTAAAAAAATTATGAATGAGTTTTCAGAAATTAGTCTTATGATATACAAGAGCCTTAAAACTGAAATATTTTCTTTAAGAATATTTTAAATATTTATTTCTCATGAAATTGATAAACTCTCATTTTAGGAATGAAAAATTTAATAAAAATTAATCATGAACAAAATTTAATTATCGTCAATAATTGCGAAAGTTACAATTTATTACAAATTATCGTGATTTTATAGCATTTGGAGTTAATGTATTAATGTATATTATACTTATTACAATGTAAAAGAAAATTCTTTATTCTAAATAGCACAAAATCATAGTTTATTTGCAAATAATTCAATTTACTTAGCTAAAAAAGGTAGATGAGGAAAGTTTTCAACTAATTAATTTATGTCAGCTTCTATTGTGGTTTCTCCGAATAATATTCTACTTTTTTTACTTGAGTAAAATAGAAATAGTATTGTTTCATTTAACTTTTAAACGCCCAGTCGGTTTCTAGTACTTAATATGATGATTACCTATACCAGTGAAAACAGCGATAAGTAATACGCGGACAATTTTTATTCTTTATTGATTTACTACTTTTTTTACATAAATTATAGAACTTTTTAAAGCATTCTGAAATAAGAATTTTTTTATTTACCCTTTGTTGAAATTTTCAACATTAATTTTCATTTCATTAGTCAAATTCTTTATGTCAAATGTCACACAAAACTCTTGTTGAAAAGCATTAACGACATCAAACGTGTTAGGTGAATTTACTTAATATTCAGGCGAAGATGCTTTCAATCAACTTAATGCTCATTTCACACTGAACTTTCACTTAGGTTTTTGAGCCCCAATTGTATTAAAAGGCTTAATAAAACGCTATACCATTAACTATAAATGGAAATGGAAACGAATATTTAATTTTGGTATACACGGAGTTCATTTTTATTCACGCTTTTTCGATTTGATGGATACGCCTAATTTTAAAAAAATCTAAAACACCTGGATTTCTTTCATTTCTTTGATACATGTGAGATGTCTATTTAAGAATAAAGTTTTAGAAAAAAATACAGATAAGAAATGAGGAAAAGTGATGGAAAGGAAGTTTCTTTATCATAAAAGTTTTAATTCCATTTTTAAGCCTTTTTTTTCCAATTCAGGGAAAAAAACCAAATATCGTAATCTTAACTGTACAGAATTCCTAATTAGACAGTTTGATCTTGAAATCAGACAGATGAATAAAGGAAAAACTAATAACGTGGAGGATAATAAGAATTATTGTGATTTTTTTATTACAGCTATATCGATGGAATTAAAAGAGCTTGATATTAAACATACTTATTTCATAATGAAAAAAGTTGAAAATTATTTTTTAATTTTCCTCAAATGGACATTAAAAAATCATCATATTAGCTGTGAAGCTAAAAGTTAAAAAAATTCGAAGAGAGTCGTAATTAAAAACTATTAAACAATCCATAACATGAATTAATATAACAATTCAAAGAATTTATATTGACATTTTATAAAAAGAAACATATAGAAAATAAATTTATTATTATTTAATATCGAATAAGTTTGAATACAATGGACATTTTGATTATATTTTTTAATACACAAATAATTTCTTTTAAAGATGAGTCATTTTAAAAATCTGTATGAAAGTAAGGAAATTATAAATTGCATCAAATCATTATTTATGAATTTATTGATAAATCATTTATTAAATATTTTCACAGTAAAGAAATAATATATAAAATACAACAAAAATAGGATGAATCAGTGGAGGAGTGAAACTTTAATGTTTCTTTGCTAAATCTAAAACAGGTATGCAAATGTAAATAATTTATCTGAATAAATAAAAGGAAATTGCTCCTTCTGTTTCCTTTTCTTAATTTGTTTACAGCTCACCTAATTTTAATTTAAACTAACCGCCTTTTGATTGCAGCTGTTTCGCAAGTGTTTCACATCACTTTCAACTAGTTGACTCTACTATGCCATGTTTATGGCGATGTTTAACGTTTTCATTCTCCTAAGAAAATATTTTTATGCATTAAACTGTGAAATATGTTAAATCCTCATCAACTTAATAGCGTTACTCCGTTCTATCATTGTATGCATGTGCCTTTCTAATGCAGACTAGTCTCATGACACTATAAAGCGATCAAAAATAAATAAATTTCTTATTAAAATATAAATACAAAATAGAAAAAGAAATCAGAATCGATCCAAAGGGAAAGAAGTGGCCGATAATAAAATGAGGGAATTAAAGCTACTGTGGGCACTAAAATCTGATTGAAATAATGAAGTGTGAAACATAATTTATTTTTAAAAAATGAGAAAAAAAAATTGTGTTTAAAATGCGGTTTGATATCTTGTTTGTCACGGAACCTGATTCATTTCCTTCAGAATTTTCTTTTATCAGATGGCGACTTTTATAACTTTGGAGCAGTTGGCGTCTTCATGTATTCTGTGAAATGGGCCGCGGTGGCCTGGTGGTAAGGTCTCGGCTTCGGAACCGGAGGGTTTCAGGTTCGAGACCCGATTCCACCGAAGAACCGTCGTGTAAGGGGGTCTGTTGCACGTTAAATCCGTCATGGCCAAACGTCCTCCCGCTGGTGTGGTGTGGAGAGGGGGGTGCCAGCTCAGGTGTCGTCCTCGTCATCTGACCGTGGTTCAAAATTACGAGGTCCGTCCCAAAATAGCCTTAGTGTTGCTTCAAACGGGGCGTTAATATAACTAAACTAACATTCTGTGACATCTCGCCCTTTTCTCTTTCATTTCGTCTTAGAAATTCCTTATTTTCATTAAAAAATCAATTCTATAATCAATGGAGTTCCTTCAATTCCATCATCAAGGAAAAGAATCATATACTTTATTAAATTCACAATATGTATATTTAGAATAAGCATTAAATTAATGAAATACGCATTTCAACTTTCATGGTGCAACAGTTTTAATGTGCCTCATGTTTCACTCATAATATATCCTTAATCCTTCTATATCTCTAACCTCAAAAGTCGACACATAACGCAACATTTTTTAGCTTATTTTACAAAAGAGATTACACAGTTCTTCACAATTTCATTCATATTATGCATTCATTCTCCTGGCATTTCTACTGAGGAATTATCTTTATCATTGCTGGCAATTTTATATATAATTGCCTTTTTTGACATTTGTATGTCTCTTTGTAAGAGACTGCAATGTAATATTTTCTCCTTTTTTCCTGCGGCGGTGGACTGGTGGTAAGATCTCGGCTTGTGAACCGTAAAGTTTTAAGTTCGAGACCCGATTCTACCGAAGAACCGTCGTGTCAGGGGGTCTGTTGCACGTTAAATCCGTCATGCTGAACGTCCTCCCGCTGGTGTGGTGTGTTGTGGAGAAGGGGGTGCCAGCTCAGGTGTCGTCCTCGTCATCTGACCGCGGTTCAAAAGTACGAGGTCCGTCCCAAAAATAGCCCTAGTGTTGCTTTTCAACGGGACGTTAATATAACTAAACTAAACTGAACATACCGGATACGAGCCACATGAGTTCTAGATCAGGATATTGAGGGGGTATTATGATTAAGATCTTAGTTCTTGTGGATTATGATGAAACATTCCTGTCTTTGGAAGGTTCATCAGCAGGTTCATGAATTCTTAACTTAATCGATGATTTCTTTGAACTCTGTAGGAGCGATCAATATCAATAAAAAGGCCGAAACATTAAACAATTTTCTGTATACACGAAAAACTAGATAGGTTTGTGGGTTGTCTGGGTTTTTAGTTTAGAAATATTCTGTGGGATTCCGCTATTGATATTTTTTGTCCAATTTAAGGCTGTCAAATTGTTGTTAATCTTTTAATTTCCGTAAGTGTATTAAGAATTATTAAATTGCTTAGGACTGTATTGCCGACGATATTTTATTTGAATGTTGTTTTCCATCTGTTGAATATTAAATTGCGTCTGTTTCACCTTTTGTTGGAGAGCATCAGTTTATTCTATCCAATTAAAATTCACTGATCACAAAATTTCGTTTTTTTTTTTAATTTAATTTCATTTGTTCTAAAAAGAGACAACAACGCAATTTTTAGAACTGACTCTGTATTTTTGAACCGTATATTCAGTTCACTAAGGTGCAGTGACTGATAACTAGGAAAAAAATTGAAAAAATAACATCTTCATACACAAATAAACGGTCTTTATGTGAAATGTATACATCAGAATTCTAACCGCATATTATAAAATTCTGCCCTTGGTGCACTGCGATGTACAGAAAAATTCTAAAGTAGATTAAAATTATTTATATTATTTAAATAAAAAGAATTTTAGAAAATGTTTTTCTTTCATTTATTATTCATTTATCATTTACTTTCCACAAAAATCAAACAATTCTAATGATATAATTAATGAAAGATAACTCTTAACTTATTGATGTAAATTAGTACAAGTACATCAAATATACAGGATAAGGATTTTCATTTAATTTATTGGTAAGAAGCTCTATTGACTAAAATACTAATTAATTTTGTAAATTATTTATTGAACACTAATTATAAATAAAACAAAATTTCAAAAAATATAGATTAAAGCATTCTTTATATTGGAACCTACTAAGCATGAAAAAATAGTCGAACCTTCATATCCTGATCATGAATAAAGGAAAAAAAAGTCAACATGAAACAGTAATGGCAACAATTAAAACGATCTGAGTCTCATTTCAACAGTGAAATATATTAAGATAAGATATTATTTAAATAATTTTAGAAAAAATGATTAAAAAGGAAAATAAATGATACGTTAAAATTTGATATCATTAGAAAAATAATTTTCTGAATTTTAAGAGATCATAAAAATTATTTTCGTGCTGTAGTTTCTTAGAAAGTTACCACAGAAAAACGCTTTCGTTTATTTTTAATTAAGTAATATTCCAAATAAAATTTCAAAAAAAGATTTGATCAGTGTTTCATACTCTCACTCTCCACAGCTTATATGTGCCGAGTTTGGTAAATGCAGGTTAAATGGCCAGCTTGGAAGACACACACACACATTCATCTTTATTATTAAAAGACATAAAGAAAAAGATGCCAAAATATTCTTATGAAGTTTTTATTACGACAGCATTCAATTTATTAGTGTAAGCCTTATTTAATATAAATATGATATATGTTTCAGAAATCTTATTTTCTCATATATGTAGAAACTATATAATAACACTTAATGAAAAATTGTAATTTAATTTATGAGTGTAAATTTGAATTAAGAAACTGTATCTAGATTCACGTACGAATATTTTTGGTACTCTCCCATTCCCTCCCCCTACTCTCTCCTTCCGTCTGCACCACACTTACCTCATATTTTCTTAAATATGGGAGAAAATTCCAGTTCAATGATCCCAATAACAAAAAATAATTATAAGATTAGGTAAAAAAAATCTTGGAAGATGAAAAAAAAATTCTTAAGAAATTTAACGATAGCTTTTTTTTTTTTTTTTTTTTTTTACTTTTAATATATTTTTTGGAAGACGAGAAGAAGGGAATTGTGGGAAGTCTAATCTCATTAGTTTAAAGTGACACATTCTTAATGTCTCTGAAAGCAGAAACCTTGAAAAATTTTACTAATTAGGTCATTCAACCTTAGCAAGATTAGAGAAACCAAAATTAAAAAAGAAAATTACAATATGGAAGATAATGAAAAGGGAGTCTTGAATTATACTACCAGATAATGAGATTTAAAATGTTCTATATTTATTTCCTACCAGAATAAAGAAAAATATCTATTTTTTTTCCTTCGTATTAGTATTTTAATAAAATAGTTAGTTGGATAGACGTTATTACTTTTCAGTCTCAATACTTTTTTTCCTAATTCATAAAATAAACGAAACTGGAATCTCGTAAATGCATAAAGTTCAAATAAATATTTTTTTCATAAATCGTGACAAATAAAAATATTTTTTTAAGAATATTCGTTTATTATTTGTATTAAAAGAATTAATATTTCCAGGCAATATTTCTAATTGCAGAGTTGATGTGATTCTGTTATTAATGCAATAATTAGTGGAAAATGAAAATTTGGATATTTTTAGGGTATTCATACAATCAATAATCATTTCCTCCTTGCATTAAGATTCTTCTTTGAACTACTTGATATAAATAACATTTAAAGAAGTATATGAGAAAATAAAATGGGTGATATTCTGGATTTCTTTTGTTGAAATGTTTCTTATTTTATAATAAAGAAAATTAATCTTTCAGATCTTCTGTTGTTTTGACCGAAGATATTGCCTCGCTTTAACTTTTTTTCCTATTTATATTCCGGAGACGAGTTTCTATTCCCTAGCTGGCAACATTTCAGTCAAAAATAAATCAATGTCAAAGCATTTCAAAAGATTATGTGGAACTGTATCTTTCGTAATAAATATTATTATTTCATTTTTCATGTTTCTTCTTACATTATTTGTGAATAAATTACTATTCTTATATTTAAAAAATATGTTTTTGTACATTCCGACGACTTATTTATGTCCACAGACATGTATAACTCCAAATACATATGTAGCAATGTAAATAGAGGCCTTTGAGTTCAATGGCTTCTAAAAATTTCCATTATTTATTTATATGTTTTTGAAAAATTAGTCTTTACCAATTCATTACCAAAATAGTCCCAGGGCTTCAACTTTTAATGGTCATATTATTTTAAAATACGGAAGCAATTCTTTTGACCGTATTTCATATTTCTCTAATTTTCTACCTATATCTTTATGCAGTTATATCACAAGAGAAAAAAGTAGTTTTTAGATAGAATGCATTCTTTCTCCCTTTCTTTATTTTAAAGTTAAGACTTAAAGATAAGTACAAAAATGCTTTTGAAATATTATTAAAATATACTTCACATTCAAGCATATTTAATATTAAAAAATAATCAGAAGTTTCTTATTTTGTTCTTCAACAACGCCAGAATAAAATGTTGATAGAAAAAATGAAAACAATTTCATTTTCAATTCAAAAATAAAATATATTGCAGTAAAATACATAGTAATTATTTGTTAATTAATTAAAAATAGAAAATATTATTATCTATATTTTAGATGATTTGTATAAGTATCAAATGTTATTTTTCTAGATCTTGGAGTTGCGGAGGCCACTTATAATCCTCCGAATGGCTTTCATTCACAATTTGATACAAATTTACAACTTTGCTCAAAAGTAAATGTACCAAAATACATCTGTCTAATTTAAAGCGTGTTTGTGCTATCATATTATCAGATAAAGGATAGATTTCATGCTAAAAACATATTTTCCTAACTTAGGATTCAAAAAACACATTTGATGTTGAAATTATGAGTTCAAATTTTTAAGCGATAACCACATTTTCTTTATATTCAATAGAAGAAAAGGTAAATAGCTTGAAGGAATTTCATCATTTAAAACACAAAACCAAATGTTTCCACATGATATAATACAATGACTAGTAAATATTTTCTGTAAATTCTGTGCTTTACTACCTCTCTTGCCTAAGATTTCTTTTATTATTATTATTCAGAAATAAGTAATATTTAATTGCTTATCTTTTAATATGGCAGTTTCATCAGAATACTGAAAATTGTCTACTCAATTAGTAATTTCTCGGATATTTTAATTAATTCGTGCAGAAATCTGTTGCAATTATAATATGTGTCTAATATTACCATCCGATATTTAGAGATTTCTTTTTCATCATTTTACTCATTATTACGTTCTTGTTTTATTGCTAATATCATTAAATTCATTTACGTCTCTTCACCTTTTCGGACGCTTAAAATATTTCGAATTTCTACATTAAGAGAATATTAAAAAAGTAATTTTAAAGAGTCTTACAGCAATTGGATTTGCTCCATCCGAAAATATTGCAGCAAATATTAATGTAGAAAAATACAATTGGTCTTTCTTTTCCTATACATCCCAATCCAATTGGATTCCCCTCCCCCCCCCCCATTAGGGAATGAAATAGAGTAAATATTAATGTAGAAAAATCCAATGATTGTGATTTCAGATAAACTTTCTCGTATATTCACTAATAAAAGAGTTATTTTCCTTTTCCCCCAACAAAAAATTTCCGGCCGTGACTGCCGTAAGTGCTTTTCAGCATAGTGAAGAAATTAGAATAAGTCTTTTGGAACGAAAGGAACTAAAATTTGACACATAACTATGGTTTTAATATTTATATTATATGCCAAATTTCATTTATATAAGCCATTGCATTTTTGAATTATTAACTGCATGCGAGCGTACAGCCCGACGGAGGGTCAACCATTTTAAGAATTTCATTCAATTTTTTTTTATATAAAAAATATCTATAATTTAGCTTCTCAAACCATGCATCGCATTTCTTACATTTGAAAGCACAAAATGTCAAGCATCATACTTCTGACATTACTTACATTTGAAAGCACAAAATGTCAAGCATCATACTTCTGACATTACTTACATTTGAAAGCACAAAAAAAAAGACAGTTAAGAAATTTTTAGATGTGGTTCAAAATTGGACACATTACATTTTGATGCTAAATCTATATATTAAATTTTATACATCTAATTATTTAGATTTTGCATTCATCGTGTTCACCTCTATTGGAAACAGACAGACATGCTGACTTCTTCTCGATGTATTTCATCCAAAATTTGACAAAAATCAAAACATTTGGGATAAAAAAAATTCAAAAAATTCTTTTCATGCATCTAGCTTAAAATATTTTTGATTTAGAATTCTCAGAGACAGGTAAGGAGGCAAACTTAACTTCAAATATAAGTTTTTTGCACTCAGGTACTTTACTATTTCAATATTTCATCCATTTCTCTATCATTTTTTGTTACAATTTCTTGTATTCATTATTGTCCATACATATTATTAAAGTTCAAAGCAGTTAAGATCATAGAAAAATGTAGGACAGAAATGAGAACCTTGAAACAAATTTTCGGCCTATGTAGGTAATTTACATTTAACATTACAAGTACAGCCTTTTAACAAGAAATTTAAAATAATTTCTTCTGTTGTAAAGATGGTCTTTACAGATTAATATTAATTGGACCATAAATTGGTTCGAAAGATGTCCTATGCATAAATAAAAAAGGAATTAAAAGAATTTTTTTAATGTTGTTGAAAATCTTCCAAACCAATTTGTTCGTAATTTTTTTAAAGAATAAAATGAAGAATATAAAAAATGCCGAAAAACTGTTCTGAAAAAAAAAAAATAATCTGTCAAAAACGACTGAAAAAGAAAGTAAATGCAAAACACTTTTTTTTTTTAAATTTTTGGCATTTTAAATAATTCCCCGCGTGTTAAAGCGAAGAAATGTAAATATTGATATGTGAAACGAATGAACTTTCTGTTTACCACTATTTGTATTAGTTCAATTTTTTGCGATGTTCAAACAAGCCTAGGTGCGTAGAAATTAAACTACTTGTAAAAACATCATTCTAGAATCGCATGCGTTGTTTTTTTCTCCTCTTTCTCACTTAAATGCACAAAAACCAACATAAGAAAGTGACATCTAGGAAATTGCTTTGGGATCGTATTTTAATTTTTTTCGAGATTTTTTAGTGATTTGTCGATTTACTTTGTTTTGTTATTTCACGAAGACTTGTTTGTGATTTTGATTCAGAGCTGAAGTTTTTAATCTGCTTATTGAAACCGGTGCTTTTAAAAATCTGGAAATAATTATGTGCAGGACTTACAAATGTTTAAAACAGTATTACTTCTAAAAAAATCAGTTACGATCTTGGTAGGTTTCACCTAATTAAATAAAACATCTCTTAAATTAATTTTTATTTAAAACTGCATTCGTCATAAAAAGTGATAGATTTTAGGGAAAAGTTACTAATAAATAAACATGAAGAAGTAGCACTTTCTTCTCAAGTGTAATGTTTAATACAAAAACATATATCTGGAAAATCGAGGTTTTCTTCAACAGGTGCTTATATTCCTTTTGTAAAATTGGGTTTTTTCGCCGGAAATATTTAGATACGAATCACATACCGATTACATATAATATTTTTCAATCTGACCTACATACGAACTAGTCATTTAAACAAAGAAAAATCCTGAATGCATTCAGTTTAACATGCTATTTGAAACAGTCTACTATATCATAACAATCTACTACTATTTTTTTAACTTCCATTCAGTTTTACCATGGTGAAGCTTAGTTTTGTTATATTAACGTCCCGCTGTAAAGCAACACTAGGGTTATTTTGGGACGGATCTCATAATTTTGAACCACGGTCAGATGACGAGGACGACACCTGAACTGGCACCCCCATCTCCACGCCACACCAGCGGGATGATGTTTGGCATGATGGATTTATCGTGCCACAGACCCCGTTACACGACGGCTCTTCAGTGGAATCGGGTCTCGAACCTCAAACCCTACGGCTCACAAGCCGAGAACTTATCACCAGGCCACCGTGGCCCTTCACCATGGTGAAACCGGGCCCGAGAGTATGCTATATGACATATCAGATAAAAAAAAAGTTCAAATACTAAGCTGCAATAAAAATTTGTGTGCTTTTGTGTGTGTACAGTAAGACATTTATAGAAACTTAAAAAGCAAAATGTATATACATTAAATATATAAATGAAAAAATAGAGCAAAAAGCGCGACCCAAACCTAGGACCCGCAACACACGCCGCAGACACGTTGTTCTGGCCATTATACTGCACTTCCGATGCCTCGAAGTGAAAGTTGAATATACTTATTCTAATAGTTGTAAAAAAAAAAAAAATTGTGCGTGTGTGTAAAATCGCGTATTTTCAGGAAAGACATCTATAGGCATAAACTTAATAAGTAAAACCTTATCTAAATGTAAAATTTGATCCAAATCGTTACAGCCGTTTCCATGATAAACGAAATAAATAAATAACTTTATATATGTGCAAGAATTGCTCGTTTAAAGTAAAAGACATCTTAATCTCTCACTGACCTTTTCTGCAAGATCTATTATTTCTAAAATGAAATATAGAAACCAATGTCATTCTTCAATTATATAAGCAAGGTAAGATCTTTATCAGTCATTTATGTTTTTAATTTTTACTGTCTTGCTCATCCTAACCTTTGATGAGAAGTAAGATCTGCGTTCCAACTTGATGAATCATTTTTCAAAGTTTCTATAACCTACGAAAAAACTTTCAATAAACAAATGGAAACAAAACGAATAACATCCCTTTTTTCAGCAATTTTAGATATTGTTCAAAGAGATGATGCTATAAAATTAAAAAAAAAAACTAAAAAGACAGGACAAATTTAAAATTCTAATCGATAATTATAAAAAATAAATTTAATGCTTCATCTTGTTTACAAGGAATGAAATTGCCAAGAGTAGTTTTATACAAGTCAGCTGAGAATATAGAGAAAAATTATGAGTAAATGTTAAAAGTTTCAGTTACTAAAATAAAGTTTCACTTGACAAATGAGTCCGAATCAAACAATAATTCTTTGAGCACTTTAAATTAAGAACAATGAGCGAGGTTAAAAATTTTCATCAAGAACTTAGTGTTTATTAAATAAGAGACATAGGAACATTAAGACGTTTTAACATAATGTATTCTCCCGGTGAAGAGAAATGCAATTGTCGAGTGTAATGTTCCGTTTCAGGCTTACTCCGAGTCAGTTGAGATTGCAAATGGAAATTATGAGTCATTTTCCAATTTTTTTATGTAATTCCTGGAGGAAAGTTTCGCATGACAAATCAAATCATGCAGTGAGTATTCTTTATAATTATTAAATTGGGCGAAATATGATGTTGGAGTTGTTCATCAGGAATTCAGTTCTATGGAATAAAATACACGTGAACAATAAGGCATTGGGATATAATGCATTTCCTGTTAGACAAAGAATGAAATTGCTCCAGAGTAGTGTTTCTTTTAAAGTTCACTCCAAATGAAATAAAACCATGAAGGAAATTTATGGGTTAATTTTTAGATCTTATTGCAATGTAGTATCCAAATTAAAGTTTCATGCCACAAATTCACCAAATCAAATAATAATTTTTTATACTCATTAAATTAAGTACTATGAGCTGATACTGAAATTTGCTTCATAGTTCAGTCTTTATATAATAAAAGATACCCAAGCAATAAAATCTCTAATATAATAAACTCTCTCGTGATGAGAATGAAATTGTAGAGGGTAATACTTCCTTTTAGGCTTATTTAGAGTTGATCAGATAGCGAATGGAAATTATGAGTTATTTTTCAATTTTATTATGTAATTTCCAGAGGAAAGTTTCACTTGACAAATCAAACCAAATCATTCTTTACAATTATTAAATTGGGGGAGATAAGATGCTGCAGTTATTCATCAGGAATTCAGTTATTGTGCAATAAAAGACACATGAACAACATTCAGACATAATACATTTTCTGGTAGACGAAAGATCAAATTCCACCAGACTAAACTTCCATTTCAATTTCTGCCCGAATTAAAGGGACGGTAAATTAAAATTATGAGTCATTTTCCAAAGTTAAAATCATGTATGATAAAGTTAAAATCTTTATCAAAGACCATTTATCACGAATTAACCAGGCCAAGCATCAATTTTTATGGCCATTAAATTAAATACTATGAGCGGATGCTGGAATAAAAGATACTCAAGCAACAGGATCACTAATATAACTCCCCGCTCCAGTGATGAGAATGAAATTATCGAGAGTAGCGTTCATTTAAAGAGAATCTGAATCAACTGATATTATGAAGAAAAAAATTATGAGTTAGTTTTAATACTGTCATGTAATTTAGGGAAAGAAGATTCACCAGACAAGTAATGTTTCTTAATGCTCTTTATGTAATGTTCCATTTATAGGTGTTACCAAAAAAAGTTAAACTTACTACAGAAGAAATAATACTCAAATCAATGTTCAATGTTTAATCATAGTCCCAATGTTCATTAAATGACTAAATTACATGTTGTCTAAAAAGCAAAATAAGGCCTACTATAAGAAAATGGTGGTATTAACTTTATTGTAATTATTATTAATTATATCCCAAAAGATAATTTGTTCCTCTTTTATAAAAACAAAGGTACTTTGTTTTTACACGACTTTGGGACTTATCAAAAAACCTCCACTTTCAATCATTCCTCAATTCTATAGATATTGAAAAATAACTGTTAATTTATTAAATAGTTATTAATAATAATAATAATATATATATTTATATATATATATATATATATATATTATAATAGGGTAGAACGAAAAATCAATTTTTGATTTTTAAATTGTAATACCCCGGAAAAGTTGCCTTTTAATGTAGATGAAACATAGTACAAATATGAAAAATTTTGAAGAGGTCTTGAGGTGCCGCAAAGTCGTTAAAGTTTCAGGAAATTTAAATTTTTGCTACATTTAAAAGTTTTTTTACTAAATAATCAACATTTGATTTTTTGTTTGTAATAGAGCTGGAAAGTTGCCTTTTTATAAAAATAAGATAAATAAAAATTATAAAAAAAATATTAGAATACATCTAGAGGTGCTGCAAGGGCGTTAAGGCTATTTTTGTTCCACACTAATATATATATATATATATAATTCTTTTGTTTTACGTAGATGAATTAATTAATTGATTAATCTTTCCCCAATAATTTATTATTTTTATTTAAAAAATCACAAGACAATTTAGTTATATATATTTGAAGTTTTCAATTTATTACGTGGGGGAAACTAACTGAACATTGATGACACAGTTAAGATTTATAAGCTTTCATGTGAAAGAAAAACTTTCATAAATTATAATCTAGTTTGGTTTCAAGCACTTATTATTTAATTTTGTCAAATATTTTAAATTTAGATACAAATAATATTGTTTTTGACATTTTATATTGTAAAAAAAAATAAAAATCATCCTTTTATCATTTTACATTTTGATATCATTAGGTGACGAATATATTAACATAAAATGCACTGTATAATAACATCAGAATAGTAAACATCATAATAGTAAATTGCTAGCATAGTGTTTGAACAGAATATCTCTTTCAATTTAAAAAATAATATCAAGGATATACAAACTCAAATGATTCTTTCTCAGTCATCTCAAATCTTTTCGTTCTCATTTAATTTTACACGAAGATCTCTTTTGATTTTTGTTTACTCCCAGATATCTGCAGCAAAGTATAAATGCTTAAAGTAAGAGGGCAAGCACAAATGATAAACATACCTCAGAGATTAATGAATCATTAAAACTCTGAAAAACTGAAGAACTGCAATCGATCTATTTTCTTCCAATCATCTTTTCATTCTTATCAAAATGACATGGTTTACACATTCTTCATTTCAATATTTTAATCAGATTTAACATATAAGTAGCTTTTGCTTCCATCATCTTTAGTTGCTTTAATTAATTATCCGCTTCCTTTTGCTGTTAGTCTATGAACTATTCTATTTATTCTAAACATCTGCCCTTCTATTCAATCTTCATCCACGTTCCGCCTTGTTTTTATTAAGAAGCGTGCATATTCAAGACTTTTGTCACTGTTAAAGCTATTGTTAGTTAGCTTTCTATCACGGGGTCTTCTTATAGGTCTTCGACTTTTTATTCAGAGCTTTTACCTCTTGATATTAAGTAGAAAGACTGAAAAAAATGACATTCTTACCTCTCTGAAATCAGGTAACAAAATCTCTCTTTCACCTACGGCATGAATTTGTCTGAATGTAAAAGTTGGAGAATGAATGTTTAATCATGAGATCAACCTTTGTTTCATTTTCCTTATAATATAATATATACAAATTATATAGATCCAATTTCAAATAATTTGACTCAAGTCAAAATGTTTTTTGTTCGATAGTTCTAGAGGAATTTCATTTTTACGATTGAAAGTAAATAAGAGAAAATGAATACATTTTTAATAAGGTTGCAAACTTTATATGAATTGTTAATCTGATTTTTGATTACATATATTTCCCTTTTTTTATTATTTTCTCTACAATATTTTACTAGCTAAATGTTTTTGTGACATGCTTAAATTCTTTGTCACAGTTCTGAATTGCATTCAAGTTACTTTAGTCCGAAACTTTTAAATGTGTTGTATCGAAACGAGAAATTAACAAAAACTAAAAATCAACATGATTTTAATTTTCCAAATGTTTAGTCCCCCCCCCCCGGGAAAACACCTCGAAATAAGGATGAGATGCTTCCGGCACGGTGGTTGGATCTATCCACTCTGGAGGGTACACGAAAAGGCGGAGGGTCTGGCTCCTCCCAACGATGACGAGATGTTCTTCCTACGGGAAGGGTTGTACCGTAGCAAAAACGGTGACGGCCCTTAGGACTCAACCACAGTTCCCACCAATGTTGCGGTTGCGGCGGTCCGGTCATTCAGTATTTATTATCCGTGTGCCTTCGGGAGGATCGGAGAGTCAGTGATTTTCCAAATCTTTAGAAAAAGAGGTCATTTTAATTAAATTCCATGATAAAGAACAGATCAAATAATTTTCCATAGCTCTGAACATAAACAAGCTGAGAAGATGGAGAAAACACGGAATAAATATTTTAAAAACAATTCTTTGTGGTCAATTATTCCTAAAAGCTGAATTTTAATTTAAGAAGAATTTATTAAATGTTAAAAGTTATTTCATCAAAATATAATAAAACGGGCATTTAATAAATTTTTATTTTGATCCAACTCCCCGCAGAATACGCATATATTCGAAATATCGAAACTCTTGTAAAAAATCTGACTTAAATTGCCCCAAGGGATGTGGGATATGTTAGCTCAAAACTTCTAAATTCAACCTAAACAAATCGTGTATAAAATTTCAAGATTTCGTAACAAAGATGATAAACCTGATGCAAATAAATTCTAAAAGAACAAAAGATTTTTTTTTTATTTCTTCAGAATATTTTGATTTCAAGACGTCTGCGAAAATGACGCGCAATTAAAATGTTTTCTTTACTGTTATTTGAAAAGAATTAATTTAGTCATTGATGTTTGATTTTCCAGTAGCTAAATCAGCACTTCTCGCAATACTTAAGCCTTTTTAAATTTTTGATTTTAAGTTAACTTCAAATAAATTTATTTTAAATCTTATCTTCAAGGAAAGAAATGTTAAATTAAGGTTTGAAAACTATTCATTTTGCTGAGTGCTTTATATCATTGTTAGTATGTAGCTTATTTTAAGAGATTTGTCATTTTCGATTAAATTAAAATTTTTGATACTTACTGTAGTCTGGAATATATTTTTACTTGTATTTCAGTGTTCATTGTTGATTATATAAGATTAGGATGAGATAATTTTTCATGTAAGAACATATCACTTGCATAAAATAATCAAAATAAATTTTCCATTTTATTTAGTTATTAGAAACTTATGTGACAAACAAATAACATTAATCATCATTAATATTAATTTGATTAAACATTAACATTTATCACATCATAATTAATAAAATGTAATATCTATTTTAAATTACTCTTACACAATAAACATTATGTATTTTGATGATGTAATACGCAATGGTCAAAGATTAATTGTTTAGTAAAACTGGCGAAATTGCTCTAGTTGTTGAAGCTGAGGGCAGATAATTGAATATAATGCTTTTCTTTCTGAAAATAATTGTTTGCATTTAAGTCAATAATTCTATAAAGAAGGCACATTCCATCGATTTTTCTCTGTTTATCCCATTATTAAATAAAATATTTTCATAAATAGTAAATTACTTTTCACTATTATTTGAAATATTTTTGACAACTTTCGAATGATTGAGAAAAAGTTTATTTAAGAAAGTTATTAGTTTTCATTAATTCTATTGCAAATGTTAGTTGTGGAACAGTATAATTATTCTTTTTTATTAATGGAAGTCGAAATAATATAAAATATAATCAAAGAACATTGCTTCTATCAGCATACCGATCCAAAAGCAATGCTTAAGAATCAGCAATTTAGTGTCATGTTATTTTAATCTCATTGTTCTAGAAGTGATTACAAAAAAAAATCATATCGGTTTTTTTTCATTACCTTTTATCTGGTTACTTTCTTTTTCATTGCTGGGCTCTCTTATCTTGGTAAGTTCGAATTACCTAATTAGCAACAGTTTCCTAGGTTTCGGGATTCTGAGACATTACGAACATGTCACTCTAAGCTAATGAGCTCAAAGCACTATTTTTTTTTCATTCTTAATTCAAAAAAAAAGTTGAAAATGAAACAAAAAATATAGGAAAAAACGTTCATTAATTTTTCAAGGTGAAAAAAAAATTTTTTTTTTTTTCATCTGCTTGAGATTTTTTTTTATCATCCAATTTTTTAATGAGCGTTTTAGACTGGCATATCGTTTCTCATATATGTATGGAGCGAAAGTAGTCAAGATGACTGAGGAGTAATGAAAAAAATGCAGGCTTATGTCAGGCGTATAATACACGGTAAAAAAAAGAATGTATTGATTGATGCATTAATAATATATTCATTTCAGTTCACATTGATATCTAAAGTATAGTGGTTCTTTAATTACTTTCAAGTATGCTTTTTATAATATCTATTTTCCTATGCATGTTATTCAAATATAAAATTGAATTGTGTTTTAGTTAGGATTAAACAATAATTTATGTATTTACAAATAACAATTGTGGTGAATACTTTTACAGTAAGTAATGAATCAATAGGAATTTGGAACGAATATTTGTATTTATAGAACTATTTTTTTTTATGGTAAGAAAACAAAAGAAAATTAAATGATTATGAGAGGATCTGGAAAAGTATTTAAAAGGATTTTTTTCTTATTTCAGATAATTTAAGGGAATACTTTGATATCATAAGCAGATAGAAAAAAAAATATTTTTCCAAAATGATGAAAAGTCCTTTTTATTGATTCTCTTTTAACATAAATAAAATAGAAGCTTGAAATATACGAGAAAGATCGAGTGCTTAAAGTTGAACTGCTCGAAACTTCATACTTCGAATGTTTTGTACTAAAACACTTGAAAAGTTATCCAACTCAGAAGAAGAAAAAAAAGAAGAATCAGTAAGAGAGTTTTATTCTTAACATTTTTTGTTGTTGTTATGTTTTGTCATGTAAATAAAAATAGATTTTAAATTAAAACTTGACATTCCCCCAAAAGAATAAATTTATTCTTTATGTGTTCTTGACAAAAATAGTCTCTATAGTCTTGTCTCCATAGTTTTTATCATTATCTGAAGAATTTTTGCAGATGATGATATAACCTTGAAAAATCATACTTCATGATGTGTTAATTAGTTATTTTTATCACAAGATCAATAATTTAATTTTTGATGTTGTCTAAATTCCATCTCTTCAGGTTGGATAACATTGATCTTTTTTATGAAAGAATGAAAGTTTGCACATTTGGATACGAATAGAAATAACATTAGATGAAATATCCAAATCAAAAATTTAAAGGAATTAATTGAATTTAAAGATTTAAGAAAAATACTCTCTTACTATAAATAACATTAGATGAAAGTACTATTTAGAAATAACATTAGATGAAATATCCGAATCAAAAATTTAGAGGAATTAATTGAATTTAAAGATTTAAGAAAAATAATCTCTCACTATAAATAACATTAGATGAAAATACTAGAAATAACATTAGATGAAATAACCAAATCAAAAATTTAAAGGAATTAATTGAATTTACAGATTTAAGAAAAATACTCACATTTCATTTTGTTTAAATTATATGGTTTTCCGGTGAAACAAATGACACACCATTTCTCTATATGACCATTTAAAGCATTTATCCATATCTATATAAAAGATAAAAGAAAATTTTGTATTGGAAACTATTGTATGACTCACAGTATTTAACTTATCCTGTAATGAAATAAAAATATTTACATATTCTTTTCATTCCTTTATTTGTAGATCACTTTAAATAATCTCATATTTGTCACACACTTATTACAAATTAATGAAGTCATTAATCTTCCGTATGTGAAAATTACAGAAAAAATATAATTAAAGTGGCTAAGATAGACATATATTACTATAAATAATCAGTTGTAGGGATTGCAATACCGGACCAAAATTTCAATACCGGTATTCGGTATTTTTTAGATTTTAATACAGGGAAACCGGTTTTAATATCGGTATTAAAAAATTTAGAAAAAGAAAGAAAACACAGGTGTTTCTTTGTTTTATTTGCCAGTTTTATTAGAAAGGGTAAATATCACAAAAAATAATTTGTAACTTATAAATTATAACAGTATATAAAGAATCACAAAAAATTGTAAATATCACTATTCAGTCTGTGGTACTAATACAAATTTTTGAAATGTGATTTTAAAAAACTATTAGCAATGCGCGATATACTTTTTCCAAGTATTTACCTCTAAATCCTTCATCTTCAAATAAATTGATTTCTTATAGGCTGGTTTCGGATATAGCTGACTTCTGTATTGAATTTTGGTTCGTTGAAATTTTCTTATTTATCGCTAATTCTAATTTTTGTTCAAGAGACAATTCCTTTTCACTATCGATATTAGTGTCATCATTATCTTCGATAACTGAACCGAATTTTTTTGAATGTAAATAGGTTAGTGGGTAAAAAAATTTAAGAAAATTTACTATAAACTTAATCAGATTTGAATTGGTTATTTTCTTTTCTTCTTTTTCATTTTCATTTTTAAAATCATTATAATTATGTAAATACTATAAGAAATTTTCTATTTCGATATGCCTTTCTTCTGTGCGATTTTTCAATGTAATATATAATCTTCAGATAGTGATGGGTGCTGTTAGGAGTAAACAGTTCCAAAGTGTTTTAAAATCTAATATTAACATATATTCTGTTTTATTTTCAGTTAGTATGTATTTTAGTAATATGTCATCTTTTATAGGGGAACGTTTAAATATATTAACAATTTTTCGAATTTTATAAATTATAGGAAGCAATTCTTGATGGGTTAATATTTCATCCTCATTAGCAATATCTTCTTGAACAATTACATTGTCATTATATTCATTGTCAATATCACTCTTACTCTTACTCTCTTCAAAGTTGGAATCCGAAGTTTCTATATCCACAGTATTTGGATTCTTCTGTTCTTTATTTTTTTGGTATAATACATCTATTACTCCTAATTGAATTCCATGAGCATAGCACAATTGCTGATTTGCACCAATCAACTTTCCAACTTTTTTCGTAACTGTTGCTCCGTCATTACTTTCAGGAATAATCCATGTTTCGCTAATTTAGATTTAAGCAATTAAGTAAGCCATTAATTATTTAATTAATATCGCCCTTTAGGGAGGCATAAAAATAAAAATGTATACTATTTTGCTATGTTGGCGATCCCTGAACATATAGTGGAGACAGTTTTAAAAATTTCTAGTAAATACCGAAAAACCGGTATTTAAACTTGTGAATACCGGTATTACAAAACTGTACAAATGGCTCAAAATACCAGTATTCGGTATCCCGGTATACCGGTATTGCAATCCCTAATCAGTTGTGTATATTTAAATTCTAAGAAGAAGCCGATTCAAAATTATAAAATTTGCTACAGTTTTCTTTCTTTTAATCGATTTATTAAGCAAATTATAAACGTTTGTTATACATTAGTACTCAGGTAGCATTAGCTATTAATAATATAGTGATTATTATAGAAGACTTAATTTAGTTATTTTATACTTAAATTGCAATAATATTTTCCATAATATTTTTATTATCTTTAAAGAAAATTCAAGAAACTGATTTTTTTTAAATTATGCGGAATTTTTTATCACTTCCAATTAAAACAAACATTTTTTCTAAGTACATTTTCAATGAAAGAAATTTCTTATCAAACTTTAAAGTATTGTAATCAAAATATCCCATTATCATTTTGGAATATATTAAAACGTTTTAATTTATTTTAAAAAGTGAAGTGAGTGATATGTATTTTTCAGATTTGCTTTTCCGTCGTCATATTAATTGTTCTATTGTTCATATTTAACCAATTATGTGTGTCAGAAGACATCGTTCGTTATACAATTGGTTTGAAAGCAACAGAAATACTGGAATGATTGATAATTCCATCATAAAACTGTATATAATTAATGATGACAATCAAAATGTGTTTACAAATTATTGTAAAAAATTCAAGTCTGCTATTCTTTTTTAATTATTATCGAAATGTCTGGTGTTTTTAATTGGCGTTGTTTATAATGGCACTTGCCATGGACAAGCTCGCTAAGCCAAGGGAGCATCTCTTGTTTTAGTAGCGCCAGCTAGGGCCAAGAGTACGTCTTAGCAACTCACGCATCACACTCACTTGCTCAACCCCTTTTCATAGGGGGACACATTTACTCATCTCACAGATAGAACAGATGAAGAACAACAACCTGCCAGAACCGGGACTCGAACCCAGTAAGCCCAGATAACAGGAAGACGCGCTGCCCTATGCCAGCACGCCGGCGGTGTTTTTCCTTAAAACCACATATTAATAATTCTGCATTATTGACAGCTCTATTCACAATATTAAAGAATGTCAAAAAAAATCATACTTGCCTTGCTTGATTTTTATTTGCTATTTTTATTTGAAAGACAGGATTTTGAACCTTTATTATTAAATTAAGTTTTAATATTTATTTTTACTATTTTAAACTATTTATAATATATAAAGCAGCTTGACGTAAACTTGAAATTGAGTGCCCTTTCAAAGGTTTTTTATTTTTTGAACAACTTTAAATGAAACGAAAATTAAAAGAGTTCCATAAAATTAGATAATATTTTCCCGCTGAGTTAAACAGCTTGCCTCCTTTCTCTCTCATCCCAAACAACTCGAAAGTTGATTACCACAAGAAACTCCTCACAAAATTGCAAATGCTTAAATTAAGAAGGCATTTATTAACGGTGAACGGCTCTTCGCAAAATAATTCATCATGAAAAAATAAAAATTCATGAAATGACGTTAACCACATTTCTCCCAACTTAACATTTCAGCATCAACAGAAAGTCTCACAAATACACCACTTCACTATTTTATCGAAATTTTAGCGCATCAGCAGCTTGTGCCATCGTTTTCTTCATCTACTTAAATTGGATCCTCTTTCCTTTTACTCAGATACCCGAGGGACACTCATTTTATTCTATCTCTTCTCCCTCCCTAATATCCTTTAATTTTCTTCTTGCACCATGTATCCTGATTCTATTAAGGATCATATGCTTCAAGCCTGTTCTCTCTGTTAAAACCGTTACCCTCTCCGCGCATAAGAGGTGCTCCATGGGATTTCAGGCCCTCCATCCTTCGGAGTCATTGTCCCTTGAACTTTCAGTGGAAAGAACCTCATCGATAATGGGCTTGCTTTTCAGTAACGAAGTAGTAAAGGCTGGCACACCTGCGGCGTGGTAAGAGGTTTGGAGAATGGTGTGTAGATCGGATGTATCATGTTGTACCCTGATAACGAGATCAAACATCTGCTTGGATTTTCACTTTTAACGACATTACGTCGAGATCCAATTCTGAAATAACGGGGCTTCAGTCAGAGCCTTTTTCGCTCAGGTGGTTGCCAATGCTCCTGCGTGTATGAAAAGGAATGTCAGCTGTAACGAGGTAATAAGTAGTTTCAAAAAGTGTTTCAGGAATGCGAGATGAATCATTTGCAGTGTCATCTTGAAGTTTTGTAGATGAGTCGAAGAAATGCAAACGTCAGTTTGAATGAAAATTAATAATTCACTTAATTATCACTCAGTTATTATTTATCACTTAATGAATATTTTTAAATCTAAATGTATTTACATTTTTATAAAAGTGAATAGACAAGGTTGTTCAAAGATAATAACCTTGATAATAAATAATGATAATGATAATATATTCTTTTTTATACTTGACCGTTATCCTTTTGTCAGCAACCTTCGTTATTTTTTTTATATTGTCACGTAGATAGGTACTTTAGTTGTGAACTCCATGATACACACAAGAAGTAGAGCTAAACCAATTTATTAATTCAACTCTGAACTCAGAACAGAGTGATTGACAGATTTTCTGATTTTATACTCACAGGGAAAGTTCCAGAATACTTTTCTTCAGACAGTAAGAAAAGTAAAGAACACTTATTTGATAAACTAAAGAAAGTTCTAGAATTTGCTGGAACATGAAATAAAGGAAAATATGAAAACAAGGAAGTAAATATTTACACAAACTGTGAATCGCAATGTCTCTAGCTTGATTCGAACTTACGAACTCTTGAGCATAAGATCAGTGCCATGACCATTCGGCCATGGAGAGTCGACTGCCTCTTTTTAATACGGCAATATTCTTTGAGGATGATAATCCTTTTTTTTAAATACAATATAAAGAAATAGACAGAGTTTTCCCAAAATAATAAAAGATAAAATATTTTTTGTACACTTAATTGTTACATTTCTCTCAGCGACCTTTTAATTTATATTTGTTGATGCTAATAATCATTTTTTTAATACAGTATAAAGAGACAGACAAAGTTATTCTAATATATTAAATAATTATAACATTCTTGCACAGTTGATTGTTCTGTCAGCAACCACAATTATTTATTTATATTCCTTGATGATAATAATCTTTTTTAAATACAATATAAATAAATAGACAAAATTATTAGAAGGTAATAAATAATAATAATATATTTTGTACACTTCATTGTTATACATCTGTCACGAATCTCAATGATTTATTTATATTCATAGATGATGATAACCATTTTTTGAAAATTTAATTTAATGAGATGTACAAGAATATTCCAGGATAATAAATGATGATAATATATTTTTGTACACTTGATTGTCATTCTTCTGTCAGGAACCTTAATTATTAATTTATATTCGTTAATGACGATAATCATTTTTTAAATACACTATAAAGAAATAGACAAGGGTATTCTAAGATAATAAATAATGATTATATTTATTATCTTAGTACATTCCATTGTCATGCTTTTGTCAGCAACATCAAATATTAATTTATATTAGCTGATAATGATTTTCCAATTTGTTTTGGAAAATACAATGTTAAGAAATGTCCTTTCATGACAAATCCTATGATTTCTTCTTTTAGGTAAATTTGAGGGTTGTGATCTAAGTTAAAACCATAGGGGTTTTACAAAATATGATCGCTAATAGTAAAAAAAAATGTGGATTTGTGTGAGAAAAAAAATCCTTAAAAAAATTCTTTCAATTTCACCAAGCCAGTCTTATTATTACGGAACATCTTAAACCAAATGGATTTTGTATGCATCTATAAGTCTATTAGGATAAAATTATTTGCTATAAATGCAATTAAAAGTGAAGTAATCTACATCAGCTTGTGAACTGTGTGTAGAATTTCGTGTACTGGTAGATACATTTTGAGCCCAAATAAATGCGGAACAAAATGACAAATTGTCCTCGCTTTTTAAGTATTATATAACGTTCTTTGTCGGAGAGAGTTTTCCTGATTTTGTCACCTATAATACCTTTTTCTGAAAAATTATGTATTTGTAAATCATATTAATAGATGAAGAAGTACTTTTAGAAATTGGTTATACAAATATTTTTAAGTTGAGTAATGATAGATTTTTATGAATAAAAAAATCTTTGAAATTCTGAAAAAAATCTACAATAGAGACTTTATTGTTATTCTAATTCAGCTTTTTTAATTAATAAATGTCGAAAGATAGTATCAACGATATTCAATCTCTTTGAACTGGTATTTGGACAAAAAAATGTCCAGTATTATTCTTTTATCATTGTCTAGAATATTATAATCCTTTTTTTATTACTATCTCTCTTACCTAGATCAAATCACATAGTTAACAACACTTTTCAAAGTCTATGGTTTCAGAAAAATTAAGAGTGTCACTCTAAGCTAATAAGCTCAGATTGTCTCTCCTTTTTTTTTAAATCAAAAGGGAAAAAAAGAATAAAGTCAGGGAGTATCTATCATTAATTTTGATGGTTAAGATATTTTTCTTTACACATTTCTTTTTCGCCTTTTCGATCTTTTAGCATTTTTTTTAGCTCTTTAAAGGATTTTTTTGGGCTAGAATACATTTTTTATGTATATGTGCGATAAAAGCGGCTCAGATATTTGAATATTGTTGTAAGAAAGCAACCATATAGAAAACTTGTGCAGTTCTGGAAAATAATTAGTGAGTGTAGATATATATATCACCATTACAAATGCGTGAGTTTTTCTAATGATTTTGAAAAAATATATATAAAAACACAGCTATAGACTGGTTCTGAAATGATTTCAATTCTTTATGAAGTATGCTCTCTACAATAATGTCCAATCATGATAAGGACTTTTATGTGGATTTCTTATCAATAAATATTTTTTAAGACAGTATAAGTCATATCACTGACTCTCCGACCCGCCCGAAGGCACACGGAAAAGAAAACTGATTGAGCGGACGGCCGCAAGAGCAACATTGGCAGAACTGTGGTTGAGTCCTAAGGGTCATCATCGGCCATGGTACAACCCTTCCCGAAGGAAGTACATTCCGTCATCGATGGAAGGAGCAAGATACCTCATCTATCTATGTACAAAACAGGGTGGCGAGATCCAATCACCATACAGGAAACATCTCATCCTCTTTTTGAGATGCCCCCGGAGGGGCGGGGTTTATGACAGTATAAAAAAAATACGAAGAATAATAACTAAAATTAAGCTAAAATGAAATTTTTCCTTTTCTGAAAATGACTTTGAGATGATGATGAATTGAACAAGAGATTGGTTTTGATAAGTTTTCATTTTTTTTAAGAAAGAATTCATTGAAAATTGGAATAAGGCAGTGACTCCAAATGATTTTTCTGTGAATTTCTATATTTACAATGATATAACAGTTATGAAATCACTAGGAAAAGGCTAAAATCAAATTAAAGTAAGCAAATTTCTTCTCTGATAAATATTTTAGAAAAATTGAGGAGGAGTTGTGATATAGGTAGCTTGTAATATGCTATTATGTCTTTATGAAATAATTTTCCAAAGAAAATTTAAATTATAATTATGACTTCACATAAGTTTTTATTTCTTTACAACAAAATATTTTTAAAACGACATAAAAATTATAAAATGAAGTAAAAAAAGTTAAAAGATAAATAAAAAAAAGTATTTTGTAACTTTTATTGACTTGTTTCGAATTTATTTAAATTATAATTTTATCATCGATTTTCCATTATTTTTTTATAGTTTAAGGGGTTTAAATCATGTAATCTTGTCTTTTCTCAATGCCAGTAGGTTATTTTAATATTATCATTACCTTATTATCAGTTAATCGTTAATTAAATTAACTTTTGATTCCGCACGAGAGTGTAAAATAAGTAATAGTGATAATATCTATGAAAGTAAAAAATATTAAAATATAAAATACTTAAGTATAATTAGCAATAAAAAATATCTTTTTTTCAAAAAAACATAATAAAATTTATTCAAATTTCATAGCACTTAAAGAATATTCGTTACGTGTTAAATAGAAAGAAAACTAACGGGCGTATGCTCAAACAGTGAATATTTTGTTTTCTCATGATCTTTAAACAATGATTTAACTATTGAAAACGAATTTTAAATCATTGGAATCTAAGGGAAAAATTGACATGAATGTAACTGATTAATTATTTTTTACCATTTATGCAAAGACTATTATAATAAATTTAAATTCATATTCTGAAAAGACTGTTGAAAAAATTTTAATCTATTCAAGAAACTTTAATTTATTTTCAGGTTTTCACTCAAGGTTCAAAAGATCAAAAGATGAAGGCTCAAAAATATTTAAATGAAAATTTTAGCGAACATTGTTCCTGGCGAACCAGCTGATCGCCAAAGACGATTAGTATTTAAATAGATGTGAATGAAAAATAATTTATTATAGATAAACATAATGTATTTATGTCTGCATATGTTTAAATACATTTGAAGCAGCTGACGATTGCTATTGCCATTTTGAAAATTTCTTTCAGATTTTACTTATAAATGCTTTTAAAAATTGAAAATACAACATATAATATCTCATCGTTTCAGATTTAGATTTATTTTACTCATTTAAATGATTTTTTTAATGATTATATTTATATTGTCCTAAATTATTAAGTTTTCATGAAATAGAATTAAAATTTTGCAGCAAATATCTCATTTTGGTTAAGTGAAAAACGTCCAGAAAGCATTTTTTGTCACCTGCATTACCTTCACGGTGAATTTTACTGTGACAGAAACTATTTAACATTAATAAGAAATAGCAAATATTTTTTTTCAGCCCTTCAACTTATAAATATAAAATAATATTGCTTTGGCCTATGGAAATATTTAAGGTTTTCTCTTTGTCTACTTTTCAAATATAATTAACTGCTAATTAATTGGCTGGAAATAGAATGTTTAATAAGATAAATACTTAAACATTCTACTATTTCTCATTAGCAAGTAATATTATGCTTATCTGATACAGAGTATGGAAATATTTTACTTAATTGAAATGTTTACTATTGTTGTTTCTAATGGACAAGACCACTGACTTTAGAAGTCAGTGATTTTAAGCCTAGGGCGGGTCTCTTGTTTTTTCAGTAGCGCCATCTCGAGCCAAGACTGCGACTTAGCTACTCACACGTCACAACCCTTTTTACGGGACGGACTTCATTCAAACAATTTCATTCACAGATCATAATTTAGACCGGAATAAAATACCTATCACCCCTGATCCAGTACCCCCAGTGGTATTACTCTCGACAGGGAGGACTTTGTGATAACGCCATATTTACACTTGCGACAGCCACCATACATACACACGGAGAGCCTTCGGCCGGAGGGGCTCGAACTCGCATCCGAAGGGACGCGAATCCAACGTCCTACCAACCAGGTTATCCCGGCCCTGAAATGTTAACTAGCCGGCTTTAGTGATCATTTTGTTCTCCAGAAACATTAATTTTTCTGTATGTCTATCAAATATTTTATGTGTAATTTCGATGTTGAAGACTTCATCAAAATTAAGCTTACAATTTTCAGGTTTTCACAGTACTGTTGTATTTCAATAGCCATAAATTTACTTTATTTATTGTGTAAATCTCCTACAATAAGAATTAAAGAGAGGATTTATATTGCCTTTGTTTGTATTATCATATATGAATATACTTCACCGATAATAGAATTTCATCTTCGGCACAGTTAATCTGACAAAGATAAAAATTCTTCTATTAATAAACTAATTCCTTTTTGACTCTGATCAACAGTTTTGATAATTTTGCAAATTTTCTAATATCAAATATGTGAAAGAATGGAAATATCGTCTTGGTCATTTGATCAAGATTTAAGATTATAAGGCTCGGATATATATAATTTTGAACTTTTCAAAGCGAAATGTTTACCTCACTGTTATAAACACAGACATCATACCATCTGCTTTTAATATTCACTCTGAATTTAAACTAAGAAAAGCCCTACTTCGGTACGTGCATATATTTCCTTAAGATATAACTAAAGAATCTGCCTTTCATATAATAATAATCTGAATACAATGCCTTGAAATTTCTTTGTGATAATTATATCTTCGAACACATCGAGAAAAATTGTTTATTCTTTAAACGAGACTATTTTATTTTGAGCATACCAGCGATTAATCACCAAAAGAAAATAGTTAGTAATGCTTTTTCATGAAATGCATTGACCAATGACATGCAATGAATCTTAAAATTGACTAATCTCGTGCGTTTAAAAAAGAAATACTGTTAATACCCAAGTACTGTTTAAAATAAATAATAGCTATAATTTTTTTATTTTAACAAAAAGTTGTTTTTAAAATTATTTCTGATAATATCTTACTGTCATCAGAACATATTGCAGAAGGGAAAGTTTAAATTTTCAATAAAAATAATCTAAATGCAATTTATGTGATAATTGCATTATGAGTTATTATGTGATTACTAAAATAAATGACAGACTCATATTTTTCGTGTATATTTATTATACACCAACAATATAAAAAAATACGTTATAAAACGTAAATACAAACACACACATATTTTTCTAAGATTTTTGGAATTATTTTAACAATTTTTTTTTCATTTATAATTATAAGTTTTTAAATTTTTTTCGACATTTGAATTTTTATTTTAAGCATTTTTTTATTTTTAAATTTTGTATTTTGTAAATTTTATCAATAAATTTAAGTAACTTTTATGTACATTTTTTAAAATTTTATAATTTTTTCAATTTTAATTTTTTAAAATTATTTTTTGCGCATTTTTTTAATTTTTTTCTTCGTAAAATATTAAATAAATTAAAAAAAACAAAAATATTTACATATATACAAAACATGAAATCGTATTTACAATATTTACATACAGAAAACACTGAAACATATTTACAATATTTACATATTTACAATATTTACATATATACAAAACATAAATACATATATACAATATTTACATATATACAAAACATAAAAACATTTACAATATTTACAATATACGAGGGACAAAAATTTTCAATATAAATATAAAATACACATAAAACAAGTAAGACAAATATTTACAATAAGTACATTATTTACAAAAAATCTTTCTAAGCATAACGTAGCTGCTATTTTTTTTTCCTTTTTTTTTTTTTTTTTTTTTTTTTGCTGCTTATATGGATCTGGTAGACGCTGCTGAATTTTCTGATGGCATTTTTGCAGTTTTAAATTTTGAATGAATCAATTTTTTAGTTTTGAAGTTTCTGTAAAAAAGAAGTTCTGTTTCATTCTGTTTTTTTTTTTGGTTCTTTTTTCTGAATGGATGATATCTGTCTTATAATTTTTTCAATGTTGATGTCCGAAATCTTTGCAGCTCTCTGTTCATAAAATAATCTATTGAATCTGATCTATAATCTATTAAATTTGAGTCTTCTTCTTTTTCTTGACTTTTTTCGGATGTTGATGAATTTTCTTTAATCTGCTGGTCAATTTCAGTTTCTATCTGTTCTCTTCTATTGCTTGTCTTGAATTGTCTGTCTATAGCTATTAAAATAATCAAAAAATATACTGTATCAGAATAAGTGAAGAAAAAAAATCTGATGGCGAACCAGAGCCACATAAGCAGCACAACCTTTTCCAGCGTTTTTTCTTGCATTTTTGACAGATTTTTTTTTAAAGTATAACAGATCACAGAAATTTAAAATTAGAGAGAGAAAAACTACGTTACAATCACGTCAATGTATATTTACATTCTGAATTTTTTTCATTTTTGCAAAACCAACAATAACCAAAATTCAACAGTGCCATTAATTTAAATAATTGAAACAATTCGGAACAATATTTTGCCATTATCAGGTCAGTCTCTTTTAAATATTTTATTTGTTTTCAATTATTGTTCTGTTCTGTGTTATACAGAAGTAATATTCATAAGTTAAAGAATGCCTATATTGATAACAGACACATATATGGTATACGAAATTCGAATAGTAATAAAAATATTTTTTTAGTAATAAAACATATACCACTAGTTTCTTCTAAAAAATAAAGCCCAGTGACATTTTTCTGAAGTTTTTGATGGACTCAACAGTCCTGTTTCTACTCTAATGTATTTAATAGCTTGCATATAAGCTTGCTTTTACATATTTTTCGGTTTATATATTATATATTTGATATAAATTGGAAAAGAATCATCAGACGAATGTATCAATTAAATTTTTTATCATTTATGCTACCAGAAAGCTTGAGTTAGTAAATTTAAATTTGAGTTATCCTATACTTTACTTTGAAATGCAATCCATAATTAAAGAAGGCTATATACAATATACAAAGATATATTTAAAAATATTTCCAGAAAAGAAATACGAAAGAAACAAAAATTAGTTTTTTTCAAGAAATACAATTTATTTTTTTACTTTCTCCCATACGAAACATACAAAAAGAAATTATGTTGATATTCCAAAAATTCGATCATGAATATTTGATAATCTTCGATCTGTCAACCTATAAAAACTCAAAAATGCTTTAGGATGAAAGTTAAAAATTTCGTTTGTACTCTTTTAATCAATTTTGAATTTTTTAAATCAAATTTTGAAAATAATTCGTATAAAATTCTCCATTCATAGTTTATCTATCTGTATGTATGTCAGTAAGTAAACACAAACATTATAAAACAAATAGCGCTGAATGGATGAAAATTAGTGACAGTTTTATCATCAGATTTTTATATGCGTATCAAATGTGACATCAAAATGTGACCTTAGTTATTAGAGAGTTTGCGAGAAAGTTTCGGGGAGACCTCTCTTGGTATCTCTCTCTGTACTTTTTGTTATCTTGCTTAGTCAACTTTACAAGTACCTTTTAAAAAAATCCATAATATTTAGTACTGCTTGCAAAAAAATTTGTTGCAGCAAAATTCTTTTGTGATTCTGTTACTTCATAAGCTATTGCTGAAAAATTTTACGTTATCAGATTAAACATGCCATATATAAGTATGAAAGAATTTTGCATATGCGTATGCGTTGCCATATGCCAATTGGAATGCCAATACCAATTTGTAACTGATTTCAGTAAATATTGATTCGCGAAATTTTCTTCCATTGTTAAAAGCTAAGACAATAAATATGCCGATAATTTTAGGCACAGATTTTATCAGAAATGAGAATGTGAAGTTAAAATGCCAAAAAACATGATACGAAATTTGAAATGAATTACAAAATCGTTAGGTTTTTAACATCATGTAATATTATAGATTCGTGTTTATTCGGAAAGTGCAGGCACAATAAAGGTAAAGTTGTAAAGTTATAAAACATTACAAGACCTTAACGTCACTTACCAATTTCAGACTCAGAATACTTTGTTCAAGAAATTATCAATATCTAATTATTTATAAAAGATGTAATTGAAATTAAGCCAACCAATATTCTTTGAAAAACAACTGGTCACAAAAAACGAGTAGTTATTAAATAAAATTAAAAGAACTAATCATAAAGTGTATTTTTCAAAAAGAGTTTTTAAAAGGAAAGCAAAAATAATTGTTATCACTTTTTGGCAGCTGGCTTTAACTAAAACAATTCATGTCCATAAAAAAATATCAAAATTGCAGACTATTTATTTAGTCAAATATTTATCAGGAAAATATTATATCCATAGAAGACAAAAACGAAATTAGAAACTAAAAAATCAAGAAAGCATATACTATAACAAATAAAATCAAAATTTAAAAAATTATCTTTATATATATAAAAAAAATTTTAAAAATCATCACATTTTGAAAGCATGAAAAATCACCATCATTATAAATGGTATTAAAATTTTAGTAATTAATAAAATTATCCCCATGATCTGGGCATGATCAGGTTCGGCATGGTTGTTTTCTTCCCTGCTTTCTATCTGTGAGGTGTGTCAAAGAGCCCCACCCCCCTGTAAAAAGAGGTTGTGCAAGCGAATGTGGATGTCATCTTCATAGGAGCTGGAAGTTCGACTTCTGCCCTAGGGTACTCAGGGATCTTTGCCCTCAAAAGCTACTGCACACTCGAATTAAATCGCTGACAGTTCGTCAGCGGGTTTGTAAAGCGAAACAATAACAATAACAATGAAATTATGAAAATGTATTCACATTTGGTAATTGATAAACTCATGTAACTGATTTCGGATAAAGTATTTATTATCTTAACGAAAACCACACTGCTAATCGAAGATTAAATTACTTAAACTTCATTACAATGAAAAAAAAAATAATTCTATTATACAAAAGTATAAAATATGAATTGGTAGGTTGGATATTATCATATCCTCAAATATAAAATTTATTAGTCTTAGCTTTAATCTAAATCAGTAAATCTATCATCTTACTAATACAAAGACGAATTTCAAAATATTTTTATCATTGAACTAATCAAATATAAAATTTTTAATCTCATTATCATATAAGTTATAACAAAAAAAATTCTGAAACGATTTCTTTCCCATTATCTTTCATATGGTTTCTTTCTTTTTCTTTATAGTTCTTTTTCTTATCTTGATAAAATCATATTACCTAATTAGCAACAGTTTCCAAAGTTTCTGATTTCAAACACATTAAGAATGTGTCACTCTAAGCTAATGAGCACAGAATAACCTTCTTTATTTGAGGAAATAGAAAAGTTTAAAAAAAAAAGACCTGTAGGGGGAGATTGATGTATAAAAAATGCAGCCATTCATTTATAGGATGAGTTTTTTTTTCCATTCGGAATTTTTTCTTATTTTTTTTTATCTTAAATCCATTTTTATTTAATTCTTTAATGATCTTTTAGGACAGGGATGTTTTTTCATGTATCTACGAAATTATGAAATGAATATGATCCAGGTGGTTGAAAACAAAATGTTAAAAAAAACTTTTTCTTTGGGAAAATATCTGACTTTTGAAAAAAATGAGTTTTTGCAGAAATTATCTGCACTTTTAAAGTCAATGTTCCTTCAATTTATAGTATATTTTCCAACTTTAAAAAAAAATAGAGTTGCTTTAATGAAAGAGTGTTTTCCTTTTTTACAGAGGTTTAAATGCATAAGGTTAGTATTAGTATTTACATTCTTTGTCTTTGTTGTGATTTATCTTATGGTTTTAGAGCAAGAATTATTTTGTAATAAGAATGGCTGTATATAAACAAAAGTCTCGCAATAATTTTAGTTTTACAATAAAAAGTATTTTATAAACTAATTTTAAAATTACTCTATGTTAAAAAATCAATATAAAAGCTTTAAAAAGGATTTTCAAAAGAATTACTTTTAGTGAAGATATTGTGTAAAATCTCCAAGCATAAGCTTAAATGCATGTAATTATGTTAACTATTGTTTTTATTACTTTTATTGCAATTTTTTTTATATTTAACAACATTTAATAATCACAAATTAAACTGAACAAATTAAAATAAATAAAAAAAGCTACCCTTTTCATTTCGAAATACAGAAATGTCAATTAAAGAAGCAAGTTTATAAGGATTCAGCATTTCAACATTATATTGAATTTTAGTTGATTTTTATGTTAGTGACTTTATAACTATTATTATTATTACAAACGAATACCTCAGTTTTTAAGTCTAAATTCTTTAAATATAATCATCGTTAATATATTCTCGTTCATGAATTTCTTAAGTAATGCATTTAAAAATGGAAAATCATTACAGTCAGTAAAGTAATAATTAAATATCAATGAAATATCAAGAAAAGAATATTAAAAATCCGCCCAGTAGATGATATAGTACTGCATTTAAAAATCATTTTAAAACTGTTATCTTCAGTTTTAACTGAAATATCTTAGAATTTTGTATTTATTTTAGAATTGTTAAAACCACCTATCATTTTCTCTCTCTGTTAAACAACCCGATCCCTTTTTATCTATGCTAGATCAACTCCAGTTGAACGTTGATTTTTCCAAGAAACTCCTTAAACACCGGCAAAAGCTTAAATTAAGAGGGCATACACTGATTATGAAAAACTTCAAAAATCAATGCATCATCAAAACAAGAAGAATCAAGAAGATCAAATCAATAAATTTTCAGTAAATGACGTTTTCATTTTTATAGTTACAACACGCCTTACACATATCTTGTCTCAATATTTTAATTCAATTTTATCACATCAGTAGCTTTTCCCTACAGTCTTCAATTTTCTGGATTGGTTACTCACTGTCCCTAGCTCATGTCCCGAGAGCCATTCAATTCATTTCATTCACCTTATCCCCCCCCCCTCCAATTCTTTCTGAAATATCTGCTCCGTATCCTATAATTTTTTTTCATTCCACCATGTATCTTGATTCTATTAAGGTTCTCTAGTATCTTCGAACATTTTTCCCTCTCTTAAAACTATTTTTCGCTTTTCTTGTAAGAAATCCTCAATGGGATTTCGATCCTTTATTTTATGTTACCGTCTCTTCACCAAAAGGTAGAGAAAACCCCATTTCAAAGTATTCACACACTTACAGCGTGAAATGCTAAGAGATTTGGAGAAGGGGCTGTTAGAGTTAATCCATGCTGAAGCTAATAACGAGTTCAAACATCTGTTTGATATTCTAATTTAATATTATTAAATAAAAATCTGATTTCAAAGTCATGAATATTAATTCACAACGTTTTCGTTCAGATGGTGACTAAAATACAATTTTCTTCAATAAGAATATCATCTATAATAAGACAGCATGCATATATATATTTGAAAAGACAACAAATCATGTAATCTGACACTTTAAAAATCGTTGAAAATATATTTTATTTAAAGTAGTAATATATTTAATACGTTAGAAGTGGTACTTTTAATAAACAGGTGTCCAAAATATATTACTATAATTGTATTTTTATAATTGCCATTTTTTTTCAATTAATAATCCGATGTTATAGAAGATAACATTAAAATGCCCAATACATCTATAAAATGGAAATTTGAACATTTCTATTGCTGCTAGACATTAAAATCTGCCAAGTAGTACAAATTAGCAACAGTTTCCTAAGTTTCGGGATTCTGAGACATTACGAACATGTCACTCTAAGCTAATGAGCTCAAAGCACTAAATTTTTTTTCATTCTTAATTCGAAAGAAAAGTTGAAAATGAAACAAAAAATGTAGGTGAAATTCAAGGTGAAAAAAAAATTTTTTTTTCATCTGCTTGAGATTTTTTTTTATCATCCAATTTTTTAATGAGCGTTTTAGACCGGCATATCGTTTCTCATATATGTATGGAGCGAAAGTAGTCAAGATGACTGAGGAGTAATGAAAAAAATGCAGGCTTATGTCAGGCGTATAATACACGGTAAAAAAAAGAATGTATTGATTGATGCATTAATAATATATTCATTTCAGTTCACATTGATATCTAAAGTATAGTGGTTCTTTAATTACTTTCAAGTATGCTTTTTACAATATCTATTTTCCTATGCATGATGTTCAAATATAAAATTGAATTGTATTTTAGTTAGGATTAAACAATAATTTATGTATTTACAAATAACAATTGTGGTGAATACTCTTACAGTAAGTAATGAATCAATAGGAATTTGGAACGAATATTTGTATTTATAGAACTATTTTTTTTATGATAAGAAAACAAAAGAAAATTAAATGATTATGAGAGGATCTGGAAAAGTATTTAAAAGGATTTTTTTCTTATTTCAGATAATTTAAGGGAATACTTTGATATCATAAGCAGATAGAAAAAAAAATATTTTTCCAAAATGATGAAAAGTCCTTTTTATTGATTCTCTTTTAACATAAATAAAATAGAAGCTTGAAATATACGAGAAAGATCGAGTGCTTAAAGTTGAACTGCTCGAAACTTCATACTTCGAATGTTTTGTACTAAAACACTTGAAAAGTTATCCAACTCAGAAGAAAAAAAAAGAAGAATCAGGAAGAGGGTTTTATTCTCAACATTTTCTGTTATGTTTCGTCATGTAAATATAAAAATAGATTTTAAATTAAAACTTGAGATTCCCCTAGAAGAATAAATTTATTCATTATGTGTTCTTGACAAAAATAGTCTCTATAATCCTTGTCTATATAGCCTGAAGAAAAAATCATGCTTCATGATGTGTTAATTAGTTTTCTTTATCACAAGATCAATAATTTAATCTTTGATGTTGTCTAAATTCCATCTCTTCAGGTTGGATAACATTGATCTTTTTTATGAACGAATAAAAGTTTACACAATTTATATGAATATAAATAACATTAGATGAAATATCCAAATCAAAAATTTAAAGGAATTAATTGAATTTAAAGATTTAAGAAAAATAGTCTCATTTTATTTTGTTTAAATTATATTGTTTTTCGGTGAAACAAATGACACACTATTTCTCTATATGACCATTCAAACCATTTCTTCATATCTATATAAAAGATAAAAGGAAATTTTGTATTGGAAACTATTGTATGACTCACAGTATTTAACTGATCCTGCAATGAAATAAAACTATTTACATATTCTTTTCATTCTTATATTTGTGGATCACTTTAAATAATCTCACATTTGTCACACACGTATTACAAATTAATGAAGTCATTAATCTTCCGTATATGAAAATTAAGGAAAAAATATAATTAAAGTGGCTAAGATAGAAATCTATTACTATAAATAATCAGTTGTTTATATTTGAATTCTAAGAAGAAGCCAAATCAAAATTATATTTTAAGACAAAATTTGCTACTGTTTTCTTTTTTTAATCGATATATTAAACGAATGAAGAACGTTTGTTATACATTAGTACTTAGTTAGCATTAGCTATTAATAATATAAGGATTATTATAAAAGACTTAATTTAGTTATTTTATATTTGAATTAAAATAGTATTTTCTATAATATTTTTATTATCTTTAAAATTCAAGACACTGATTTTGTAAAAATTATGCGGAATTTTTTATCCCTTCCAATTAAAATATATATATATATATTGTTTCTAAGTACATTTTTAATGAAAGAAATTTCTTATCAAACTTTAAAGTATTATAATCAAACTATCCCATTATCATTTTGTAATTTATTAAAACGTTTTAATTTATTTTTAAGATTTTAAAAAATGAAGTGAGTGAGATGTATTTTTCAGATTTGCGTTTCTGTCGTCATGTTCTATTGCTCATATTTTACCATGTGTGTCAGAATACATCGTTTGTTATATAATTGATGCGAAAGCAACAGAAATCCTGGAATGATGTTTGGTAATGCCATCATAAAACTGTATATGATTAATGATGACAATCAAAATGTGTTTGCATATTACTGCATAAAGTTCGAGTTTGTGATTCTTTTTCAATTATTATCGAAATGTCTGGTGTTTTTATTTAAAACCACTTATTGATCATTATCCATTATTGACAGCTCTATGCACAATATTAAAGAATGTCAAAAAATAAATCATATTTGCCTTGCTTGATTTTTATTTGCTATTTTTATTTGAGAGACATGATTTTGAACAGTTATTGATAAATTAAGATTTAATACTTAATTTAATATTTTAAAGTGCCGCCGTCCTGGCATAGGAGTAGAGCAGCTTCCCCGTGTTCTGGGCGTCCTGGTTCGGGCATGGTTGCTCTTCATCTGTTCTATCTGTGAGATGTGTGAATGCCCCACCCCCTGTAAAAAGGGGTTGTGCAAGCAAATGTGATGCGTTAGTAGCTAAGACGTACTCCTGACCCTGGTTGGCGCTACTAAAACAAGAGACGCTCCCTTGGCTTAAAATCTCTGACCTCTTCAGCGAGTTTCTCCATGGCAAATGCCATTATAAACAACAACAACTATTTTAAAGTATTTATAAGATATAAAGCAGTTTGACGTAGAAATTGAATGTCATTTCAAAGATTTTTTATTTTTATTTTTCGAACAGCTTTAAATGAAACGAAAATTAAAAGAGTTCCATAAAATTAGATAATATTTCCCGCTGAGTTAAACACCTTGCCTCCTTTTTCTCTCATCCCAAACAACTCGAAAGTTGCTTACCACAAGAAACTCCTCACAAAATTGCAAATGCTTAAATTAAGAGGGCATTTATTAACGGTGAACGGCTCTTCGCAAAATAATTCATCATGAAAAAATAAAAATTCATGAAATGACGTTAACCACATTTCTCCCAACTTAACATTTCAACATCAACAGAAAGTCTAACAAATACACCACTTCACTATTTTATCGAAATTTTAGCGCATCAGCAGCTTGTGCCATCGCTTTCTTCATCTACTTAAATTGGATCCTCTTTCCTTTTACTCAGATACCCGAGGGACACTCATTTTATTCTATCTCTTCTCCCTCCCTAATATCCTTTAATTTTCTTCTTGCACCATGTATCCTGATTCTATTAAGGATCATATGCTTCAAGCATGTTCTCTCTGTTAAAACCGTTACCCTCTCCTCGCATAAGAGGTGCTCCATGGGATTTCAGGCCCTCCATCCTTCGGAGTCAATGTCCCTTGAACTTTCAGCGGAAAGAACCTCATCGATAATGGGCTTGCTTTTCAGTAACGAAGTAGTAAGGGCTGGCACACCTGCGGCGTGGTAAGAGGTTTGGAGAATGGTGTGTAGATCGGATGTATCATGTTGTACCCTGATAACGAGATCAAACATCTGCTTGGATTTTCACTTTTAACGACATTACGTCGAGATCCAATTCTGAAATAACGGGGCTTCAGTCAGAGCCTTTTTCGCTCAGGTAGTTGCCAATGCACCTGCGTGTATGAAAAGGAATGTCAGCTTTAACGAGGTAATAAGTAGTTTCAAAAAGTGATTCAGGAATGCGAGATGAATCATTTGCAGTGTCATCTTGAAGTTTTGTAGATGAGTCGAAGAAATGCAAACGTCAGTTTGAATGAAAATTAATAATTCACTTAATTATCACTTATATGAATATTTTTTAATCTAACTGTATTTACATTTTTATAAAAATGAATAGACAAGGTTGTTCAAAGGTAATAACCTTGATAATAAATAATGATAATGATAATATATTCTTTTTTATACTTGACCGTTATCCTTTTGTCAGCAACCTTAGTTATTTATTTATATTGTCACGTAGATAGGTACTTTAGTGTGGAACTCCATGATACACACAAGAAGTAGAGCTAAACCAATTTATTAATTCAACTCTGAACTGAGAATAGAGTGATTGACAGATTTTCTGATTTTATACTCACAGGGAAAGTTCCAGAATACTTTTCTGGAGACAGTAAGAAAAGTAAAGAACACTTATTTGATAAACTAAAGAAAGTTCCAGAATCTGCTGGAACATGAAATAAAGGAAAACATGAAAACAAGGAAGTAAATATTTACACAAACTGTGAATCGCAATGTCTCTAGCTTGATTCGAACTTACGAACTCTTGAGCATAAGATCAGTGTCATGACCATTCGGCCATGGAGAGTCGACTGCCCCCTTTTAATACGGCAATATTCTTTGAGGATGATAATCCTTTTTTTAAATACAATATAAAGAAATAGACAGAGTTTTCCCAAAATAATAAAAGATAAAATATTTTTTGTACACTTGATTGTTATATTTCTCTTAGCAACCTTTTTATTTATATTTGTTGATGCTAATAATCATTGGTTTAATACAGTATAAAGAGACAGACAAGGTTATTCTAATATATTAAATAATTATAACATTCGTGTACACTTGATTGTTCTGTCAGCAACCACAATTATTTATTTATATTCCTTGATGATAATAATCTTTTTCAAATACAATATAAATAAACAGACAAAATTATTAGAAGGTAATAAATAATAATAATATATTTTGTACACTTCATTGTTATACATCTGTCACGAATCTCAATGATTTATTTATATTCATAGATGATGATAATCATTTTTTGAAAATTTAATTTAATGAGATGTACAAGAATATTCCAGGATAATAAATGATGATAATATATTTTTGTACACTTGATTGTCATTCTTCTGTCAGGAACCTTAATTATTAATTTATATTCGTTAATGACGATAATCATTTTTTAAATACACTATAAATAAATAGACAAGGGTATTCTAAGATAATAAATAATGATTATATTTATTATATTAGTACATTCCATTGTCATGCTTTTGTCAGCAACATCAAATATTAATTTATATTAGCTGATAATGATTTTCCAATTTGTTTTGGAAAATACAATGTTAAGAAATGTCCTTTCATGACAAATCCTATGATTTCTTCTTTTAGGTAAATTTGAGGGTTGTGATCTAAGCTAAAACCATAGGGGTTTTACAAGATATGATCGCTAATAGTAAAAAAAAATGTGGATTTGTATGAGAAAAAAAATCCTTAATAAAATTCTTTCAATTTCACCAAGCCAGTCTTATTATTATGGAACATCTTAAACCAAATGGTTTTTGCATGCATCTATAAATCTATTAAGATAAAATTATTTGCTATAAATGCAATTAAAAGTGAAGTAATCTACATCAGCTTGTTTAACTGAGTGTAGAACTTCGTGTACTGGTAGATATATTCTGAGCCCAAATATATATGAAACAAAATGACAAATTGTCCGCGCTTGTTAAGAATTATATAACGTATTTCTTTGTCTGTTAGAGTTTTCCAGATTTTGTCACCTATAATACCTTTTTCCCAAAAATTATGTATTTGCAAATCATATTAATAGATGAAGAAGTACTTTAAGAAATTGGTTATGCAAATATTTTTAAGTTGAGTAATGATCGAATATTATGAATAAAAAAAATTCTTTCAAATTCTGAAGAAAATCCATAATAAAGGCTTTATAGATATACTAATTCAGCTTCTTTAATTAATAAATGTCGAAAGATAGTATCAAAGATATTGAATCTCTTTGAATTGGTATCTGGATTAAAAAAAATGTCCAGTACTATTCTTTTATCATTGTCTAGAATATTATAATCCTTTTTTATTACTATCTCTCTTACCTAGATCAAATCACATAGTTAACAACACTTTTCAAAGTCTATGGTTTCAGAAAAATTAAGAGTGTCACTCTAAGCTAATAAGCTCAGATTGTCTCTCCTTTTTTTTTTTTTTTTAATCAAAAGGGGAAAAAAGGATAAAGTCAGGGAGTATCTATCATTAATTTTGATGGTTAAGATATTTTTCTTTACACATTTCTTTTTCGCCTTTTCGATCTTTTAGCATTTTTTTTAGCTCTTTAAAGGATTTTTTTGGGCTAGAATACATTTTTTATGTGTATGTGCGATAAAAGCGGCTCAGATATTTGAATATTGTTGTCAGAAAGCAACCATATAGAAAACTTGTGCAGTTCTGGAAAATAATTAGTGAGTGTAGATTTATATATCACCATTACAAGTGCGTGAGTTTTTCTAATGATTTTGAAAAAATATATATAAAAACACAGCTATAGACTGGTTCTGAAATGATTTCAATTCTTTATGAAGTATGCTCTCTACAATAATGTCCAATCATGATAAGGACTTTTATGTGGATTTCTTATCAATAAATATTTTTAAGACAGTATAAGTAATATCACTGACTCTCCGACCCGCCCGAAGGCACACGGAGAAGAAAACTGATTGAGCGGACCGCTGCAACAGCAACATTGGAAGAACTGTGGTTGAGTCCAAAGGGTCATCATCGGCCATGGTACAACCCTTCCCGAAGGAAGTTACATTCCGTCATCGATGGAAGGAGCAAGATACCCCATCTATCTATGTACAAAACAGGGTGGCGAGATCCAACCACCATACAGGAAACATCTCGTCCTCTTTTTGAGATGCCCCCGGAGGGGCGGGGTTTATGACAGTATAAAAAAAATACGAAGAATAATAACTAAAATTAAGCTAAAATGAAATTTTTGCTTTTCTGAAAATGACTTTGAGATGATGATGAATTGAACAAGAGATTGGTTTTGATAAGTTTTCATTTTTTGTGAAGTAAGAATTCATTGAAAATTGGAATAAGGCAGTGACTCCAAATGAATTTTCTGTGAATTTCTATATTCACAATGATATAACAGTTATGAAATCACTTGGAAAAGGCTAAAATCAAATTAAAGTAAGCAAATTTCTTTTCTGATAAATATTTTAGAAAAATTGAGGAGGAGTTGTGATATAGGTAGCTTGTAATATGCTATTATGTCTTTATGAAATAATTTTCCAAAGAAAATTTAAATTTTAATTATGACTTCACATAAGTTTTTTATTTCTTTACAACAGAATATTTTTCAAACGACATAAAAATTATAAAATGAAGTAAAAAAAGTAATAAAGATAGTAAAGTAAAGATAAATAAATAATAAGTAAAAGATAATAAAGTAAAAGATAAATAAAAAAAAGTATTTTGTAACTTTTATTGACTTGTTTCGAATTAATTTAAATTATAATTTTATCATCGATTTTCCATTATTTTCTTATAGGTTAGGAGGTTAAAATCATGTAATCTTATATTTTCTCAATGCCAGTAGGCTATTTTAATATTATCTTTACCTTATTATCAGTTAATCGTTAATTAAATTATCTTTTGATTCCGCACGAGAGTGTAAAATAAATAATAGTGATAATAACTATGAAAGTAAAAAATATTAAAATATAAAATACTTAAGTATAATTAGCAATAAAAAATATCTTTTTTCAAAAAAAAATAATAAAATTTATTCAAATTTCATAGCACTTAAAGAATATTCGTTACGTGTTAAATAGAAAGAAAACTAACGGGCGTATGCTCAAACAGTGAATATTTTGTTTTCTCATGATCTTTAAACAATAATTTAACTATTAAAAACGAATTTTAAATCATTGGATTCTAAGGGAAAAATTGTCATAAATGTAACTGATTAATTATTTACTAGCATTTATGCAAATATTATTATAATAAATTTAAATTCATATTCTGAAAAGACTGTTGAAAAAATTTTAATCTATTCAAGAAATTTTAATTTATTTTCAGGTTTTCACTCAAGGTTCAAAAGATCAAAAGATGAAGGCTCAAAAATATTTAAATGAAAATTTTAGCGAACATTGTTCCTGGCGAACCAGCTGATCGCCAAAGACGATTAGTATTTAAATGGATGTGAATGAAAAATAATTTATTATAGATAAACATAATGTATTTATGTCTGGATATGTTTAAATACATTTGAAGCAGCTGACGATTGCTATTGCCATTTTGAAAATTTCTTTTAGATTTTACTTATAAATGCTTTTAAAAATTGAAAATACAACATATAATATCTCATCGTTTCAGATTTAGATTTATTTTACTCATTTAAATGATTTTTTTAATGATTAGATTTATATTGTCCTAAATTATTAATTTTCATGAAATAGAATTAAAATTTTGCAGCAAATATCTCATTTTGGTTAAGTGTAAAACGTCCAGAAAGCATTTTATTCACCTGCATTACCTTCATGGTGAATTTTACTGTGACAGAAACTATTTAACATTAATAAGAAATAGCAAATATTTTTTTTCAGCCCATCAACTTATAAATATAAAAAAATATTGTTTTGGCCTATGGAAATATCTAAGATTTTCTCTTTGTCTACTTTTCAAATATAATTAACTGCTAATTAATTGGCTGGAAATAGAATGTTTAATAAGATAAATACTTAAGCATTCTACTATTTTTCATTAGCAAGTAATATTATGCTTATCTGATACAGAGTATGGAAATATTTTATTTAATTGAAATGTTTACTATTGTTGTTTCTAATGGACAAGACCACTGACTTTAGAAGTCAGTGATTTTAAGCCTAGGACGAGTCTCTTTTTTTTTTTTCAATAGCGCCATCTCGGGCCAAGACTACGACTTAGCTACTCACACGTCACAACCCTTTTTACGGGACGGACTTCATTCAAACAATTTCATTCACAGATCATAATTTAGACCGGAATAAAATAACTATCGAATAAAATAACTATCACACCTGATCTAGTACCCCCAGTGGTATTACTCTCGACATTGAGGACTTTGTGATAAATCCATATTTATACTTGTGACAGCCACCATACACACACACGGAAAGTCTTCGGCCAGCTGGGTTCGAACTGGCAACCCAAGGGACACAAACCCAACGCTCTACCAACCAGGCTATGCCGGCCCTGAACAGTTAACTAGCCGACTTTAGTGATCACTTTGTTTTCCAGAAACATTTTTTTTTCTTTATTTCTATAAAATCTTTTATGCGTGATTTGGATGTTGAAGACTTCATCAAAATTATGCTTACAATTTTCAAGTTTTCACAGTACTGTGGTATTTAATAGCCATAAAGTTACTTTATTTATTGTATAAATCTCCTACAATAAGAATTAAAGAGAGGATTTATATTGCCATGCCTTTGTTTGTATTACCATAAATGAATATACTTCACCGATAATAGAATTTCATTTTCGGCGCAGTTAATCTGACAAAAATATAAAAAAATTTATATTAATAAACTAATTCCTTTTTGACTCTGTTCAATAGTTTTGATAATTTCGGATATTTTCTAATAGCAAGTACGTGAAAGAATGGAATTGAAATTATACCAATTAAGTAACATCCTGGTCATTTGATCAAGATTTAAAATTACAAGGCTCGGATATATATAATTTTGAAATTTTCAAAACGAAAATCTTACCTCACTGTTATAAACATACACCATACCATCTGCTTTTAAAATTCACTCTAAAATTGAACTAAGAAAAGCCCCACTTCGGTATGTGCATATATTTCCTTAAGGTATAACTAAAGAATCTTCCTTTCATATAATAAGAATCTGAATAAAATGCCTTGAAATTCCTGTGTGATAGTTATATCTTCGAACACATCGAGAAACTATTGTTTATTCTTTAAACGAGACTATTTTGAGCATACCAGTGATTAATCACCAAAAAAATAGTTAGTCATGTTGTTTATGAAATGTATTCACCAATGGCATGCAATGAATCTTAAAATTCACTAATGTCATGCGTTTAAGAAAGAAATACTGCTAATAGCCAAGTAGTGTTTAAATTAAATGATAGCTATAATTTTTTTATTTTAACAAAAATTTGTTTTTAAAATTATTTCTGATAATATCTTACTGTCATCAGAACATATTGCAGAAGGGACAGTTTAAATTTTCAATAAAAAAAAATCTAAATGCTATTTATGTGATGATTGCATTATGAGTTATTTTGTGATTACTAAAATAAATGACAGACTCATATTTTTTCGTGTATATTTATTATACACCAACATTATATAAATATACGTTATAAAACGTAAATACACACACACACATATATTTATAAGATTTTTGGAATTATTTTAACAATTTTTTCATTATAATTTTAAGTTTTTAAATTTATTTTCGACACTTGAATTTTTATTTTAAGCATTTTTTCATCTTTAAATTTTATATTTTGTAATTTTTATCAATAAATTTAAGTAACTTTTATGTACATTTTTTAAAATTTCATAACTTTTTCATTTTTAATTTTTTTAAATTATTTTTCTTGCATTTTTAAATTTTTTTTCTTCGTAAAATATTACATAAATTAAAAAACAAAAATATTTACATATATACAAAACATGAAATCGTATTTACAATATTTACATACACAAAACACTGAAACATTTTTACAATATTTACATATTTACATATTTACAATATTTACATATTTACATATTTACAATATTTACATATTTACAATATTTACAATATTTACATATATACAAAACATAAATACATATATACAAAACATAAAAACAGTTACAATATTTACAGTATACGAGGGACAAAAATTTGCAATATAAATATAAAATACACATAAGACAAGTAAGACAAATATTTACAATATGTACATTATTTACAAAAAATCTTTCTAAGCATAACGTAGCTGCTATTTTTTTTTTCCTTTTTTTTTTTTTTTTTTTTTTTTTTTTTTTTTTTGGCTGCTTATATGGATCTGGTAGCAGCTGCTGAATTTTCTGATGGCATTTTTGCAGTTTTAAATTTTGAAGGAATCATTTTTTTAGTTTTGAAGTTTCTGTAAAAAAAAAGTTCTGTTTCATGCTGGGTTTTTTTTTTTTTTTTTTTTTTTTTGTTCTTTTTTCTGAATGGATGATATGTCTTATAATTTTTTCAATGTTGATGTCCGAAATCTTTGCAGCTCTCTGTTCATAAAATAATCTATTGAATCTGATCTATAATCTATTAAATTTGAGTCTTCTTCCTTTTCTTGAATTTTTTCAGATGTTGATGAATTTTCTTTAATCTGCTGGTCAATTTCGGTTTCTATCTGTTCTCTTCTATTGCTTTTCTTGAATTCTCTGTCTATAGCTATTAAAATAATCAAAAAATATACTGTATCAAAATAAGTGAAGAAAAAAAATCTGATGGCGAACCAGAGCCACATAAGCAGCACAACCTTTTCCAGCGTTTTTTCTTGCATTTTTGAGAGATTTTTTTGAAAGTATAACAGATTACAGAAATTTAAAATTAGAGAGAGGAAAACTACGTTACAATCACGTCAATGTACACTTACATTCTGAATTTTTTTCATTTTTGCAAAACCAACAATAACCAAAATTCAACAATGCATTTAAATTAAATAATTGAAACAATTTGGAATAATATTTTGCCATTATCAGGTCAGTCTCTTTTAAAGAATTTTAATTGTTATCAATGGTTGTTCCCTTCTCTGTTATACTGGAGTTGTTGTTGTTTCTTATGGCACTTGCCATAGGCAAGCCCGCTGTTCGAAGACAGAAGATTTAGGCCTGGGGGGAGGAGCGCCTCTTGTTTCTATAGTAGCGCCATCTAGGGCCAAGAGAACGACTTAGCTACACACACGTCACAACCCTTTTTACGGGGTGGACTTCATTCATGCATTTCATTCACTCAAACACAGATCGTAATTTAGACCTAAATCAGAGAACGATCACCCCTGATCCAGTACCCCCAGTGGTATTACTCTCGACATGGAGGACTTTGTGACCACGACAGATTTAACGCGCGTCAGCCACCAAGCACGCGGGGAATCTTCGGCCGGGGGGGTTCGAACTTGCAACCTAAGGGACGCGAATCCGACGCTCTACCAACCAGGCTATCCCGGCCTTACAGGAGTATTATTTCTAAGTTAAAGAATGCCTATAATGATAACAGACACATATATGGCATACGAAATTCGAATAATAATAAAAATATTTTCTTAGTAATAAAACATATATCACTAGTTTCTACTAAAAATAAGGCCAGTGACATTTTTCTGAAGTTTTTGATAAACTCAACAGTCCTGTTTCTACTCTAATGTATTTAATATCTTGCATATAAGCTTGCTTTTACATATTTTTCGGTTTATATATTTTATATAAATTGGAAAAAAAATCATCAGACAAATGTATCAATTAAATTTTTTATGATTGATGCTACCAGAGAGCTTGAGTTAGTAAATTTAAATTTGAGCAATCCTATACTTTACTTTGAAATGCAATCCATATTTAAAGACTGCTATATACAAGATACAAAGAATTATTTAAAAATATTTCCAGAAAAGAAATATAGAAGAAAGAAAAGTTAGTTTTTTTCAAGAAATACAATTTATTTTTTACTTTCTCCCATACGAAACATACAAAAAGAAATCATTTTGATATTCAAAAAATTTGATCACGAATATTTGACAATCTTTGATCTGCCAACCTATAAAAACTCAAAAATGCTTTAGGATGAATGGTAAAAATTTCGTGTGAACTCTTTTAATCAAATTTGAATTTTTTAAATCAAATTTTGAAAATAATTCGTATAGAGTTCTCCATTTATAGTTTATCTATCTGTATGTATGTCAGTAAGTAAACACAAACATTATAAAACAAACAGTGCTGGATGGATGAAATTTAGTGACAGTTTTATCATCAAATCTTTATATACGTATCAAATGTGACATTAAATCAATCAAATGTGACATCAAAATGTGACTCATTTATTAGAGATTTTGCGAGAAATTTTCTGGGAGATCTCTCTTGGTATCTCTCTTTTTACTTTTTGTTATCTTACTTAGTCAACTTTACAAGTACCTTTTAAAGATATTCGTAATATTTAGTACTGCTTGCAAATAAATTTGTTTCAGCAAAATTCTTTTGTGATTCTGTTACTTCATATGCTATTGCTGAAAAATTTTACATAATCAGTACCTTACCCCGTATCAGTGTGTTTTTCCGGGTACTGATTATTACCCATAATCAGAACCCGGCCTTAAATATACATTTAAGGCCGGTATAGCCTGGTTGGTAGAGCGTCGGATTCGCGTCACTTAGGTTACGAGTTCGAACTCCACAGGCTGAAGATTCCCCGCGTGCTAGGTGGCTGACGCGCGTTAAATCTGTCGTAGTAACAAAGTCCTCCATGTCAAGAGTAATACTACTAGGGGTACTGGATCAGTGGTGATCGTTCTCCGAATCAGGTCTAAATTACGATCTGTGGTTGAGTGAATGAAATGCGTGAATGAAGTCAGCAACGTAAAACGGGTTGTGACGTGTGTGTAGCTAAGTCGTTCTCTTGGCCCTAGATGGCGCTACTATAGAAACAAGAGGCGCTCCTCCCCCCCCCCCCCCCCCAGACTTAAATCGGCTGTCTTGGAACAGCGGGCTTGCCCATGGCAAGTGCCATAAGAAACAACAACACCAACATAATCAGTTTAAACGTGCCATGTATAAGTCTGAAATATTTTTGCATATGCGTATGCGTAGCCATATGCCAACACGAAATGCAAATGCCAACTTGTATCTTGTTTCAGTAAATATTGATTCGCGAGATTTTCTTCTATTGTTAAAAGCTAAGACAAGAAATATACCGATAATTTTCGGAGCAGATTTTATCAAAAATGAGAATGTGAAGTTACAGTGCCAAAAAACATGATACGAAATTTGAAATGAATTACAAAATCGTTAAGTTTTAACATCATATAATATCATAGATCCGTGTTTATTTGGAAAGTGCTGGCACAATAAAGATAAAGTTGTAAAGTTATAAAACATTACAAGGCATTTACGCCACTTACAATTTCAAACTCAGAATACTTTGTTCAAGAAATCATGAACATTTATTTATTTATAAAAGATGTAATTGAAATTAAGCCAACCATTATTCTTTGAAAAAAATGGTCACAAAAGACGAGTAGTCATTAAATAAAATTAAAAAAAATTAATCATAAAGTGTATTTTTCAAAAACTTTTTTTTAAAGGAAAGCGAAAATAATTGTTACCACTTTTTGTCAGCTGGCCTTTACTAAAACAATTCATGTCCATAAAAAAATTCAAAATTGCAGGCTATTTATTTAGTCAAATATTTATCAGAAAAATAATATATCTATGGAAGATAAAAACGAAATTAGAAGATAAAAAAAATAAAGAAAGCATATACTATAACAAATAAAATCAAAATTTAAAAAATATATCTTTATATTTATTAAAAAAATTTAAAACTCATCACATTTTGAAAGCATTAGAAATCACCATCATTATAAATGGTATTAAAATTTTAGTAATTAATAAAATTATCCCCATGATCTGGACATGCCGGGTTCTACTCCTGTTCGGGAAGGGTTGTTTTCTATCCTGTTTTCTGTCTGTGAGGTGTGTCAAAGATCTCCACCCCCCTGTAAAAAGGGGTTGTGCAAGCGAATGTGGGTGTCATCTTCATATGAGCTGGAAGTCCGACTTCTGCCCTCGGGTACTCAGGGATCTTTGCCCTCAAAAGCTACTGCACACTCGAATTAAATCGCTGACAGTTCGTCAGCGGGCGTGTAAAGCACCATAACTAACGACAATAACAATGAAATTTTGGTAATTAATAAACTCATGTAACTGATTTCAGATAAAGTATTTATTATCTTAACGAAAAACACACTGCTAATAGAAGATTAAATTACTTAAACTTCATTACAATGAATGAAAAAAAATTCTATTATACAAACGTATAAAATATTAATTGTCAGGATAGATATTATCATATCAAAATTTTAATAGTCTTAGCTTTAATTTAAATCAGTAAATCTATCATCTTAGTAATACAAAGGCGAATTGAAAAATATTTTTATCATTGAACTAATCAAATATAAAATTTTTAATCTCATTATCATATTAGTTATAACAGAAAAAAAATCTGAAACGATTTCTTTCCCATTATCTTTCATATGGTTTCTTTCTTTTTCTTTATAGTTCTTTTTCTTATCTTGATAAAATCATATTACCTAATTAGCAACAGTTTCCAAAGTTTCTGATTTCAAACACATTAAGAATGTGTCACTCTAAGCTAATGAGCACAGAATAACCTTCTTTATTTGAGGAAATAGAAAAGTTTTAAAAAAAAGACCTGGAGGGGGAGATTGATGTATAAAAAATGCAGCCATTAATTTATAGGATGATTTTTTTTTTTCCATTCGGAATTTTTTCTTATTTTTTTTTTATCTTAAATCCATTTTTATTTAATTCTTTAATGATCTTTTAGGACAGGGATGCTTTTTCATGTATCTACGAAATTATGAAATGAATATGGTCCAGATGGTTGAAAAAAAAAATGTTAAAAAAAAACTTTTTCTTTGGGAAAATATCTGACTTTTGAAAAAAATGAGTTATTGCAGAAATTATCTGCACTTTTAAAGTCATTGTTCCTTCAATTTATAGTATATTTTCCAACTTTTTTTTTAAAAAAATAGGGTGTCTTTAATGAAAGAGTGTTTTCCTTTTTTACAGAGGTTTAAATGCATAAGGTTAGTATTAGTAATTACATTCTTTGTCTTTGTTGTGACTTATCTTATGGTTTTAGAGCAAGAATTATTTTGTAATAAGAATGGCAGTATATAAACAAAAGTCTCGCAATAATTTTAGTTTTACAATAAAAAGTATTTTATAAACTAATTTTAAAATGACTCTATGTTAAAAAATCAATATAAAAGCTTTAAAAAGGATTTTCAAAAGAATTACTTTTAGTGAAAATATTGTGTAATATCTGCAAGGATAAGCTTAAATGCATGTAATTATGTTAACTGTTGTTTTTATTACTTTTATTGCAATTTTTTATATTTAACAACATTTAATAATCACAAATTAAACTGAACAAATTACAACAATTAAAAAAAAGCTACCCTTTTCATTTCGAAATACATAAATGTCAATTAAAGAAGCAAGTTTATAAGGATTCAGCATTTCAACATTATATTGAATTTTAGTTGATTTTTATGTTAGTGACTTTATAACTATTATTATTATTACAAACGAATACCTCAGTTTTTAAGTCTAAATTCTTTAAACATAATCATCGTTAATATATTCTCGTTCATGAATTTCTTAAGTAATGCATTTGAAAATGGAAAATCATTACAGTCAGTAAAGTAATAATTAAATATCAATGAAATATCAAGAAAAGAATATTAAAAATCCGCCCTGTAGATGATATAGTACTGCATTTAAAAATCATTTTAAAACTGTTATCTTCAGTTTTAACTGAAATATCTTAGAATTTTGTACTTATTTTAGAATTATTAAAACCACCTATCATTTTCTCTCGCTGTTAAACAACCCGATCCTTTTTTATCTATGCTAGATCAACTCCAGTTGAACGTTGATTTTTCCAAGAAACTCCTTACACACCGGCAAAAGCTTAAACTAAGAGGGCATACACTAATTATGAAAAACTTCAAAAATCAATGCATCATCAAAACAAGAAGAATCAAGAAGATTAAATCAATAAATTTTCAGTAAATGACGTTTTCATTTTTATAGTTACAACACGCCTTACACATATCTTGTCTCAATATTTTAATTCAATTTTATCACATCAGTAGCTTTTCCCTACAGTCTTCAATTTTCTGGATTGGTTACTCACTGTCCCTAGCTCATGTCCCGAGAGCCATTCAATTCATTTCATTCACCTTATCCCCCCCCCCTCCAATTCTTTCTGAAATATCTGCTCCGTATCCTATAATTTTTTTTCATTCCACCATGTATCTTGATTCTATTAAGGTTCTCTAGTATCTTCGAACATTTTTCCCTCTCTTAAAACTATTTTTCGCTTTTCTTGTAAGAAATCCTCAATGGGATTTCGATCCTTTATTTTATGTTACCGTCTCTTCACCAAAAGGTAGAGAAAACCCCATTTCAAAGTATTCACACACTTACAGCGTGAAATGCTAAGAGATTTGGAGAAGGGGCTGTTAGAGTTAATCCATGCTGAAGCTAATAACGAGTTCAAACATCTGTTTGATATTCTAATTTAATATTATTAAATAAAAATCTGATTTCAAAGTCATGAATATTAATTCACAACGTTTTCGTTCAGATGGTGACTAAAATACAATTTTTTTCAATAAGAATATAATCTATAATAAGATAGCATGCATTATATATATTTGAAAAGACAACAAATCATGTAATCTGACACTTTAAAAATCGTTGAAAATATATTTTATTTAAAGTAGTAATATATTTAATACGTTAGAAGTAGTAGTTTTAATAAACAGGTGTCCAAAATATATTACTATAATTGTATTTTTATAATTGTCATTTTTTTTCAATTAATAATCCGATGTTATAGAAGATAACATAAAAATGCCCAATACATATATAAAATGGAAATTTGAACATTTCTATTGCTGCTAGACATTAAAATCTGCCAAGTAGTACAAATTCGTATCTGCTGAATTTGATACCAATTCGTATCTACTCAATTGGTATACACTGAGATAAATATCAATTGAATTTGGAAAATGATGATGGAATTCTTTCCATTTTCTTGTATAAAAATATGGCCTTTGCTTAGTTATTTTCTTAAGTTATCATTATTCGTATCCAATCCCCTTCTTCTGGTTAACATTGAACACAAGAATGAAATGTAATTCAAATGATTATGCTGATTCTCGGTATATCTGGAAGTACAATAATGGTGGTGAGGTTACTTTAAATATGATATTTAATAGATTATGGTCTTTTTAATCTACTTTAAATATGGTCTTAAATAGATATAAAAATTTGGCCTTTGCTTAGTCATTTTTTTAAGTTACCATTATTCATATCATTCACCTGGGACGAACCTGGGACGCCCAGATCACGGGGAAGATGCGCTACCCCTATGCAAGGACTCAGGCTGTCTGTTTATTGTATTATGTTTTAACTACTGGCCCATGAGACAGTGAGGGTTAAGTCATGTGATCATCCGACATTTTGCTGCATACGTGCTGCATATATTTCGACTCTTTTCTTCAAAATGTCATCTTAATCTTATTTAGTTGGCTAGTAAAACAGATATTCATAAAATCAAATTTACGGTTTGCAGTAAAAATTTTCATTTTCTTCTGATTAGTGTATACAATATTCATTTATCCTGATTCATTTTTGGAAGCTTTTTCAAACAATGAACCATTTAGTGACGAATTATTTTTAACTTCTTGGAACATTCCAGTATAAAAAATACAATTTTTAAATTATAAGTTATTATCTATATGTCTGAAATTTAATTATTCAATTATAGAAAAATTTAAAAGCCTTGAATTAGAATCCCTTTTTATGAAGATGGCTTCTCATTATTAAAGATAATTTGTAATTATAAATAACTTCAAAATGGTGGAAAATTCGCATGCTTGTGTATGTTAGATTAAAAGACAGATAATTATTAATAATGCTATAAGTAGGATAAAATCGTAACTTATAAGTTTGCGAAACTTTATTATTAGTACCATTAAGAACTTTTCTTTCAAGGTAGTAAATATAAATTAAAAATTGAACGTTTTTCTCGCTAACCAAAGACTGGCGAAGAGTCAGTTATGGTATGCATTAGTATAAAAAAGAAAAGCATAATTTCTAATTTTGTGAAATAACTAACAAAATCTAAGTCGAGATTGCGGAAAATGTGCTGTACGAGTTTGAAATAATTATTAAACAAGAAAATAATGTGAAATAACGATGATAATCATATGTATTATCCAAAGAAATAAGTATGAATAAAAGTGGGCACTAGAGGAGTTCACACTTTAGTGAAAAACACAGGAAACAAAAAGGCGGAGCTCTAGTTTAATCTCACCAATGAATGCCAGGCACATTGCAAAATATTTTTCTATACTTATGATGGCAATGAGGATGAGTATAGAGTTAAAAAAACTCTAAATACCACCAAATGTTCCTTTCAGCTCTTTGACAAAAGGACTGCAAACTACCTCCCAAATTTAATCCACATATGCCCGACAGGGCTAAGATTAGATAATTGAACGTTTGATATTTTCCTCTTCAAGAATGCCGTCTATTAGCTCGCACGGTGACAAAGCTCATTATCATTAATGAATACGAAAGAACCGAGAACACCTCAAAACAGGCCAAAAAGACTCATGAACTTCATATTTGTGTCTTTTATCTGTCAAATATTTCATCTCAATGATATGAGGGGCTCTGTTTGATCATGATTCTTGACACTTCTTTACAGAAAACGATATCTCACCGTGATTTTTCCTGGGTGTAAATCAGTGTCACATTCTTGTAATTTAATTGGACAATCAGAATCAATGTAAGATGAAATGAAATTCGTCACGAAACATTATATTGGCCCAGTGTCCCTAAATCCAATACTGATGCTCCAAATGCTAGTTCAAGCAAGCGTATTTATGCATGCATGTGAGAGGAATGCAAAATACTGGTCGTCAGACATAGAAATTAACATGATGGAACCTCCTGTAAACACTTGTCGGGAAATTCGTAGTCCTGCGGTGGATGCGTGCAGTGAACCCAGTTATCTGGCACAACTGTCCCACTGACACCATGCGGTTACTGCCAAATGCCGGTCTTGCCGAATCGTTAGGACTCTTGGCGGATCTAGTACTAATCATCGTTTAAAATTCTCTTACCTAGCCACAGTCTTGAGAACACATTCAAAATTCAAACACATTAAAAAAAAACAAGGCGCATTCAAAATTCGATACATTTCGGCTTGTGATCATACCAATTCAAGCAATCATCTTCTGTCATGTCCAATTATGGACTTTGTGTCACCATTCATTTTGTTTAAAAGTTAACAACATTCTTTCTCATATGAATTACACGAAGCTTGCTTAAACTACTTACTGCGATTAATGTGGCTATCTATGTTCCAATGTGCTCAAGTGTTTTACTTATGAAGGAATCAACTGAAATATTTGTATAAAGACAAGATTTCGCCTTCAACAGATGATATTTCATGTATTATTTTGATATTTCATGTATTATTTTCATTATATTCATTCCTATTCATTGCATTTTAGAAAATATATTTAAGTTTTAGACACCAATATATTTTCATCATTTAAGGCTTATTACTTTCGTTTCGTATTCACAATTGAGTCTTCTATCTATGTTTTCAGGGTTTTTTTTTCTACTTAATGATTATATGAAAGATTTTATTTTTGTAGTATATTTTTTTCTGTAAATTAATTTACAGTCGTACTTCAAATATCTCTGTTGTTATGCAGCACATAGAAAAATTTCTAAATGTTTATGTATATATCAATGCATAAAATGAAATTTATTAAGCTCATAAGCATGAATTCTTGATTCATTTTAGTGGTACTATTCTAATTAAATCACAAAATAAACAGATGGACACGTTGTATCAAATTCTATGGTTGTTGTTGTTGTTACTTATGGCACTGTCATCGATTTAAGCCGAGTGAGTGTCTCTTGTTTTTTCAGAAGCGCCAACTAGGGCCTAGAGTACGTCTTAGCTACTTCATGCGTCACATTCGCTTGCACAACCTTTTTTTACAGGGGGGCACATTCACACACCTCAGAGATAGAACACAGAAGAAAAACAACCATGCCCGAACCTGGACTCGAAACCAGGAAGCCTAGAATACAGGGAAGACGTTACCCCTAAGCCCTTACGGTGGCCATATTCTATGTTCAAACCATTTATACATTAACGGAACAAGAATATTGCCTATTTTTAAAGAATATTATTTTTGATTGCACATTTTCAGCTACATTTAGGAAGATTTATTGAATAAAAAAGATAGATAGATAGATACTTTCATAAACATAAACCTTTTGAAAAACAAACATTTAGTAAAATTTAATTTTGTTTTAGATAACTACACAGAACAGATATATAAAAAAATTCTGCAATGTGTAATGCCAAATTTGCATTAGTATCCTTTGAATTTAACAGATGTAAACATAAGTAATAAACAAATATTTGAAGTAAAATAATTAGAAGAAGAATAGAATTGATTCAAATTCTATTTCTTTGGAATGTTTTAACATAAATAATGGAAGTAAAACTATTGTGCTATTAAAATGTTCCTATTATTGTGGTTGCAAGTGATTTTTTTTTTTTTTTTTGATGATTCGTATTCATTGAAGTTGAATCGGGCTTTGTAAGTCTGTTTCAATCTTTTACGAATTTTTGATGCTTCATTCACTTTAAATATAATACTAAAACAAATCTAAAGCTGACAATATTAAAGAAAAAAATCATCTTTTGATGCAAAATTCCTTATGTTTCCAATTGCATGCTAAATTAAACATTCAATCCTTTAAATAAATCAGAATATTTTATTGTTATTGAAAAGGTGAATCGTATTTCTTCGCATGCGTATCGCACAAAGACAATTGTATTTCTTTGTTAATTTAAATTCTGATAAATCATTGCACTATATAATCTTAAAAATGAATAATGACAAATAGAGGAATGGAAAAGAATGATTTATCAAATTAATGTATTGCTAAAAATACTCAAAATTTATCAAATAATAAAATATTATTAATAACTAAATGATTGAATTATATTTCAATTGAATCTAGTTGATATTCGTGTGTCATTAAGCAAAGTATTTTTGCATTTCAAGTTGTGATAGATTTTGAAGGATTTTTATATGTAGCTTTAAATTTGTTCTATTCAAACAAAAAAAGTGCGTCAAGTAATTAAGGAATAAATAATATATAATTGAACATTATCAGCACCAGATTCACTTTCTATCTCTGAATTTAAAATACATGGCTGATACCAACATCCAAATGATATAGTGTAGTATAAATAAAATGTGCAATATTGTTTGAGCTGTACCGTAATGTTCTAATGTTAATACAACTGGTTATTCTATCTGCATTGCATCATTTTATTGATGGTACCATTGGTACTTTATCTAAGCCGTATGATTTTAACATTGTTATCAATTGCATTTCGCTTAATCTGCATAATTTTAATGTTTGTACCAATGGCATTTTATCTAAGCCATTCTATTTTAATAAGGATACTAATCATACTTTAACTAAGCCGTATCACTTTAACTTTGTTGTCAATAGCATTTCATCTGAACTATATAATTTTAATGTTGGTATCAACGGCATTTTATCTAAGTCATTCCAATTTATTAAGGATACCGTATTTTATCTAAGTTGTATCATTTTAATGTTGGTATTGGCTTATTTGTTAAATTAAATCCTATTGATTAAAAGGAAAAAAGTACTATTATGGTATTTTATTTTACAGGTTTCATTTTGAAATATACGAAAACATATAAATGTTTTTACTTAAAGATCCCAGAAAAAAAGAGTGCTAAAATAAAAATAAAATAAAATTTATAATAATTTTATCAAAGCAAACAACTCAATGCAAAATCTTCTGTTTTAGCTTCAAATAACTGATTAGAAATACGTAATCAATTGTTTATGGATGTCATTCAAAGCGAAATGAATTTCGCTCCAATTATGAAAAAATATTGTTATTAGGGATTGGAATGCCGGTATACTGGGATACCGAATACAGGTATCTTGAGCCATTTGTACAATTTTGTAATACCGGTATTCACAAGTTTAAATACCATTTTTTCGGTATTTACTAGAAATTTTTTTAAATTGTCCCCACTATATGTTCAGGGATCAAACATAGCAAAATAGACGTTTTTGTTTTTATGTCTCCTAATGAGCGAAATTAATTAGACTATGAACACAAAGTTGCATCGTACAATCAAGAGAAGTGATAAAATACTGTTTGACAACGGATCGTAAACCCTCCACGCTTCTGTGCATGCGTTAGGATGGGTTTAATTTTAATGGGACGACAAAATAGGGGGTGAGAGGAAAGATGAAAGGAGATGTTTACGTTTAAAAATGAAGACTCGCGGTTTTATGAGACGTAAACATTACAGATAATTAATACAGAATGTCTTACGGGATAATTATAATAGTTTTAAAAATAAAAATGAAAAAGAAGAAAAGAAAATAAACAATCAGATTTGAATTAGTTATAGTAAATGTTCTTAAAATTTTTTACCCACACACCTATCCACATTCAGAAGACTTCGGTACAGTTAGCGAAGATTATGATGACACTAATGTCTATAGTGAAAAGGAATTGTCTCTTGAACAAAAATTAGAATTAGCGATAAATAAAATAATTTCAACGAACCAAAATACAATACAGAAATCAGCTATATCCAACACCATCCGACGAGAAATCGATTTATTTGAAGATGAGGGATTTAGAGGTAAACACTTGGAAAAAGTATATCGCACATTGCTAACAGTACTACCAACTAGCGTAGACGCCGAACGAGCGTTTTCTACAGCTGGTAATTTTTACACAAAATTCCAGGCTTAGTGACAGAACAATTATTGCATTATGTTTTTAAAGATCACATTTCAAAAAATTTTAATTGTGCCACTGAATAGCAAAAACAAACAGACAAATTATTCCTCATTCCTACAGATAAATTATTTTTTGTGATATTTACCCTCTTTAATAAAGTTGGCAAATAAAACAAAGAAGCACCTGTGTTTTCTTTTTTTTCCTAAAATTTCTACTATCGGTATTAAAACCGGTATCCTGGTATTAAGATCTAAAAAATACCGAATACCGGTATTGAACTTTTGATCCGATATTGCAATCCCTAATTGTTATATATTTTCGATTTGAGAATAACATAAACTTCGACATAAGAATACTTATTTAAAATCTCAAAAAATTAAGAAAAGAATTAGATGTAATTTAAATTGTTATTGGAAAAATAATTATTTTATATCATTTGGTAATACAAAAATAATTTTATAAAAATATATTTTCGAAAATTGTGAAAAAATTAATTAACATTTAATTGATCAAAATTCTAATAAAATTTGGAAAAATCCGAGGAACATATTCATATTCTCGAAAGTATATTTGTATTAACCCTTAACTAGGTAGGTGCGGTCTAGGAGACCGCATTTCATTTACACTCAAATTAAATTTTCTGATGAATGTATTAGTATGAACAACTGCTAATATATTTTGCAGATATTTTTCTTGATATATAGATATGTTTTAGAAATTTTTCAAAATATATTATCATTGAAAAAAGTAAATGCGTTGGAACATACATTTTCTTCTCAAATTACATGTAACAATAAATAATATTCTTGAAAAATTATGTTTGAACATACAAATCAGAATCAGTTGAATGCGAACTTCCAACGAAAAACTCTTCTGTACAATTGTCCTTATCACTAAAATCGCTTTCTGCTTCATTTAAAAGTGTCTGGAGCACTGCTTCATAATAGGATCAGTAAATTGTATGATAGTTCGGGGTCCATGTTTTAGCGCCATCTGCTAAGCCTTGTTTATCACTGGAACACTAAGAGGGTGGTGCGGTCTTAGAGACACCACTCAAAGAAATAACTGAATTATTTTAAAAAGCATCTGCTGAAATCGGTTGAAAAAGTGCACATGTATTGAAGTTCACAAAACAGGAAGCTACAGAGTCAATCCATTCAATTGCGCTAAAAATAGAATAGGGGTGACCGAAAATTCATCGCTAGCGGTCTCACAAATGGTCCCCAGTTAAGGGTTAAATTTTATGACTCCATGTCCAGTAACTTATAGAATGCTAACAGACACATTGTTCTATGTTATCAGCAGAGATGGCGGCCCTCTGTATCATTTTGCAATGCAAAATTTACTTCTAGTTATTTTAAATCTCTTGAAACAAATATAAAAAGTATTTTAAAGTTAAAGCTTGTCAATTATTTTCATTTGCTTATCCAATTAACTAAACAAGACTAAAATTAAGTGACATTGGAATGAGATGTAAAATATTTTTCAATCAAAATTGTTATAAAATATAGACTACATAGAAAAATAATTTACCAAATCGGTATTCTTATCTTAGCTCTACTACTATGTCGAAAAAATTTCAGAATTTTTAAGAATATTTTCTAAATTTAAGTGAATTATATAATTTTATCATAGAAAAATTTCCTCCAATTTCATTACATCATCCAATTCAAATATATACGTACAATTCATGATTAGAGACATTCAAAATTTTCAAACAAGGAGAGCGACAAGTCATAGTGGCTACCTCACAATCAACCGCAAGTTCACAAATTCCCAATAAAATATAATATTATAATACTTTCTGAACCAGATTAAACTTCTGATCTTGCTTCATGTAACTCTTTTCTTAAAGGAAGAATTTGCTTATTTGAGAAACAATTCTCATGTTCCGAAAAAGTGCATTGACGAAGGCACATTTCTGCAAAAAGCAGCAAATACTATCATTACTTAGAGTAGTAGCTTCAAAGAAACGCCTAATAAACATGTCTTCAGTTATAAAATAAATTTTGATTCTCTTTGAGCATAGTAGCATTTTTGATATTTAAATGAAAAAATATTATTATCCATCATAAAAAAAGATTTAAAAGAAAAAGCTGCAGTAATATAGTTTCAGTTTCCAATAAGATTTGGAAAATATAATAACAAAATGGAGGTTTCAGAGATATCAGATTTTATGTGCTATTCAAAATTTATTTTCAAAAATAAAAATAATTGAAAAAAGTAAGAATATGTATTAAAGATTCATAACATCTATTTTATTTATGAAATATGCAAAGCAAATTGTATTTATTTCCACATAGGCTTCATAAACATTAAATCAGCATAATATCTAAAACAATACAAAAACATTCTACTTCATTTTTTTCTTTGTTTCAATCTTTACATATAAGACTTTTTAACAGATTTACATTTTATACCGTTCGTTAAAACATGGAATACAACTGTGAATAACGAAATAAATATATACATATGTAAAGGTTTATTATATTCAAATATATGTATCAATATTTCATACGAAAATACCAGAACAACAGTAAATGTAATATGAAATCACATTTTCTCATTGCTCTCACATATTTTTAATTCATTTTCTTACTTGTTTTCGTTCGCAGCTTCTTTTACATAAAAAAAAAGTTTACGTATGCTTTAACAAATGTATTTCCTATTTAACTATAAACGTATGATAAAAACAAATGTCTGTTTAAAATTGATCAGTACAAGTAGATATTAGGGTATTTTGTTTCTATAACAAAGGTGAGGCATGAATACTTTTTTTACTTTTCAAGGCACATTTCTTCTATAAAGTAATTTCTTAAAAATAAATCAATCCATGAACAAAAAATGACTATCAAATTAGCTTTGCTTTGGACGACATTACTCTTTTTCATATTGAATATTCAACAGATTTTTTTCCTTTTTTGTGAGTTTGAACTCTTATTTGCGTGTCAACAGCAATATTTTCGAGCAAATACTCTAACAAATTACTAGTTGCTTTATGCTTTTTATTCTCAAGTACAATTGATTCCGCTATGATTCCCAAAATATAAAGTATCTTGACTTAGCAAATTTCGTATATTATGGTACGTTGTATTGAATATTACTGTATAATTATATGATTTGAAATAAAAATAAATTTTTTAAAAAAATTAAAATGTGTATTAAAAAATCATAAAAATTATTTTGTTTGTGAAATACGCAAAGTAAATTCTATTTATTTCCACAAAACTTTATAAGAAGAAATTTAACATTAAATCATTTTTAGATAGGCGTAGGACTGAAAATTATGAAACAAATTGTGATAAATATTGATTGAAATAAGAAACAATAACTGATCCTTATCTACAGATATCATTTATAACTTAACGGAAAATGTTAGCCAAAGCTTTCTGCAAGTCTACATTTAACTCATTAATTTCCTGGGCCCAATTTTGAGGCCAATTATAATTTTAATTTCTGTGGAGAAATTACTCTCATCCTATTTCTTCATTTTGATTTTACTAACAAACTTTGAAGTCTTTTCTACTATTTACTATCAAAGTATTGAAGTATTTACTATTAAACTTTGAAGCATTTTCCAATCATATTATGAAAATCACCAAATAGATTATGAAGATAAAGTAAAATCATAATGAAATTATTATTGTTTCTTTTTCCTTTTATTTATTTTGGAGATTATACAAAGAAATAAATAGATAGAGAGTTATATTTTTTGAAAAATTCTTATAAATACTTTAAGCAATTTTTCTTTTCTTTTTTAATTATTATTTATTTAAAAAATATAATAACCAAACATAATCAGCGTATATCCTTGTTTTTAGCAAGATTTTAAAGAAATTATTTAAATTCATACCTTAAATAATGTTAATATATGAAACTCTCGTTTTCACTCTCTGGAAATCAAGATTAACTAAATTCGTTAAAAAAATTATTTGTATATTATTTTAGTAGCATTTTAAAATAATTTGATATATATGCATTAAGAAAAATTTCACATGCAGTAATAATTTTTATTATTTATAAATAATGAAAGGCAAGAATGTGCAAAAAGATTGAAAATAGTACATACAGGCGAGTGGAGATAAAATAAAGCAAACGAGAATATTCGTATTTAGCCATTACAAGTATACTTTCTCAATACAATCAGCATGTTATGTTTGGTTTCTTCATTAAGTAAAAATATAATATGTGCATTTTTGACTTATATTTAACCGATCTAGCTAAAAAATTAAGTTTATTGTGTGTTTTTTAATTCCTTTATGTGAAACATGTAAAGAGAATGTATTTTAATTCGGGATTTTTACAGCTAGAAGTACAGAATGTCCTGTGGGATAAGGGGACAACAGCTTTACTAAAGAGTTCACCAGAATGTTTTAGAGAGACTATTCCCACTAGTTTGTTTCAAATGTTAGTATCTAAAGAATACCTTATTAAATATGACTAACAATTCCGGTAAACTGTAAAAAACTTTATACATAGTAATTTTTAAAGCAGTACCATTATTGATATAAACAACAAAAAAGTAATCCTCCACTTCTTTCAAATTATATTTACAATACGAAACGTGGATATATTTAATTAATACTGAGCCACAATTATAAGAGAACTTTATCTATTCATTTGAATTTCCGCAGAATTAGATAGATAGCTAACATCTTACACGTCCTTAGTTTGAGATTTTATTATAGATTATTTCATATAAAAGTATTAATGAAAAATAATGGCTGAGTTTCAATGGAATAATGGAAGGCTAGTTTCAATGAGAACATTATTCTTATAATGAAAACTTTTAGCGAAAAATTTCGAGGTGGCAACGATTTCTTACGAACGTATTGAAATTCTTATCAATAAACTCATAGATCATTGATTAAAATTAGACTATTGATTAACTCATAGATTATTGACAACAACAACTTTTTAATCAGAACATAAAAAATAGTATTCAAAAACTTCTGTGCAAAAAAAAACCTTTAATAAAAAAGGATCAAATAAAAGGACATTTTTTTCAAATCACTCAAAGGAATTAGTTGAATTCTTAAAGAGGAGAAAAGTAAATATTGATATCCAACAGTAGTGAACATTCTGTTTGCCACCGTTCTATTTTTCTCATTTGAAAAAATACGTGGTTGATGGTTGAGCAAGAATGAATGTTTAATACGTTAACTGCTGAATGTCCTACCTCTGAACATAAATAGGTCTTCGATTAAACATATGTGCGTGACTTAATAATGAATAATGCGATAAGAAAATTAATTAGCTGATTTTTTAAAAATATATCATTTGTGTGAATTCTTTTCTTTTAATATAAATAAAAGCTGATATCATGAAATGCGCGAATAGAATATTTAATGTCTGTTTTGTCATAAATATGTTTTTGAAGTTAAAGTGGGGAAAAGTATTTAGTGCAAACAGAAGTTTCTAATAGTTGCACAATTATTAATCAGTAGCTGATTTTTTTTCCGCTCTAAACTTCTTACATATCATGTGCATATGAAACAGCCCAAAAGTTTTTTTTCTTCTATTTATATATACATTTATTTTTGAAAGTTGACTTTTGATGAGACAGATATGCTTGCCTTCTGAAAGTGATTCAGAAAAAGTTAAAATAGAAATTTAAAATGCCCTAATTATCTTTTTTTTAATTTAATTTTATACATACAAATAAATATTATGTAAATTTTGCACAAATATAAAATAAGTAAGAATAAATGCATACAAATTCTTCTTGTGAATTTGTATGCATGTGTATTAGTACTTTATTATTAATGGTATTATTTATATTAACTGCGTGAAAACAAAAGACTCAAAATTTTTTCAGTGCTATTAATAAAAACTTTATTTAAAATTAAATTTTTGTAAAAGATAACTTCATGCACATTTGTATTTAAGTTGGATAAAATTTTAAAAATCTTCTATACTCGTAACATAGCCGTTCTCAGACCAATTACTGAAAGATTTTAAGAAACAGACTGTCGTATTTTTATTAAAAGATAGATGAGTCAGATTTTAAATGTGATTTTTTTTATTTACCCTGTATTTATATTTTCTCATTCTTTAGAAAAATTATCACAGTGAATTTTTAATCCCAAAATGTTACTTTTGATATATGATTTAAACAAAACGTCGATAAATATAAGGACTATTTGTTAAAGAATTTTCTTTGAACTCCTACTTATTAAAAATGAATTTTCTAAAAATAATTTTATTTAAATAACTTTTAAATAATTACTCCGCTTACTAAAATTATACATTTTAATTATATATATATATATATATATATATATATATATATATATATATATATATATATATATATATATATATATATATATATATATATATATATATATATATATATATATATATATATATATATATATATATATATACAGTAGGCAAAATGATTATTTGTACACCACCTTTTTTAAAAGTTTTAGAAACATATAAGCAGCTATTTTATTCATTGCGACGTGTGAGCGTGAGTTAGTTGTTTATTTCTAAGTAAACGAAAAATATATTTTGAAATAATTGAAAATAAAATCTAAATCTTACAAACTTGGAAAATGTCTTGCAAAAAGTATATTTGTACACCTATATCTCCGGTAAGTATTAATATCATTTCATGTAATTTTTCAAATTATAGTTAATTTTTGGGCTAGTTTGTATTTTTTAAACATTGAAGGTTATCTTTTTTAACAGTGAAGGGTCACTCGCAGAGAAAAGTTGAGAAATGGCCACGAAATCAAAAGAAGTCTCTTTAGACATGAGAACTCATATTGTTAACCTTAATAAAAGAGGAAAATCTTATCGCGAAATTCAAAAGATGGTTAAGTTACCCTTTACAACTATTGGTTACATCGTAAGAAAATATAAAAATACTGAACGCGTTGAAAATGAAAGCAGGCCAGGCGGCCCGAGTAAATTAACTTCAAGAAATAAACGAAGTATTGTTAAAGCAGATATTAGAAAACCACAAATTTCTGCTCAGAAAATTGCAGATGACCTTCTCGCATCTTCTAACATTAGAGTGACCGCTTAAACAATAAGAAATGTGTTACATAGTGCTGGTTTAAAAGGCAGAACGAGAAAATAAAACTAAATAAAAAGAAGCGTCTAAAATTTGCTATGAAATACAAAGACAAACCGATGGACTTCTGGAAAAAGGTTATTTTTTCAGATGAGAGTAAGTTTGAAATTTTTTCACCCCCTAGTATCCGAAAAATTTGGCGAAAAAATAAAACAGCCCTTGATAGTAAAAATGTACTTCAGACCCTGAAACATGGTGGTGGAAATGTGATGGTTTGGGCCTGTGTAGCTCATGGCGGTGTTGGAAAATTACACTTTATCGACACAAAAATGACAGATTTAGGTTACATTGATGTGTTGCGGCATTACTTATTAGACAGTGCTAGAAAATTGGGTATCGGTGACACTTTCTTATTCCAACAAGATAACGATCCAAAACACACTGCGATAGTTACTAAAACATGGTTGCTTTATAATGCACCAAGACGCCTTGCAACTCCACCACAATCCCCGGATATAAATCCAATTGAAAATTTGTGGATGCTATTGGATGATGAAGTACGAAAAAAAATATTACAAGTAAAAATAGTTTGAAAAAGGCACTCATGGAAGCTTGGGAAGAAATAGATCAAGAAACCACCAAAAAGTTAATAGAATCAATGCCAAGACGTCTTGAAGCAATTGTAAAAGCCAATGGAATGCATACAAAGTATTAAATTTCTATAAAATAATTATAATTATGTTTAAAATTTGCCTCTAAGTAAGTGTACAAATACTCTTTTTGTATAGTTTTTATAAAGTTTTATTCATTAATCAACTAAAGTTTATGTGATTGTTTTTTTGTTGATATTTTATTATTGCTTTACCTCACAAGAATATATTTCTGCAATTTTAATTTAGTTACCTTATTTTATTTTGCTATAATATTCCAAAATTGAAGTGTACAAATAAACATTTTGTCAACTGTGTGTGTGTGTGTATGTGTGTGTGTGTGTGTGTGTGTGTGTGTGTGTGTGTGTGTGTGTGTGTGTGTGTGTGTGTGTGTGTGTGTGTGTGTGTGTGTGTGTGTGTGTGTGTGTGTGTGTGTGTGTGTGTGTGTGTGTGTGTGTGTGTGTGTGTGTGTGTGTGTGTGTGTGTGTGTGTGTGTGTGTGTGTGTGTGTGTGTGTGTGTGTGTGTGTGTGTGTGTGTGTAGAATCATGTTAACTCTGGCTCGAAAAACAGGCCTCAAATCAAATATCTTTCATGGACCCTAGGGGAAAGCCCGGTTGAGATTAATGCTTAGAGATGGCTCATATTACAAGAATCACACAATAATTTAACATAAACGAATTTAATGAACTGGATGAACGGATGGGCCGTTTTAAATCGATGTACGCTATTACAGTACTAATTACAATATTAATGGCGGGAATCAGATAACTTCTTATTGGCTGTTGAGTGACGACGCGATCGTCGCCAGAATAATGCACACACACACACACACACACACACACACACACACATATATATATATATATATATATATATATATATATATATATATATATATATATCATCAATTATTATTATTTCCATGAAATTTTAAAATCAAATACCTTTTCACGAACGTTTTCTCAGATGAACATTTGGGATAAATCTCATACTTAATTGCAACTTCATTCGAAGTTTAAAAATAAAATGGGCTGATAGTATACCCTAATCGAGAATACACGTTTACGAAAATTTTAAAATTCTAGCATATTAAGAAATGATTAAAAACGATTAATAAATTCTATATTTACATGAAACTAATTAAGTGAAATAAAAGGGCTTAAAGACGTATAAATGCCATGGTTCAACATTTGGTCACATCCCCTTTCTGTCTTATTACCACAAACAAATTGTTAATAATAATACCATCGCCTAAATTAAGATAGCACGCGTAATGATAAAGACGTTTATGAGAAAAATGTGTCATCAAAAACAAACCTGCATCAGAAGAATCGGAAACCTTAAATCAAGTCAATCTTTTCCAATTACCTTCTAATTTTCATCAGAATACAAATGCATTTTTACCAGATCATCCTTTCATTTCTCCTTCTTTATTTTATTCAATTGCTTATTCACATCTTGAAGACCAGCCGATTTATCCCATGTCTCTTCTTTCCTTTCATGATCTTTCTTTAATTGTGTTCTTTCTCAATATCCTGATTCTATTATGGATTCCATGCATTTTCCAAACGGTTTCGCTCCCTTAAAACTGTTACCGCTTTCCTGACACAAGAGGTTCTCAACGGGATCGAGTCTACCTCGAATATTATTGTCTCCTGATCTTGAAATAGAAATGCTCCACAGATAATGGGCTTTCTTTTCTGAAACAAAGTGGTGAGGGTAGACACACCTGCGGCGTGAAGTGTTGGAAGGGCTTAACTGAGGGGTGGTGCACTGTTTGGAAGCATCATGGGGCCCGATAATGAGATCAAAGGTCTTCTGGATTTTCTCTTTTAATGACATTATATCGACATCCGATTTCCAGAGGACACACTCTCTTTTGGATAGGCTGTTGCTTAGAAAACTGCTTTGATGGTGCAAGAGGTTATCTGTGGAAGGATAATTATAAAAAATGAGCGATCTTTGCAAATTATTTGTACTGATTTTTGAAATTAATTGCTTATTTGAAGCTGGATAATCACGAACTTGAAAGTTTTAGAGCCGAAACTCAAATATTAAGAATTCACTGTTGGTTTTAATTGGATATTTTTATTCAGCATTGTACTCGTACATAGCTTATACTTAGTTTTTTTCTTTTTTATATTCTATAATTTGTTTCCATTAAGTAACCATAGATTGCTTTTAAGCATTACATATCCACATTCACTGCCTTATTTATAGTCATGAAATTATTTGCTTTTGTTGTCAGTTATGTTCCGAATGTTTTTCCAAATAAGTATAATGAATTTTGCCTTAAACATATATCCACCCCCATATTTTGGAGATATTAGGCCGGGGTATGATATGATGCAAGATAAAGCGAACGGGCCATTTCCACAAGAATTCTCTATACAATAAAATGTTAAATTAAATCACCATTCCAGGCCGTTTTTAAAACTTGTATTTGTTAAAATTCCCCAAAACTGCTGCTGTTTTATTTCTAGACTTTGCTAGAATTATATAGATGAGCATTAATTGAATAATCTTTGTTGAATAATCAAATAATCTTAATTGAATAATCAAATAATCTTAATTTAATAATCAAAAAATTTAAATTCTTATTTGATATTTCTGGCAATGAAATCGAGTGTATATCTCTATTAATTATAAAAAAGAGCACACTTGCTTATACATGTGCACTGTTTATGTGAATGCGAGTACTGACGCAAAAGCAAGAACGTTTGCAATATATTTATCAGTATTGACACAAATATATATAGAAGATAGAAATATGCATCTCAGAGCGATTTCCTTGAAATTTCTTAGACTTCTAAGAAAATCGAAAATTAATCGAGTTTTTGGCATTTTTCTACAATAAATTCTGAAAATATTAATAGATTCAAATTATTCCTTACTGGGTTGGGTTGGGTTTATGAGGTTCAATGGCACAAGAGCCAATCTTGGCTAAACTGCGCCATACATATGGTTAAGAATAAATCATATCCAGCAACAAGAGTAGTATTTAAAAATTAAAACACAAGTTCAATGAAACTATACTGCAATGAAACTATATTCCTTACTGTTTAAACTTTCGAAAAATTAAGCAAATTTTAATGATATCAATTAGATAAAAAAAATACATGTGTTTCACTTCTAACTCTGTTTCTATTTATTTTCTTCTTCACGATTGAGAATATAATATTTTATTTTGCAGTATTGAAATAAAAATTGCTATTTGAAAAATAAAGTATTTTAATCCGCATTAATCACTGTGAACAGTTTTTTTTTTTAATCATCTAAAGCAAGATATTATCAAATTACAAAACATGTTTCTTCACGATAAATCATACTTAAAACAAATGATGATTGTTAAAGTATTTTGCCATATAGTTTACTCAAGAATGCAAAGTCAAAAACAATTTTCAAATCAATATTTAAAATCCAGGTGTTTAAGAGTTTAACATTTTCTTTATCTAAATTTAAATTCAAAGAAAAAAAGTAACAAAATAACAGCTCTTTTTTTACATAACTTTTTTATTGATCTGCTTTCTGTTTCATGGTGTGGTGTGGTGTGGAGAGAGGGGTGCCAGCTCAGGTGTCGTCCTCGTCATCTGACCGCGGTTCAAAATTACGAGGTCCGTCCCAAAATAGCCCTAGTGTTGCTTTACAACGGGACGATAATATAACTAAACCAAACTAAACTAAACTAATCTGTTTCATGAATGATATATAATTTTGGTAAGGTCAAATTGCCAATTAGCTGCGTTTTCTGATATTCCCAGCCTCGAAGATATTAATAACATGTAACTCTAATCTAATGATCTTAGCTACCCACTTTTTCACGAAAATCAGGGAAAAATTATACAATTCAACAGAGAGAGGAGCTAGATTGAAAAATATTTCTTGGTTAGATTCCCAAAGGGAACATTTTTTCTCTTGTCCAACTTTTATTTATTTATTTGTCATTTTATTGTCTACTATTTTGTATTTAATTCTTTAATGACCCTTTAGACTCTAATGCTGCTTTATTTCTCATACATCAAATTAAAAATAGTTTAGATGGTTGAAAAATATTTTTAAAAATAAATTTTGATCAGGTATATTTCAGGTGAAATCTACAAATAATCATCTAGATTTACATTATTGCTGAAAGCAAATTTCTATTCAGTTTCTGAATATGATTCCCGCATTGTTTTAAAAAGCTGTGGAAACTAGAAAATTTAGAATTAGGTTACATGAAAGTGTTATCAATTATTTATACACGAAATATTCATTATCAATATTATTGTTTAAATGGTCACCTTTAGCGATCAGCTGGTAAGCCTGAAATATTAGTTACGTATAATCTTAAATAAATTCAAGATGCATAATTTTATGCTCTTCATTTCCTAAACAAAGTATTTTTAAGTATCAGAATCAGAATGTAATACATAGAAACCGCGCTACTTTAGTAGCTTTATATCTGCTTTATTTATGATGTGCATGAACCTTTTTTTATTTTAAGAAGTTGAGTCCTTCGACAATATAAGACCATTGACAACTTAAGTGGCTGAGTAGTAGTCTGCAATTGATTTTTTTATCTATACCGTAACTCCGCTTTCGAATTTCTCATAGAATTTTCCCAAATAATGTATAGGTTATATTTTCCTTAAGTTTCAACAACAGCAAAAAATCACACTAATAAATATTTGAAAAAAGAATTTAAAAAATTTAATTTTATAAAATTGAAATCCATTATTGAAGAATATGCAAAAAATATACTTGACGGACATTTTAGATTTAGGAAGAAAATGTTTGTCGAGCAATTTGATATCATAAAAAGTCATTTTTTTAAAAAAAAAATATCTGTTTGAACACAAAAATTAACTTTATGCAACATTAATGTCAGGCGTTATAGAGAAAAAAGTCCAAAGTATCTCTTACTTTTTATTTATTAAATTTTTCAAAATAAATTCACACTGTGGTGCTTGTTTCTACCTTCCATAGTATGTTTCTTCCAAATTTAAAAGCTATAAGTTAAATTATCAACAGACACTTGCGCAAACATTCATACGCTCTCTTTTATTATTACTAAATATAAAAATAATTCTTTCCCTCTAAATTTGTTAGAAATTCTTTAAAATCAGTAGAATGGTTTCATTGATGCTTAAAAATAAAGTACCATTCAATAAATAAGCATCCTGCATAAGAATTGTGAAAATAAATTAATAATAAAATATGTTTTACTCATAAGTGGCGTTAAACAATATATTAAATATGTCAAAAACTGGGATAGTAATAATTGAAAAGTATTTAATGCTCCATTTTATATTGATTGGTTTACTACAATTTTTTTCAAACAAAATTACAGATATTTTTAATAAAACGGAATCTTTCAAAATTAACTTACTTAAAGAATTCATATTTTCGATTTGTTGTTTCTTATGGTACTTTACAAGCCCGCTGACGAATTCTCAACGATTTAAGACAAGCGTGCAGTAGCTTCCGAAGGCATGTTTGACTTCTATCTCATATGAAGGTGACACACACATCAGCTTGCACTATCCTTTTTCACAGAGGGGCTCTTTCACACACCTCACACATAGAGGGCAGGGTAGAAAACAGTCATGCCCATCCCAGGACTCGAACCAGGGACGCCCCAACTACGGGGAAAATGCGCTAACGCTAGGCCAGGACGCCAGCGACTTTTGATTTGAAAAGTTTTATCAAGGAAACTGACATAAAGCTAAAGAAATATAGTGATCAATTTGTCATAAATATTTTTCTAAAACATATGTAATTTTTTTTCTGCTGTTATGTTCTAAAAAATCGGCATAGTAAAAATTTGTTTAAGAATTTCATACTTATTAATTGAATCCTTATTGGCATTCAAATACCGAGAAACTGAATTTATTATAAAACTACAAAAGTATCTCTTTCTATTCAGCAACATTTACATTAGGATCTCCTAATGTAAAAGACGTATTTGTATCCTGATATTTGAATATGTTTTATTAAAATTTAAGTTTTTTAATTGTTTTGTAAGTTGGTTTTGATTAATATATCCCTCAAATTTAAATAAATAATGCTGAAAAGATAGTATGTTCAATAAAAATTACAAAGCACACGACATTTTATGCTTCCAAGAAATAAAAGCAAACTTTCCTTAACTACCGTATATATAATATCAACAGAAAATTTCCCTTTCTTTGATTGATGGTATATAATTTTTAAATTATGTTTAACAAGTTTATCAACCGAGTTATAAATATTAATTGTGGACACAGAAAAATTTCGTAATATCAGGCGCTCAAAAATTTGGACACAGAATTTAATATAATCTGTATTTCACACAACTAAAATCTGCACGCCTTAATCTGTATTCTTTTTGACCTTTCTCAAAACAAACTTCATTATTTCGTCATCATTAAGACAATGTGGAAAGACATCAAAATTATTTTTCAATAATCAATAATATTTTTTATTCTATCTCTTGTTCGAAATTTTGAAATTAAATTTAAGCTTCAGAAAGGTCAAAATTTTAACATTCACAGCAAATAATTGCCAATTAAGGGAAATGTAATTGTTTCTGTTAGATGCATTCATTTGTTATTATTCATTGTCTTCTCAAACAAAATTGTTCAAACTTTCTTTCTAATCTTAAAAATTAAATTGAAAGTTTATAAAAATATTGATCCATCATTCTTTCGTGTTTCTTTTTCCTGTAATTTAAATTCCTGACAATAAGCAAAAGGGAATTCGTTATTTCTTTTCATTTTTACTTTTCAAAAACAAGTTGCAAAACAGGTCGATGTTTACCAGAAGATTGCCAAAATTCATCAATTTTCGAAAAGACTGCAAAAACAGTTGAATTGGTTTATTTTTTCTGTACAAAAACATTTTTTCGAACTTTTTGTACTAACCCATTCTAAAAGCAATCATCGGAAAAAATACAACTTCCGAAGTTATGATTCAGAGCAATCTGTAACACTATTATTACTCTGACCATTCGCTTGCAGATGATGCTTATTTCAGTTTCGTTAATATCCACCTGAAACACTCCGAATTTTTGTCTTACCTTTTAATTAATTTATTAATTTTAATGTGATGGTGGGAAAATATTTTACTGGTATTTATTATAGAGTGTGCACACATTAAAAGCACATAGTACTTACACAGTGCACTTTTAATTTTCACTCAGATTTAAAATATCTATTCATTCCGTTTGGAAAAGAAAATATGAAATTAAGATGTAAGGTATATTATTTTACAACAGTAAATGAAATTAAGTAATTGAAAGAAAATAAATAACATACCAGCTTATTCAAGTAATTTTATCATCATTTGCATTAATACCTAGCCGTTATAGGCGATCACTTGGTTTTCCAGAAATATCATTTTGTTAATTTTCTATTTAATCTTGTATGTTTATATTAATTTTCATCGTTCTCCCAAAAATATTTTTAAATTCTGATATACATCGAAGTCGTGTTATTTTAATAGCCTTACACCTATTCTGCCGTTGTATGAATGAACTATTTTAATAGAGTCATGTTTCTCGACATTTCGGGCAGCGGTGGCCTGGTGATAAAGTCTCGTCTTCGGAACAGGAGGGTTTCAGGTTCAAGACTCGATTCACCAAAGAACGGTCATGTAGGAGGATCTGATGCAAGTTAAATCCGTCGGGGCCAAGCGTCCTCCTGTTGGTATGGAGCGTAAGCTTGGAGAGTGGAGTGCCAACTCAAATATTGTCCTTGTCGTCTGGCCACGGTTCAAAATTACGAAGCCCGTCCCAGAATAGACCTAGTGTTGCTTTAAACACGGGACCTTAAGGAAACAAACCTATCCTCACCGTGACATCGCAGTGCAGTTAAAATAATATAACTCGCAATTTTCCATGCCCTTAATATTACTTTCGTTTTTCTCGTATATAAAGAAACTGTAAAAACACAAAATCCTTCAATCTTTGATTTCAGTAACGGAGAAAAATCCTTCCATGCAATATGATGGAATAATACAAACTGTTTAAATTGCAGTTCAACGTTAAAATGTATCGTTGGAAACTGTGTGAAAATATTTTTAAAAAATTTATTGTGCTTAAAACGCCAACATCTAACTTAATTTTTAATTAATTAAAATTATAATAGCACGTTTAGAAAAACTCCCCTAATCACATACTTCGTTTTCAAACTTGCATTTGTGTCAAATTTGACAGTTGAAATTAAGCGTTATGGCTTGCATAGCACCAACACCCTTGTATACCTATTGTTAATAGGTATACAAGGAGATCTTAAACAAAGAGTACTTAAAAATAAAGCACAAGCATATATTAAATATCAGATATAATTTTAAGATGTAGTCTATCAAACAGATAGACAGAGTAATTAGTTGAAGATTCGACTTCATCGAAACTTTGCCTTGTTAAATCTACCAATTTGAACATTGCTGGAGTCTCAAAGATAGAAAAACGAAAAGTTGACTCAAGTGTTGCACACGTTGAAGTCATGTTTAAAAATTTAGCTTTATAGCTTATTAGCTTTAAGATCGTATGTTAATCTAAATAATCTGAAACATTTATAACAAAATCAAACATTTGTTTAATTAGTATTGTTTTAAAATATAGATTACTATTAGGAACTACTCTCACATAAGTTGTGCATCAAATATGTATTTGCATTTGCAAACATCGACCCCTATGATTGGAATATCCTATATAGAGACTATTCAGTTAGAATTCTGGCATCGAGAAATAAATACATGTCTATTCTCTTAATTTTTCAGTGAAAATAGAGATCTATTCTTGCCTCCTTAGCTCTCAGCACCAAGTGTATACTCGCAAAGACTAAGGGAAAAATCAAGCACCGCAGTCTCTTGTCATATATTTGCATTTATAAATATCAATCAAACAGAGTTTCGCTTCGTTCCCATTAACCAAATTATTTTCCATCTGATTTTTATAACTTCATCTTCATCTACTATGTCATGAAAATAATTCAACACAGAATATATGTATATTTTTACATATTTTATCTTTCAGAATATTATCATTCTAAATGATTTTTTCAAAATTGAAAATCTTTGTAAACGATCTCATCTTAATATCATTTCTAATATGCTTGTGAATTGTGTAGATAATTATTTTTTTTCTACTATGAATCTTTTGGTATTTAAATAAAATTCCCATTCAGTGATCAGAATGGTCATGGACTTGTTTGTATGAGACGGCGTTCTGTCTATTCTCTTAAAAAGAACAAATCTTATAAATAATTAAAATTCATATAAATTCTTATTCTCTATATGTGTATGCTTTTTTCAATTAGATTGAAAATGAGAAAAAATAAGAATAGAACAAAAAATAAAATATTTAACATCCTAGAGTAAACTTATTATTCATAGCAACGAGTTTCGAAACAGTAAATTTTTAAGTGCTCTTATCATTGATGAACTTTAAAATATTTCGCTTTACAAATAACTTTTTTTATCTCATTAGTAGAGATTAAAAAAAAGAATAATTATAACAAAAAAAACTCCATGAAGATTCTTATTCCGTTATCTTCCAGATCATTTCTTTAGTGTCCTTACTTGTCTATCTTATCATGATAAGGGCAAATTATCTAATTAGTAACATTTTTCAAGATGCTTGATTTCAAATAAAATAAGAATGCCTCAGTTAAGCTAATAAGCTTTCACAACCAGCTTTTAGCTTAACTGAGATATATAAAAAATATATAAGAAAACACGATATATAAAAAAAGGAATGAAAAACTATCTCAAATTAAGCATTCTACCCTTAAGGTAAGCATTTTTTTTTTTTTTTTTTTTTTTTTTTTACTAATGGATTATTTTTATTCTAACAATCGTTAATAAATTTTTATTCAATTTTTAATGAGGTTTGCGAAACAAAATGAGGTTTCACAAATGTCATTAAAATATAAAGTGTAAGTAATGCAATGATCTGAAGAAAGGCTAAAGAAGCAGAATATAGGAACTAACGGTTTGTGGGCAGTTCTAAAAAGAAGAATGCATGAGTGTGATAAATGTATGAGTGAATACTTTGAAGACTAGTAACATTCTTTCATTTATTTTCCTATATTTCCTATTCTTTAGATATATTCTAGAAGTTTTTACAATTAAAAATATTATTAAATAAAAAATAATGAGTAATTTTTTTATTTGTATATAAAAATTAAGTAACTGTAGTTAAAATAAACCTCGTAAAAAATGTTAGAATCTAGAATATTTTTTATTCAAATCTTTTGAAAGAATTTTGCCAAATATCTAAGCGACGGAAGATAAATTATGATCTGCACGAGCAATAAACATTTTATTTATTAAATCGATGTGTTAATTTTTTAATGTAAAGGATTTTTAAAAAATAATGGGTATTAAATGCTCAAGTTACTTAAAAGTTATCCTTCTGAAAGTGGGGAGTTTCTCATAAGTCAAATAGTTTCTTAATTTAACTTTTTGCCGAATTTTGTTTCATTTTTTAAAGTAAGTTAAAGTTTATTTTATGAGAATTGGAACTTGGAAATTTAATCTACTTATTATTCCAAATCCTCTTTGGAGCTTAAGATATGAAAAAAGCAATTTCAAAGTAAGTAAGTGTTTCTGACAGAAGTACTTATCATTAGTGAGTAATCCGATTATTTTTCTTTTTTAACAAGTTAATTACATTTACAGTAACTTTCCACCACTCCATGAAACAGTTCAAAATGTTTACATTTTTGCTATTTGTTTCTTATTATTTTTATGCATTTTAATCTCTGTTTTTATGACAAATAAGTCCGCCTTCGAGAAGTTATTCAAGAAATAATATTAATAGGAAAAACTCTCGTTTTTAAAATTTGATTACTTTTTTTCTTTCTTGGGGAAATTTTAGATAGGTTTGTAGAGATTGTAGTTATCTGGTTGTATATGGCCATTCTCTTGAACATAACATTTCGTTACCGCCAAATTTGTTGTAAAAAGAATTATCTGTGGAAGGTACTATGGCCTAGAGCAGGCTTTATCAGCAATATAAAGTAGTATTAGGAGACGTAACAGTATGTAGTGTGTATTTCCCATTGTCTATATGTTTCGTACTCAAAAGATCAATAATTTGACCTCAGCAACCAAATTTGACCCATAAATGCTTTGGAGAGTGGAAACCTGTACCTCAGAGTGGCTATTTTTTCTTAATTTTAGTTAGAATTCTAATTAATAAAAAAGCAAGTCGAATTTCAGAGTTTTTCCGCGAAAACTTTAAAAAATATTATTGCACAAATATTAATTTGGAAATCTAAAAAATAATTTTTAATAATATTAGTATTATACCGGTACAAAGTTTTTTTAAATTTTGGTAATTTGTAAAAATATTTGTTTGTCTAATTTCCTACAACGGATTATATTTTTTTCCCTTAAAATTTAAACTGTTTTCATTATTTTAGCAAATATTTGTTTTCTTGATTGAATTTGTTCCATTGTTGAAAGCTAAAACAAGAAGATTTATGCTTAACATCTGTGCAGTTTATAAAAACGAATTAGAAAAAGAAGTTGCAATACCGCGACGTTTAGAACACCGATGAGCCACAAATTTACATTTTTAATAGCACTATGATTTCATAAGACAAATTTCCATTTAAATGATTCATTTACACACTAAATTAATTAAAGTAACACTGCTTTAATATCTGATAATGTAACAGAATCATTAACATGAAATTATATCTAAACGATTTAACTGAAATTAAAATAAATCAATGCTCCCTTAAAACCCGCTGGTTGCCAAAGGAGATTGGTAAGCTAATATAATATAATAATATAATTAACTCATATAATATAACAGCTGAACAATAAATTATTATTAAGGAGTTGGTATTCAGGTAATGTCTTCCAGTAATGATCCTACAACTAATTCCATATTATTTAATCTCTTTCGAAATTTCTACCCAAATCTCTTCCCATTTTGCTTCCCCACAGAACTATTTAAAAAAATTACTTTAAAATGTAGCTTTTTTATATATATTATAAACTTCATTCATTAAGAACAGTTCTGTGAAAAAAATAGGAAGTACAGTTATTTAGCGAATCATTAGTAAATTTACACTTAATCATCATATATCCTTCTTTTTCAACTTCAACTGTCCTAGCGTACCTTGCCAAACTAAATTCTTTCTTACTCCTAATATGGGATTATTTCTAAAAGTTGATTCCCCAGAAAATTGATTAATCCCAGAATTCCTAGCAAAGAAGAATTCTTTGGATTAATCAAAGAATTCCAAGAGGAAAGAAGACGCACAAATAATGAAGCCACTTTGGAGAGATGCACAGATTTCATCAAAATCTCTTCTCTACTCTGAGATTGAAAAAAAAAAAATTGCAGACATCTTCCTATTTTCTACCCTGCGATCCATTTTTATGGAAGAAATATGTTAAATACATTACACATATTTTAATCGGATTTTAATGGGTCAGTAAGTTTTCTTGTTAACTCATAATTTCTTCTTAACAAATCCAATTCAATTTGATACAGCAATTCCCAAATTTGATAGAGCAATTTGATAAAGCAAAACTTCCAAGATGAAAAAATTCAAAAGATAACAGTTAAAGACCTACTTTCTCGAGATATATTCCCAGAACAATTTCTTGCTCAGTCAAAATTCATTTAACCTTCATTATATTCCTATCAAATATTAAATTAAACTTTGCACCAATATACTTTCTTTAAACTTACTTTCTTAAACTTAAAGTATGCATCAAATTCCACATATTCACACCTCATCAAAAATACTATTTAGTATAGTTGTATTACACTTATCATGTATTGTAATAAAGCCTTTATTATGTGCTTTTTGAAAGATTTTTTTTAATAAATCTTTCCAGATGCACCCGTTCAACTGGCGAGAAACATTAAAGATCCCAAGTTGATGGATATATTGCGATGAATAGTAAGTCTCCATTTGGTTGCGTAATGTCCTCGACACACATACATAGGTTACTGATAGTTTTTATGCTCAATCCTCCATCTTCTAGACCCTACCTAATAATATTATAAAAATGCAACATCATCATCAACTTTTTCCAAGAAACTGTAGGACCAATGAACTGAAGGCAAAAAACATATTCGTTCTTTCATTTATACGATATCAGAAAGTTAAATTCTGCAAAGGAAATCAAAAAGAAAAGTAAAATAAGATGTTGAATAAAGGCGAAACGTTAACTTTAATATATATTTGATATATTGGACGTTTTACATTCACTTTAATGTATTTTTTTCTTTTCGAAACAGCTCTTTGTTCACTATTTTCATAGAATTATTGTCTGAAAATTAACTAGAAGGAATTGACCATTCTTTTTCTCATCAATTTACTCTGTCTTTATTTAGATAATATAACGCATATTAGGTTTAGCTTAGTAGAATAGTGAAACCAATGAAGAAATGTAGTTTTTGTATACAAAAGGATTGATTGATTATATGGATTTCCAATTTTAATGTGAAGAACATATCTCAAATTTCATTTCTAGATTGTCGAATTTTTATTTAAATTCGTTTTTATATATACGATTAGATAGTCGAAAACTGTCAACCGTTTTATACAAATCAAAACTGTTGGGGGTAAAATCATAATTTTCTAAATATTTTAAATATGCCTACGCACTTTTAAATTATCATCTTCGCGTACAAGCAAGTATACAGAGAGATTTCTCGAAGAAGGATGTCGAGAGAAATTTGAATTAAATTCAAAGTTTTTATATAAATAACATGATAAATGTCATTCGTTCAACGCTTTCCGGCTTTGAATTATCATATTCATAGACAGGCGAACATAATTGCCAAGATTCTTTATTCGAGTTCACAGAAGGTATAAAACGCTAGAGTTAAATTTTATTATAATATTTTACTTACTTTATATTAATTTACTTGTATATTTTAATATTATTATTTAAATTTCTGTAATAATTTTCTTTTTATATTGTTTGCAATACTAGTTGTATAATTTGATTAGGAAGAAGTAAAAAGGCATTGTATAAAAGGGACAAATAAGAACTATTTAAGAAAAAAAGTATTAATTTTAACTATTAAAGTAAAATTTTACTAAAACAAACAAGCATTACTTTTCTCTGAGTTACAATTTAAAAGTTATTTATACATCAAAATACAATGGAACTTATGCGTTTTTGCTTAAAAAGTTTAGAACAATTTCTCAAACACACCACTAACATAATGATTTTAAATGAAATACCGTAAACTTTCCGCCAATCCATCATCCCCATACCACAAAGCAATACAAATTTGCAAACGTATACATCATTCACGTGGTTTTAAAAGCGTACTCGATATCCGAATTGCTAGCTGGTTTTGTCTCAAATAATTATCTCACGTATTTGATAGATTCTTCAAAATTGCAACGAAGAATCCATAATTTGGCAGGCATAGGATGAAAGAAGGCGACATCCAATGCATCAAACCAATAATTGAATAGTCTTCTGATGGATCAATTACTGTCAAAAATTGAAAATATCGCCCCATTTTGCCTAATTGCACTGACTTATGAATATTAATACTAGGCCTGCAAAGCAATTATTGGCATCTCACGTCACTTCTCGTCTTTTTATAAAACGAAATGTGTACAATCAATCGCTCAACCCCTGCGCTTCAAAAGTGAAGTTGGACTAAAAGCGTTAGTAAGTCATAGGGTAAGATGATTATACACCTTATAGGGGTGTTGAGTTATGGTTGTGCTCGAAGCTACAGATTGGTTCAATCAATCACGTTGATCAAATACGGGTTTTAGGTGTTGATTGTTAATGAGAAAGAGAAGACTTCTATTGAGGCATAGTTGCTTAACAAAGTAATTTACCTTATTGAAGCTATATAATTAATCTCTCTATAGAACAGAGTTCATATCCTTTCTTTAATAATTCATCAGAAGTCTATGTATCTTAAACATAATATACGGTAATATATTTACATGTTTATTACATTATTACATGGTTGAAATTTGGTACAATCTGCCAAAAATGCTCCAGGCTCTTTATTCTGAAACAATTAACCCATCAATAGTATTTTAAATCCATGTTATTGTAGATAAATTAAATATATGTTATATATGTTAAAAAAATATTTTTTTCATGCAATGGGTAGTCATTTTATATTTAGATTTAAGCATGCTCTATTTTTTTTTAAACTGCAAAACGAAAATTCAAATACATAACCAAATTCTCTAAGTTGAAATGCCCTAAATTCAAAAAACATTATTTAATTTAATAAATGGTTGATGATGTATAAAAAATAGAAATTTTCAATTTATAATGTTGAATATAATTTTCAATTAGGTTGGTCTCCCCTTTATGATTCAAGATATAAACAATCTTTGGCAATAATTCCTATTTTACATTAAAATACTCAATAAAAAATAGTTATGCCAAAATTTATATTTATTTTGAAAAAAAAAACATACTTTTTTTTAATTTAACCTTTTTAAAATTCTAAGAGTGAATTTTATATTTTTAATTAATTTTTAAATTCATTAGTTAAAATTTTCCCGAGTAAACTCACAAAAATATTGTGACAATCAAAAGAGCAAGATTCGAAACATCATTTGTCTAAATTTTATCCGTTTCCTTTTGATAATTTTTAAATTATGAAGTAAAAACCAATAGATTTCTGAATAGCACGATTTTCGAGTGCTTTGCCGGACCTTTCAACTTTACAGAAAGATTTTCTAGCAGGAATAGAAAAAAAAAATCCAAAATACAATGGGAAACAAAACCTATCTTTCAAAGTTGCTTTAGAATAGAATGTTTCTTTTTCTTTTCTTTTTGAAATATAAAAAAAAATTATACATATGATAGATTCTACTTCACTAACATTTTAAGCGAAATTTATTTTGGGCAAATAGAATTCGATAACAGTTAAAGAAATTGTTTTTGAAATTTTATTTAATAAAAAATAGTAATAAATAAATTCTAGACAAATTGCGAGTTTATACGGTGTTAATGTGTGAATGTATAAAACATTATGAAACAAAACACAAAAAGAAATCGTGAGTGGATAACACAGTGTCGATTGACTTCTGAAAAATGCATATTTTTTTTAAGTTGAAACAAAATCTTAAAAAAGTTTCGACGAATTACTAGTTCTAATTTAATCTCCTTTATTGTAAAAAAAAAAAAAAAAAAAAAAAAAAAAAAAAGTGTAAATTTAAAAAAAAAAACTTCTAGAAGTGATTTGGAGCTTTTAGAAAATATTACAAAATACAACAGTTTTCAATTATAAATTAGTTTAAAAACCCATTGGCATAAAGTGTTGTCTCTTCTTCTTATAAATAATTAAGGCAATTGTCTTTTATTTTTCAATCTTAGAAATCTAATAGTCATATTTTAATTACTGTGTCTAGTAATTTTAAGAGTATTATTTGTTTGGCCGTACTAAATTTTCATTTATGACCCACTGAATAATTTTAAATAAATTATTTATAGAAAAGTCTGTCTGTATCAAAGTATGCATGCCATAATTTTTTAGAAATTTATTGAAGCAAGAAACGAGTGTTTTTAACATGTGCCATTAATTGTCCGCATCTTTATAAATTACAAGTAAATGCTATTAAAGTATAACATTAGAAAAGCTTAAAAGCAAGTATAAAATACGAATAATTATAAGCAATGAAAGATATGTCTTTCTGCATTTTGAAAATTTGTAAATGGGAAACTAAAATTCCATATTTGCAAAAATATAAAGCCTGGTTGCCTGGATAAGAATATTCTAATATTCACGGCAAATATTTTTAATTTTAACATTTTTTAAAACAATTCAGAAGTGTTCATTAGACATCTGATAATTTAAAAAAATCTAATTCAAACAATAACATTAAATATTTCAGTTTACTGCCAATAAATTTATCTAACATTACAGATTTTAAATTGAATAAGATTTTATTTTTTATGAGCGTATAAACTCTTTTTTATTTTCAAGAATATTTAAAAAAAGACCTTTATATTTATTATATGTTATTCAAAGCCCTAACATTAAAAAAAAATGGATACATTAAAAATGTTTAATGGAAAAGCTATATTTTCTTCTTTTTCTATTTCTGCAAACGATGTGATATTCCTTTCTAAATAAAAGAAATGTATCATTTTAACTGTGTTTTTTTAAATAATGTCGAGAAAATATTGTTTATTATTAAAATACAACCAATGTATATATGTTTCCAATACCTGTTAGGAAAATTTGAAAACAAGAGAAATTTAGAACTAAGTTAGTCTGCTCAATTGACCCTAAGTTGGTCTAAATTCTTTCGATTTGATTCATAAAATAAATAATTGTTTTGATTTAAGCATTTGTATTATAAGGATATTAGTAATATATGCAGTACAATTTGAATTTGGAGTGATAATTATAATATTTCTCCGTAAGGGGAAAAATTTGAAAATTTGACTTTATTTAGATAATTACAAAAAAAAAGTTATTCGCCAAGTGATTGAATTTCTTCTTCGGCATAGCTAGTTCCACAAAACTGATAACCCTTCCATTAATGCGCTAATTCCTTTTCTGCTTTGATCCACGGTTTCTATATTTGTTAAACATTCCGCCTTGACAAGATCTGCTTGTAAATGTGTAGAGAATTAGGAACAAAATTGTACGAATCTAAATACCATCTTGGTCATTTGATTAAGATTGAAATTTACGTGTTTCGGTTAGATATAACTTCTGTTGTTTTTAAAATGAGATGTTTATCAAACTGATATAAAAAGCATACATCATTCCATATGCTTTTAAAATTCCTTCTAGGATCGAACTAATAAAAATCACGCTTCGATATGTGCATGTATTTTCTATCTCAATAATTTGCTTTTCCAATGATAAAAATTTGAAAGCAATGCCATGAACTTTCTTGGTGATGATTATATTTTCTAACACATCAGAAAAACTGATTTAGGCTTTAAAAGAGATTATGTTATGAAGCCATTCTAGAGATTTATCATTAAAAAAACATCGCAAGTTGGTAAGTTGGTGTAGTTTAAGAGAATATGCCTTTAATCTTAAAATTCACCAATGGCATGTGATTAAGAAAAAATACTGTTAATACACAAGTGCTGCTTAAACAAAATGATGTCTGTAGATTATTAATTTAAATAAAATGTTCCTTTTAAAATATCGTTCTGATAACGCCGCACTGTCATCGGAATGTATTATAGAGGAAAGAATTTAAATTTTCATTAAAAGTAACCTAAAAGCTATTTATTTGATTCATGTATTTGATTTTATTATGTGCTTACTAAAATAAATGAGAAACTCGAGATTTTTCGTGTATATTTATTATACACCAACATTACATAGATATACGTTATAAAACGTAAATACATATATATATACAAGATTTTTGAAATTTTTAGACATTTTTTTTATTTACATTTTTAGATTTTAAGATTTTTTTCAACATATCAATTTGTATTTTAAGCATATTTTTAATTATAAATTTTATTTTTTGTATTTTTATCAAAAATTTAAAAAAATTTTATATATTTTTTTTCGCAAAATACTATGTAAATTAAGAAAAGTAAGATATTAACTTATATACAAAACATATAAACATATTTACAATATTTACATATATACAAAAATTACAAAAATATTTACAGTATTTACATATATACAAAACATAAAAATATATTTACAATATTTACAGTATACAAGAAACAAAAATTTACAACATAAACATAAAATATACATAAAACAAAAAATATTTACAATATACACACTATTTACAATGAACTTTCTGAGCATAACGTAGCTACTAAAAAAATTTTCTAGTTTCTGTTTTTTTTTTGTCTGATTGTATGGCTCTGGTTGCAGCTGCTGGGTTTTTTTTCTCATGATGTTTTTGTAAATTTTATAATTTATGCAAAAAATATTTTTTTCTTCATTCTGATTTTTTTTTTTTTTTTTTTTTGCATTTTTACTTCTTTTTTTCTGAATAGATGATAATTTGTCTTATGATTTTGCCAATGCTGATGTCTGAAATCTCTGCAATTCTCTGTCCATTAAGAAGTCTATTGAAACTGATCTGTAGTAATCTATTAAATTTGATTTTTCTTCGATTTTTTTGGATGATGATGAGCTTGCTTCAATTTTCTGGTCAAATTTGTTTTCTATCTGTTCTGTGTTATTTCTTTTCTTGAATTGTCTGTCTAGAGCTATTAAAACCAACAAAAAATATACTGTATCGAAATAAGTGAAGAAAAAAAATCTGATGGCGAACCAAAACCACACAAACAGCACAACCTTTTCTAGAGTTTTTTCTTCCATTTTTTTTCAGATTATATTGAGAGCAAAAAAAGATAAGATAAATTTTGAGATACAGAGGGAAATACTACGTTGTTATCACGTCAATGTACAATTACATTCTGAATTTTTTTCATTTTTACAAAACCAACAATATTCATTATTTAACAATAAACTTAATTTAAATAATTGAAACATTAGAAATATTTTTTTACTATCTCAGTTAAACAATCAGGTCAGTCTCTATTAAACATTTTTAATTGTTTCTAATTATTATTCTCTTCTCTCTTATAGAGAAGTATTTTTTCCCAAGTTAAACAATGCTTGTAACGTTACTAAAATCGAGTTGTGTCATATGCAAAACTCAAATAGTAATAAAAATACTTTTTCAGTTATAAGACATATTCCACTTGTAAAAATGCTTTTCTCTCATTATTTTCTGAGCCTTTCAAATCACCAAAAATTCATTAGATCATTCAAAAGATAGTCCTCGAATACTTTACATGGTTTTGGTGAAAGATTGTTAGGAAATATATATATATTTGGTGTAAATCTAGTATTTTCACTGAATCTATGCAAGAGTATGTATTTTAGACGCCTTTGGCCGGCCTAGACACAAGACTACAGTTGTAATCACAAGATAATTTCATTGATTTAAATCATTGCCTTTCAGAATTACTGCTTTTATATGTACACGAAAAAAAACCGACAGACGGTCAAAAATTTGACAGATTTGGTTCAAAATTTAATAAGTATATACACTTTAAATACATAACATGTGCGCCAAATTTTATCTACCACGCTTTTTGCATATTTTTTTTTTATTATTTATAGAGTTCATCTGCATTCGAAAAACTAGGCAAGCAAATTTCTTGTGAATAGATTTCTTTCTTTTCATAGAAATTCTTTAAATCGGATTGTATCTCCCTATACCAAATTTTAACAATCTAGCTCCAAAACGTGTTCGAATTATCAAGTTCATAGACAGACATAAATTTAAAAAGATGTTTCTAGGACTGGGGGAAGTCTAAAAATGGAGATTTATTAAAATTGCTAAATCGAATTTTTTGACTATTGCAATACTCCTATACCAGAAAATAAAAACATTATTATAAGTTAAATGCCCTCTCTTGAACAAAAAAATTTATTCTATAACTCAATACACGTGTCGTATACAAGGTATCTATTTTAATAGTGTGCAAATATCATATTTTTAAACTTTTAAATATGTATAAACATTCAGTTAGAAAATTTTCTAACTGATATAAAGAATATATTAGGGTGTTACATAAGTTTCTTTCCTATTTCTAATATGAAATGAATATACAATATTCACTGTTTAAGATATTATTTATTTTATTATATAAGAATCCTGTTACTCTATTTCCTTCTTCCATCTCTCAGGAAACCTCATTATGCCTTCTTTCCAAAATTGTTGTGTTTTGGGCAAGAAATAATCCTCGAGGTGTGCTTTTATCTCGCTGATGGATTTCAAGCTCTTATTGCGAAGATAATTTTTTTAGGGACAGAAATAACTAATAATCAGATGGAGAGAGATCCGGAGAATATGCAGGATGAGGTAAAACATCCCAATCAAACTTTAAAAGCTTCTCTCTTACGATTAATGCAATATGTGGTTCTTGCGCAGTCATGATAAAAAACAACGCCACATCGGTTCATTAATTCTGGGCTTTTTTTTTTTTTTTTTTTTTTTTTTTTTTTTTTGCTATGGAAGTTTTTAATTGATCCAGTTTATGACAGTATTTCGTAGAATTTATTGTTTCACCTTCAGGAAGAAGCTCGTAGAAAATTACACCTTTCCAATCCCACCAAATGTATAAAAGAAATTTTCTGGAGTTTAGTCCCTGCTTTGCGACAATTGAAAGCTCTGGGACGACTGAAACCGATGTCATAGACGACTAATAGATAAGCCTGCATGTTTGCACAAGCAGAGCCAGATAATGCTATGAATAGAGCGATGAGAAAAAAAAAACTTTTGGGACACCTTAATATTTTAAGGAATTTTAGCTAATATATATAATTTTTGAAAGATTTCGAAATTTTTATACAATCTAACGGTCCTATTAGTCTGATATTGTGACAAAGGACATCAGAATCTCCCTTAACTATCAATATTTTTTTAGAAAGACGAAAAATTCATTCTCTCTCTCGAAAAATAACATTAAGTATTCAGTAATCAGCTTTAAGATTTTTTTGACTAAAATTCAACTGTTGTAAAATTGTTTTAACATGATAATATTTATATGTGACATATTATCTGTAAAATGGGTCATTTGATACGGCAAATTAGTTTAAATCATTATTTTTAATGAACCAATAAATAAAATGGTTTAATATTTTATTTAGCCTAATGGTAGGAGTTATAATATTAAAAATTTATTTCGTTTTCAAGTAGTACGAAATAAAGATTACTATTTTTAAATCAGTATGCAGTTAATGAACTAAAACGCAAAAGAAAAAAATTACCTGAAATTTAATACTGAAAGCAAAATCATCACCCTTTGCAATTTCTTGAGAAAGCCATATTAATTTATCTTTTCCTCTCATAATAAGCATAGACAGAATTTTCTGAAACGAAAAAGTGTTCACGGGACCGGAAAATTAGTTTTAGTGCAGAAAATAAATAAAAGCTTAGTTAAAAAGTAAGTCAGGGGACAAAGTTATGAAGTTCATATCGCATTTTCTAAAATTTTACTTATCCATTTCTTGCACTTTTGAGAATATATAAAAAAATGTCATTAAAATTTATTAATATTTATCAAAAATTTTAGATTTGAAAATAAGTTAAAAGGAGCAAGGAAACGAGTGCAAATATTGAAATTAGAAATATTAAAAACTAATATGAATTTCGCATTTGCATTTAAAATTAAATTACTTAGTTCCACTTAAAAATAATGTGTGAATTTGCTGAAAACAACTTATAAAGAAACAGATAAATAAATAATATTTTAAGTATTAAATCAAATACCTCCCTAAAGAAAAAGTGAAATATTTAGAAATATTTAGATACAAAGTTTATTTTACATAATAAAATATTTTTTAAAAAATATTCCTTTTTTTCAAATGTGTTTCGTTAAAAGTGAAATTACTGCTTATGAAACCAAGTATTGGATTTCTTGTCACATGAATAATTATACAAATAATTATATATAATTATTAATATTCTTTATATGATCATCTTCCACCTTTGCCGAATTCTTTAATTAAAATTCTTACTATACATAAATAATTCATTAAGAACTACCGATTCGATGGTCATTTATTTCTTCACCCGTGTGTAGATTATTTTGGTCTCCACCTTTTCATCTAGACGTAATTACATCTCTTTCTAATATTCGATTTTCCTCAATATTTACTCGGTTATATTATTCTGAAAAAATCTTCAACTCTTAAAAAATTCGTTATAATTAGTCCAGAGTGACTCTGAAATTTACATAGTTAAAGGTTTCAAAACGAAATTTCATAATTTCCTCTTCTAAATAAATATCTTTGAAATAACATTTCGTCTGAATTTTTTCAAAATCAACTATTCAAATTTTCACATTAGACTAGCTGACACTTTTCACATTTCTGTTTTCGAAGACAACTTAAATTTCCAAATTCAATCTAATACCAAGCATTAATTATAGCCAAACCTCATTTTATAACTTTATTAAATTATTAATCCTGCAGGTACAAATTTATTTGAAAAGATTTTTGCTTTTGAGACAGGTTTAATTTAAAACAGATTTAATTTTTAATACGTGTTATTCCTCGCTGATGCACGGAATATTTCATTGTTCAACTGTAAATCCGTCATTCCAGTGATAACAGTAACAATGCAAGAAAAAAAGTATTAAGTAAGAATCTCCAATGCTGTTTCCTTTACCTCATTAGTGTTATTGCTGGAAACGTAGATTTACAAGGATACTTAACAAATGTTAATAATGAATGCCACAGGATTAATATATTTCCAGACATTTTGAGAACAACGAAATTACACAGAATCTAATATTCTTTTAAATACTGCTAATGATAGAAAAGCAGAGATTCGTAGAGGTATGTTTATTCTGAATGCAAACGCTTTGTTGCTGTTAAGCAGATAAATAACAATTTTCCAGTATCATATTTTTGCATTAATTAAATTGGGAAAAACAATAACATGGGAAAATGCAATACAGCAATTATAACTTCTTTTTCCACCGGCCTGTTTTAACAATCAAACATGGATCAAATATAATTTGAATAAATATTCACTACATCGAATTGCAGAAACACTTGTCGCCGCAACTGATGAATCAATAGATTCAAGTCCTGGATCAAACATTTAAATCAAGATCAGACAAACCATGTAGGGTCGGCTTTAGCACATATATTCAAATTAACATTATAGATGCAGCAAAACGTCAAATTATAAATTAACGTGGAATGTTTATTTAAATTTCCTGAAATCTAATTAATATATGAGAAATTATAAATTAATGTCAAAATATAAATTAACGTGGAATGCTTATTTAATGTTCTTAAAATACAGTAATTAAGTGAGTGAATAAAGAATGACCTTTTATTCATTTATTCATTTTAAGCAATCCTCATTCACAGAATTCAGTTTACTAAAAATTAAATAACGTTCAAAGCATGAAATTTGAATCAATTCTATTTAAGAAACGATTGGATTAAATTAAAATATCAAAATGTTTTTAAAAAATTCACTGTAAACTAGGATCATATAAAGTTGTTGGTAGACATATTCATTCATTGTTATTAGTGTTACTCCAGCAAAAGAATGAAAAGGAAATATTATGTTTAAAGTAAAAGAAATATTTAAAATGCATAACTTAGTTAATCAAAAGCAGAGTCCAGGTTTGCTTTTATTGAGTTGAAAAATGCGAACGATAAAATGAACTCCTTTGAAATTTCCTTGAAAAGTAATTTTTAAATAATAATTGCTTTCATAACTGTTTCGAAATTAAAATTCTCTCATGAAACTAAATATAATTCTTTTTTATTTCATTGTTCTACTCAAAACTTTTATTAATGTTTTATTACTTTTCAAACAGACAATTAATTTGTAGAAATTGCATAAATTTAATAATTTTTCTATCCTGTTTTATTTTACAGACAGGTCAAATAGAACATACTTTAATATAATTAGACCAGATATTCATTTCAGACATCAAAATAACTCTTCAATGTTAAAAAAAAAATTCTCTTTTTGCTCCGTTTATTCTCGATAAATTAATTTCTACAAAACATGGTTCATATTAACTTATATTTTATATATACAAGTTATATATAACATATATATCCCTTTCGTATATTTAAATTATTTTCTATTTAGCGGTGTTTCCAAAAAATCAAAATATTAATTTTGAAATGGTTATTAAAATTATACAACTCTAATGAGGATTATTAGTAACTGATTTATTTTAATACAATAATTTTAATTAAATATATATTAATAGTAATAAACTAGTGATTGATATTTGTTCAAATCTTCCACATTTATATTAACATAACCAGGATATATTGTTCGAATTTTTTTTTAAATAATTTTAAAATTTCAAATAGTATTTCAAGTAGTATCAAATAGTAATAGTAAATTCACTAGTAATGCGATTACATTTTTCTCGCTTTTAATTTATTTTGTTAGTTCAAAATTAATTAATGAACATAAAATTATGCGCATAAGATTTAACTGAAATAAAGAACCACCAATATTTTCGGCGAACCATTGGTCGCCAAATTGGCTATATAAGTTTCAAAATATCCTTATCATCAAATTGTGTTTCAAAAGGCAGAAATTATACATGGTAGGTTTATTTCGTCAAACGAAAAAAATAAATTATATAAAGAATGTTTAGATAATTTTATTTGAATCTTGGCAAGTTTTGTTGCATATTTCCACTTAAGAAACTTTTCTTTTAATTGCCTAAAAATGTTGTTATTGCCTTTTCCAAATAGAAAAGCTCATTTTAAACGCATCATAACAATAAAAAAAGACATTCAAGACATTTATATTCACTTTTAAGTATCTTATAAATACCCATGTTACGTATTCTGAAAATCTATTTCCGCATCAATTCAGCTGCTTAAACAGCCGAAGCGAGGAATACGTAACTCAGCTCTGTTCTACACATACAAATAGATCTCCAACAGCAGGCTCATCAAATAGTTAGCGACGCTTTGATGAGTATTCTAAACACTTAATCAGCAGCTGGTTAGGACTTCCAATCCATATATTGAGATAAAAGGCTCCCGACGGCGTAGGTAAAATAGCCAATTTTACCTGTGATGTAGAAACTATGATACTCAGAATATGGAATGTCTATCTGCATCGCAGACATTATTCAAATATACATATATTTTCGGCCACTAGGTAAAATTCCGTTAAATCAGTTTTGCCTCGTTTCGGATTGTTTATATGAAACAGTGCTCGAATAATTAGCTGTTGTGTTTTTAACCCTATAACGGCCGCGGTGGCCTGGTGGTAAGGTCTCAGCCTCGGAACCGGAGGGTTTCAGGTTCGAGACCCGATTCCACCGAAGAACCGTAGTGTAAGGGGGTCTGTTGCACATTAAATCCGTCATGACCAAACGTCCTCCCGCTGGTGTGGTGTGGAAGTTTGTAGAGGAAGATTTCAACTCAGGTGTCGTCCTCGTCATCCGACAGCGGTTCAAAATTACGAGGTCCGTCCCATAATAGCTTTAGTGTTACTTGAAAACGGGACGTTAATATAACTAAGCTAATCTAAACTAAACCTTAACCCTATAACTGCTGATTCCTTAATTTAGCGGGCTGGCAGTCAGCTTATTTTCAGCTATATCTAGTGATTTTTCTTTTAGCTAATGTCTTTATACTTTATTATTACAAATTTCAATTATTTCAAGCTATTATCGGATAGAGTGTAATAATAGTCCATTTCATTTAAAATATGGTAATGTGTTTGTAAATGTTGTATTTAAATAGTGATTTAAAAAAGTTATATTCAGAGGGTTGAAAGCTAACAAAATGATGTGTTTTTTAATATCTTGAACAGAAAGGAAAAAAATATTTATTGCATAGAATTTCATTTTTCTTTGAAAAAATGATTAGGACATGAAGTTTGGGGGAAAATATTCAAAACAATGAAGAAATTATCTTTGCTCCAGATGGAAACAATTCTTTAGATTTGTAAGGTGTTCATTTTAATCGAAATTCAGTTGCTACTTTCTTAAACATTTAAAATTGACAAATACTATCGGTGGGAAAATACTATAAAAAAAAGAAAATTTATATTTTACACTGCTAAAAACAGTGCAAAAACCAAAATTACGAAATCAAAATTATTAATGTTCCCGTCTAATTATTCAGATATTTATAATATATTTTAGATCACTAGCATTTTAAACAGCACAAAGACTCCCCTCACTTCAATCCCCTCTCTCTTTAAACAAGCCTACTTCTCTTTAAGCAACCCCTCCCCCCCGTGTTTAAGCGTTTCTTCTGCATCTAAAACTGATTAAGAATTTGAATTTCATTATTTTAGATAAAAGATCTTTCACCTCAAAGACAATTTAATCCGAAACCAGGAACTGCATAAATATTAAGACAAAGAGATATTTTCATAATTATAATACTAACACAAACAGTTTAAAGTATATTTTTTTAAATCATTAAGAGCAAATTTTTAATGAAAAATATATGAAAGGACATCAATAAGAAATGCATATGAATTTAAATAATAAAATATGAGACGGAAATGAAAGTTTTATTAATTTTTTACTCTTCGGCATGACAACCATTCTTATTCTTATTAAATGAAATATTTACTTTCATTTCTTGGAAGAAAGCAATTTCATAGAAATTCAGAATAAATATCAGCTTAATAAATAACAAAAAAAATATGATTCAACTAATTTTTCAAAAAAAGTAGATAAAGTCCTTTATACTTACCATTGAGACATTCTGATATCAAAACAACTTTCAATTTATTTCACTGCACCCACAGTTTGAAGTAGTGCGAAATGAAATCAGTTCATGCTTTATTGAAAGTTCCCGAAAAATGTCTGCTCAAGAAAAATAAAACATCTTTTCTATGATATGAATAACTTTTTCTCCGCTGTTGATTTGATCCAGTGCAAAATGCGATCCAATTTTCGGAAGGTAAACTTAATCTCGAAACACAAGACCATTGCCATGTCAACTAACAAACAGAAAAACCATTCTCGTCTGCTCTAGAAATCGAAGAAAAGAACAATCATCCATTTCGTTATACGATACGAAATCGTTTGTCAACATAACTGTCATCGGATTGGGGAAGATTTTTCCCCGTGCCTCGGGAAGCGAATGTAATTCGGACCCTGCTGCTATCGAGATCTTCGGATAGATTAAATAACGCTCTAGATAACAGGTCCCGGTTGATAAATTTCCGGAGGTGGATTCCGGCAGTAGAAGATGATCTGCGTACAACACGATAGTATAGTATAAAGGATTTGTTACTTTGTTGCTTCACCCCAAAATAGAAAAAGTAGCTATTTTTATCTTGATTTGTGTCACAGTTTCTGTAGAGTTTCCTAATAATTAAAGAATGTATTTTTTAATATTCTGTCACCTGTTATAAATGTTTACAAAGGGTTTTCATTGAGATATAATATTTGTTTGAAGAATTTTTCCTTGAGTCCCTCTTGGGAAAAATGAAAAGAATAGGAACTTGTTTAAGATGCTTTAATTATTTATTAAACTGTCTTTATTGAATAAAAAAAATAAAAGACATAAATAACTGCAAGTTGGAAAAAAAACCTCTGAACAGTAGATTTTATAATAAGAAAAGATACTCTCAACATAGGAGGATCAAATGAGAATATTTCAGATGCACATACAAGTAGTTATTGAAATATATTTAAAATCTTTGTAACTACTTTATGAGTCTATGACTTGTAACCTATTTGAACAAATGCATGCATTATGTATTAAGGCATTACTAGCCACCAAGTAGTTCCTTCTAAACCAAAGAATAACTAAACAAAAAAGCAATAAATGTTAATTTCAGCTTTAGGGTAGCTATACATTTTGTTGATATACTTTATTTGTAATTAGCTTAATTTCTATTTACTGCCATGCGAGATCGAAGACTTTCTACATATATTCTTCTCTCTCAGACACTGTCTACATTTTTTTGCAATATTGTTCTATTGTCTGGTCAAAACTAGAAGAAAATGAGGACTAGTTCCTACTCCAAAATCTCAAGGAATCTCAAATTTTAAATTTTCTGAATAATTATGGTTAATGCAAGACAAATTATTGACATTTCATCATTCCACAAACCATGAAGAGAGTCTTATATGCACCATACTGCTTTGATAGTTTATACATTCTTCGAGGTAGTTTCTACGTTTTACAAGATTTTACCAAGAGGGTGTTCTCGATTGCTGATAATTGTGTGTCTGTGTGTGTGTGTGTGTAAAAACCTGCTTCTGTCATATTACAGATATTATATAATATCCTATAACAACATCTTTTAATGAATAAAAAAATTCATTAATTTTTGCTTCTCGTCAAAAAGTCAACTTTTTAATTTCCGAGTTATTAATTTCTTTACATTTTTTTCTGGGTTTTAGATCATCTAGTATTTGTTTATTTCCTTCTAACATTGTCTGGCATCTACTTCGAATACGAAAATGAGATGTGAGCTGTTAAGAACTACAAGTTCTTTGTAAATTTGTATTTAAAGAGATAAATAATTAGTTATTTCTGTTTGAATTGTTTGAATGAAAAATCAACCATTTTTAGAGGAGAAATCAGACAAGAATGGAATCGTATAAAAAATATTCTGTTGGAAACATTGAATTTTTATTACGATACAATGAGCTTGAAGAATAATTTTCAAATTTTATTTTAAGAAAATGTAATGAACTTGGCTGATCAACCTCTATTAAATTTCTATCTCTGCTTATAATGATGAATTCTGAATGAAGTATTTATTTCTATATTCAAAAGATTACTATGGACTATTTATTCAAGTTAACTAATATTTCTCCAGGAATTTGGATTTCAACTAATTTTTTAATGAAAGCAAAAAATATTTGAAATTAGGAGATAATTAATTCAATCAATTTAGGATCTCTTAAACCAAATATGCATGACTTTTTACTTTTTTAAGAAAAAAATATTTTTGTTGAATACCTGCATATAATTAAGGAAAATATTTTTTGATTCAAGTTATTTTTGAGTGAAAATTTGTTTAAAAGCAAAATGTACCAAATGGCTATATAAGGAATTAATATTTCAGTGATATAAAACACATTATTACAATTCTGCAATAAAAATAGAAGTGTTCCTTTTACCAATATATTTTACAGTTAAAAAAGTGTAACATGATAGTATTTTTAATGGTATAACTATTTATACAGCAGCCATATTGGTATTTTCCCAAGTTTCCAATTTAATTTTAGAACCGCTATTGCCATTTATCTTCTTTCCCACAAATGTTTATCAAAAACCATTTAAATAAGAATTTCCAAATATTTTTTCCTTTGCAACTGTCATATGTAGCTTATAAATGGAAATAAAAGTGTGTAGCCAAATAGTTACAAGATGCAATGTAACTTCATATAAACCACAATATCTTGATTTTAGATATTTGCTTTCTTTTCAATCAATCCGTCTTTGGTAACCAGTTGATTCGTTAGGAATACGATTGCGTTTACTTCCAATTAAATCTCTGAAGCAAAACTTGAAGTCCAGGATTTCCAAAAATAAAGGCGCTTTTAAACAAATGAAACAAAAATCAAACATGTCATATCATTAGTATGTGAATCACTTGTTCTATGCATTGTGCGCTGTCCGCCTATTCAGTTCATTGTGCGTTTTAATTATTCTGATAAAAACACGTCTTATGATATCACACTGTTATGAAAAACATAATTTCTCGATTTGTTATTCCCGGCTATAAAAAACACAATTTCTTCAGATTTTCGCAATATTGTAATTTCTTATTTCCTATGCAAACTACACAGCACACTACACAGACACTTGCACACTAATAAAGTTCATCCTTAACTTTCAAAAATAGAAAGAAAATCATGCGATTGATATTTGATGAAACGATTAAAGCATTTGGGATTTCAGAGCAACAATGTAATTTATTGCTAAAACCATTAAAAATATTATTTTTTTTAAATTGCCAACATTTAATAGAAATTTTCAGGACACTTAAATTTTCATAAAAAAAATATATGCAATATTTTCAATTTAAGATAGTGTAAAACTCAGTTTCGTGCAATAATGAATTATAGTCGTTATTGTGAACAAACACAAGAATTTCGCTTAATTTTTAATTAATTAAAATTCTAACTAAAATCTCATGGAAAAATGCTTTAAGGCATGCAATAGTAACTTCCAATGTATGTCCGTGCCAAATTTGTTATTTCTAGAACTCGAATCTCACGTGAAAATCTGCAAAACACACACATATTTTTCTTAATTATTAGTGGAGATTTCTAGATACTATATTTAATAAAAAACATGTATACAAAACATTATGATTTCACTAATTAGCTGGATACAAAATCAGCTCCACTCATTGATATTTGTCACAAACAATTCAAACTATACATAAACTGATTTTACGAAATACAATACAGTGGTGAGGAAGATCTGTGTAAATGAATAATGTATGAGATGCAGACAGACGTCGCTTATAATGAATATCAGAGCAGTGTTTGATAGGCAAAATTGACTATTATACCTGTGCAGACATCTGGCCTTTCATCTCGGTCTACGGATCGGAAATCTTAACGAGCTACTGATTAACTGTATGGCATACTAATCAAAGCATCGCTAACTACTTGATGAGCCTTCAGTTGGAGACCTATTTGTATGAGGAGAGCAGAATAGGGTTCTGCCTTCACGCTTTATTACTGTTTAATCAGTTGATTAGATAGCGAAACATATTCTCATCTCATCCGTCTTGGGTCTAATGACATGTCTGATGATGTACGGTTTGTTGATGAAATGAGATGCTTCTTTTTAGTCTAGGTTACATGTATCAATTAAATCTTGAATTAGTGATTCTAATGCCTCTAAATTACCTTTTTAAATAGAATATATAGGGTTGCTATAAAATAATTTTAGTGACATCTGTAGCTAAATATAATGAATGAAATGAAACCGAAATTAATGAGCAAAATTGTAAAATATGATGGTAAGATTTGCAGTGACCTCCAAAATTGCCAAACAAATTTTGGAGGTCACTGCATTGAAAATGTTCCACTTGGGTCAAAGGATCTTAAGCTTATAAGTTTAAACGAGCAATTCTTGTATATATATATGAATTTATTTTGTATAACACGGAAATTGCTCTCTAAATTTATGTTTTAATAAGATTTTGCTCTTTAAGTTTACATAGATCTTTCCTGAAGAATCTCAAAAGAATATATAAATAAATAATGACATGTGTCTATAAATGGATGCATAAGAGTATAGGACATGGAATAGGGGTTAGGTTTTTGAAAACATGCATTTTTCTCATGTTTGATCCCGCGTTTGCAATTCAATTAGATTTCGCTTATAACTTTAAATAAGCCATAGGATGGGATTTTACAAAAAGAGACTGTCGAGCAAAGTTCAGTCTCTCACATGCTGTTAATAAAAGGTTATTTCCTTTGAATATTATATCCGTATTTTTTTTTTCCTCTTTTTCATATCTGTAAATGTATTTTTATTTCTCGAAAATTAATGAAATTTTGCATGATAATACATTTTTAATTCTTCCAATTTCTTTGCTTTCATCCTAATAATTGATCCTTTTTTGATCCCAATAACGTCAAAGTCTATACTTTGAATTGACTAATTCGTGAAAATCATCTTATTCGTGCCTTAAACTGTGTATATGAAATTTGGTTTCATTTCATTTGTAAGGTTTTGTTGTTGACGCTTTCAAACAAAGAAAGACTTGCTCTGAGTTATGCAAAAGTACCATGCATATAAAAAATGGATTTATTACATACTAATGGAACATATAACAATGTGGCTAAAACCCTTAATCCTGTTTTACTGCACAATTCCAAAGGCGTAGCTATGATATTTCTGGCATTTCGATAAGATCATTTTCTTCAAAAAGAATTATAAAAATGTGATTTCATCTATTGCATTATAACATGAAGGCTGTTCTTTTTTTTCTTTTTTTGCACTGTTATGAACGATAAAAAAAGAACAATAATAATAATAAAAAGGGCATTTATCCATATTTTCTGTCCCTTTCTAAACATATTCCCACCAGTCCTTTGTCATGAGATTTTAATAAATTCCTTTAATGTTTCTCATTATCAAAACTCATTTATTTTGGCATCTCGGAACAATTCTTCAATTCAGGGAACAGATGAAACTCCCTCCGCTCTAAACCACATTTCCCAAAAAATAGGATAAGGGTGTAAAACTGTAGAAATAGAGGATCTTGTTCAATGAAATGATCAAGTCGTTGAAAAGAAACGAAGACAGTTGAATTTCTATGCAATGAGCAGTATGCGAAAATTGCGAATTTAGTGCATGTACGGCGTTTTCTACAGCCGAGAAAATAACGTCTACTTGTAGAAAGTGATTATGCTGAATTTATCATTAAGAATTTATACTGAATTTATCATAAGGAAGGTACAAAAAAAACTCAAAAATAAAGAAATTTTTTTGAAGAATTCACTTTATACAGTACTAAAAATACGAGAAAAAATTTCATGCAGTTATGTCTTAAACTGACAGAGATATTTCTAATGAATGTTATGAATCTTCAATGATATGAAACATTGGTTGTCCTAAAATCGAAAATTGAGTCTCCAGATTTTCATGATTTTTTCCGAATTAAGGAAAGGTAAAGGGAAATTTAAGCAATGAAAAATATCTAAAAAAAATATATATATATATATATATATATATATATATATATATATATATATATATATATATATATATATATATATATATATATATATATATATATATATATATATATATATATATATATTCAGGAACTAGCATTTGAAATTTAATAATAAAAAATTTGTATGTTTCTAACAGCAAAAGAATTTAATGATATGAAAGAAAATATTTCGTTTTACTTTAAAAACCATTTTCTCCCAGCTAAAATTAATAGCATGAATCATGTTAATAAATTGAAACTATAAAATGAATGTGGAATTTTAAATTTAAAACGGAAGGAAAGTATTTTCCTATTTCTTAAGAAACCCATTTTAAATTATATATTTTTTTCTCTCTCATAATATTCATAGATAGACTTTTGTGAAACAAATAACTGTTGAAAGAACAAGCTTCGAGTAAAAAAATAAATAAAACGATAGTTTTAAATAAGGAGGGGCGAGAGCGTAATATTGCTCTTTATTGATTTCTTTAATGTTATTTTACAATTTATACCCAAGGTACATAAAAAAAGGGGCTTGAAAGAATCTCAGAAAATATTTTCTCTTTTGTCAAAAATCTTAGATTAAACTATATCTGGGGAAAATACTTTTAGTGTAGAAAGATTTTAAATCTTAAATCTAAAATGTATTTCATATCCTTTTTAGTAGAAAATATTTTATAATTTAAATCCTTTTTTCGTGAAAATAATGTTCTAATTTTATTAAGAAATTTAATAACTCTTAATCAGTTTCAAGTTCGATAATATATTAAAAATCAATTTTTTGTATGTATTTTAAATGAAATTTCAGAAAGATAAAAGGCAGAAACACGAATTGTATATTTTGATTATATGAATAATAAAAAATAATTTGTACATCAAACCTACTGGAATCATTGTTCAAAGGGATATTCTTATAGTCAAGAATTTTTTTTAATAATTATTCTGGCAAAATTATCCATTATTTTTATTATAATTAATTTATTTCGACTCACAATTATTTACTATATTGCAAAGCAATTTTTCCATTTCATAAATTCTGATTATGTACGTGCAATTGTTTTATTGAGGAAACTGCTGAATAATTATTCAATCGAATTATTGTATTTTTCTCTTCATTAAATTCTTCTTCTTAATACAACATTAAATTACTATATTAATGATTTTTTATTTAATGCTTTTTTGTTGCATTTAATGTGTACGTTACATACTGCAAATTACTACGAAAAATTCAGAAATGTTAAAATTATATAGTATTTATTTAATATTCCCCTTTTTTAACATAAATGAATTTAAACTTCCCATTCATTTGTTTTCCACCATTTAATTCCTTGATAATATATCAAAAGTAAATTATAAGTCAAAAATGAAATCGTAATATATTTAAAATTTCACTTAACATGTCAAATTAGAATTTATCAGAAACTTATGATACTTAAGGTTACCTTTCTGTAATTGAATATATAAAAGACATTAGATAAATTATGATTTTCAGCCTTTTAAATTGTCCCGATGAGAAATCTTTTGAGGATTTTTATTTCAAAAAGAAGAAAACCATCAAAAAATCTTATATATTGTTGAAGTCAAAATCTTTAGTGATATTGAAAAAAAGAGAACAATCAACCTTTTTAGTTACAAAAAGAAGAAGATTTTAATGTTTTCGCTTTCAAATGAATTCAGTATATTTCAAATAAAGGCTGCGTATTGAATTAGTTATAAATTAAGAGTATAGGTTTCCCAAATAGTAATAATTTTGATTGAATTCATTGCGATCTATCCTGTTAAAAGGAAGGGAAATTGGTGGAGCAGGATTGTTAAAACTTTTTTCCCTGGAGCTCTCTTATTATCGAAGATAGAAAAATAATTCATTTTAAGGTCAATTATAGTGTCATTACAAAAATAACTTTTGAATTAAAAGTCTTTCTAATAGTTGCAATTTTTCAATAGTTAAAGGTTGAAAACTGATTTTCATTCCCTAATTTCATTGCTTTTTCGGTTATCCAACTACAAAAAACTGTCGGTTTTTTTTTCTATAGTAATAGTTTTCGATTTTCTTATGGCATTTATACAAAAACTTAATATATCGTCCAAAACTATTTTATTATTTAATTTATTAAATATTTGAGGAAACCGTTTGCAACAAATTTGACATTTTTAAAAATCTTTCAATAGAAAACAAATGACCTGAATGGTACATATTCCTTATATAAAATCAGTGGTGTTTTGGCTAGAGGCTGAATCGAAAGTTTATGGAAATTGTATTTTTGACAATCCAGTGTCTTATAAACAGTATTATGTAAAAAAATGTCTGACTAAATATCAATAAAATACTGTAAACTGCACTACACAAGTATAGCCTGTAATCGCGTCTGTGCCCCAAAGTTTTAATATGATTTGCCGCAATCCTCCTCGTCTGAGTAGTAGGGGGAACTTGATCATTTTACAACTTATCCCGCTGGGATTATCCAACGAACATGTTTCTTTCTTGCTGCGTCATTGACTTTAGTTCCATCATGATGAAACCCTACTCATTTTTCCGTTGCAATGAACGACTTAGTAGTGTATTAAATTAAGATACAACTAATCCGGTATAGGGGTATGGTTCATGAATCAGATACATCAACGAGCTTATCAAAGTTTGACTTTATATAATGTCAAAACTTTATATCCAACATTTCAATGTTGGAACAGAGACCGTTGAAACGGAACCAAAGCCCAATACCTTTATATACCTTACTGTTTCATATAACTGCATCGTAGCTCTTTATATATTTGTTAGAAAAAAATTTATCATTTTACAGCAGGTCCTACAATAATTCAAAAATATTGCTAGCTTAAAATAAGAAATTTTTATAATTTTTATTTAATTTTATTTTAAAAAGGTTTCAAATATATCAATATGTTATTTTATGATATCTTAAAATAACATTCTAGAATAGGCTTCCTTTTTCCAATACACAGATTCCGATTAAGAAAAGAAATATTTATAGGCATTTTTCAACAAACCCGAATTTTTTAAAACTATAATTTAGATACCACTCTGAAATTTTTACCAGAAAATAACTTCTATGTAACAACCGATTAAATGGAATTGAAAACTTTTGCTCAAATTAAGAAAAATGTTAAACATTTTCTGAATACCAGGTTCTCGATACACTGGGAATTTCCCAGAAAGTTCTATCCTTTTCTCCTCAGAATACAAAACGATGGAAATTGCTCTGGAATTTCGTTTCAGAATTGAACACGCTTGTCAAAGAATTGATACTTCTATTTTTTGCTATATCAGTTATCTTTGCTATTCTTTTTAAAATTTGATTTTCAATAGCACATTTCTTAGCATATTTGAATTTGTGACTTTTTACTGTAAAAAACTATACATAAATTAAATCATTTGAATCCAAAGAATCTGCGTCATCATCTGCACCTACTTACTCAAGTGGAAGACGATACAATTAGATAAACAATATAAGCAGATATTTTATTTGCTTTAAAAATAAATCTGAACTTTATACTTTTTACTTTTTATTAAGATTAAATTTGCTTTACTTATCAAACACGAATTTTAATGCTCTCAACTGAACTTGGAAACAAAAATATGCCAACTTTATCCTGGATATAAACAGAGAAAATGTAATTTCATGAATTCTTTTAAAAGTAACTGATTCGAATTAAATTATATTATCTCACACAGTCAAAGAAATTTTTAGTTTTTAGAGTAAACAAACAAGTTTTATGAAACAAACGAGGAATGAATTTATAATTCCCAATCCACTAGGAGGATTATTCTTAAAAGCTCATTTTCAACTTCCTCAGGGAAGATTTATAGAATACGAAAATTTGTTCTCTTTGAAATACCATAAAATAAACATTTAATAAGGTACGATTTTATTTTACCACACCCCATCGAACCAGATCTATCAGACATCCCCAAATTCTCCATTGAAAATTCCGTATTTATGCAGCCCCTAGAGGGATGCATTTTGCTTGAAAATCTCTATTAACAAGACACATGCCTTATGTAAACTTCGATAGTAAATAATAAATTAAAAAAGATATGTAAAACAGTTGAAAGAAGCACTTAATTGAGTTCTATTCAGTTTCAGCGGGATATTTTGTCAAAATTGGTGTAAATATGATAGTTTGTTTCTTTATTCTTTGAAAGGAATTAATATTTTTGTTACTATGCTCTTTTATATAAGATTAAAGGATATCCTTTGAATCTATTTAAATACAGTATGATTTTTATGATGTTTGTTTGTTTCGAATAAAATATTTTTATAATAAGCCTCATGCTAGTTTTAATTGCCAGGAACACTTGTAAGGCCTGAAATGTTATCTGATATTAAGATATTTATATCTCAAAAATTCCTGCTGATTGTTTTAAAGCATTTGATCGTTTAAAATCTCAGTTTTATTTCATCTAACTTTTATTCCAATTTCATTGTTCAACTTTTAATGTAAATTTTGGTAATTTGATGCTGATGGAAAATAACAGAGAAGGTGAAAAAGGATTTTCATAGGATTTATTTATCCTGTGAATCACCATATAAATGATGAAATAGAGTTGCAAGTAAAAGCTCTTGATGATTTTTACTACGGAATTAGCCCACATTTGTGTTTTGTATGGAAGAAATAACTAGCAAGTTACGACTAGTCTTTCGGTAAATCTAAATCCCCGTCATCTTGATAGCTAATGACCGTCATCTCAATATTGAACTACAGAAAATTGCTTCAGGAGATATTCCCACACTGACTAGACTCTGAGGAAATCCAAATTACCATCATCATGATAGCTGGACTCTATAATTAGTCATGACACGAAAAAACATGGCTTGGTTTGATGAGTCACAGTTTCAGTTGGTAAGAACTAATGGTAGAGTTTGAATCTGTCAAAACAGCACAAAGCCTTGGAGCCAAGTTGTAAACAGGGCACTCACTGTGCAAGCTGGTGTTAGCCCCATGATAGTGTGGACTGTTTTTAAATGGAATGGACTAGGTCTTCCAGTCCAAATGACCTGATAATTGACCAGAAAAGGTTATGTTCAAAAGTTATGTTGAGGACCACTTGTAGTCAGCCATTCATGGACTCCATGCACCGCAGCAACGATGAAATCACAATGCGCTTTGCCACCGGACCAGAACTGCTCTTGATTGGTTTGAAAAACATTCTAAACAATTCCAGCGAATGATTTGATTAAAAGGATCGTTCGACGTGAATCCCATCGAACATTTATGGGACCTATTCAGAAGATCAGTTCGTGCACAAAATCCTACATATTTATGCAATTATGGACATCTATAAATTCAGTTTGACTCAATATTTCTGCAGAGTACTTTCAACTACTTGTTGATTACATGCCACGTCGAGTTGTTGCATTTCGTCGAGCAAAAGAGGCCCATCACGTTATTAGGAGGTATTCCATTACTTTCAATAGTACTTCAGCGTAGATTTTTAGCCGAATTCTACCGAAATTCCGTTTGCTGTCGGTTTATTTTTTTTTAATTATAATTATGATATAAGTAAATTCTCTTAGTTTAATTAATAGCTAAAGAATATACTTCTAAAATTGGTTTTGTGACGTCACTGAAAATGTAGGCTTTAATTTAATTGAGATAATATTCTTCTCTAAATAAATAAAAGAATAAAAATAAGAACAAAAATGAGATTTATTCCACACATGCTATATATGATAACTAAACTTTTTTATTATCTAAAAAAAATTATTTAAAATTTATTATTGTCTGAATTATTTAAAACTGAAATTTATTTACAATTTTTATTATTGAAAGTTATTTAAAATTCCTTATTATCTTTATTCAAAATCTGGAAATATTATCTGAAATAGCTTAAATTAAGTATGAGGTGTTAAAAAACGAAAGCAATGTTCTTTGCCAATATCTAGAATGTTTGCAATATCTATGTTTACCTTTATACCAATATCTGTATACCTATCTACAATATCTATGTTTAGTTATCTAGCAATGAGTAAGCATTCGAGGAAACTTTTTCCAATGTAAGTAAAGGTAATTACTGTGGTATTCTAACGTATTTAGTTTTCTACAGTGAAATAATATATTATCATTATAACAAGGTAACATATTTCGTACTTTATGATAAGTCTATATTACTAATAGAAAAAGGCGAAATATTTCAGATCTTTTATCAATAGGATAAGAATTTTATTAAAAGTCAGTAGCAGATAACAATTTCAACGTTTCTTTTTAAATATGCTATAGTACTGCACATGCGATTCAGCAAAATATCAATAATTCGAAATTTTTATATTATGAAACGAATGAAATTATGAATATTTTATCATTTTTTTCAAAGTAGGAAACTTATTAATATCAAATTGATATAATTAATTCATTGTTATTTCAAACAAATTTTAAATTCGAATATTTATGATATTTTATACGTATCATATGCAATTTGAATTCTTAAAATTTAATAATAAATTTCAAATTATATTGCATTATAAAGAGCTATAAACTTTAAAGAAGATAATTAATTATATTACATTATAGATGCATTATAGATAGTTCATACAAACGACATGTTTTCTGCATTCCCAAAAAAATAATTTATGTTTTAATCAACGATGAAACATAGAAGTATTTTCCAAACTATTCATTGCAAAACATCCAAACATTTATCTACAATAATTCATTTTTGATTCGAAATATGATTTGCCGTTTAATAAACTGATTACACATTCGTTATGCGTTAATAATTTTTTTTTCATACAATTGAATCTCGAATTGAAGACTCATCAAACAGTTAATAACGATTTGATTAGAAGGACATCCGTTTAATTTGTAGCTTATTAGCTTATTGTGATTAGTATTATTCGACAATAATTACAAGCAATATTCCCGCTTCTAGCAACTGACGAGATATTACATCATTATGAAGTAGTTAAAATTATGCTATTGTTTAACATGTTTTTATTGTGCAATAATAATTAACAATTCTTACTCCCTTACATTCTTTTCGGGTCATATTAGATATGAAAATTAAACATTAATTATCCATAAATAAAAGAAAAAGAAAATAATTTTTAGGTTTTTTTTTGTGTGTGCATATTGATGTGAAGGTTAAAAAAATGATATTGAAAATTAAATTCTGGATCACATCGTAACTTTTTTCTACCTTAGAATCTCTTTTTCCACTTCGATTTTTAATGTTCGGGCATTCTTTTTATCCAAAAATGAATTTTCAGGGACCTTGCATGGAAGAAAACAATAAATTATTATAATCCCACAAAAATAATTAAATAACATTTTTTGTCAATTAACCTGAACTTTTTAATATTTATTATTTTTGCATCATTTTAATTCCGGTAAATTGCTCTTTTTTTTATCTCCAACTATGAGTCAAATCATAACATTCATTTATTGAGTTTTTTTTCCTTAAAATAACGGAAAGACGAATCCTTTTCCCATACCCTGAATATCTTTACTTTCTGGAACTCACCTTCCAAAATTTAACAATCTCGACCTGTTATCCAGAGCAGTATTTAATCTATCCGAAGATCTCGATAGCAACAAAGTCCGTGTTATGTTCGCTTTCTGAAGCAAGGGAGAAAATCTTTCCCAATCCGATGACAGTTACGTTGGTAAACGATTTCGTATAGTGTGTCTAAATGGACGATTGTTCTCTTTTTTTCTATTTCCATAGCAGACAAGAATGGTTTTCCTGTTAGTTAGTTGACTTAAATATAGTCTTGTGTTTCGAGATTAAGTTTATCTTCCGAAAATTGGATCGAATTCGGCACTAGATCAAATCAACAACGGGAGAAAAATTATTAATATCATAGAAAAAATGTTTTATTTTTCGGAAACTTTCAATAAAGCACATAGGACTTTTAATTCACTTTGTTTTGGAAAATTGATTGAATCACATTTTCTTCATTGTTGTGTTGTGGCTTATCCTCCAGCTGTCAGACGAAGTCAGACAAAGTTCGTTAAACCGTTGACCCAGAGAAAGTCAAGGCCCAGAAGGGGGGAAGGAGTATATGTACTATCTGGAAAGTCCCAAACAGTTCAGGATGTGCTCGGCAGAGGCTTGCTGAGCTTGGCATTTAGAACAGACAGCAAAGGTCTTTCTGACCTCTAAATCCGAGGTACTTTTAGTGTGACCGCTTGCCAATCTAGATATTGTCGTTCGAGAGGCTTTGCCAAAATAGAGAGCAAACGAAGAGCCCGGCTCTATGTTCGCATACCAATGATGGCTAGAAGGGATCTTCCACTGCCTTGAAAGTTCAGCATTAACTATGGACTGATGTTCTGAAAAGGTGAGGAATGAAGAGGAAAAACTAGAGTGGCTGCAGCCCTCTTTGGCCAAGCTATCTGCAAGCTCTTTGCCATAAATATCAACGTGCGAAGGGTTCCACTGAAAATGAACGACGTGGGACTCTGAAATAAGCCTTAATTTCAGAAGGATAGAAATACTTATTTTATCACAGACTATGATCCAATTGTGGAGGTGTTGAAGGGGGCTGCGATTATCCGAAAGGATTCAGAGGTACCCGAAGTCATTTTCATTAAGAAAAGCTTCAGGACCGTGTTCAGTTGCGATTAATTCACTCTTGAAGACAGAAGAGAAATCAGGGTTTCGGAGACAGATCAACAATTTATCCCCTGGCTTCTCAATGTAGATGCCACTAACAGCATGGACTTCCAATCTACTGCCATCCGAAAAGATTTTTATAACATTATCGGGGATCTCATTGATGATCACCAAGGCCAGCTGCCTAAGATGTCTGGAATCTAATCTGTTTTAGTGACCTCGATAGAAAGATCAAATGGGCTCTGGGAAGTCCCTCTGAAAGGCTCAAATAATATTTCAAGGAGTGAGGCTCAACATCACCATAAGGTAAACGCATAAGTTTGGCATGACTGAAGGAACTGTTTTTCTTAAATCTTTGATTTGAACACCAGTTATTTAGGCAAAGGGAGATTTTATTATGCTGACCATAACTAGAGAGTTTTTAAAAATATTTGGTAAGGTTGGCCTTTCTACTAGTTTGAAGAGGTTACAAATTGGCCTCATAGAGAACAATTTCTCCAGGGCAACTACATCTCAGTCCAGTTATAATTCTAGAAAGCTGAGTTGAACGCTCTCCAATTTATACAAGTTGGTGTCTGATGCGCAACAATAAACTGGAAAACCATACTCCAAGATGGGCATAATAAATTTTATATATGTATTTCTTAGAGTAACAGCGTCGGCTCCTCAGTCCTTGCCCGTAATGTATTTAAGAATAATAAATCTTTTTCTGTCCTTTGTGACAATATGTTCGATATGCTTGTTACTTGTCCATTCTGGATCTAAAATAAACCTTAGGTATTTAGGATGCTTCTCGTAAGCAAAGTCTTTATTGTTCAACTTTAATTTTGGCTGGTAATTGTATAATCTTTTGTTAGGGGTAAAAAAGGTGACAATGGACTTGGCTGGATTGGAAAACAGAGCTTAAATTCTGAAGCAAAGTTTGAGAATGCAGAAAAAGTGTTATTAAGATTACTCTCCATTTCAATTAAACTGGTAGCAGAGCACCAGAGACCGATGTCGTCTGCAAAAAGTCAACTCCCACACCAGTGAGAGGTAATTTCTCTATATCTGCTATATAGAGAGAGAAGAGCATTGGGTTAAGGACTGAGCCCTGATATTTTCTTCGTTTTCTACTGAGCTTATATTTATTCTAAATTTCTGTCAAGTGTTTATGCTTACAAAAAAGGAAAATAAATATTTCCTTGTTTTTTAATTACGTTTTTAAACATTTCACTGAAAAGTAAAATTAAATTTATAATTTAAAATCACGTACAGGGGCACTTTAAAATAGAGTGACAAGTAAGTAAAAATATCTGCTGAAACTAAAACTAAGTTGTTTTGACAAAATGAGTGTTTACTAACTGTGTAGTAAAAACAAACAATTCCTTTCATCATCTCCAAAAAATTAAAAAAACAATGAACGGATTTTATTGAATTCATTCTGACTAAATCACTTTTAAGTAAAGTATTATATCACATAGACAGAGCATCAAAACAGTATATTATTTGGCCAAAAATTACACCTTTGACAAGTGCAATAACAGAAATGCTTTTAATTCATTGTGGTTTCTAAATACATTTAGCACGAGAGATATTTTTTTTATAATATTTCTAAGAAACAAAACGTTTTTTTAAAGAAATTTTGTATCCAAACACTCTTTTTCATCCTTACTTCAATCAAACTCCAATGAAATATCATTGAAAACAAAAGTGTAAAAGTTTCATTTAAGACCAATAAGTATTTTAAACAAAATTCATATATTTAATTTCTACGATAACTTTTGTTTTCTCATACCTACCTACTGTGTGTAATTAATAGATATTCCTCGACATAATCTCAATTAAAACTCAGACAATTTGTTTCTCTTTTCAAAAATAGCGGGTTTTAGAAAACAATCGAAATTGTATTAAAGTAAGATTGAAAACTCTATTACAATAAAATATCTCAAATCTTGTTTGAAAAACTGGACGAAATCTAAGCAATTCAAGTAAAGCATAATTTCTTAAAGCAATAAACGAATAGCATATTCTCGCGTAATTTAGTAATAAAAAGATTGATCCCCCCCCCTTTTTTTCACTCAAGGATTAAACACTGAAGAAATTAATCTTCCCTGTGGTAAGAAATTTAGCGCGTCCATTCTACTCTACGAGAGACTTGACAGTGAAAAAAAGATTTCCAATTTAAAGTTATTTTCCTTAAATTCCTTTCCTTTATTATCAGTGTAGAAAAAAAAATTAAAAGATGAAGTCTATTTTTCTTGTTTACAAATCCAAGATGAAAATGTAATAATTTTTTAATTAGAATTAATTTATTGCATACTTTTTTAAGTTGGTTTGTTTCATGTTTGAAAAGTGTGAATTTTATTTCCAATTTCTATTTTTCCATGATTTTATGTCTTCTGTGACTGAATTACAGATTGAATCAGCCCAAAACCATGGCGGCCAAGTTCATTGTTTGATACTTTCAAGTTTTCTCAATTTTAATGAATCATATTTTTATTCTTTGAAGAAGAATTTTTAAATTTATCAAAACAATAAAAGAAATCATTTTAAAAGTTTCTTTAAAAATCATCAATTTTCACAATTTTAGTTTATTTGCATTTAAATATTAAATTTTTCCTGGTCTTAATAATTTCCAAAGAATTCTAGTAAACAAATAATATGATTAAGGGCTGGTTCTGTAAGTGTGGTCATTTAACAGAAAAATATTTTTAAGCATTTTAATTTTAAAAAATTTATGAATATGCCTCTTTCAGTTCTAAGTTTGTTTGTTTTTTAATTTATTATAATTATCACTTAAAAATATATTCTGAAATTATATTTATCTCTAAAGAGATATTCTTAAAATATATTTATGGCGCAAAGTATATTTTAAAAATCTATTTAACACTTAAAAATATAATATGATATATATGAACATATAAAAAGAACTTTCTGCAATTCCATTCAATTTTAATGTTCATAATATGCTTTTATTATGTGTCCTGAATTTTTTTAAATGTTTTTAAAATTATAATTACGTTTTTACAATGACAAGAATTCATATTTAAAATAAGCGCAAAGATCAATTTTATTAGTCTTCAATTATAGTACTAGAATTGGAATACTTATTTTAAATCATATGTAAATTTCCTAAAGAATTTAAGTTAAATGGACCACTTCACAAGCTGAAAAACAAACAATATTTCTTGTAAAAAAAAAAGGATCTAATTCATGCATACTCTATGAACAGTTGACTACTAATATAATTTTGCTACAATATTTTAATAATATTTTATTCAAATAAAAACATAATTTTACAATAATCTGTTAAAATGGAAATTCGATTCTTGTTAATTTCAAAGGCTTTCATACATTGTTATGAAAAGTCTGTTTAAAATCCATTCTCTCTCTAAACTTGCAAGAATAAAATATTCATATTTCCTTCGAATAAAATAAAAACATATTAGCTATCAAATTATAAAAATTATTTCTTGCCGCCACATCGCCTCTAAGTAAGGAAATTATAACATGCGAAAGAGGTCACCTCTTCGGCTAACTTCATTTTTTAAATACTGATTAATTAATGAACAAATGAGCCATTATTATCCCATAGACTGTAAACTTTTCTATCCTCTGCACTTGACTTGAAATAATTTCTTAGTGACAAAAATTCAACCATTCGGAAAGAAGAAGGCCCATTCCCTTTATAAATATTTTAGAGACAGAATTTTAACGCCAGTTGGGTCTGTTCAAATAACGTATTAACATTTTAATGAACGACCAGTATTTACACGCAGGATCATGTTTCTTAGCATGTCACTCTTTCGCCACTGTTTCTTTAACAAGGAGAAGGGAAGATTTTTCCACTCCGTTGAAGCTTTCAAGGGAACCTCTCTCAAATATTGACTTTTCTGTCGGCGATTGTCTTTACTTAATAAATTAATTTGGATTTAGGTCCGGAAAGAGTGAAGAAACTGGTTTGAGTATTTGGGGAGTTAAAGTGTTTCACTTTTTCTTATATATGAGTAAAAGCTTAATCATCTTAAAAGTGCAAGGTAGAGGTTCGCAGAATTTGAAAATTAGACTGAGTTTCTTTCATTTTTTAGCAGGAGGAACGAGTTTCGTTGAATAGTAACAAGCAAAAAAAGTTGGAACTATGAAAATTATGAAATTTATTGCAGATATTATTTTCATATGAAGAATTCATATTTCATTTCGAAAATGCAACTAACCAAAGGGAAGAATTTTAACATTTCATCAAAACATGTGCCGAGATAGGCGTATCAATTCAAAATAATCTTTCTGATATATTTGATCTTTAATTTACTTCAAATATTTTGATGTCAAAACCAATTGCCAAATTCCGCCCTTCCATTTCGTTAAATTTTTAAATTGTCGCTTCATATGTACACAGATTACTTGCAGATCTATCTTATTCCATATATTATTCGAAATTCGATAGAAATTCACAAATTTGGCATATGTTAACTATCCTTTTTCTGAGTCTTTGAATTACTGCGTAATCATTTTCCCAGACATGCATTTATAACTATAAAAATTAAATTATTTTACAAAAAATGGTACTTAAACAGAAATTCTGAGAATTTAAGGATACAATTTAGTCTCGCAGTTGAATGAATTATCTGATTGCGTCACTCTCTTTTCTAATACATAAGGTACTATTTTGCAATACATAAAATGAAAAGCACTTTCCATATTAAAATATTCACTTATTTATATTAAAATATAATCCTCTTTAATAGATTTATAAGATTTTCATGAGAATACTCATCAATACAAGAAAAGGCTCATAAATCCATGCATTTTAATAATGATGCATTTTTTTTTCTTTTTTTAAATAACATTTATTAAAAAATTAACTCATTTTCTCTAAGCTGCAAGAAAATATCAAATTAACAAAGAAACATATATATTTAATAAAATTATTTCAAAAAATTATCCGTAATTCAAGTACTTTTGCTTCAAAATAATGCCTCTATCGAACAATATAATCTATATTTCTGACATAACTATCTTAAATGAAAGAAATAAATTTATTCTCTTTCATCTTTAATTAATTTTTCTAACAAATTCAAATTCATAAATTAATAGCTGGTTTTTAAGCATTTTAGAGTTGCAATTTACAGATTATTATTTTTAAAAATAATAAATTTATGCAATAAAAGTTCGTAAAAAATATATAAGTAGTGTATAATTTATTATACCAACTTCTCATTATTTAAAATATATAAATTTTACAAACTTTAATTGGAAAAACTTCCATTACTATTCGAAAGCTGAAAGAAAAAAAGTTCTCGTATTTTCAAAAGCTTATAAAATTTCGCGTAGTTCCTAATCTTTAACTCCGTGAACTTCTAAGCTCACCGAGGAATTAATTATCTTTCTTCACAAAAACTGACATCAAAATAAAAGCCCCTTCACTTTAATTAGTCAAATTCTTTTGAAAAGAAAAAGAACGAGGATAACTCCTCCTACTTTTGTTTCGAATAAAACTGAGAATTAAGTGTACATTTATAATGGTTAAAACTAGAATAATTTCACCAAATAATTTAATCGAAAAAATCATTATATTATTTTGGATTCAATTATTATCAGTCATTTATCCTTATTCAAGAATTTTTATTTATTAATATTTAATATTAAAAATAGATTTGTGACCGGTATTTTCAAAAATGTATTTTCTAAAGATATTTAAGCGCAATTTTTGAACATCAACAAAATAACAATTTTCTTTTTAACAGCGTACAAATGGTGTTCTTATATGAGGGAAGAATACTTACAAATTTTTATTTCATTACTAGCCTCATTTGGAGACCAGCTTGTTTACCCGAAATATTGGCTGTTCTCCCTGTTAAAAAATTAATATGGAATGTTTTTACTTAAAATTCCATATTGCTTTTCAATAAAAAAGTAAAATTTAACATATTAACATGCTGTATTACAAATTATTAAATATGTGAATCAGAAATCAGAAGTGATGTTTCCTCTAATTTTAACTATAACAAAAACATACGATCGAATGATTTGAGGGAACTCTCAAATTACTTAATGTATCAAATTATATATTTAAAATTATTATCAATAAAAAGATTATTTTTTTTAGTTTGATGAATGTGAAAGAATATTTCTAAGAGATAATGTTTTCAGAAAAAACAACTGATAAAAAAGAATTCATTGATGGCTAACTAATAAATTTTTGGATTTTGAGAAGTTGACACTGATCTTCCTCAAATACTCAAATACTGTAAATATGATACAATCCAAAAGATCGGACCTCTGTAAAAGATAGTCAAACAAACATTCATTTCCATACAGCCTCATAAATAGTAAAGTTCTCACTCTTTCTCTCTCAATACGCGCGCGCGCGCGCGCGTGTGTGTGTGTGTGTGAAAAGTTGAACAACAGTTACCAATGTGTGTGTGTGTGTGTAAGCTTATTTTGTTTGAAACAGAATGCAGGTTTGAAGACACTGAAGAGACAATTTACATTTTTAAATTAATTTTAATATCCATTCCGGGAAAGCAATTTATTTACAACCAGGCGCGGACAAGGCACGTTCACAACAGCGCGAAAAAAAAGCAAAAGTAAGAAAAGGGCCGAAACAAATGATCGCTTGTCTTATATAACATGAATTTCCGGCCACGTGTCAATTGAATACTCGTGTTCACCTTGGTAACGTCAACTGAGGGATCATTTTCACTTGATACGTAGAAATGATTGCGCAGTCATTTTTACACAGCTTCAGTTGAGCTAAAAGTGGAATGAGATCAGGAAATAAGAGAATGAAATAACTAAGGGCTAAATTAAGAGTTTAAAATATCATTATATATATATATACCTTGAAAGGTTGGAAGAAAGGGAATGTGCACATCTGAGAATTTCTTTTTTGAACTTTATTTAATTAAGCATTCCAAAAATGCTATTGCACCAAAAGGAAAGGAGGAAATATTTTTTAATGATAACAATTTAATAGTTTTGCAAATTTTTTCCTGAATTATTACAATTTTTTTCAAAATAAATTTTACCTAATTCCCAAAAATAGATTATATGGCTGCCTTGGTTTTAAAATCGTTTTCTCTGTTTCATCAAATAATTAATCGTGTAATTTTCCACCATTTTTAAAGACTAAAGGAGATGAATTTTTTAAAAATATTTCTTTAGTTTACAAGACGAATAAAAAAGGAAGTTACATTGCCACAAATTAAAACATAGATAAACCACACTTGTTCATATATAAGTTTTATTTATTCATGATATATAGGTTTTACTAACATTATGACGTGTCATGGATCTGGTTAACGTTAGAAAAGCTCATGATTAGATGAACAAAATGTTTGTAAAACAACTAAAATAACTAGGCTTTCATATAAGACAATTTGATGTAATCATGAGCATAAAGTTATACCTAAGCAAATTTAATAAAATTAAATTTTAAAAAGTTTTGCGCGAACCAAGCGTTTGAAACTAGTAAAAATGAAGTACAGAAAAAGGAGAACACTGTAATATAAGAATAAATTCTATTTATGATACAAATCATTGTGAAAAGTGAAAAGAATAACGAAAAAAAATTCAATCTTTACACAAATTCAATCTATTCAAAATTGCACAATTATATTTTTAACTTTTTTAATGTTCAACTGCACAGTTTGTCTTGATTTATTAGCTATTAATCTGCTGTCAAAATGAACAATAAGGAAGTGTATAAGTTGGTCGGGTATTTGTAACAAATACTAAAAATTGCAAAATAGTAATAGCAGTTAAATTAAGTTAGGTTGGTAAAAAACGAAGATAATAAAAGAATGAACTGAAGGAGAACAATGTTTAAAGGGTAAAAAATATATAATTGATTAAATAAATTAATAAATATAAATAGCTAAATGACACAAAGACATAAAAATAAAATAAAGCAAAAAATATATAAAAATAAAATATTTTTAAAATTACCTCATATTAGAAGGCGTGAAAAATGATGATGTGGAGCAAAGAGAATCTTCAAGACATTTCCTTAATCCTCTTTAGTGCATGGTGCCATAAGGCATTTCTCCTAAGCACTGTAGATTTTACTTTTACTATCATTTTATTTTAATGTGCATGTGGGTGTTGAAATTCTTTTAAGATTTTTCTTTTTTAATTTAAATTATTTAATTAGTTACGAATAAGCATACCGAAATGTAGATAATTTGTACACGAATATAATACAAAATTCTATACCTGCCCATACATATTTGGTATGAGACCATGAGAGAACCTTTTACAAAAAAATTACATACTTATACATATTTAATATAAAACTATAAAAGAAACATTTACACAAAAAATTACGTGCTTATACATATTTTGCATGAAACCATAAGAGAAACTTTTACAAAAAATTTACATGTCTGTACATATTATACATATTTAATATAAAACTATAAAAGAAACATTTACACAAAAAATTACGTGCTTATACATATTTTGCATGAAACCATAAGAGAAACTTTTACAAAAAATTTACATGTCTGTACATATTATACATATTTAATATAAAACTATAAAAGAAACATTTACACAAAAAATTACGTGCTTATACATATTTTGCATGAAACCATAAGAGAAACTTTTACAAAAAATTTACATGTCTGTACATATTATACATATTTAATATAAAACTATAAAAGAAACATTTACACAAAAAATTACGTGCTTATACATATTTTGCATGAAACCATAAAAGAAACTTTTACAAAAAATTTTACATGCCTGTACATATTTAAAATGAAACCATAAAATAAACTTTATATAATACATTTTGTTTTTCAGCTGCTACATTTTCTGGCACACAGGAAAACCAACAGATAGCTTTCATGTAGGCATCCATTTAAAATTTGATGCATATATGCGATATTGAAGTTAATTAAAATAAAATTTATAATGTTGTCCGTGTAATAAAATTTATAATATCCATCCGTTTAGCTTGATTTCTTTTTAAAAGATTGTATAAAAATATTTCCAAAACGGACTGCCATGCTGCCTGAAACGCAGCAACTCAGCGAAATCTTGATGTTGTATTTTATAACGACTTCAAGGATATTTCTTCGTATATTTCATATTAAAGAAAGTATAAACAATGCCTAAAAATTATTTACAAGCAATCGAAATAATTCTTTTTCTCAAAAAAAAATCAATCCCAATCTCTCGAAAACTGTGTTTGCCAATCAGTAAAAGAACAGCATCCACATAAGTAAACAAAAAGTCGGGAAGAAAAGGAAACATCCATTTCCACGTTCAAACTTCTTTTACATCTATTCAACAGTTTATGGCGGTTTTTATCGTATCTTCTGCCAATACGCATCCCGAATATAGCACAGATCAGCATGAATTACGCTTCTGAAGTAACAACCGAACTCACAGCATTATGTCCTCCGTCTTTGTGAGAGTTTCGATATACAACGCAGCCGTTACACCGGAATAAAATCATGCCAATAAATTTTATTACCTAATACATGGCATTTTAGCACTGGCAGACAATTCAGCAACGGAACTTCTTTTCGCTTCATATTCACGCACTTCACTAAAGGAATTATTTTTTTACTGCCTTTTTATCGGCGATTGCTACAGTGAAGCTACACTTTTTATAGTTAATTTTATTTTGCAGACCCCGAATTAAAGAGATGTGAGCAATTTTCTTCTCATTATTCATTGTGTTCAGTAAATGAAATTTCTGTAAACGTTTCCTTTTGTCTTGGCTATGCATTCCACTTATGTGTCCGTGAAATTGACAATAATACAGGAATTGGGTGCAGAATGTATAAAAGAACAAAATATTCATATGGTGACTTCAAGAAAAATTCTATAGCTTTAAGATTGTTATCCATTGTATAATGTTACAAATAAATTTTTACTTGTGTATTTTAAAAAGATTTTAATGATTGCTCAGTTCTTCGGCTATTTTTAATTACGTTTTAGAATTCAATGTGTGCTTGTGGAGAAGAATCAGCTGAAGATACATTGTTGAGTTCTTCGTTTCTTAGAAAAATTATGAGGAAATATCCCATCTCATGAATAGTAAACATCTGTTGAACCTTATTTATTTAATTTAAACAATATGTGACAGAAGGCATCAAACCGATTTTAACAACTAAGTTCGTGAACTGGTTCTGATTCTTGGAATTCGATTGGCACTTATCGATTGTTATTTTTATTGTTCTTTCTTAATTCTGCCGACAGAGTTGCTCTACAGTTTATCAACTGTGAATCGCAAATATTTTATTGATGGAAGACAACGACGGAATCAGCAATCTTCTTGTGGAAAGAATCTAAAAAGTGCATAATGATTTTGGTCTCCATTTTTGGCACATGCCAAGTGGTATCAGACTCAGACTTCTGTGTAGGAATTTGTCTTGAACCCGAAAAGTAGCGCTTGTACTTCTAGACTGGACATTATACCCTTCGTTCTGCTTGGTCTTTAGCTGAGTTAGAATTATTTTCTGAATATATGCTTGACCGTTGTTCCTTCAGGAAAAATAGGTGCATTAAAATATGATGAATTAGGAATTATAAATTTCTCTCATTCCTGTAGTAATGCTGTATGTTGTAGTTATCTTCGGTCTAATTTCGGGACATGTCTCCTATGGGAGGAATTGTATCATAGTTGTGAAAAGAATCTTTCAGAAATGTTGCTTGAAAGTCCATCATCTGCTCTAGCTTTTTGTTCTCATGATGAAAATGATTACGATGCCCAAGAGTCCTTAGACATAGTAGAGACAACTATATTCTTGTTGTCTTGATTCGTATTACCACTTGTTGAATCAAACAGGTATGAGAAATTTTCCTAGAGTTTATTCACTGCATGCAGTGGAATTACAATTAATGTTTTCTTTTGATTTTTTTATATATTCGCTTGTTCAGAGCAATAATCCTGTGTGTGTACAATAATCCGTATTTCTGCCTATATTAATAACAAAAAGGAATTAATGTGTTGGTTCCCTGCAAGCTTTATAGCTTAATCTAGAGCTTACTTTTAATAAGAATAAATACTTTTTATTATTATTAAATTTACTTTATAAATATCTCTTCGGTTTGAAAATAAACATTTCGAAGTAATTTTTTTAAAATTTTAATGAAAATTTTAAACTTTTGAAAGATAAATGAAAATTTGTTGAAAATGTTACAGAGCCTTGAAGATATATTCCTCATCTGATAGTTCAAATAAATAATTTTTGAGTAACATTAAATATTATTCATTGGTAACAAAAATTGTGTCCTATTTTTGACAAATTTTTGAAAATAGTTTAAGCTTATTTCACAATAATATATTTTATTGATGAAATTCAAATCCTTTTCATACTTTCTACCTCACATTTTTTTCATTGTTGATGGTCAAGGTATGAAAATTCAGCTTATTTTTACAATATGTTTCAACATAAGTCGAGACTGTTTTTTTTATTATTATTATTATTATTTATCATGCAATTAGAACCAAGATTTCACTTCAAAATTTAAAATACTGAAAATGCTTAAAGTGCGTCCATTTAAAGACTTCAGCCTTTTCCTATGATATAATTAAACACATAAAGATAGATACAAAATATTACAAAATGCAATGAACAAATTGGGGTAAGGCTTCCAAAATAGCATGAGTTATATGTATATTAAAATTTGAAGATAAAAAATATTTTCCCGAGAAAATCATAACAAGTTATATAAAATATTTAATTGTTAATTGTTTCATCCATGAATCTCGTAGAGCCAAATAGTCGCCAATATTTTGATTTTCTCAATCAATATGAACCAATGATTCATACAAAATCATTTTACAACTAATTATGATTGATTTTATTCGTTAAGTCTTCATTCCTTCAGAATACGAAATAAACTAATTTACTTTCATATTATAGTTGAAAGACGCTTAAAACTGTGAGCATAAATTTTTCAAATAGTAGTCCTGTTAATTATTCGCTACTCGTTATTTATTAAAGTGTTGCCACAAAAATGCACAAAGTAAAAAATATAAATTTTTTTAAATGCTTTATCATTTCCTTTCTAAAACCTAAATTCTTCAATATCCAAGCTTTAATTCCTATCGTAAATTTTTTTTATGGTTGTGATGATTTTCAAAATTTTCATTTTTCGGCTTATTTTTACAATAGGATTTAGTATTAGTCGTGATTTTTAATATTTTTCTCAATTTTTTTCAGTATTTAAAATACTGTATATATATATATATGTGTGTGTGTGTGTGTGTGTGTGTGTGTGTGTGTGTGTGTGTGTGTGTGTGTGTGTGTGTGTGTGTGTGTGTGTGTGTGTGTTCGGAGCGTCATCTCTAAAAGCCAAGAAGCCCTCTGATTCCCGCCTTTGTATTCAGTTATGAAAAACCGTTCGGTTATATAAAACGGCCCAGATGTTCGTCAAGTGCATTAAATTCATTTATGATCATATAGTGTGTGATAATTGGAGTATGACCCATCTCTAAGTATTAATCGGGATTTCCCCTACGGCCCGTGAGAGATATTTGATTTGATATATAATCTGGTTAGTAGAGGCCGGTTTTCGAGCCAGAGTTACATGTCTCTACATATATATATATATATATATATATATATATATATATGAATCTCGTATATACAAATAATCGCCAATATCTTAATTTCCTTAATCAACATGAGCCAATGATTCATATAGAATAATTTTACAATTAATTATGATTTATTTTATTCGTAAAGTTTTTATTTCCTCTAAATTCGAATTTACGCCAATTTATTTTCATATGATAAAAACTTAAAACTCTGAAAATCCATTTTAACTTAAAACTCTGCTTAAAACTTTGAAAATCAATTTTTCAAATTGCAGTCCTATTTATTATTCGTTACTCGTTATTTATTCAAGTGTTGCCACAAAGGTGAACAAAATCGAAAATATAAAATTTTTAAAAACTTTCCTATTTTCCTGCTAAAGTCTAGATTTAGTTGCTTAGTTAAAGTCTAGATTTAGTTTAGTCCCTAAATTTATCGAAAATAATGTGTTCAGACCCGATTTCTTTTTTCCGTTCTCCATGCCTCTCTCTTAACAAAGGAAGCCTTACTCTATCCATTATTCAAATGATGAAACATAATATTGTAACGTCATGAACTGCTTTACTGAGTATAGAATTTAAGCCGCTTAAGTGTACCATAATCTAAGTATTCAAAACAGGATTGTTGGCCATTCAGTGCATCACAAACCGGTTATAATTTACAGTATAGGCATTATGCTTTAGTCTGAACTTTTGAATATTAACTAAATTGAACGCCAAACTTTGTCTTGTCTGGAACAGAAATTTTAATACCGGAAAATAAATTATTAAATAAATGTATTTCTTTCAAAATGCATTAGTTATGGCAAAGTTAGATGCATTTTTATTAAAACTCAAAATGGATGGTTATAAGTTCAAAACAAGAAACTATTATTATTTATAGGAAAGGTCATGATGCGAAACAATATTATTAGAAAACCATTATATAAATTAAAGTTTTTAGGGTTTTGCTAGTTAAATCCTCTTTCTTAACCCCTCTGCTCTTTCATTTTGTTGTTGCACTCGCACACGACATTAGAATATAGAAAAGCTTATAAAGATAAAGGAGATAGGAAGACTTTATTACAATGTAAAACCTACAAATAAGACATTGAATAATTTTCTTTGATTTTGTGGCATATAAATACTCATAAGAGATTTCGATCATAATAAAATTGAATTATGTTCGCTTGGCTGGGATTCAATTCGGATCTTTGGCTTAAACAACATTGTAAATAAATAACTTTAATAATATCCATATACATTAAAATAGTTATTTCATATTTTATTCATATACGTCTTCATATCTTTATTCAGATTCTTCATTACTTTATTCATATACATTAAAATAGTTAGTTCATATTTTATTCATATACTTCTTTATAATTTTATTGATATTCTTCATTACTTTATTCATATATATTAAAAAGTTACTTTCTACATTACAATTTCTGGACACCTTATTATTAAGGTAGATCGTTCACAATGTTGTTCAAGATAATAGATCGGAATTCAATCTCAGCTGAGCGAATAGAATTCAAATTTATTAGGATGGAAATCCCTTATAAGCATTTTTATGCCTCAGAATCAAAAAAAAATTATTATAATGTAAAACCTATAAATAATTGAAATATATTCGCTTAGCCGAGATTGATTTCGGATCTATTAGCTTGAACAACATTGTAAATAAGCCACCTTATAATAAGGTGTCCAGAAATTGTAATGTAGAAAGTAAGTGTTTTGATGTAAAAAAATGAGAAAACATGAGCTTCAGATTTCGAAATTCTCTTTATATATATTGGTTTAAGAATTTTATTCATATTTGGTTTCCATACTTTACCAACAAGAATTACAAATTCCCATACCATAAATTTCTATCTTGTAGACAGAATAATTACGTAATATGGTAATAATAAGTAAAATTCCTAGTATAAATAAGTTGTTTTTTTATATTTCATTCATATATGAAATCTACTCTCTCCCAGCAAGATCTACAAAACCTCCTTTCTACTGTCTTTATCTAGAAGATCGAACAGTCTGACAGACTTTGAATCTTTTTCAAAAGCCGTTATTCTGAGATAAAAACAGGTTGTCTCTATAATAAGCTGCTCGCATAAAGAATAATGCTACCCCTTCATCTATTACAATATATGCATTAAATGTTTTTAATAAATGGATTTTATTCAAAATGAGAGGAAACCTGGCTTAAATTTTAACAAATTCTTTAACATAGAAAATTTAAAGCAAATTAATGTTCAATTAAACATATCTGCATTTTTTTATAATTTTATTTTTTTCCTAAAGAAAAGCTTTACATAACAGACATCTGTTTCAAAAGAATAAAGAAAATAACAGTATCAACGAGTTCGGTGCATATAGTTAATGCACTGTTATCTCTCTGTTATAAATCATTTGTAAATTTTAATTTCTGTTCAAATGTGTATTAATGTCGAAGAAATGATAACCATCGGTATCGAAATAATCTGAAAGACTACCATCAAATCACTGCAAGTGGCCTTTCCTGGACATATTATTAAAAGTAAGCTAAATAGTTCCTTGGAAGGCGCATTGTCAAAATGAACAACACACAGCTTTCAGAACAGTAAAGAGCACCTATATCACTATAAAGATTATATCAACGATAAAGTCAATTCAAATGGACTAAGGCCAACACAATTTGACTTTTTAAAGAAAACGACGGATAAATAAACAACGGAATAAAGAAGTTTCATTGCACTTATATTTTCTTCCTTTCAAATAAAAATGTAAGATAAAATTAATAATTAAATAATAATAATAATTAAGTTCCCCTATTAATTAATAAAAAATTGATAATAATAATAAGATAAAACATCTTTTTCGGAAGAATGAAAGAAAGTATCAATCATTTACTTCCCTTTCTTTAATTTACTCATTTCTCGATTGCATTGTGGTTAAGTCGCTACATTAAATTAATCTAAGATGAAGATTTTTCCCGTTACTAACAACAAACTATTTTTGAATGGTAAGCTATGGTTAATGTGTGTTGTGTTCTTTTCTAATAATCAGTAAGATCGAAAGGAACTCAATGGCTCGAAAAACTTTTCCATAAAATCACTGAAGCAAATTTTCCTTTGCCTATATTACCAAAACTGAACGTAATAGCTTTTTTGGCAGAAACGTTGAAGAGATTTACAGCATGCAGTTTTCACAGCTATTGCAGCTTCGTCTTGATCCGGGGAAAAATGAATTAAGAAAAAAAAACAGCTGAAAAAACAAAAGTGAAATAAATCAATCCAGTATCGGGCGTCTAGTCATTAAAGGCATAATTCCATGTCTGGCGACATATGACCAAGTTGCAGCCATGAAACGGCGCCAAAACGTGTCTGGGAATAATATCCCCGACAGCTTTTTTAAGGGAATATCCGATATTTTCAATAAATCCCACGTGAGGCAAAAGGTGCCGAGAAATTGAACACCACACTCTGAGCTGATTAACCAAAATTCAGAAATTCACAGTAATTGAATTGTGCTTTTTCATGAGCTTCTCACCCAGGGTTAAGAAATATAAATTTTAGGAACTGAAAAAAAAAGAATTAAATATTATAAAAATAATGTTGGATTTCTTCTGTAAAATCTTGTGTATGAATCTATATACTGGGTAAATTAACTTGTTATTCCTCTTTTTATTTAGGGATCTAATAAAGGAAATTTGGTTGCATTCATTTATTTGGACGATGTTTGGTGCAGTTCGATAGACTTTGTCATTGCTGCCTGTGGGAAATGAAGATCGATCCATAGTAAAAAGAAATTAAAGCTAACGAAAGCTTATGAAGTTTTAAACAATACAGTACAATACAGCACAATGCCGTATAAGAAAGATATAATTCCAAAACATGCATTTTAAGACATATTTTATAAAGCATAGAAGTAAAATTCAAATGTTAGATTTTTTCTAAAATTAAATACTTGTTTTAAATAGTTTTCTGCTTGATAGTTTAAAACTGGCAAAGCTTTACATGATAAAATACACTTCAGTACAGCGTTCAAAAGTAAAACTAAAATTTTCAAGGGAAAAAAAGTCTCAAATCTAATTTCGAGTTTCATATCATGCAAGAATAAGATCTATGATTTTTCTCCCTGGGTTCTTTTCATGCCTTCGTTCATTATGATATTTTTTCATCTCTATTTTAAATGTTTCTAATTATCACACAATGTATATAAAGGAAACAAAGTAATTACATACCTACTAATTGATTGGATATAACCCACACTGTCCTTCTATAAATAAACTATTGCAAATCTATAATTTTGTGATGATGCATAACAGACAGTACATAGTCTTAAATATATATTGTTGCAGCATTTTCAGCTTATGAACAAAATGTTAAGCTATTTGCAGTTGCCTTTTCAGTTGTCTTAGCAATAAGACATTTCCAATGGCATAAGCCTTGTAGGATTTAACAATTCCATTAATCATTAACCATTAACCATTCTCAGTGAGTCTTGGATTCAGTGTAGGCTTTAACAATTCCATTAATCATTAACCATTAACCATTCTCAGTGAGTCTTGGATTTAGTTTATGCTTGGAAGATGGCGACACTGATTTGTGGCCATGAGAACAATTAAGAATTCCGAGATGGAGAATCCTTCTGTTTGATATGTTAATTGAGATGTCAATTGAAATCTTATATGTGATAGTTTTTCACAGGTATTAAAGCCTGAGGAATTTGGAGGTCAAGGTAATAAATGGATTTCCCCAATATGTTATTCGAATCATACAAGGACAATTTGGATATCTAGCATGTAGCATTATCATGCATCATGCTTAATATCCTCATCCGCAGGATGCACAGTTGCCATGTGAGGCAATTATGGATAAGCATACTCCTAACTATCGAAAGTATCTTCCATAGAAATTAACAAACCGAAAGCATGACAAGATACCATGGCCAGACAATCACATTGCATCCTTCACCTTGTTTGCGCCCAACAGTACTAAGTTTGTTTTTGATGTATATCCAAAAATACGCTTATGCACATCAATCCGTTGCAGTAGAAAATGGGACTTATCTTAAAAAGCGACCTTTTATCACTATTCAAAGGTCTTTTACCTTATCAGAATTCACTGTAATGTAAATACACGATGTTACTTGTAACACACGCTTGTCAACATGGGTGCTGAAATCAGATCTGTTCGAAGGTTCAATGCACAATAAAATGCGTTGAACTGTTGTGCTGGGTAGCTTTTTGGCATATTGCTGACTCATTCGAATGGTCAATGTATCGGCGGTAGAGCATCAATTATTCTTAACGGGGCGTCACAAGCGATTTAGACTTCTATCACTAATTTGCACCCCAGTTTGCACACCCACATTACACTGCTCCTTCATTCTTCCAGTTATTGGGCTCATTGACCATGATACTATCTGACTAATCGCCGGAAGTCGGGGTTACACAAATTCTGCTGCCATGTTCTCAGTACCCATTGAGCATAACCTTTTCAATGTGCATTAAGTCGCATGACTTACCCCAAACGGTAAACATTATTATACGAACAAGTACTCTGAAATCATCATTACATGACTTATAACAAACAAGTTTTTCAGTCTTATATGTGACTTGCCGCAACTGCGTTTACATCAACCTTCCTGGTCGCCATAATATTGTGATTGGACTATGCATACAGAAAACATTATCAGTTAAGAATATTAGTGGAGAAATTCTTTAATAAAAACGATTATTAATTACAATAACCAAGCGATGCCTAAATGAATTCTATATTCAATTGCAAAATATGCGGAAGAATATCTCAATTTCGTGTTTCTAGAAGAAGATATACATGATATTGAAAATGCCTTATTTTCAATATGATGTGCTATTTTCTCCAGATGGTGAATTTCATACCTACGACTTTATAATATCCAAGAGGTAATACACCTTACAAAGTTATAATTAGTACCATAGGCTTAATTTTAAAGCTTTTGCTTAGTTTGAGTATTTGAATCACAGGATTCCTTGAGTCAACATCTAGATATGATTGTATTAAATATAGGAAGCACAAACCTAGTAAAAATTTAGTGTTTGTCTTTTCACAAAAACAACACCCGAATTGTATTCAACCAAGCTGTTACTTTCATACAAGATCATTACAAAGTTATTTTCTCGGCGATAAATATGAGACTCAACAAGAGTAGAATTAAACACAGTGTTGGTCCTGAAGTTTCAAGCTGGTGGTATCGGATTCCAGACATGACGATAACCACGAATCGAAATATATCTGCAGCATCATTATACTATGATTCGTAGTTATCATATAAAACTAAAAATATCTGCTGTTTAAATTTCTGGGTTCTATTTAACGAGAAAAATTGAGGAAAATACTAGAAATTGCACATGTTGGAATAACATTGACAGATACTGGAAAATATTTAAAAGAAAAAAAATAAAACTTTTTTCCTCTCTTCTACTTGAAGAACGTTTACATTATATAACGATGCGGAATACAAAATGAGTTTTATTTTCTTATTTGTATCTGAAAATGCGCATAAATAATATTGCTTGATTTTATAAATATTTTACATACATTGCAAATAATTAAACAACAATTGAATAGTTGTTACAAATTCAACCTTTTGGTACTTGTTATAGGGCCACCGCTACATCCCGAGCTAGTTTGATGTCAAGGATTGGTTAAATTTAGTCTTTATTAAGAGGATTACTGTTTAGATATGGTCTTTAGTATTTGACGTCATCTTACGATAACGAAGTTTATTCCTAAATAATCCTATTGCTGCTTTAAAATGGAACATTCTTTGACTAATTTTACTTGATCTAATTAGTATAGAAACTTGAAAGAATTAAACTGACAATTTTAAACGTCGTTTTCAATTTTCAGCTCTTACAATGAATACTTTCTTGGTTTATGAAAAATATAAAAAGAGAACAATCTGAAAATGTTTCACTTTTTAAATCAATTAAAAAAACTCAACTACAATTATTACTCTGTTGGTCTGTCAAAGAAAACATTTCTTTTCTTAAATTTGAATTGACACATTTCTTGTTTTACTTTCTAAAACAAGAACTTGTTTTCTTTCTAAATCCTTTACATTTTCATTCATTTTGCACATTATCATGTTTATTCATTCAGTATTATTATATTCCAGATATTGTTCATTTCAACTTTTATCATAGCTATCGTTATATATATTCCTATATATAACGTTATATTCTTTTATGGTATATTATAAATATTATTCTAAGATATATAATATTTGAATATATCTTTCCAAAATGATTAAAATATGCATATATATTCCTTTTTAATGAAGTTCATTTGCATCTATATTGAACGAAACAGGGGCCACATGAGCTCTGTAAACGGAAGCGTGATGGTAAGATATCTGTGAATGCAATGATTCAAAAATCCAATTAATAAGGCAGATTAAATTTGAAATTTAATCTTTAAAAAAAGTTATCTAAAATACGGCTTTCCATGTGCATGAGAATATTGTTACGGATTTCCCTCTATCACAATCAATTCGTCGGGTTCGTTTACTTATGTGTATTTAGGGGTTGCGTATGGTATGAAGATAACACAACACAATGATCAGTCCTTTCAGTAGACGAGCACACAACACCTTTATTGACACTACGACACACAGAACAGCACAAAGACGACAACTATATACATCATAGAGAAGACAATTATCTTCAGCCGAGACATGCACACAGCAGCACACAACAAGACTCTACTGCAGACAGTAGCGCACAGCTTAGTTCAGCCCTAGCTTGACTCCGTCGCTGCTCTGCTAATCTCTGGAAGACCCGTTGTTTACCGTCGATTCCGACTACGACTCCGGCAGCTGCAGACTGCCTCCTTTTATAGGTCTCAGGAGGAGGGGCTAGAAGCCTCTCAACCAATCAGGAACGTTCGAGGCGCATCTCGGTTCCCAATGGACGGATCGGGAAAATTCTCGATGTTTCGGGTATAATCTATTTTGGCGCCAAATGGTCGCCAAGTTTGTCGCCAAGCTATGGGACCTCCGACGCGACACCCGGATTCCGTCCAATACAGATGACTGTAAAACAGTCTTTCTGATGATGGAACCCACTATGCTGGGAAGCAGCATCACAGATTCGTAACAATATGATTGCTCAAACATACAACAAACTAGTACACAGGAAAAACTTGCAGGTTGTGTTAGTTCTATATTCATATATTTATAAAAATTAGTCAATCAAAAGAGTCAAGAGATTAACTCTCTATCATTTCGCGTGTATGTGATTGCAATAACTCAGAAACTCACTAAGAAAGACGTGTGAATTTCAATATATAATTTTTCATATTAAAATTAAATCTAAGTCTAGTTTGGGGCTGTTTCCTCCAATGGATAAATTATCGCTTAGTTTCTATGTAGATACTTAAAAACATAAATTTGGCAAATAAAATTTCATTTGTATTCTTACATAAAAACTGTAAAATTCTGTCAAATTTCGAACTAAAAAGGTTAATGGATGAGATTTAAAATAAGTATTTTATTATGGGCTATTTTATTTAATGGACTACTTTTAGAAGCTAAAAACGAAATGTGTCATTTTTTGAAACAATATGCACACGAATATGTTTAAATATAATTTTTAATATTCTGCTATCTTAATGCTTTTATTTAAAAACTATTTGTCATTTAAATATTTACGATAATTTATCTCCTATTTTATATATACTCTTTATCAGTTTTTCTCGTTCTTTGGAGATTAAAAATGCATACTGTTAACGAATTAAAAAAATAATAAGATAGAAATGCAATAAGCAATTAGAACATCAAGCAGAATAATTAATAATTATTCAGTGGATTCTCATTTAAATTTCACTTTCTGAGAGATAAGACTGAATGTAAAATAATTAAAACATGTGAAATCGTCACTTTCAATTAGATTCAGAATAAAAATTTAATTACCTCAGGAGTGGGATTTTCAAATGAGACTTTTATTGATCTAATTAAAAAAGAATTTCTCGTTAATTCAGTTATATTTTGTGTCTGATCTTTGACAAATGCATAATCCATCTGGGGCCAATCTAAGTAGAATCAAAGTGAAATAAAGTTTTCGATACATTTGGAAAGATTCGATGTAATGCCATTGTTAGGAACACTTTATAGCAATATTGTACGATTCTTGTTAAAAACACTCATAAGATTATATGCATTTTATATTCAAAGTTTTTTTGCATTTTTTCTTTATGTATTAGAATAAAAAAACACATTTTAGTTTTAATAAATGTAAAGTGTATACTTCATTTCTCAAGAAAAAAACGTTTTCACTTTCATGCTGATTTGCAAATAAATTTCTCAAAATAATTTTAATGCTATCGATCATTTTATTGCTAATGATCATAAATTATTTTTAATAACGATTTGGATAAATAACTGAATTACGTTTATGGAATAATTTAACAAACCTAATTCCACTTATTTAAAATTTCATTATATAATAAGTAGTTGGTTTAAAAATATTATTTCGCATAATTTTTTGAGATTTCTAGCAGTTATAACCATTTGTTTATGTCACTCTTAGTTTTTATTACCGTTTGCTTTTATCTATGTACTTTGATGCTTAAAATTTCAAAACTATAAAATCATTTGCTAATAAAATTACTTTACAGATTTCCAATTTTATTTGCGTTTCTTTTGATTTAAAAAATATTATTCACATGTTTAATACACATTCCTTACATTCTGAAAGCATTTTAATTCAATATCCATAATAACATTGAAATTGTATAGTTAATCACCGAATCTAAAAATGTGCCTTAAATATTTGTATTACGTTGCGCTTTTTAACGTTTCTATAATGGAAAATTAACCTTTTTAAACAAAACCTAAAACACATGATAGAAAGTTTTGCAAGTATCCAAAATTTGTACCACCGCTGTGTAAAAATTAGGTACTTGAGGAGGCGTAAGGATATATTGTGAATAAAATGCGAAGAATACCGAAATATTGCCGGGGAAACTTGATAGGGTTAATCTAATTGCAATAATTCTCCACAATCAATTAGGAATTAAATAATGTTCGATTCCTTTTTTTGGAAGATGAATTATTAAGGACTCTTATATTATCAATTAAGCATATGAAAAAATCGAATGGAAACAAAATAAAATTGCAGTTTATTGGGATAGCTTTTTTTATTATGTACATCCTCATGAATCATTCGAAGATAATCGATCGAAATTTTGCCGAGTTTACCAAAGGCTGCTTTGCAATAAATTTTAAAATTTAGGTACTTTTTCGTTAGCCGGGCGCAAGCGAGAAATCGCCAAATGCAGAATTCCGCCAAATTCGCGCTTGCTTCATAATCGGCGGCATTTGCGCACGGCTAATGAAAAATTACCAAATTTAATTACTAAGCTTATTAAACTTTAAATTTTAATATATGTTCGAGTTATTACAAAAGTTTTTCTCGCTTTTCCTATTCTATTTTGGAACTGGCATTAAAAGTATTCTAAAACTAATAAGAGTAAACTTAAAGTGATCCAGTACAGCATTAATTGCCTGCACATGAAAAGAAAATAAATATTAACATTTATTTTAGAGAAATTTTTACTTCAAACTGGATTCTTGAATTACTGCTCATTTGTTCGTTTCGCGACCACTTGGTACGATAAAAGCATTGATTCTGTTTAATTTCAATCAAGTCACTTAAGTATACACGGTTCCTTCAACAAATTATTTTTAAGCATTAAATTATGCTAGACAATATAACTTATTTTAATACATTTTTCATCTTATCTGTTTATTTCTAGCATGGACATTCCTATTGGACTCGAGTCCAATGACATCAAAAACCATTTAAAACTCAAATCATGTCTTGTGATATTATAAATCCATTTACTTATTTCTCCGACAAACAGAGAAAAGAACATGCCTTTCTCTGTTAACATTCAACAATGAAAGAATTTTGATGAAACAGTAAATATGGTCTTAATTTTATTATAATGATAAAAATTGTCGATGCAGATTGTGAAAAAATACAAATTGTCAAAATTCATGAAGTTTTGCATGATAAACTGATTCTATTAGAAAAGTTTTGTTCAATAATATTCACTCAACTTAATTTCGTTTCAATTAACCGAAATCTAATTCGAATAAAGTTGATGTTTCCTTTAATATGCTTACTAATTTGACCATTATGTCTTTTGGCTGGCAGATTTTCTGAAAGTGATGAAAGAATTGTTTCAAGTACTCTACGACAGAATGGTAGACTTTGATCTTCCACATTTAGCACACAGTTACTTCGATTCGCATTCATGAAAAAAAATTTACAACTTCATTTTTTTAATTTTAAAAAATTGAAATTTAACGTTTTTTATCAACTTTGGATCATATTAATACTCAAAAATTTCCAAGATACACCAAAATTCTAAAGATAAAATTTTGTTATATTTACTTCCATACAAATATCTGCTGTAATTTAAAAACACCAACAAATTTTACAAACACTATTTTTTACAACATCCTTGACAAATACTTTGTTGTTTTAGAATTGGATTTACACATGCGTGCATTACGATGATATTCAAGCTTTTGCATCCAATTGATATCTGCTACAGAAATACAAAATTTGCTGCATCAGAAGAATCAAGCCTAAACATTTGAATCTACTTTAATCTTAATATATTTTATTCTATGTTAAAAACTATTCTTTATGCTCTTTGTTAAATGATTATAATTCCAGAAAAGCTGTTATCTAAAAATATTTCCTTTATAAAACTCCAAAAATAATTATATACAGCTGTGCATGTTATGTATAGTTTAACACAATGACATTAATTCCGAAAGCCTGCAGGCGAAGTAGCATTTTTATTCTTCTGAACTTGGACATCCATCTACGAGTGAAATACAAAAATGTGCCATCACATCAATTAGAAAAGCTTAAGACAATCGATAATTTTTAAAAGTTATTAATCTTGATACAACTTGACTCTTTCTGAAGTCTTAAAATTAGGAACATTAATGTCGAAAGTAAAGAATCAATTCTTTATGAAAATTCCTGAACTACCATTCCTTTTGCGCACTTAACTAAACTCGGCCCCGACAGATAATTAATATGAATAATTTAATGCAAGTTAAGGATCAGTGGACGAAACACTTCACCAAATCTAAGGTGAATTTCCCCAGGAGATTTTAGACGGTAAAAATGTTTATACGAAAAGAAAGATTCAATCTGTAAAAGCAATATGTTATGGGGAAAATAATAGAAACCGACAAAAAGGGACGAAATGAAAATTCAAGCAGTAAATTTAAAATAAAAAGAAAATAAGTTATTGTGGGGCTTTTCCTGTTAACAGGTTTTCCATATTTACCATTGACTTCTATGAAAAAGATTTACTCATTGACGATTAAAAAAATAGAATTCAAAATTAACCTTGGAAAAATTGGTTTTTAATTTTAATTTTAACATTTTGGAAAAAATAACAGCAAATAATTTATAGATTTTGCCATCTTAAAATTGTTACTATAACCACTTTAGTGGAACTATTAAAAATAAAATAGGTTTCTTCTAGATTTCGAATAACAATCCAAGGTTCAGAAACTCGTCGATATGTTAATTTTTAATTTTCTATTACATGAAAAGCATTAAAAAAAATGTGCGATTTAAATTCATGAAGCATTAATTATATTAAAAAAATTCCGGACACAAACTGTATTGGTAAGATACGATCACAAATAAAATTGAAAAAATAGGCAAAGGAATGGGATACAAAGGCACTTTATTTAAATTCATTTATAGATATTCATATATCAAAAATAGTGATGTAATTACAGAAATTTCTTACATATTTAACAATGGAGTTTTACGTAAAACAAAAAGTTTGTTTTTACAGCAACACTTAACACGTTTAAGCAATATACTAAATTTAAATTTACTAAGAAAATATCAAGTGCTTATTAAGCTTACAATTCGCTATAACACACTTTTTTGCTCAATCGCAGTTTACGATTCCTTCAAACTAATGCATTTTTCTTTTATATTATAAATTTAAATAATCTTATGTTGATTTAGGATGCAATTCAACAGTTCACAACGTTTTAAAAACATTAGAGCTTCATTGTAAACAATACATTTAAATATATTTTTTAATTAAAAATCAGAATTAAAATTTATCACAATTTAATTTTTCAAACTTTTTCTGTGTATCAATAAAAGACTTAGATTTTATATAAAAACTTCAAGGGAAAAAAAATGACAAACCCATTCTTTATATTTTCAAGGGATTTATAAATTTGTTAACATATCCAAGTATATGCCAATATAAAGGATTTGCTTTGCAGTCGAAATTTAATAAAACACAGTTATGCATCCTTCAAAAAATTCAGAATCCAATGCATAATAAAGAAGTTATTCATTTCGACAAACCTTGGCTATAAGTTACATTATAAATACACAAGAGAAAAATTCTATACCGTTTGACATCAGTATACCAATAAAGTGATACTAATGAATAAAAACATCGGAACATTCCGATTAAAGGTAAAAATTAATCCTAATGCTGCAATAAAAGAATACTCCATGAATTTTTGATGACAGTGCTGAACAAAGAATTCTTTTAAAATTTAAAGCTTGAATTTTCTTGCATTCATTTTTATCACCTAACATAAATAAGAATGAAAATATCTTGAAATGTATAGTTTATATAACAATTTAAACTTACAATGTAAACATTTAATATACAGTATATAATATTAAAAACATTCAACACAATTCAATCAAATAAACATTTAATACCACTTCAAATAAATTATACATTTATTAAATATTTTTAAAAGTTAATAAAATGAAAAAACAGTAAGCATATCAAATTCATAAACGTAACTGAGTTTACTTCAAGCATTCATAAAGTTGAAGAATCGTATTAAACAAAGTATAAAATATAATTACAAAAACAGTATAAAATAACTACAATTTTAGTCTTAGTTTAAAAGTTTATAATAAAAAAAAAGCATTTGAACTTGCAACAAATTAAACCCAAGCAGTTTCATTTAATGCACTTTCAATAGATTTTACCAATTCCGGTTTGGGCCTTTTTGTTTATCAATGTTACCTTATCTTTATTTTATTTTTTTATTGTCCAGGGAAGACAATTTCTTATAAAGATTCTCCAAGACTGTTTCAGATCTTTACTTAAGGACGAAATTTTTAAAAACTTTAAATGAGAACTTTGATTCACGAATGAGAAGAAAATTGTTATCATACGCTAAATTATGGCAACAATTTGTAAACGTTTTCATTTCATTCATACCCTAAATAGTCTGTTTTACTAAACATGTCAGATATTAAATATTCTCACTATAAATTTCAATAGAGTACATGTTAATCCTAACTACAAAAATCTAACATATTAATGATATAATTCCACACAAACAATGCCCATTTTGACATCCATTAATTATATCCTAAACAAGTCTACATTTGAAATTCAAGAAAATTATCCATCCTTATTAAGAATTATTTTTTAAATTACAGCGCGAACCAATAAAATGAATCGGAAATGTGTTGATCACCATGGTGATCAGGTATGATGATCAAACAATGTTTCTTTTAAGCTCAAAGGATTCCTAATTGGCTGGACGTCTCAGCCATTAGTCATCCTGTGCACGAAATTATTAAAGCAAATTTTTTTAATTTTCTAACGAATACATAAGAATTAACTAGCAAGTTTATAAAGGATTTCGTTTCCAGATTAAAAATATTTCAGATAGCCACAAAAATTCTTAAAATTTCACGAAACAAAATTAAAATCCCTAAACATTTATTAAATGGATGCAATGAATGGGCAATATTTGCATGAGTATTTGCTTAAACAGCACAAAACTGTCTTAAACTTAAATTTATATTTACGTACAATTAAAATCGAATTTAGGCCCATAACGCTATGCAGCGACACATATTTCAATCAAAACACTTTTACTTCGAGACTAAGTTCTTTAAAATTAATAACTCCTGTTATTAAATTGACTCAGTCGAAAGATAGAGCTGAAATCCACATTTTAACATAATATTTAACCAAGGAACTAAAACGAATCTTTAATATTTCTTGTAATTTTGGCTTTATTTTTACCACTTGAGAAATATTAATGTAGTCGAATTTGTGCAACAATTTACTTTATAAACATTAAGCAATATTTCAATAAAAGTACGGTTTTGTATATTCTCGCATGTAGACATTAAGTAAAATATTATACATTATGTGCAATATTACAGATTCACATAAAATAACTACATTTACAAGCATGCAAACAATTTATGAATGTTTCTGAATAAAAGTTGAAAATAAATTATGAAAGTAATTACTCTACAACATTTGGTTTAACTGTACAAATATAATACAAATTACATTTTTTCACATCTTGGAATTCAGTTTCAATGAGAACAAAACTAAATTTTGATTCATTTTTGGTAAAAATAGCTTTTCTTTTGAGTTTGAGATTATTCAAGTCAATATAAAATGCAGGAAGTCAAGATTTAGTATCTGAAGATCAATACGGGTTCTCGACAATTATTTAGAACTCGCATTATTTGACAAAGAAATTTGCGAACAAGCTGCTAGTTCGAAAATTATATCAATATGAAAATATTTTTGCTTTCAGATACTCCACAATATTAAAATAAAGGAGTTAAATTTAGTAAAATGGCAGTTTTTTTTTTTTTTATTTCGATTTGAAGTATTCGAAATCAATATGAAAAATCAATTTCCTTAAAACAAACTCATCTGAAATGTAATCTCATCTTCAAGAAGATTTCTCATATACAATAAAAACTAAGTTAATCGGATAGTTGTAACAATCAGCTGTTTTCTTGCTGCAAAAATTACTTTTGACTAAGCTGCACCAAGCTCATGCTAAGACATGTTTATCATTAAAGTAGATGTTAGCTAAAAAAATTGCATCTAAACAAATTCGTAGTACTTAAAACTAAACAGACAAAACTATCTACTTAGTAGAATAAAGAGGCAAGAGGCACTTAAAGAGGCAAAATAGCGAACAAGGAATAAAATTAGATTTTCAGCCTGGTCATGAATTGTGTAAGTTAGATCAATCTAGATAATTTTAAAGATGGCTGATATCTACATAATTCTTAAATACTTTTCCAAAATATTTTAAAAATCACACTGAGAAATGCATACGTGTTTTAGACCTCAACCACTTAAGTATCAATTTCCGATATGAAAGACGGATTCCTGAAATATCAGAAAGTTACAACAACTGCTTTCTCGAAAGTGGTATTTATATAACCATTATTCATAAGTTTGAATGAATTTGATAACAGAATTCTACAGACATGAAAAACAAAAATATGAGAAGTTTAAATGCATGGTCGACCAAAATAATAGATCCATCACTGTCACATGGCAGATGTAATGGCATATTTTGTAATATCTGTAATTTGTTCTGCCTTCTTTCCTCATTCAAAATGCACGATTTATACCGAAATTAAATATTCAGGACGGTGGATATGTACTCTTTGAGAATGAATTCATTTCCTTCTGTAGCTGACTGCAATTACTGAATTAGTGATTGCAATCATTAATTAGTTTATTTAATTGCAAGAATTCATCTCTACATGAAGCAGCTCAGTTCGTTACCTTAGACATTTAGCTTATGGTGTAAATAAATTTCTCCTCTGTGAACTTGCTTGTTTCTAGCATGCAAGCACCAAACCTCGTAGCAGCTAAGAGTTTGATTAATAAATTGAGTAAAATGGCACAGATTGTCACCAATTCAACGCTTGGTTTCTGCATTTTTGATGTAGCGATATGAGATTTCAAGAATACTTTCGCTGTGGACCAAATTTGTTGCCATTTTCAATAAGATGCAAACGATTGAACCTTCGTCGAGTGGAATCTAAAAAAAGAATGAAGAAAACTTCAATAATTTAAATCAGATACGTGAATCTTTATTATGGCTAAGATGAAATACAGAATAACGTTAGTAACAAAGAACTCGGGGCAATTTCGATTTCAGATTCTTTTTCCTAACTCTTGGATTGATGAGGATAAATAATAAAATAGAGCATACTTTCCCTTTTAATTCAGTAAAAAGAGTCAAATTTTTAAAGATGCATGAAGTTGACTTCATTTTCAAAAATTTATCTTATGAAGAATTTGCCAATCCTTGCCATTCATGAGATTATTGCATTCAATTTCCCAATAATCCCAATTATTTATAGCAAAATTTAAAGACTTCTATCTTAACTCTATACTATTAAAAACATCAACTAGCTTACATTAGCCGAGAAAATTCCAGTTTTTGAATTGCCGATTTCTTTTGAAAGCCTCCACTCTCCTTGTTTCCAAATACATAGAGCGATCCGATTGAACCTCAGGAAATTCGATCTTTTCATAATATCCCCCAACCTGTCAGAGTTGACACTAATAGATCTAAAAAGCAATTTCCTTGCAATACAAGGAATCAAATTATCATTCGATTATTAAATTTCATTTAACATTTAATATTATATATAAGATACAAGGATAAGAAGTTTAGATTTTCTGAATATTTTACTATCATATATTTCTAATAACACTTGTCAAAGCAGAAATAAAAATTACCTCCAGAGTATTTTTATTCAGCTGTGAATCGAAGAGCCTTCCAAGACTGTTGCTGCTTTCTCTTTCATTTCATACTGCAAAATAAAATTCGGTGTTTTCAGACCCAACATTTTTGTTAAATCGAATTGCAACAAAACTTTATATCCATTTATTACACAAATTCCTTTTTACCTATAAAAATATCCAATTCAAAGTATAATCGAAAGAAGCAGTGTAAGCAATCTGTACAGGCAAAATACGGGAAGATTCTTTGGAGGTCTTCAGAAGTGGATTGTATTCATAGTCCAGATGAGTTTTCATCAGTCGCCAATTTCATGTTGATAGCTTCTCTTAAATGTAACAAGTTTGAAGATGTTGGTGGAAATCCAATACTGAACACAAAATGTTTAAAATGTTCCTGTGCTACGCAGCTCTTTTAACGAATTATAGAGCAAAGAATTTCATAACATAGTCTAGGCCAAAGAAAGAAAAAAATCCGATAATTTTCGAAACCCTCTTCTATTAAAATCAGTTTTTGAAGTAATATTCACTCTTAATTGAATATTATAGGATGAGATTCTAGAACATTCCGAATGTGCTCAAATAAGTGGCCAGAATAAAAGCGGTGATTTCGGGCTTGTACCTGCAAATTCGGATTCCTTGATAATCTACTTTTGAAATCTGCTGCCGGTTAGAAGAAATTGATAATTAAAAAAGATTAGACGAGACTGAATGCAATTTAGAATTATATTAAATGCATTTCTCCTGTACACATTCGTTATGTTTTGGCTTCCAAAAACAATACCTATCGTTGATGAAATGCGCTTCCTTATTCCCTATAACAGTGAAAATTTGCAACATATTTTATTAAATCTTTTAACAGATGTTGCACCTTTGATACTACAAGGCTTTTTCTCGCCACCTTACTCAAAATTTGAAATTCTTTATGCGAATAGGCTGGTATTGAAGTTAATTTTTTTTTAAATCGAGGTTAAAGTAATATGGAATACTGCTTGGGATATTTACAAAATTGCAAGGTATATTTCTGGAGTTTTCTTAATTCATTTCGATTGATTTAATCACTCAAATTTAGTAAACTATTTTTTGGGGATTATAACATTGTTGAAACATTTCTTAATTGCATTTAGTGTATACAAATAATGTACAAACAGTCAAATGCCTCTACTAAAATAGTCATTACAGAAATATCGGTAACTCTTGTATGCGGTATAAACTAGGGATTGTAGGGGAAACTGTGCATAAACTATTCCAAACGGATGAGCGAAATGCACTGCGCCAGAATGAATTTAAAATTATCAAATTTTATCAAAAATACTCGACTTTGAAATTAACATTAGAAATTCAATAGTAGAATTCCTGATTCCCAAACATAAGTCCGGCAGATAGTGTCTCCAAATCTGATTGTAAAAAGTATACCAGTGCTGTCAGGCCTACGATAGGCTATCAAATTTTGATTAAAAGTCGTTATTAATCCAAAAACAGCTTTATAAGATAACTAAGATAACGCGTGATAAAATCCCCAAAGCCAATGTTTTCACACGGGTATAGAAAAAATGCAATTGCATCCATTTTCCAAATTAAATACAATTTAACAATTTCAATCAATTTCTTAGATAAATTTTATCCCATTCGTAGCAAGATACTCGTCGAAAGTAATCAGAGAATGCATAAGCAATCAGTCCGTGAATAAAACTCACGAAAAAATGCAACAAGATTATCTTCAGGATACACTATATAAATTATGCTGAAAAAATATCCGAACAAGAGTATGTGTAAGAAGAATTGCTTTTGAAATTTTATAGAATGAAAGAAAAATTAAGTTTGAGCTCTCCTTTCCTCCCATCTGCAAAACACCAGTAAACTCATTCAGTAAATTTCTCACTACATAATTCACTTTGAATTAATACAGAGCGTAATGCGTACACTCTGCACGCAAGAATCAGTCAGCTGCTCACTGGATCCTGAAAATTCAAGAAATATGAAAACACTCTGTATAATTCATTTAAGAATTTAAATGCATTAACTGAAGTTTATTGTTTTACTTCTGCCTCATTTTTAAGTCTTCCTCAGCACCTGCTGTATAACTATTGTACTTTTAATATTACCTAAAATTTAGGCGGACGAGTAAATTTTTCCATCAGCCATTCAGTCCGTATAAATTTTTACATTTCCGATAAGGCAAAAGTTCAAATAAGGTAAAATTTAATCAGATATTTTCTTTTACACTAGCCTTGTTTAAGTCGTGGAATTGATTGGGTTTAAGGCTTCTAATGTTAATATAAAATGTTTAAGAGATTAAAATTACTTGAACTTTGCGTTTAAATGAACAAAGTATTAATTTTTTTGGTTATATGCTTTTCTGGGAGTATGCTACTTGACAATTTCAAAACAAAATTTACGAGACTGCCAGAATTTGATTAAACTTTATGAAAACCTCTCTACATGCCCGGCAGTTTTTATTGATAACAAAATAAGTATCATAAGTGTAAAGTTACCATGAACTTAGAGTAAAGCATGATTTTTCATTAAGATGTATAATTAAAAGCAAGATTTATCATATCGCATTCTAAAACAGCCTTAAGGATGCTATAAAAATTTAAGCGTCTCGACGATGTCTTATTCTTTCAAATTTAATATGGGTGCGGAATTATTGCGATTATGCCATTATGATTTCAGAATCAACAGGATAGCAAAGGATAAATAGGTTTATTCCTAAAGTATATACTACAGTCCTTCCGATAACAAAAATTTTAGCTATTCTTAGTTTTACTATACCCGAAGCGTCTTCTTGGGAGATTTTGTAATCTACCCTAAATAACTAAAATTGGTAAAAATGTAAACCCAATATTGGATGTCTATTGAAGCCTAAATTAAAAGTTGCGTTTTAAAAAATAACATTCTAATATAAAGGTAACATAAAATTCATCTTTACAGCAAGAAAAAAAATATATTCCTCACTAAATAATCTTTCATGCAAATTGTACATTCTCTATGCATACCACGATTTGATTTTCATTACATACTACACAATTCGCATAATATTTCAAACAATCCGCAAACACACACACACACACACTACACGCATAACCCACTCCACAATCCGCGAACCAACACACACTACACGCATAACCCACTCCACAATCCGCGAACCAACACACACTACACGCATAACCCACTCCACCATCCGCGAACCAACACACACTACACGCATAACCCACTCCACCATCCGCGCACCAACACACACTACACGCATAACCCACTCCACCATCCGCGCACCAACACACACTACACGCATAACCCACTCCACCATCCGCGCACCAACACACACTACACGCATAACCCACTCCACCATCCGCGCACCAACACACACGCATAACCCACTCCACCATCCGCGCACCAACACACACGCATAACCCACTCCACCATCCGCGCACCAACACACACGCATAACCCACTCCACCATCCGCGCACCAACACACACGCATAACCCACTCCACCATCCGCGCACCAACACACACGCATAACCCACTCCACCATCCGCGCACCAACACACACGCATAACCCACTCCACCATCCGCGCACCAACACACACGCATAACCCACTCCACCATCCGCGCACCAACACACACGCATAACCCACTCCACCATCCGCGCACCAACACACACGCATAACCCACTCCACAATCTGCGCGCGCACACACTAAGCATAGCCCACATAACATTCTGTACTACACATGCACCACTCCAGTATGATTTCTCAATCTACAAAACACATTAGAGCTGATTTTACTATTTCATACTTTAAATGATTACATAATCGATAAAAAGTGTCAATTTCTAGAATTAATCGATAAACCTTACGATATAATTAACACTACTGAATTTCCTGGCCCTGTTCCCTATTATAATGTTGCATGCACCTCAGACTACATTACAAAATCTCCCGCAGTAACGCGTTTAAGTAAATTTGAAGTCATAATTTCATACTTCTTCACTTTCATTTTCCTGCCAAGTTTCAAAACTCTTTTCTTCTCTAATAAACCCGTTGTTCTTTGAATTATAACAGCATAATCACAATAATTCATCCATATCAGTTTGAAGAATATATCATTCTGAATTGAAAAGTTAAAAATTTATGGTAATTTTATATAAATAGACATTAATTTAAACACTGCAAACATTAATTTAAAACATGCAAACATTAGATTCATGATGATTTTTAATTTAGACGATATTCATGTTAAGAAAAAATTAAGCATGTATTGATGAAAATACTTTAAAAACTAAAGAATTGAAGAAATAGACCCCACGCGATTTTAAATTCTTTAACACGAACTTAATTTGCTTCGGTATTCCAGTTCCATATTCTAAACTGATCTCGGGAATAGAGGCTTAATTTTAGAGTCTGTATTATTAAAAAATTACAGTCGCGTTTACTTAATTGATATTAGCGAATATTCCACGTATTAAAACACTACCCTGAGACATTTTTCTAATAATCTTCCCAATGATTGGAAACGAAATTTCAATTCGAGGGATTCAGAATTTTGAGGTGATAATTTCTGGTCAGTTGTAATCTTATTGTAAAACTTCCCGAAATTCGATGATTCAACAATATTCCAACTGATTAAGATTACATGATTGATTTTCAAAAGTAACCAGCTTGATGACACTTTGCATAAATTTACGAGTTAAGATGTATATTTTGAAATACAGAATCTATTTTCAGGATAAATAAGCTTAGCTGAGGTGCTAATCTTTGCTAAATGAGATTTTAAATAGTAATCTTGATGCATTTTCCAAGAATTTTTTCTGGACCAATACCCTGCGATCTCATCGATATCTACCTTCGAGTGTACCAATTGCTACGAATGGTGTACAACAATAATATGGTTAAAAAGTAGGATATAAATTTTAAACTATTATTTAACTGTAGTTAAGAGCAAAATATACGAAATCGGTAAGCTTTGGAGATTTCAAGAAACATTTAAAAATAGGCACTACTTCCTCACGATTTCAAGGTCTAATAAAAAAAGAATCAACGTCCAATGGGTTTTAAGAGATTAAGAAAACATCAAGGGGTATTCAGATTTAGAATTTAATCCTTCATTTGAGGAATTCTTAAAATGTTTTCTTATGGATTTCTCAAATGTAACGGAATTTCAAGAATTCAGACGTTTAATTTTTTTTTAATGAGAAGAATTTTAATAGATCGGAAGCTGTCAATTTCAAACCAGATATAATTATGAATAGTCTTGTAATATTTTATTCAATGAAGCATCATGAAACTTTCAGAACTTCTATTTAAACTTTCACTTAATAAAATTTTAAATATATTGCATTGAACTTATACACATGAAACAGTATTAAGTTCAAAATTTTAATTTGAACAACATTTCAGATCCAATTAATGCTTATGGTTTGACATTTCGCATTCCATTCAAAATGGATGAGGAAACTATGAATAACAAATCAGACATGAAATTAGCTAGCTTGTGGATTGATACACGATAATATGGATTTGGATATTTAAATCTATTAAATCTTTCGAAAATATAATCCACAGTTTCGAGTTGTATGAAAGGTTTTTAGAAACCTTAGTCACCCTCAACATGTTTAATATTTGTTGAATACACATCATCCAGCTTTGGATTGAGTTTGAAACATTAACTCAACAAAAACGAGACTTAAAGGTAATTTCAACCTACAAATACTTTACACAAAATTCAACTTTAATACTGAAACAGCAAAGAATTCAGGATTTCATAGTGATCATAACGGGCTCAGCTAAATTTAAAAGTAATTAGTGGTAACTATCAGAACAAGATACGTAAGCGTTCATTTCATTTCTAAGGTAGCTTTCAAACCGATTTAAATCATTGCTAGTGATATCTAATTCGTAAAAAAAAAAAATGCTTAGAAATTGGTTAAAAACCATACGAAAAATTCTCAGACTTTTTCAACTGCAAAATAATTGTTTCGGGTTATTATATTTCGTAGATATTGTTTCTAAATTTAAAGATTCAATAAGAATTTAAGCAATTAAGTAAGAATCAACACGTTTCTACCGTTTGATATCTGATTATTCGAGCACATTCAAAATGTTCGAGGATCGCATCTAGTAACATTCATTAAGAATGAATATCAATTTCCAAATAAGTTTATTCTAATTAAAGATAATCTTAAATTAAATTTCCTACTTTCTCTCCCCAGTCAAATCAGACTATATCATGAAAAACCTCTGCTCGATTGTCGATAAATAAGGACTTTCCACTGAAGAAGCACCTTCCTTTCTTGCGGACAATATTCCATACTGTTTTCGGCTCCAAACTTGACAACCCAATATAATAATGAAAAAAGTTTTTTTACAGGCTTGTGGAATTGGGCAATGCATAAACAGGCTGGAGCATGCGTGGAGGTAGCAAATTTTCGAACACCAGGCAGTAGAACTGGAAATAAAAACATTATCAATCATTGTGTTTGATTAAAAATAAGAAAAATTATATATAGTAAGATGTATTGTTTGTTTACAGTTGTAAAATGCTGCAAATGGCTCAGAACAATCAAATGAGTTTAGATAGAATTGCGTACCATTTTTGAAACTGCATGAAAGTTTCAAGATTGACCTCTTAATAATAAGAGGACTATTTCTAAAACGAGTCTGAAGGTCTTAAAATTTTTTATACCAAACTACCAGGCAATCGTAATTCTGAATTATGATTTTGTTATTACGATAATATTACGATTACGTTTATTACGTCCATTTATTACGTCCAGTACAGCCAAATATGGCTCTTGTGACAATAAACAAACTAAGGTTACCTTTCAGAATTCAATAAAATTTTCATATTAATAATTAGAAAAGATTTCAATTCCTTTTTATTACCATCTGGCAGATTTCTTAACATTGACCGTAAAGGACCCAGTAAAAACATTTGTAATCGTCAATGTAAGGAATACATAATCTCATTTGCTCATGAATCAGTGCTTCATGGCTTTAAATTAAATTTAGGAAATTAAAGCAATAAAATGAAGGAAATTACAATTTGAAGAAAAATACAAATATGCATATAAACACGTTTACATCTAACCTATTAGAATTGCATAATCAATAAATTATTAATAAAATTAACAAGAATATCCTGTAAAAATAACTATTGGATGTTCACTAACAAGGTACAAAAATTATTAAATCCAAATTACGTACTAATTCAGGCAGTGAATATTTCATATTAATTCATGATATTAATCCAAATTAGAACCAATGTAATTATTTAATTCTCAACTAAAATGCATTCACAAAGCAATGTCCACGCACACACATTTACATAATGAAAAGTGCATTAAATATTATTGCATCGCGTACAGACTTCCACTCAAAAAATTATAATTGATGTGAATACTTTGCATTAAATAACTGAAAATCAAAAATGCAAATGTATGAAGTATGCTTGGATATTACAAAATTCATCTAACAGAGCACGAACTACATCTATGTATATAATAGAACAAATCGCAAATGCGGGATGTTTCCGCTTCGAAGGTTCGGCCAACTGTGAAGACTGAATTCTGCAATAATTGTCAATTTTATTGTCTGGCGAGGCGAGAGGCCTAATTTTCTAGAAATTTCCTCGAGAACCAAGTTCTGACAAGCCTTGAAACATGTATTTGGCACCATATCTGATCAATAAATACAAAAATATTTGACAAATCCGAATCGCAACAATATTATCAACCGAATAAAATTACTAAACAATGAAATTTTAACAATAGTATATAGAACTCTTAATCTCTTATATTTTAATTATCATTGCTCATCTTGAAATCAAGTATCTCCTCAGAAATTTATTAATGAATATAAATTAACATGAACACATTAGTTTACATAATTTACTTTGTTATTCCAAAAGCACAAGCCTGAAAACTATCCAAAATTCGGACCAAGTTTTTCACCACCAATTCTAAGATTTAAAAAACATTTAGGGAAAGAAGTTCAAATTTCCATAAATACAAATATAACCTACCTCTAAGTCATGCAGAGTCCGGTTCATTTCGGTTCCTTTAATGTCCATTGCACATCATTAAATCTACTGGAATAGTAAATGTGCCAACAACAACTTCTCCAAGTATTAGTTTAGTCGCATCCAAGGTTTGAAAGACATTTGGATAAAATTTTAAGAGACAAAAATTGCAGCGAAGGGACACGGAAGATAACATTTGAGCTTCTTATGATAAATTCCGCGAAAATGACTAAATTCTGAATGTAGCAATATTTTTTTAAAAAAATGAAAATATTCAGTGATGTTTAACTGCAAAATAAAACGTTCACCTCATGCAAAAAAAAAGTAAAAGTGCAGAGATTCTGGGTGTTATTTAATAAAAATGCTATGATATAATTCTAAGTTGTTCTCTTCTTCCAAAAATATTCCATTCGGTTCCAACAAAATATTCTGTATAGTTGGCATGGTGATAATAGCCTATCATAAGAATATTACATATTCTGATTTGAACCTTGAGTGATTGATTGATTTGTTAGGTTCCACAAACTATTTAAGCATGGAGGAGATAATCAAGATTAGAGATCAGTAGAACTATACATTAATAATATGAGCATTTGATTTACTACTACACGACAGAAATTTTTTTAAGCTCATTGCCTTCAAAATATTCTATACAGTTGGCATGGTGATAAAAGTATGTCATAAGAATATTAAGTATTCTGATTTGAACCTTGAGTGATTGATTGATTTATTAGGTTTAGCTATACGTTTTAGAGATCCAGAAACTATCTTAGCTTGAAGGAGATAATCAAGATTAGAGAGATCAGTAGAACTATACATTATTATTATGAGCATTTGATTTACTAATACACGACAGCAATTTTTTTTAAGCTCATTGCCTTCAAAATATTCTATACAGTTGGCATGGTGATAAAAGTATGTCATAAGAATATTACGTTTATTGATTTGAATCTCGAGTGATTGATTGATTTGTTAGTTTAGTTGTACATTTTGAACATCTACAAACAATCTAAGTGTGGAGGAGGTAATCAAGATTAGTGATCAAATAGAATTGTACACTATTGTTATGAGCATTTGGTTTACTAATATACGATAGCAATTTTTCTTGAGCCCATCACCAACAAAATAGACAAGAGTGCAAAAGAAATTTAAATTATTATCAAAAGTTATATATAATCAAAGTTACTTTTAAACATAGTCATGGAGACGATTTAGGCTTTTTGATTCAGTGGATCAAGTTTTCGATCTCTTCTTGGGTAAATGTTGTCACCAATGATATGGATATGGACCTTAATGATACATTAAAGTTCCACATGATTCTGGAATTTTTGTTTTTGCATACTGTTTAGTTCTTCAACTCAGGGAAAAGATGAAAATAACCCAGCTCTAAGATGCATTCTGTTGACAATAAATCAAACCTTTCCATTTTATCGGCAGTATCTGCTGGATGTAAATTTTGGATCTTCATTAGCTCTTGTGTGACTGCATCGAAATTTTTATCAAGTATGATATGCTAATTAGATGACTGTAAATAACATATCATTGAAGAAGGTGCAGTTTCTTTTTTTACTTTATAGTAGCATATATAAGATGGCTATGTTGGCGAATTCGGTTGGTTCAATCTTTAGCTAAAGGATATATTTGTACGTAACGTATTAGGACTTCGTTAAAAATATAGATTTCATATTAATTGAAATAGTATACTTTTCCATTTAAATAAAAGTTTTGAAATGAAGAAAGATTTAAAAAATGAAAACTAATTTTTAAATACGAGATACTATGATCAATTCTTGATAATTACGTGGAAAAATTTGAAATTAACACCAGGAACAGTTCGGAATTAGTTTAATTTTAGTACTATGCTACATAAAAATGGAATAATGCTTTTGCCATATTTATAAAAAATATTTATTCTGCACTGATAAAAAATTCGAGAAATCGCCAATCTGATAAGGGATATGATGAGGTAACATATTTCATATTATATGAAAGGTTATTATATTATCAATATGGTAAATTAAAAAAACCTCGCAGCTTTTATTAATAATGTAAGAAACTTACAAAATGACAACCGTGGATTAATAGTTCGGATTCTGAGTTTATTTTTAAATAGGCTCTAGTATTGCACATACAATCCAGCAAGTCATCTACCAAGTAATTTTGTTCCATATCTGAGAAAGAATCGAATGCTTACGGATCCCTTTTAAGTATGTAACCTTTAAACAATAACTTAGCCTATAATAACTCTTCATCTACTCGCATTGAAGTTGGAAATTCCTAAGATCTGAAAGATTAATGACATAGGCAAATATTTATCGTCTGCAATAATCGTCTCAAATTCCTGAAGCTTTTGCAGACCTTATCAAACTATAAAATTTAAACAATACCAAATGAATACAATTGATCCATTCTGATTTTTTATACTATTATTTAGGAGTTTTTATGATTTTATAAACGATATTTTATCTGAAACCTCAAACTAATAATGTATCATCTCAATTAACTATATTTTAAATTATGATTTTACGAAGATAAAGAGCTCATAAAAATTACATGTTATCTGCATCTACAAAATTAATTTACGTCACCTAAAATTCGAGATGATTTCCAGAATATTCATTCTGAAGCATCTTTGATAATCTAAGACGCATGCGACGAAATATAATTTGCTATTTAATCAATTGCTTAAACATTGCGCTGTGCGAAAATTGCTTACGCGCTAATGCATACGATTGTTCCCCGTACAAATAGATGTCGATACGAAAACTCATCAAGCAGTTAAGGACGCTTTGATTAGCATGCCATTCGGTTAATCTGTTAGTAGTTTCATTTTATCGACCAAGATGAGGAAGTTGCTAATTTTACAGGTATAATGGTCAATTTTACCTGTGAACAGAACTCTAATACTCGTTATAAGCGACATATGCTGAAGCCTCGGACAGTATTCAAACATTTTCTCTTTCATTCGACAGTATGTAGCAAATTCCATGCCATCCAGCCAATCTTGTATTTGATTCTGGATGGCTTATTTTGCTACTAGGTGATATTCTCATTTGTGACAATTGCTAAAAGTATGGCGTTATTGAGGTTAAAATATTTTGATAAAAGGATGAAAGGTATGCATATAAGCAGGATTAAGCGAATTTTAATCGTATTTCAGAGAATCTTTTCCTAGAGCTATTGTATAGAGATCTTGCGACCATTATTGATTTAATCTCATCCAGCTTTTTAAATTTTGTCGCTTTAAAGTATACATGTTTTCAACAAAATCATAAGCTAAATCTACTTATATATTGTTACGGAATTTCCGGGGGTTCGTTTGGATAGTGGGAGTTATATGGGGGGAAAACGCTCAATCACCAGGCGGCAGTAGAAAATAAAACAACGACGTTTATTTACACGAAAACACACAGGACACCACAAAGACGACAACTATATACAGCACAGAAGACTATTATCTTCAGCCGAGACGAGCAGCATACAACAGTATACACAGCAGCTCTACTCCGTCGCTGCTCCGCTAGTCCCTGGAAGACGAGTTCTTCACCGTCGCTTCCTACTACTCTTCGACTCCACTGGTCCACGACCAATCAATTCACCGTCGGTTCACAACTCAACTCCGCCAGCTTCAGGCTGCTCCTTTTATAGGTCTCAGGAGGAGGGGCTAGAAGCCTCTCAACCAATCAGGAACGTTCGAGGCCTATCTCCGTTCCTACTGGACGGATCGGGAAAATTCTCGATGTTTCGGGTATAATCTATTTTGAAGCCAAAGTCGCCAAATTCGTCGCCAAGTCACCAAATGGTCGCCAAGTTTGTCGCCAAGCTCTGGGACCTCCTATGGAACTGATTATGCTGGGAAGCCGCATCAGGTTCGTAACAATATATATTTTATTTGTCTTTTATAAGGTAGATTATTTAAAACGTGAAATTTGAAAAATCCCATGAATAAGTAAACTATATTTTAGAATGCATTTATAGTCAGAAAAAATAATCCAGGTATTTGCTTTTAACTTTTCGTGGAAATGGTAATTTACTTACCATTTATCTAAGTTAAAAAGAAATCATTGCATTATGGTCCTAATATTTTATTTTCCAATATAGATAGTCCCTTTTCATTTCAGGTTTTAAATCTTGAGCTTTATTTTTACCCAGAAAAATGCTTGAGGAATCTTGTATTAAATAGGACAATTTTATGTTTTTTTCAAAAATAATTGACTTAGATTTTTTTTAATTAATTCGAACTTCTCCATCATTTTAAATCCTATAAAATACTCCTTTTAAAAAAAATTATATTAACAACCTAATCATAGCATTTTTATAGAATTTTTGTTGAAACAAATCCTTCCCACAAGTACTCTTGTGTATCACACAGATCACTTTGTACTGCAGAAATCTACCTCTGAAAGTTTATCAATCGGGATATGTTATCTAGACCGTTATTTAATCTATCCGAAGATCTCGATAACAGCAGAGACCGAATTACATTCGCTTTCTGAGGCCCGGAGAAAAATCTTCCCCAATCCGATGACAGTTATGTTGACAAACGATTTCGTATCGTATAACGAAATGGATGATTGTTCTTTTCTTCTATTTCAGGAGCAGACGGGAATGGTTTTTCTGTTTGTTAGTTGACTTGGCAATGGTCTTGTGTTTCGAGATTAAGTTTACCTTCCGAAAATTGGATCGAATTTTGCACTGGATCAAATCAACAATGTAGAAAAAGTTATTCATATCACAAAGATTTTATTTTTCTTTGTGCAATATATATAAAGATAAAAAAAAACTTTTCGGGAAGTTTCAGTGAAGCGTGATTTTATTTCATTTCGTACTTCAAAATGCGGGTTCTGTAATATAAACTGAAAGTTGTTTTGAAATCACAATGCCTCAGTGTCAACATAAAAGACTTTTAACTTCCCTTTAAACAATTAATTAAATTATATTTTTATTATTATTTGCTAAAAAGATATTTATTCGACATTCAAATGGAGTAGTTTGTTTCCAAAAAATGAAAGCAAATATTACGTAATTTTTTATTGCGCTTTTAAACATTTCACTGGATATCAAATTTGAAACTCATATTTCAAAAATACATTCATTCTCAATATAAAATATGTTGAAAAGAAGCTAAAATTATCTACCGATGATGAAATCGTAGATAATTTGAGAAAATTAATGTTTTCTAATTGCGTAGTAGCAACAATCGATATTTCTTACTTCATCTCCAAAAATTATAAAACACAAACAAAAAAAATAAATTTATTGAGCTTTTTATGTTTAGATCCAATACAAGTGAAGTATTGCAACAAAATATCACTAGTCAAAAAATTTTACATTTAGTTAATATTCCACATTTAGTTAGTATTTTATAATTTAAATGTATTTATTTCCTTTTAATTTATTTACTATTACGTTTATATTTTATAAAAATTTTTAAAAATAAGTGTTCTTTCTGATCGAAATGCATATTATTTATGCATAATTTTACCAAACTCTACAGAATTATCTTTGAAAATAATAGTAAGAACAATTAGGTTTAGCCAGTACCCCTTTCAACAACTTATGAACCCTTGATTACTCGCCTAATTTAACTATATATATATTATCACTATTGAAATAAAATACATGGGTTTAGTTTAATTGTAATTATATTAACGTCCCGTTTTAAGACAACACTAGGGCTATTACGGACCTCGTAATTTTGAACTTCAGTCAGATGACGAGGACGGCACCTGAGCTTGCACCCTCTCCAAACATCCACACCACACCAGCGGGAGGTGTGGTGTGTCCCGGCGGATTTAATGTGTGCCAGACCCGTTTACACGACGGTTCTTCAGTGGAATCGGATATCGAATCAGAAACCCTCCGGTTCTGAGATCTTACCACCAGGCGACCACGGCCTTATAAAATACATGGAATGTATTTAAAATAAGATTTTTTCTTATTTTAAATCTATGTTATCCACTGAATTCTGAAAAAGGCAGATCTTGTTCATTGAAAAAAATATAGTTCGGTTATCAAATTATACGAAGGAGCTCTTTTGATCATAAAGCATAAGAGAAGAAGGTAAGAATGTTATTTTATAAAAGTGAATGTAAGAATGTTATCTTTTCATAAGGTAAGAATGTTATGAAAAGGTATGAAAAAGGGACTTTTTTGTTTTCTAAGATGATTTTTAATACAGAGATCCAGTTTAATTAATGAACAAATGAATCATTGTATCGCAGTATGTACATTGTTCGATCCTCCTCTATATCAAACTTGAAATAAGCTCTTAGTGAAAAAAAAACTCAATATACGAAAGAAGGAGTTTCGACCCTTAAGAAATATTTTAGAGCTAGAATGTTAACGCCAGCTTGGTCTGTTCAAATAACTTATTAACGTTTTAATGAGCGACCAGTATTTACACATAGGATCGTGTTCCTTAGCATGTCACTCTTTCGCCACTGTTTCTTTAACAAAGAAAAGGGAAGATTTTTCCATTCCGCTGAACCTTTCAAGGGAACCTCTCTCAAATATTGACTTTTCTGTCGGCGATTGTCTTTACTTAATAAATTAATTTGGATTGGAAGAGTGAAGAACCCGGTTTGAGTATTTGGGAAATTAAGTGTTTCACTTTTTGTTATATAGGGGTAAGAGCTTAATTATCTTAGAAGTGTGTATGCAGATGCAGGTAGTGGTTCGCAGATTTAAAGGGTTAGACTGATTTTCTTCCATTTTCTTCGGGGGGGGGGGTACTGTCAATGAATAATAACAAGCTGAAAAAGTAGGAACTATGAAAATTATGAAATTTATTATAGCAATAATTCTTGAACGTTTGGACAGAGATTATTTTATATATATATATTTAGAAGTAAAACCTCACTCGTCTTGGAAATGTATATGCTGATGTAAAATAGCCTTTCATAGACTTAAGAATAAAACTGATTTTCAGTAATCTTGTTTTTGAATGGAAATGCAATGCATAATATCAAGCTGCAAGAATGCAGAAATTATGAAAAGTTTGAAATTCAGTGTACAAGAAAATTTATCTAATGAAGTTTAGAAACCTGTTGAAAAATGCAGCAATAATGTTACCTTCACTAAAAATAAATGAAGAGGTTATAGGTGCTGATCAGGTCTGTCTGTCTGCTACCAGTCAGTGAGTTTGACTTAGAGCTATCAAATATGGCTCAATATAATCGAAAGGAAGGGTATTACGCCTCTGGGCGATTTTTTTTTTTTTTGATATTTCAACCACTATTTTATTCAATTAAATTTAAATTTTAGAGTTCAGAAAATAAATTGAATGGAAAAAAATTGATTTACACCATTTTAGTCTTCACTAAATTGTCTTTTTAATGATGTATAATTTGTTTTCATGTATTTGTTTCTTGAATTTAGAAAAAAAATTTTAAATTTTATTCTTCATAATTTTAACAATAATTTTCAGTGTCCCAACGAAATTCAAGACGCTTTAATTTTTTTTATCAAAAATTAATTTCTTCTTGTAATCTAAGGCAGAATTTGTTTATTTACTAATAAGCAGGATGTCTGTTATTGTAGCATAGTTTCAATTTTTAATTCCACATGTAAACTCAACAATAATTTTAGAATTTCAACTTTCAACAATAGGAGAAAAGAACGCAATAATATATTTGATAATTTTATTTAATCAATATATTTTTTTAAAATTTTGCGATATTCAAAAAAAATTGCATGGTTGTAACATTGCCTTGCAGTTATATCATTGTTATAATTTATATTCATTCAGAGGATTGGCATTATCGGCTGTCCGTGGTGTCATTACAAATTTTTTTTAAATTTTAAAATATGGCAAAAATTGAATTTGGGAATGATATATTTTGAAGATATAGATAAAATTCAGAGTTCCGCTTAATTGATTTTTGCTTAAATTTCTGATTAAATTTTCAAACAAAATCACTTCAGGATACGCATTCTCATTTTCTAAGCATATCTATGTATAATGCAACTGAAGATAATTCCTCAATGGCACTAACTCTGCGAAACCAATTTATAACAATATAAATATATTACTTGATTTTTAAGAACTCTAAAATTATTGAAATATCTTATTTTAATCGGGATTCAATAATTGTATAAAATTTTAGACATCTAGTACAAAAAAAATGAATGAAAACTCAAATACAAAATTTGATTTTTAAAAACATGAAACTTAAAAGGGTTAAAAACTTAACAAATTATACAAATTAAATTTGGCATATTGCATTAATACTAGATTCTTTTGTTCCTAGTTTTGAACCGTTTGACTATTTTTTACTTTCTCGTATTACCTGACTTTTTTTTTTACTTTCTCCTATTACTTAACTGTTTTTTTACTTTCTCGTATAAAGTATAGAGGAAGTAATTGCCGAAAAAATTCGAACTCAAGTTTTTGACGAATCCAAATTCCAAACATCCTCGAATGTCTTTTGTTTGTCTGCAAACACGATCGATTATTGTCAATAGATTTTGATTATAGATTTGGTTAAAAACTAGGTGCAAATCTATTGCTTTCGTGATTCTCGCTGACATATTTTGTCCATTTAACTCGTTACATTTGTGAGTTATCATCATATTTACAATGAATATGTAGATTAATTATTCTATTCCAATTGCTGTCCAAAATTTGGCAGAAATTTGCAATTTTAATATAAAATCCTTTAGCAGATGTCTTTCTTCTAAGTCCTTAATTTTCTGCGTAATCGGTTTCCTAGACAGCTATTTATAGCTAAAAAATTATATTTTTTGTCTGAGTACTTAAAGAGGAGAAAAAAAGAATGGATACAACCTAGTTTCGCATTCAAATTCCTGAACATTGAGCAATTTCTTTTCTAAAAAAGAAGGTGTTGTTGTTTCTTATGGCGCCATGGGCAAGCCCACTTTTCGAAGACAGCCGATTTAAGCCTGAGGGGGAGCGCCTCTTATTTCGATAGCAGCGCCATCTAGGGCCGAGAGAACGACTTAGCTACACACACGTCACTAGGGATTGCAATACCGGACCAAAATTTCAATACCAGTATTCGGTATTTTTTAGATCTTAATACCGAGATACCGGTTTTAATACCGGTATTATATATTTTAGAAAAAGAAAGAAAACACAGGTGTTTCTTTGTTTTATTTGCCAGTTTTGTTAGAGAGTGTAAATATCACAAAAAATGATTTGTAACTTATAAATTATAACAGTATATAATCACAAAAAGTAAAGAAATATCTTATTTATTTAAATCACAAAAAAAGTGTAAATATCACTATTCAGTCTGTGGTACTATTACAACTTTTTGAAATGTGATCTTAAAAAACATAATGCATCAGTTGTACTGTCATTAAACCTGAAAAGTAATTTTGTGTAAAAATTACCAGCTGTCGAAAACGCTTTTCGGCATCTACGCTAGTTGGTGTACTATTAGCAATGCGCGATATACTTTTTCCAAATAGTTACCTCTAAATCCCTCATCTTCAAATAAATCGATTTCTCGTCGGATGGTTTAGGATATAGCTGATTTCTGTATTGTATATTGGTTCGTTGAAATTTTTTTATTTATCGCTAATTCTAATTTTTGTTCGAGAGACAATTCCTTTTCACTATCGACAGTAGTGACATCATAATCTTCGATAATTGAACCGAATTCTTCTGAAAGTGGACAGGTTTGTGGATAAAAAATTTTAAGAAAATTTACTCTAAACTTAATCAGATTTGAATTGGTTATTTTATTTACTTCTTTTTTCATTTTCATTTGTAAAATCATTATAATTATACAAATACCATATTTTCTATTTCGGTATGCCTTTCTTCTGTGCGATTTTTCAATGCAATATATAATTCTTCAGATAGTGATGTGTGCTGTTCTTTCAGTGACTGCAACATGAAATTTATTTTGCATTAGCTGTTATTAAATTAGAATCTCTCCTACATAATGCCTCAGTAGTCAGTTTTATTAAAAGTAGAGCGTTATAGTTCTGGATATTAAGTCGAATTCACTATCTGAAAAATTAATTTACAGGTTTAAGTCGATTATTACTTTTTTGGATTGGATTTCTCAGTTTCAAAAATCGTTCCATCATTAGAAGTAAACTGTTCCAACGTGTTTTAGAAGCTAATATTAACATATATTCTGTTTTATTTTCAGTTAGTATATATTTTAGTAATATATCCTTTTTATAGGGGAACGTTTAAATATCTTAACAATTTTTCGAACTTTATAAATTATAGGAAGCAATTCTTGATAGGTTAATATTTCATCCTCAGTAGCAATATTTTCTTCAACAATTACATCATCATTATCTTCATTTTCAATATCACTCTCACTCTTACTCTCTTCAAAGTTGGAATCCAAAGTTTCTACATCCACAGTATTTGGATTGTTCTGTTCTTTATTTTTTTTTTGGTATAATACATCTATTACTCCTAATTGAATTCCATGTGCATAGCTCAATTGCTGATTTGCATCAATCAACTTTCCAACTTTTTTCATAACTGTTGCTCCATCAGTCGTTATGGGTACAATATCTTCTTTCAGGGATAATCCATGTTTCGTTACTTCAGATTTAAGCAATTAATTAAGCCATTAATTAGCTAATTAATTTCGCCCGTTAGGGTGACATAAAAACAAAAATTTATACCATTTTGCTATGTTCGCGATCCCTGAACATATAGTGGTGACAATTTTAAAAATGTCTACTAAATACCGAAAAACCTGTATTTAAACTTGTGAATACCGGTATTACAAAATTGTACAAATGGCTCAAAATACCGGTATTCGGTATCCCGGTATTGCAATCCTTACACGTCACAACCCTTTTTACGGGGCGGACTTCATTCACGCATTTCATTCACTCAACCACAGATTGTAATTTAGACTTTAATCAGAGAACGATCAACCCTGATCCAGTACCCCCAATGGTATTACTCTCGACATGGAGGACTTGACCACGACAGATTTAACGCGTGTCATACACTAAGCACGCGGGGAATCTTCGGCCGGCAGGGTTCGAACTCGCAATCTAAGGGACGCGTATCCGACGCTCTACCAACCAGGCTATCCTGGCCTTCAAAAAAAGGAAGGTGATATGGGGTAATTCAAAATGAATATAGCGATTACAAACGGCTATAACTATTTGAAGAAAAAGAATTTATCAGTAAGATTAACACAGAATGTAGACGGAATTTCAAAATTCCCCATGCAAAACAATTGAAGAATTCAAAGTACGTATTTGTAATGCGTTTGCGCAGGTGATTGCAGACATTATTCAGAATGTATGACGTGAAATGGACTACCGCCTAGATATTGCCAGTGTGACCAAGAGAAGTCACATAGAACATCTATGAAGTATGTATACAAAATTTTGAAGTTCCGTCTACACTATGCGTTAATCTTATCAATAACTTCTTTTTCATTAAATAGTTAAAGCCGTTTTTAATCGTTATCTTCATTTTGAATTAACCTGTATTTTACAACGCATGAAATTAAAATTTATTTTGCATATGCAAATCAATTTTATGTTAATATATAAATTTTTTTTCGGTTAGTGGATAATATTTTTAAACATAATACATATTTCAGAGCATTAGAAAAAACATTAATTTATATATTTTAATAATAACACATTTTTTTTTCAAATAACGTTGTATCCTCTAAACTAATTAACTAATTTTTCTCTAAATGAAAGGATGATGTCAAATTTTAAAAAATAAAAAGATGGTTTAATATCAAATGCATTAATATTAATGTAAATAATCCCTTACTGTTTAATAAAACCTGAGAGAATATGCAAAGATTTTTTTTTATTTATTATTGATACCGTCTCTTTACCGTATTTTGTTTCAAAACAATGTCTCTTTCGACATTATAATCTAAATTTTGCCAAATATTTTTAAAGAAAAAATAATAAAACCATCTTCTTTCCTTTTTAATAAATTTTTCTAACAATTCCATGTTTATAAATTAATAACAGGGTTTTTGGCATTCTAGACTTGCAATTTAAAGATTATTATTTCTAAAAACTCTCTGTATATTATATTATAGATTCGAGAAAAATATATGTTGGTGCATTAATTAAAATACATACATTTCACAAAACTTAATTAGAAACCCCCCATTACTTTTTCAAATCCGTAAAAAAAAAAACATTTCTTGGATTTCCCAAAGCTTGTAGAATTTCGTGTAGTTTCTACTCTTTAACTCCGTAAATTTCGAAACTCACTGAGGAATTAATTATTATTTTTCGTAAAAACTAACATCAAAAGAATAACCACTTCACTTTAATTAGACAAATTCTTTTGAAAGAAAAAGAACGGGGATAACTCTTCCTACTTTTGTTTCGAATAAAACTAAAAAAAAATAGCATACATTTACGCTACTTGGAAACATTTCTCTAAATATCCCACATTTTATATTGTATTATTTTTAATTCAATAATTATTAGTTATTATTCATCATTCATTCATTTTTCATTATTTCGCAATGTAATGAAAAATATCGTAAATGTTATCTTAAAATTGTATGCACTTTTTGAAGACATTTTATACATTTTTTTGTTGTTTGTTTGTTTGTTTGTTTCTTATGGCACTTGCCACTGACAAGCCCGCTGTTACGAAGACAGCGATTTAAGCCTGAGGGGGAACGTCTCTTATTTTTTATAGCAGCGCCAACTAGGGCCAAGAGTACGACTTTGCCACTCACGCATCATTCATTAGCTTGCACAACCCCTTTTTACAGGAGGGCACATTCACACATCTCACAGATAGAACAACAGAAGAACAACCATGCCCAAACCGGGACTCGAACCCAGGACGCCCAGATCACGGGGAAGACGCGCTACCCCTATGCCAGGACGCCGGCATACATTTTTTTTACTTATCAACACAAAATAATGTTTTTATCTAATTTTCAACAATTATTGTTATCCTCAAATTAAAACCATTTTCATCGTTTGCAAATCATTACTTCCATAATTTTCTACCATTGTTGAAGGCTAAAGCAAGAGAATGTTTTTTTAATATCTGTCTAGTTAACAAAGAGAATAGAAAATAAATTTACAATACCACAAAATTTAATACAGATGAGACACACATTTGCATTTTTAATAGAGTTATGATGTCATAGAACTGGTCTTCATTAGGAAGATTTATGTATAGAATGCGAACAATATATGTAAGCAATTAAAGTAACTGGGTTTTAATGTCAGATTATTTGACATAGTCATGAGTATGAAGATATATCTAAACGAATTAAATGAAATTAAATATAACAAATATTCTCGGTGAGCCAAATGGTCACTGAAGACAATTTGAAAATAATAAGTACAAACAACGGAAAAATTAAAAATGAAAACAAATGTTATTCACGATATAAAATATTATGATAAATGGAAAAAGATAACAATGAAAAGATCATTATTTATATGAAACTATGCAATTAGACATTCAGTCATTAAATGATAGGGGTAGTCAGCCATCTAACTCTTCGACCCGCCACGAAGGCACACGGATTTAAACCATAAAAACTGAATGACTGGACCCCGCAACAGCAACATTGGCGGGAACTGTGGTTGAGTCCTAAGGGCCATCACCGGCCACTGTACAACCCTCCCCGAAGGAAGTACGTCCCGTCATCGATGGGAAGAGTCAGATCCCCCACCTATTAGTGTACCCTCCAGGGTGGCGAGATCCAACCACCATGCCGGAAGCATCTCATCCTAATTTCGAAGTGCCCCCCGGGGGTCAAAAAAATGATAGGGGTATTCAAACTTAACTAAAGCATCGCAGGAAATTGTGCTGTCGCTTAAGACATTTTCGGACTTATTAGTGTTTAATTATTAATTCCTATCAAATAGTAAGGAAGTGAATAATCTGCTCAGAAATTTGTTACAAATAATGATAACAGCGAAACTGAAAATCTAGTTAGATTAAACAGATGTTAATTTTAAAAAAAAATTATAATCTTTAAACTAAAGGGTAAAGGTATTTAAAAAAAATTTAAAAATTCATAATAGATTAAATAAATAAATGAAGTTATTTAACACACATACATAAAAAAGTAAAATAATGAAAACAAACAAATATTCTTAAAACATTTTGGAAATCAGCATTTATGAATCAGCTATAAAGAATGAGTAGACATAAAGAGAAGAATCTTTACAGCATTTTAAGGCTTTGTTTTCTCATAAATATTGCAATTTAACTTATCTTTTTCATTACTTTATTTTAATGCGTATGTGTGCTTTTAAGCTTTCATATTTTTCTTTATTATTTCTTTAATTCATTTATATTTACAAATTGACACATCGATGAGAAAGGAGTATCATTCAAAATGTCCTAAATGCGATGTAAATTTAGTATGAAACTATAGGATAAACTTCATCGAATTCAATGAATTTTCTAGTTATCCCATTTTCACACACACCGAAAAACATATAGACTTTTCGTCGACAGTTTTTAAATCAAATTCTACGAATATATGAATTTTTGTTATAAAAGCCTTATACTAAAACTCTGTTATATTCATATGTTTATCTTGTTGTCTTTATCAATTATTGTATTCAAGACAGAAAGATACTTTCAAAAGTAATCTCTTTCCTTATTCAACAATGCTTGAAGCTTAAAAACTTAACTTATTCTTAATATCGTACTTTTTACCGACTGCAATGCTTTATCTACGTACATTTCATACGGAAGAAAATGTAAACATGACCTAAAAAAACTTGATTTACGAGCAATCGAAATAATTCCTTCTCTCAAAAAAATATCGATCAAAATCTCTCGAAAACTGTGTTCACCAATCAGTAAAAGAACGGATTCCCCATAAGTAAAGAAAAAGACTAGAAAAAGGAAACATCCATTTCCACGTTCAAGCTTCTTTCACGTCAATTCAACAGTTTATGGCGGTTTTTATAGTATTTTCTGCCAATAAGCATCCCAAATATAGCACGGATCAGCGTGAAATACGCTTCTGAATTAACAACCGAACTCATAGCTTTATGTCCTCAGTCTTTGTGAGGGCTTCGATATAAAACGCAACCGTTAAACCGGAACAAACTCGTGCCAATAAATTTTATTACCTATTACATAGTATTTTAGCACCGGCAGAAAATCCAACGTCGTAGCTTCTTTTCGCTTCATATTCACGCACTTCACTAAAGGAATTATTGTTTTACTGCGTTTTTATCGTCGATTGCTGCAGCGAAGCTGGCCTTTTTATCATTAACCCGATTTACCACACATAGAATGAAAAAGATGCGCGCAATTTTTTTCAGATTGTTTCATTGTATTCTCGAAATGAAATTGCTGCAAATGTTTCCTCTTGACTTTAAGTATTCTGTTTTCTTGGGCTTACAAATAATAATTAATACAGGAATAGGATGTATATGAGAACGAAACACTCATATGATGCTTTCTGAAAGAATTCTGGAGCTTTAATGTTATAATCCATTATATAAAGCTACAAATATGTTTTAACTCATAAATTTTAACATGAATTTAAAGATTTCTTACTCTATGACTGTTTAAATGTTTTATACTTTTATTATTAACTTGGGATCCCATGTGAGAATATGAAGTTGGAAAAAAAATACCAAAGCATATTTTGTTGAGTTGATCTTTACGGGATAGTATTAAGAAGTAGTATATAATTTCTTAATCATGTTCTTTTTCCTTTTTTACACCTCTTCCACCGAAATTGTGCAATCAAGGTTCACGACATGATCTGTGAACTGGCGCTGATTCTTGCAATTTGGTTGAAATTCATTTACCATCAATTTCTTTGTCCTTTTTTTAAGTATGCTTACAGAATTGCCAAACAGATTATCAATTGGTACATTATAAATATTTTTATTGGATTATTACGGTGAAATTGACAGTCTACCGCTGGACAGGATCTGGTGCACTCAACCGTCATTGTGCATGACGGTTGAGTGCACTATTGTTGTACACGCCGGACGGCGTCAAGCATGATTGGTCTGGTATCGGAGTGTTGTTTTCGACTCTCAATTGAGTGGTGTAACCCCACACAACTACATCCTTTATTCTGTATGATCAAGGAAGGGGGACTGGGGAAGATAAATTCTGATTACATACTTAACCCCTGTGCGGGTTGAGATTCGAACTCGCAACGTTAGGGTTCGTAGCCGAGTAACAAAGCCACTAGACAAAAGTGTACACTCTTCTCCGGAAGTTGTTAACTGGCTTATAATGTTACCACCACAACAGTCCCCCACCAGTGAGTCGGTAGAGTTTATCGCGCCAGTCATGGCGAGCGACGAACGTGATTATCGCGCCAGGCGTTATGGCGGGCGACGGCGAGCGGTTGCTGCAGGTAGATGGAGCCACGACAGCTGAATGAAGGATGCGGTTGTTCAGAACCAGGGTCACCAATGTGCGGGTTGAGATTCGAACTCGCAACGTTAGGGTTCGTAGCCGAGTAACAAAGCCACTAGACAAAAGTGTACACTCTTCTCCGGAAGTTGTTAACTGGCTTATAATGTTACCACCACAACAGTCCCCCACCAGTGAGTCGGTAGAGTTTATCGCGCCAGTCATGGCGAGCGACGAACGTGATTATCGCGCCAGGCGTTATGGCGGGCGACGGCGAGCGGTTGCTGCAGGTAGATGGAGCCACGACAGCTGAATGAAGGATGCGGTTGTTCAGAACCAGGGTCACCAATGTGCGGGTTGAGATTCGAACTCGCAACGTTAGGGTTCGTAGCCGAGTAACAAAGCCACTAGACAAAAGTGTACACTCTTCTCCGGAAGTTGTTAACTGGCTTATAATGTTACCACCACAACAGTCCCCCACCAGTGAGTCGGTAGAGTTTATCGCGCCAGTCATGGCGAGCGACGAACGTGATTATCGCGCCAGGCGTTATGGCGGGCGACGGCGAGCGGTTGCTGCAGGTAGATGGAGCCACGACAGCTGAATGAAGGATGCGGTTGTTCAGAACCAGGGTCACCAATGTGCGGGTTGAGATTCGAACTCGCAACGTTAGGGTTCGTAGCCGAGTAACAAAGCCACTAGACAAAAGTGTACACTCTTCTCCGGAAGTTGTTAACTGGCTTATAATGTTACCACCACACCCCATGTGTCTCTTAGAATACGTGAATGGGAACTATCGTATAAGTAAGCACTTTTTACCTTCCCCAGTGGCTATAGTAAGGTTTTTAGATCCTGTTACATCATTGCAATGATGAAACGTCCACTCTTGGACTTTGGAAATGCATCCCCACTCTTGATCTCCTGCCGTTGCTCATTCATGACCCAAAAATGTATGAACATGACCCAGTCAACGCATGTTGAATCGAAGAATTATTAGTCATTTTCTTAGTCTTTATTTATTGTGTGAAAGGGAGTTGATGGTTATAGTCGTAAGAGTAATAGTCGTGTTAGAAGGCAGCAATCTATGTCTCTATCATTCCTAGTAATAAAGATGAATGTGTGTTCATGAGTGCATGCACGTGTTAGCGCCCTACAACCCTACAAGTCAAATTATTCAATCTAGAGATACCAAATTTGGTATATAGGTACTTTCAAGTGTGGAAATGAACATTTCAAAATATTTTTTTTTTATTTTAAATTCAGTTTTAATTATTTGAAAATCAAGAAAAATGTTAAGGTTTTTTTCCATCAAAATTTTTAAAAATATAATAACATATTAATATAATTTTCATCATATAATTTTTTTTAATTTACTTTTTCAGTGATACCAAATATTTTGACGTGTAATATTTTATTTTTAACTTATTTTTACTTTATTTTAAACACGTTTTACATCGATATATTTTATTGTTGAAGTGAATCTCAAATCTTTTTCATTCTTTCTACTAATATTTTGGCTTAGTTTTTTTCATTTATAAGTGTTCAAGATATGGAGAGACGGCTAATTTTTGCCTGATATTTTAGTACAAGATATGCTTTTAATAACATTTTTGAAATTTTGTTCTACTTATTCTTAGGGTATTCAATTCATAGTTAGAAAATCAAATATGTTTAAATTGCGCCCATTTGAAACGTGTGTTTAAAGTATTACCATTAAATTATTTAAACACTTCTGCCCTTTCTTTTAATAAAATTGTTTGAATAAAGATATAGATAGAAAATTAAGGAAATACATAGCGCAAAGAACAGAATGGAGTAAGATTTTTAAAATAATATAAGATATATGCCAATCAAAATTAAAAGCTTAAAAATATTTTACAAAGAAGACAAATAAGACAAAATTACATCAAAGGTTTAATTGAAATTTTCAAAAACTATTAATCCCGGGGAAAATTAGCTGCAAAAGATGACCAATAAGCAATAAATATAAGAGCTGAAATGTAAAAGGACAATATAACAACCACCTTTCTTTTAAAATCGTCCAAAAAAATACAAGAATTCTAAAATTATGATCCATTGTATTTATTTATTAAAAAGGCTTTAAATTTTTAATTTAAACTTGAAATATTCCGTTCTCACTTCATTTACTATTTTTTAAACATTTTGTAATTTTATTCACATGTGTTTAAAAAAATTTGAGGGTTTTTTTTTTTTCCATCGCTTTCTTCTTTCTTTTTCTTGAAATGACCTTGCTGTAAACGTTTCTATTTATTTTATTGATTATTTTATTTATTTTTGAAATCGCAGTTGGTAATAAGTAAAAGAATTTAAAAAAAGAAGACGTATGAGACATCTTTTGGAAAAGATCAAGAATTTTAAGAAAATGTTATCAACTATGAAAACTTTCAAAAAGCTTTAACTTTCATACTATAAATTAAGCAAGGAATTAAAAATAAATAGATGATTAAGTGATCTTTATGTTTTTATAAGCTTCGTGTTTTACTATAACGGCGTTTTTATGATAACTTGATAGCTTGCACAAAATTCAGAAAGCTGGAATAATGAAATTTACATAACGTGTGGCATTGTATTAAAATAAAAACATTGGCTGTATAGACCTTTGAAGACTTTCTTTTTTTATATATCTTTCAGTTATCTTATAGTAAGTGAATCGTGAGAAACAGATACGAAACAATTGACATTCCCACAAAATAGACAACACAGACATTCCCAAAAAATAGACATAAATACAAAATTCCAAAGGTTTTAATAAAGAAATCTATTCAAATATTAAGAATATCAAATTTAAAAAAATCATAATTTTGCAAAAAAATTGACTTTTTCAACGTAGTTACTTATTTTAATTTTTATTTTTTTACCATTATTAAAAAAATACCATCAGTGTGCCACTTGTATACAATAATTATTTTGGTTTCTTTGGATATAACATGAGGCAATGATTCTTATAAAAAAAATTTATAAGCAGTTTATATATTTTACTCTATTCTTTAAGTCTTTATTCTTTCTAATTCCAAAATTAAAACAATTTAAGTATCATAATTTTTTTAAAAAATCGTTTGAAATTATAGACATTAATTATTCAAAATACGACATTCATTAGTTTTACTTGTTGTTATTTATTCAACTGTTGAAAACCAAAATACAAAATGTAAAAAATGTTTTTAAAAAATAATTTTAATAGTTTCCTATTCCCTTACGAAAGTGTACCTCCTTTAATGTCTAGATTTTTGCATATAATAATTCACTTTTATGTTGTTGTAATGATTTGTAAATGAACCTTAATTTACCGGAAATAATGCAATGAGGTTCCATTCCCTTCTCCGTTTTACAAAATATATTTCTAAATAAATCAAAACTTTTTCTATTCAACCTTTAAATAAAGGATCATAATATTGAAACGTCATAAAATGCTTTATTGCATTAAAATTTAAGCTGCTAAGCGTAATATAATCTAAGAATTCAATGCAGGACCTTTGGTTATTCAGTATTTCAAAAGCCAGTTATAATTCACGGTATAGGTTTCATGGTTTAATCTGAATTTTTGAAAAGGATCAAATCCGAACGTTAAACGTTGTATAGTCTGGAATAGAAGTTTTAATACGTGAAAATAATTGTTAAATAAATGTGTCTGCTGGGTATTTTCCTTCAAAATGATTTAGTTATGACAATGCTAGATACATTTGAATTAAAACTGAAATATAATAACTATAAGTTCAAAACAGAAAGCTATTATTATTTCCAGGAAGACTTATGGTATAAAGCAATATTGTCAAGAAATAATTAATGAATGAAACTTTCCAAAAGTTTAACTAGTTAAACCCAATCCCTAACTGCTTTTATGGATTCGTTTTGTAGTTGTAATCCTACATGGCAACAGAATGAACATAGATAGTTAAGGGTAGTTTATTATCTTTGAGAGACACATAAAGTCTCAAATAAGGCTTCGATTATAATAGACCCGAATTATATCCCCTTAGCTGGGTTTGAATTCGAGTCCCTGCATGACAACGTCGTAAATGGACAACTTTAACCCTTTGCACTTGGAAAAGTAAGTCGATGCATATAATTATTCGCCTAATTCAAAGGTTTTATTTATTGATCCGAAAAAATATTTACATTAAATTGTTTTAGGTTGAACTTTTCCGAAGAATTATTCTACATCTTCTTTAAACAGTTAATTGGTAGGCAATTTTAGCAGTGAAAATGAATAAATAAATAAATAAAAAGTCAAAATGATGCACAATTTTGAATGGTGCCAGAAAGGAGACATTCCAGAAGACATTCAGTCCAAAGAAGGAAACTATATATAAGCATAAGCATTTTGTTCAAATTTTGTTTCTAATCTTTATCATCAAGATTTGCAAAAGATTAACAGCAAAATTCAATTACTAAAAATCACTTCTCAATGTTAATATTGGATTAATGCTCACCAAATCTTATCTAATAGACAATGACATCGACAAGAATTAAGTGGGTCATAAAAAAAATCTCATTAAATCAATGCAGGTTAGTTTAGTTTAATCTAATCAACATGACATTCAAAGCAATTTTAAAACTATTTTGCAAATGAACTCGTAAATTTGAATCGCTATCAGCTGAAGAGGTCATCATATGACTTGACATTCCCTCACCAAACTTCGCCATCAAAACAGTGGGAGTTTATTTCGCCCGTTTGCGCCAGACGTGCTTACACGGCGGTTAAAAGTGGAGCCTCCCGGTCCCAAAACCGAGACCAATGGTATTGTCTCGGCCACTACCGATGTCACTGCAGGAAGCTCAATTCTCAGCAATCACTGCGTGACGCTTTCACTCGATTTTTATTACAAGGGGTGTTCAAATGAAAAGGCACAAAACGTCGTAACAACGTAACCGTTAACATATTTGCCTATGCCGCTATGGGAGAACGTAGCGAGACATCTAAGGATGCGATTGGAGTCTCCGGCGTAGATCGAAGCATACGCAGGAGAGAGCAGAGGCTCTTATAAAGAGCGCCGTCCAATTGATGTGGCAAGGCATGTGAAGACAGGATAGTATTCACATTGTAATATTAGATGTGTATTGTGAGACACTTAGAAGACTACGCAGGTCCATCAAGAACAAAAGACCTGGGCTACTCTCGGAGGGTGTAATTTTGCTCCGTGATAATGCTCATCCACACATCTCTAGGGTTACACGTGGAACTGGCCAAGTTCAAGGGGGAGCAGCTCGACCATCCGCTCTACACCCGGACATTTCGCCCTGCGATTTGTTTGGTCCCCTGAAAAAAACATCTGAAATGGAAGCGCTTCAACTCGGAGGGCAAACTCAAGGACGGTGTGAAGGACTGGGTCTCGTCACGGCCACAGGAATTCTTGGAACAAGGAATTCTTCAGCTCGTTAATCAATGTGATCATTGTGCTCAGACCTATGGTGTATACTTTGAATAAAGTCTTCCTTTATACCCATAGTGTCGTTTCGTACCTTTTCATTTGAATACCCCTTTTACTAAAAGTGAAATAACTACAAGTTTCCTTGCAGGAACCTACAGAATTCAGTTTTCATGTCATAATTGAATGCCTGCGTTGTTACAACGCATTTCTTGACATAAAATGAATAAAGACCAATGTAGATGGACTTAATAAATGAAATGACAAATTAACTAACAATGCACTAAAGAGATTTCATTATTCTTCCATTTTCTTACTTTCAAACATTTAACAGAACATACAGCTGTTTCAAAGGAATAAAGAAAATTAACACTACAAAACAGTTCTTTTATTTAATTCATGCATTCATCGATAACATTGTGGTTAAGTCCTTACATAAAATTAATCTAAGGCGAAGATTTTTTTTTCTCTTACTAACAGCAAATCGCTTGTGAATGGTAAACTCTGGTTAAAGTATGTCGTGTTCTGTCTAATAACCAATAAGAATCGAATGGAATTAAATGGCATGAAAAACTTCCCCGCTAAATCACTGCAGTAAGCTTTCCCTGAGCCCATATTACCAAAAGTGAGCATAAAAGCTTCTTTGGCAGAAACGTTCCGAAGATTTACAACATCCAGTTTTCAGAGCAATTCCAGTTTCATCTTGATCCGGGAAAGGAAACGAATAGAAAAAAGAGACGAATGAAAAAATAAAAGCAAAATAAATCAATCCAGTATCGGGCGTCTAGTCATTAAAGGGATAGTTCCGCGTCTGGCGACATATGGCCAATTCGCCACCATGAAACGGCGCCAAAACGTGTCTGGGAATAATATCCCCTAAGGATTTTTCTCAGGAAATCTATTTTCAATTAGGGCCACCAAAGATAAAGGATGAGAAAATATGAAACTGTATGCCAATCAAGACCCAGAGTTGCTTAGTAACTTGTTTATGTGGTCTTCACCCTGGGTTAAGTTATCTTTATTTTAGGAATTGGTAAAAAAAAGAATTTAATACTATAAAAGTAATATAGGTTTTCTTCTATGAAATCCTGTATATGAATCTATGTACTCGGTAAATTTTCATTTGTTTACTCAAGAATCTTATAAAAGAAACTTGGTTGTCATTAGGTATCTATATTGGGTTCGATACATTAGAATTTTATTACTGTTGTTCATGAGGAAGCAAAATCGAAATGTGGTAAATTAATTATAAACCAATAAAAATTTCTAATAGCTAGAAACAGTTGTACACAAAGAGTTAACACCAAAACATGCATTATAGGACCTTTTATGCACAACACCATAATAAAATTTAACATTGCATTTTTTCAAAATTAAATATTTTTTATAAAAAAAATTTGTTTGCAACATTTTGGAGTTTGCTATGTGTTGCATTATAAAATATGCATGATTTGGTACAATGCTTAAAAGTAAAGAATATTTAAAAAGAGTGAAATAATCAAAATACGCGACAGAACACTTAATTTAGAATTTTATATTATGAAAGAATAAGATCTGTAGTTTCTTTTAACTGCTTTTTATTTGCTTATTTTTTTTTCCTTATTGGGAAAGAATTTAATAATCATACAATGGAAACTAATTCATCTGCCTTCATAATGATTGGAATAACCCACAGTAAGCTTACGTAAATGAGCTAGCATAAAACTAATGACTTTGCGGTGCATCAGATATACCAACCAACACATAGATTTAAAATCTGCTAATATAGCATTTGCACTGTAAAAAAAAATATGCAAACCATTTCAGTTCTCAATCCAATGCCCTAAACTTCTTATCCATAAGTTATTACCAGTGCTCTGAATCTTTGTGATTTTAAACCATTCTTAATGGTTTCTCTTACCATTGGTGTGATGCTAAGTACAAAGAAGGGGAACAAAGGTCCGTTAATATTTGAAAATTCAATAATTTAATGTAATAATGTAGGCAGAGGGGTAAAAATTGACACACATGTTTGAAATGGCATAAAGATTTTAAAACTCTAAAAAAGTTTAAAAAATGGCCAACAAATGACACTTTAGATAATATGAAAATCAATAATTAGCATTTTCTGTAATTCAAAATTTGGAATTAAGAAAACTTTAAGACATTTGGAATGTGAATACATTGTCGTTTCACAACGCGTTAGACAACCAATCGTCATCTTACCCCTTTTTTGTTTCAATAAAACCCCATTCATTTCAAACATGCGTGTCAATTTTTACCACACTACTTATTCAATAATTCCATGAATTATTAAATTTTCAAATGTTAACGAACTTTTGAATTATTTTATATTATTTTATTATTATGCATATATACATATTACTTGTGTCTAGAGGACGAAGTAGACCGCACCTAAAAGAATGTTCTTTGAAATGCAGTTTTCTTCAGATGGTGAATTTTAAACTTAAACCACTATGATCATCAATAGGCGATGTAACTAATTGTTGTTGGAGCCGAAATTTTATAGCATTTGCTTAATTTAAATATTTTATTCATAAGACTTTAGATATCAACATCCAGTTAATTAATTATACTAGAGATGGTGGGCACAATCCAGAAAATGTATAGCTTGTCCTTTAGCAAGAACAACACCCAGCTCGTATCCTTCCAGACTCTCACTTTCGTATATCAACACTAAACTATTTTCCTCACAATAAAAAAGAGGATCAAAAAGGGCGGTATCAAAAACATTAATGTTAAGACGGAAAATTATCGATTTCGGCCTTGGAATATCGCAATTTCTAGACATGATGTCAATGAAGACTCAAAAAATATCTACAATATCTTTATTTTATCGAAATTATAATACCCAAATCCTATCGAATTTATAATAGCATAAAAATCTTGGTGTCCAGGTTTCTGGGTTCTCTTTCTTTGTTTTCACAAGACGAATTCAAAAGAGTAACATATTGTACATGAAAGAATAACTGTTATTTGACAGTATTTGAAACAAAATAAAATGACCCTCTCTGTGTCTTCGGCTTGAAGAAAGTTGACATAACATAAAGATGAGTGATAGAAAATGAACCCTATTTTCTGATTTATATCTAGAAATTTATATAAATAACTTGTGGGTCTATTTATATAAATGTTTTGCATATGATGCGAAAAATTATATTAAATATTTGTTTAAAAAATTTACAGTTTGGTAGTTATTATAGCTTAATAGTCACACTTCAAGCTAGTTTGGTGCAGTATTTAATTAAGGGGATTTCACTTTATGTGTCTCCCTCAACATCTGACGGCAACTTGAAACAATGAAGTATATCCCAAAAAAATCATCGGGGTGATTTAAAAGGGGACATCCATTCACTAATTTTACTTAAAGGAAGCAGGTTAGAGAACTTTACGATTTAAACTGGCAACTTAAAATGTCGTTCTCAACTATTAGTCCATACATTTTATAATTTTTCTCTAAGAAGTCTACAAAAAGAGGAGAAATTTTAGTTAACAAAACATTTAACCTTGTGATTTTGTAGTATAATATGATTTAAATCATCTTGGAAATATCATATTTTTATATTAATTCGGTTTGTCAGTCGGTGAACGCATTTTCACCAAACTTGTGATTGTGATACATAACGCAACAATTTTTATTTTATTTTCTAAAAAATTATTATGCAAATCTCTACCTTCTCATTCCTATGGCACATTAACATGCTCATTCATTCAGTATTCTTGAACTCCAAGAGTTGTCTATTGAATTTTTATTATTGATGCCAATTTTTTATATTATGATACTTTTGTCATTTTTATGTGTCTTAGCAAATGATATCAATGCATTTTTTAATAAAGTCTGCTTACGTCTATACTAAATCGGATAGGGGGATGAATCGCATGATCTGTAGAAATGAATATCTGGTACTGTTTTGAAATATTAAGATGTTTACAAAATGGAAAGATGGAATGAGTTAAATGGAATAAATATGGTATATGGTCTTTACATAAAAAAGAAGAGATTTCATTTCGAACTTGGAAAAAAATCTACGTGAAAGGTAGTTTTTCATGCGCATGGGAACACGATTGTTCAAAAACACATCAAACTAGTATATAGATAAAATTGTTGCAAATGTTTTGTGCTATACACATAGATTTACAACAAATATTGAAATAAAGTTGTCTATCTATGATTTTGCTTTCATGTGAACACAATAACAAGCACAGCAAACAAGATAGATGAATTCCATCTTGCTTTTTTTCTTGCCATCTTGCTTGATTTTTTCGTATCAGTATTGTAAATCTAAATCCAATTTGTACTTAAATCCGTTAATGGATATTATCGGGTATTTTGTAGGAGGATATACTAACAAAAACATATAAATATAATAAGAGAAATTTTACTCTTCTCTTCCATCAAAACAGTAAAATTCTGTCAGATTTCTGACCAAATTAGACAATGGACCAGATAATTTTTAGAATAGAATAAAAATATTTCTTCTTTTCTATTTATTAAACTATAATAAGAAGCTAACGCGAAGAGGACCGAATTGGGAAATACTGCGCTTGAGGACTTTTGCATTTTATTTATAAGGTTACAAATTTTTAGTACAATAATAAAAATTTAATTAGAACTTGATGTACTTCCTTAAAAATCAAAATATTTTTCATCCAAATTTTTATGATAACTCCTCTCGTATTTAAATATACTTTTCATCATTTTATTCTTATTATATTCTTAAAAATATTGAGATTAAGTATTTTTTAATAAATAATAAATAATGAGCATCGAAATGCAATAAACATTAAGAGAATCCATCAGAATAATTAATAATCATTAGATAAATTCCTAATTAAATATCAGTTTCTGAGAAATAAAACTGAATATAAAGTAATTAAAGCATGTGACTTCATCACTTTAAATGAGATTCAGAAGAAAAATTTAATTATTCGATGAATGGGACTTTCAAATGAGTCCCATACCGATGTAATTAAACAGAAGAATTCCTCCTTAATTCCTTTATATTTTTCGTTTGATCTTTGACAAATGCAGAAACCATCTGGGCTAATCTAGGAAGAATGTGAGAGAGATAATGCTTCCGATATATTTGAAAAGATCATTATTAATAACTTCCTAAACCTCCGTTATTAATAACTTACTAAGAGAATGCATGATTCTTGTTTAAAAAAATTCTTGACATCGAATGCAATGTATAAAATGAAATGCAAATTACGTTTTTTTTTCATAAAAGAAACATTGTTTACGATGTTTTTAATGTATTTGAAAATAAATTTCAGATTTTAATTTTAAGAATTTAAAGTATATTTATCTTTTTAAAAAACAAATTGTTTGTACTTTTATGGATATTTAAAAATAAATTTCTCAGAAAAATTTTTTATGCAATTGATTACTAATGAAATTATTTTTAATAAATGCTTTGAAATCTTATTTAATTGAATTATGTATGCATAATAATTTATAAAAAGTAATTATTTTCATTTAAAACTCAATTAACTAATAATTAATATGTTTTTAAAAAATTAATTCGAGTATATTTTTTTAATTTTTGAGCACATATTACCATTTTTTTCAGTCCTTTTATGCTTGTGATTTCGTGATAAAATGCCATTTATGAATAAACATTTATTAATTTTTTATCACTATATTTATATTATTAACTTTTATTTGAGATTGCTTTGTTATAAAATTTATCGCTCGGTTCAGTTGAATTTTGATTTCATGCTAAAAATTCTGGAAATATTTTCATTTAATTTTTTCTAACAAATTAAAATTTTGTTAATAGTCTCCGGAATCTGAAATCATATTATATCATAACGCTGTCTGAGAAATCCTGCAATGAAGAAATGGATAAAATTTTATAATTTCTCAAAATTAACTGATGTATGTATATTTTTTTCAATTAATCCTGACTTTTCGGTAATTTTTCTTTATGCTTCATTTTAAATCTTATAAAAGGCTCCTTTTTTAAGTTTAAACTATTAGACAAATCATAACACTCTTTTTTATTTTTGGTTGAAATAAAAGAAAAGCAAATCCTTGTCCAAATCTTATTATATTGGACCGTATCATCTTGTACTGTCAGAATCGATCACCATAAATTTATCAACCGGGACCTGTTATCTAGAGCGTTATTTAATCTATCTGAAGTTCTCGATAGCAGCAAAGTCTAAATTACGTTCGCTTACAGAGGCACGAGGAAAAATCTTCCCCAATCCGATGACAGTTATGTTGACAAACGATTTCGTATCGTATAACGAAATGGCTGATTGTCCTTTTCTTCTTTTTTAGAAACAGAGAAGAATAGTTTTTCTGTTTGTTAGTTGACTTGACGATGGTTTTGTGTTTTGAGATTAAGTTTACCTTCCGAAAATTGGATCGCATTTTGCGCTGGACCACTGGATCAACAACGGGGGGGAAAGTATTCATATCATAGCAAAAATGTTTTATTTTTCTTGTGCAATATATATTAAAGGCAGACATCTTTCGAAAACATTCAGTTAAGAGTGATATAGTTTCATTTCGTGATCTCATAAAAAGCGAACTCTGTAAAATAAACTGAACGTTATTTTACAGAGCTTGCATAAAAGTGTAAACTGAAACATAATAACTCTGACATTCTGATAAATAATAACTGAATTTACAGATTTATTATAAATCAGAAATCTCAACTGTATCATAAAGGACGCCTAGGTTTCTTTTAAAGGAGCAATTAAATGTTTGTTTATGTACAAAGCAGATATTTATTCTGTAGTTCCTATAAGGTGATTATACTTTCAAAAAATATTTCATGGTTTTTAACTAACCATATCACTGGCAATGAAAATTAAAATTCATATTTTAAAAGTATGTTCTCTGGTTTTGTAAAATATGTTGAAAATTAGATGAAAATTATCTTCTGTTGATATGAAATCCAAGTCATTAGAAAAATTTTACTTATTGATACACATTTGGTAAATACAATGTATTAATAATTAAATTTTTGTTATAAGATAAAATTGTTACTTCACCTCTAAAAAATTATAAAAATATTAAACACCGATTTCATTGAGACTTTTGAAATTACTTCTATTCTTCTAATGAAGTATCATGGCACAAAATACTCTAAATTCCACAAATGATCAGTACGTTATTATTGATGATATACTTCAATCTTTCATATATTATTTTGAAAATACATTTACAATGTGTTACAATTACAATACAATGTATCTTAGAATCTAAGACACAACGTATTTTGTAAAAATTAAGGAAAGGTCTTTTTGAAACCTATTTACCTATTATACAAAAACAATATTTACAAATTTTTTTTAATAAAGGAAATTTCTTACTTTATCTCCAAAAAAATTGTTAAAACTGAGAATTGTAATTTCATTGTGATCTTTAAATTTAGATCACTTGTAAAAAAGTACCATTTCGCAAAATACCCAAAATTCACTTTATGACTAATTTGCTAGAACTGAAGCAAATTTGAATCCCTGGATGTTCTGAAAATATATTTTGTACTGTATATTTGTATTTTGTAATAAAGCGAAAAACAATATATTTTTCAAGAATTTTCTGTTACAACATTTGTCCTAATGACTATCTTTACTAAATTACTTTAAAATGTGCTTGGAAACATTATTATAAATCATTTATGTTTAGTTCCAATGTTTTCAAAATTTTTAAATCACACGAGCTTAATTTCAGAGATTTAATTTGTTATTTTTACAGATTATTATCTGCAATTAAAAGAATTATATTACATGGCAAGTTTTCAATCTAAACTCAAGTTGTTGTTGTTTTTTTCTAAAAAAAAAATCTGAATAATTTTAAAAAAATTATTTTGTTTTATTTTTTTTATTATTATATTAGTTGTTTACAAAATTATTTTTATACGAGAGTTATTCTAAAATAAGACTAATGAAAAGCTCAAAGCTTCTATAAATAATGTATGAAACAAACACTGTTAAATTTTTTTAAAAATTTCAAAAAGCTATAAAAAAAGAGAACATATCTTTCTTAATCAGAGAATAAAATTCATGATCCTTTCCATTTTTCATACAGTGATACGTAACTAAGAAAATTAACCACCCCTATGTCAGGAAATTTAGTATTTCCATTCATTCTGGTGCACGAAAAACTCAGAAAAATTTTACAATGAAAAAAAATAACTACCTGAAGAAGTTCATTTCCTTTTTTTTTTTTTTCAGTCGTGCGATAGAAAAATTGTAGACCTGCTGCCATATCCTAGATTTTATCTCGGATTCCTTCGATTCCACCAAATAATTAGAAATAAAACAAAAAATCTGTTAATTAGAAATAAAATAGTATTTTTTTATCATAACTATGATTTAATCTTAACCAGTATTATTTTGATCAATGATGTTTCGATGTGAGGTAAAAATTTATTTCAATGGTTTATTTTTTTCCCTCAAGAAACTATTTATGAAAATTTACAGAAAGATTATCATAAACAAAATTTCATTCAAGTAAAACAACAATGAATTAGTAAAACAACGATATAAATAATTTTAGTGTAAATGAAAATTGTATTGAAAGGGCATTGGACACTTTAATTCTTCTTTTTAATTATTTACTTAAATTTATTATATTATATATGCATTCAAATTCAAATGTAACTATATAAAATATCTTTACACATTTTGTAACTAAAAACTTTTTTAACATTTTAAGTTTTAGAGATTTTTTTAAATAATCTATGTATTTTAGCTCCTTTTCTCCGAATTTTTCATATTAACATTTAAAAAATATTATATTATATGCGCATTCAAATTTTAATGTAGCTATATAAAATATCTTTACATTTTTTTAGCTAAAAAAATTTTTTAAATTTGAAGTTTTTGAGATTTTTTAAAATAATCTATGTATTTTAGTTTCATTTCACCGAAATTTACACATTATCATTTAAAAATATATCATAAAAATAGCTGAAATATTATTTTCGTCATCAGTATTCACTTTTAAAAAATGTTTTAACACATGTCTACTGAAATTTGTTAAACATTTGAACATGTATAAACTCAAATTGATGTTTCGCAATGTGTTTCAAATCCGGATCTAAGAATAACACAACGATTGATTTTAATTTCATACTTAAATCTTGTACACAAATTGTACACAGATTTTCATCAAAAATTCAGATTCATGGGCCCTTTCAAACATATTTACAATTAATAAAAAATCTTTTTGAAATTTTTTAAAAATCATATCAACTTCATAAACTATTAATTATTCGTCTAATTTAACAAGATTACTATTCTATTTAACAAGACTCATTTAATATTGTTTTATTCAAATTGAAGGCATATAATTCTGAAATGAAATGTCAAAATAAATGTTCCATTTTATGGTAATTTCAAAGGTCAATATTAATTGTTACGAAAAGTTAATTAAAAATGCATTATAATTTTTAAAGAATGAAAACTTCATCTTTTGTATGATGAAAAATAAAAACAGATTAGATCAAAATTATAAGAAGGAATTCTTATCGTCATATCTCATCTAAAGTAAGTATGTTACCTCATACTAAAATACAAAAAGAAAGTTCCTCTTCAATTTTACTGCTGATTGATTGCTGGACAAATGAACCATTATTATCTCATAGAATGCACACTATCCCATCTTCCTTAGTATCTGACTTTTTATTGAAAAAAATTCAACATACGAAAGAAAGAGTTTCATCCCTTTATAAATATTTTAGGGACAGAATTTTAACGCCAGTTTGGTCTATTCAAATAAAGTTTTAATGAGCGACCAGTATTTACACATAGGATCGTGTTTCTTAGCATGTCACTTTTTCGCCACTGTGTCTTTAACAAAGAAAAGGGAAGATTTTTCCATTCCGTTGAAGCTTTCAAGGGAACCTCTCTCAAATATTGACTTTTCTGTCGGCGATTGTCTTTACTTAATAAATTAATTTGGATTTAGGTCCAGGGAGTGTGGAGACATTGGTCTCAGTATTGGGACACTTAAAGGGTTTCATTTTTTGTGATATAAGGGTGTATGCAGATGTAAGGTAAATAGTTCATACTCTTAAAGAGTTAAGCTGATTTTCTTTCAAGTTTTTTAATGGGATATTCATTGAATAATAACAAAGTAGAAGAGTGTAGGAACTATAAGAAGTATGGAACTTACTGTATCAATATTTTCAATCAAGCAATGAAATGCGTGGAAAAGAAATAAAGCTATCATTTCTACCAATAATAAAGAAGAATTTATATGTGTTAGAATTTATATGCTTTAACACACTAGAGTCTGTCTACTCTACAAATCAAATAGTTTAATTTAGAGCAACCAAATCCAGCCCAATATAATTTAAAAGGAAAGAATATGAGACCTCAAATTTAAATACTATTTTAATTTGTTAAAATATTAGTAAAATGTTTAAGTCCTGTTGCTTTGAGTTTCAAAAATTAAATTTCACCGAAAATGGGTAGTGAATTATTTTACATTTAATAAATTGTCAGTTTAATGAACTATATTTAGTTTTTTCATGCAATTTCTGAAGAAAAAAAAATTTAATCTTTTTTATAATTTTCAACAGCAGTTTTCATTGTTTCTATGGAACTCAAATTATTTTACTAATACATTTTTATTAAATTGTTTTCCTGACTGACAATTTGCCTACCCTGTTCAGATTTTGCAATCGGTTTTAAGTTAATTGAATAATATACATTTTCCCAATGAGATATAGACGTGAAATTTTAAACACAGCTCAAAAATGGATAACAACGCAATATTAACTTGCTTTCTTGTCTGCTCAATATAAACTTGATCATTGGGTGTAGCTCATTGAAAAGTAGTTTAAAATCGAAGTATTTCAATATATACAACACTTAAAAAGAAAAAATGAGTATTTAACTAATATATACAACACTTAAAAAGAAAAAATGAGTATTTAACTAATATATACAACACTTAAAAAGAAAAAATGAATATTTAACTAATATATACAACACTTAAAAAGAAAAAATGAGTATTTAACTAAAATATTTAATGTGCCATATTTTTAGTACGGATTTGGAAGTATAAAATAATTTCTACCAGACCAGCACGGATTTGAAAATATGAGAATGTAAATTTTTAAAATTAGTCCGTTTTAAAAACATATTATACTTGTGGTGAAAGCTTATAAGCCAGTTAACAGCTATACTACACGGGCAATTACTTTTGTATCGTGGTCATGTTACTCGGCTGCAAACCACAAGGTCCCAGGTTCTATTCTTGCTCATCCCAATCAGTAACATTGGTGACCTCGGACGATGAACCTTTAACCTTCGCTCAGTTGTGGCGCCATCTACCCACAGCAAACCAGACTCACTTGACGCAGCAACAGCATCAGCAGCCACTCACTCCCACACGCTCGCCATAACGCTAGGCGCTACTCAAATGGGTACAGGCGCATTAGAATCAACATCATCACCACTCAACAGCCATATCGTTCGTCTCACCTCCGACTCACTGGAGGGAGAGTCTGTGGTGAAAGCTTATAAGCCAGTAAACAGTTACGCTACCCGAGCAATTGTTTTTGTATTGTGGTCATGCTACTGGGCTGTGAACCACAAGGACCCAGGTTCTATCCTCGCTCATCATAAACAGCCACATATTTAAATGATTATTCATTGTTTAATCAAATAATATGATTTTCATCCATTTTTGTAAGCTAGGATAGAATTTAGATTCATCTGGACAGTCTACGTGAGGAAATGTAGTAATGTAACTATAACGTAATAGTTGTGTAAAAAACATTGTACAAAATTGTCTTTCCTATTATGCTATCAATGGCATAATTCCTATTATGTCATTGATTTCCTTTAATAGATTTTATTGTTGCAATGAAACCTAAACCATTTTCACTGTTTCATCAAATATTTAATGATTCTCTTTCATTACTGAAAGCTAAAAAATAAATATTCTGTTTATTACCTGCGCAACTTATATTAGGAATCAGAAAAATTAATTGCATTACTACGAAAGCGAAAGTACAGTTAGAAATGAATTCCCCAGATACGTAAGTTTTTAATGTCACTGTAATATCATGGAACTCAACCCCATTAAGAATGTTCATAATCATAATAAATAGAAAGGTAGTAATGGTATTAAAATGTCACAATCTAAATTTTATAATTTGAGGTACTTTGTTTGGAGAATCACGAGCATTTACTTATGCTTCAGAGATTTAATAGAAATCAAATAGAAATAAAATTCCTAGAGACCGAATCAGTCACCAAAATAGGCTAGTGATAGATATTTCGTCTACAGTTAAAGCTTAAGGGTTAAAGTACTTAAGTTAGGGGGAAATTTGGCAAATAGATGCAGATAGTACATATTTAAAGTCTGATGCAAGGAAACCATACTACATAAATTAATCATTAGAATAAAAATTTCAGTAATATATTGTTTCAAACGATAAATAGAAAATTATTTGTATAGATATCTCTCTCTATTTTCTTATTGTACTTGACAACAATAAAATTTTTCTTGATTTTTTTATCGGGAAAAATTGGTCACCTCGTGATGATTGGTCACCTTATCAGATTGTGCCAAATCTGTCAAAAGTTTGTCTATCTGTCTGTCAGTCGGTACTTTCACATGCATGTAAAAAGAATCTCAAAAACGAAACCACTTAATGAAATTTGGTATGTGATCTCGTAACTATAATTTTATTCTGTGTAGAATTTTGATTTTAATTTATCGGAATAAACGGTGCCCCCAATACAAACTCTGTTTTCGGATAATCGCATGTCAGGGTAAATAGCCAGAAAAATCCCCAAAGATCACAAGATGGATTCAGCAAAGATGCCAAATCCATGCCAAAAATGTATGTTTTGCCACTAATGTTCACCATTGCTTTACAAGGCATTGGGCATTTCTGACCCAATGTCTACGATTTTATGTGAAAGAAGGTGGATAACTCCTATAATAGAGAGCATGTGAGAAAGTTTTAGGGAAACTACTCCAGTTGGTTTAATACATTAAAACCTTTTTCTGGGTTCGAAATTCTATTGAATACCCATTGAATAGTTGTATCTAATAAATATTAAATCTCCTTAATAAATAATATATTCTTATAATAATGTATTGTAAAAAATTGGTGCAAATGGTGAAGGTTAGGTTCTAGTCATTTTAACATTATTCAAAATTGTCTGGTCTCCATCCAATGGCATTCACGCAGCATCAAAACGCATAGCTAATCTCACAACTCAATCGATCCCTAGATTCGAGACAGAATGTGCAATATTTTTATGATATGCCTTTATCACCATGGTAACAGAATGGAATATTTTGTAGAAATCACTGGAAAAAGAGAACAAGATAAAAGTATGTCTTCGCATTCTGGTAAAACTTTATTCAGTTTTATATTTTGCCGTTGTCTGCTTGAGGTGAATCTTCTTATTTTATAGTTATTGAAAATTTTCAATTGTGCATTCAATATGGCTCAATTCAGAATTGAATCGTATTCACCGAGTTTAGCATAAAGAGCTCAAATATTATTTTCCATGCCCTATGGGTGCTATTTTCGTCTTATAAGTTTTTATATTAATGCCTTTCAAATCTTAGACATGATTGAATGGATAGTCTGTGTTAGCTTAGAATGGAACTTTGAACTTTTGTTATTGTGATAGACTTAGTAACATGCAGTTCACATTAAATCCACCCAAATTAATATTTTGGATTGCAATGAGGTAAGTTTTTTTTTATATCTGGTTATTTTAATCGTTGAATAAATAATTTTTCGTTTGAAAATTTAATTCAAACGCTTTCTATACTTTAAAAATGGCGGTAGTAAAACTCTGTATACGTTTTGGATAGCAATTTGGGTTGTTTTTTTTTCAATCTCATCACGCTTATTATAGTTTAAGACCAGACTTCGAATTGCAATAATATAAAATAGTTTTTTTAACCATATTCGTATAAATGTAGTGGTAAACTTTTAAGACAATATATTTACTTTAGACATGGATAATCAAAATATATCAGTAAGAGAGTAAGAATTTTATACTTTATCGATAATAATTTAATTACTTAAATTCATTCATTAAATTACTTAACTAATTTATATAATGAGACCGCTTTACATTTGAGTATAAAAAAAAACCCAATAAACTTAAAATTCATTTTTATAAAACTAACATATTAAGAATTATCTGAGGGAAAAGAAATGAAATTTTAGAGGAAGAGGCATTGCATTTTGAGTACACCAATGCTGCTACATGTGAAACACAAATGAAATTATCTAAACTGGAAATAATCAATCATTCTTAAGTTTACACTGCATTAAAGTAGAATAAAAGGGAGTATCTAAAGAAAAAATGATATATTTTTCTTTAGTTTTGCATATTTTTTTTTAATACAATATGAACTTAAGTATTAGTATTTCTAGATCGGTTAAATTAATACTTCAATTAAATTCAAGTATGAGTGTTACGGTGATACTGACTTGCCGTTCAATTTTAATACCAAATGCATATTTGGAAATGAGTTTCAAAGCCTGATGAAAGTTATTTTATATTGATTACACCTATTATTCTAGCTGTAATTGTTTTCGTATGCATCAAATGTTTCATTATGTTGTACTTTTCTTCTGACAATTCCATTTACTTTCGTTTTTTAATCATTTAAATAATATTTGAGTTAGTTTACTGTAAATTTCTTATTCTAATTGATCGAAACAGGAAATTAAAATTTTTAGAAAGCAAGGATTCTTATCAAAAAGCAGGAGGTTGAATCAATCTAAAAATTAATCATAGTCGGCACTTGATTGCATGCTAAGGTAGGCACAAATATTGACTCTTCTAATGCGTTGGAATTAATTTTTTTAATTAGATGTGATTCTAATATGAATTAAATTGTTGTTGTTGTTGTTTTCATTGCTTTTCGAACCAAATTGTAAGAAGAGTTGAAACTACTGGATAAAAAAATCCTCATTTTGTTAAAGATCATGATTTACATCTAAAATCTATGGATATTCTCTGAAGGTGTGACATATTTTTCCTACCACTAACGGTTGATTACAAGAATTACTAGAAAGGGACAATTATATTATTGATCCCTCCTTGAGTGCCCCTTTTCTTTTTATTTAGTGTAGGCTATAAATGCTTGGTGTCAATAATCAACAGGCATTAATAAATATTCTTGAATGCAATGAATTGGTAAATTCTATTAGGGGAGGGTAATTTGATCATTTAGCGGTGTTTTTAAGAAACTCGGAGTATTGTTTTCATTGCTTTTCGAACCAAATTGTAAGAAGAGTTGAAACTACTGGATAAAAAAATCCTCATTTTGTTAAAGATCATGATTTACATCTAAAATCTATGGATATTCTCTGAAGGTGTGACATATTTTTCCTACCACTAACGGTTGATTACAAGAATTACTAGAAAGGGACAATTATATTATTGATCCCTCCTTGAGTGCCCCTTTTCTTTTTATTTAGTGTAGGCTATAAATGCTTGGTGTCAATAATCAACAGGCATTAATAAATATTCTTGAATGCAATGAATTGGTAAATTCTATTAGGGGAGGGTAATTTGATCATTTAGCGGTGTTTTTAAGAAACTCGGAGTATTGATCCATTAGGTTTATATTTTTTTTTCTAACAAGGCTTAAATTGTACTATATTTACGAACGAAAATAATACGGAGAATTATTTAATGATAAACTCATTGTTGGAATTCTGGCTGAAGCTCGTAAAATTTTACTAAAATATTTAAAATATAGGTGGGAATTATATTTATTAACAATAAGTCTGGTAGCACTTATCAGTATTTGTGACAATTATATTTTTATTGTTGTTATTCTTTACGATTGTCAAGATGTGAATTTAAATGAAAAATGTTTCGAAATTGATAATCTAAATTCTATGATTCCAACTTGCAGTTAAAGTTAGGTTAATGGCATTTGATTTCTTTTTCATAAATTTTCATATGCCTTTGGAGACTTGGCTTGGAAATAGGTTATGAATTCAAGAGCAACCATCATTCTTCATCTTTCTACAAAAGCTTAATTTTTCGCAGAGCCGTCAACTCAAACAACGTGAATGAATTAACCTGATGGGAATAAAAGTAAATCCCTTTTTACTTTCTCGTATACATAGTATAGAGAAAGTACAGTAATCGTCAAAAAATTGGAACTCGGGGTTGGATCAAACACTTTGAGCTAGACGGTCGGAATTTGGCATACGGTCTTTACACCAAATTTTTGTCAAATTTTGTGTAAAATATGTTCAGAGGAAGTCCGGCTGTGCGAATATGTGTTAACACGATAGTTACAAAAAGAAAAAAAAACTAGATAGTTAAAATTCGGTACACAGATTTAATATCTATAGAATATAAACCTGTTAGTTTGAGTCAAATCCAACGAAGAGTTGACTGTCTGTCAATTGGTACTTTCAAATACATGTAAACGCGATAACTCAAAAAGGTAATAACTTAACTATATTAAACTGGGTACAGGATTTTATGACTGCTAGTGTAGTTTTGTATCAAATTCTTCTTTTAATCGGTTGAGAAAAACGAGTCGAAAACACAAATTCGTTTTTTGGATACTATTAACTTATGCCAGGGATTAAGCGCCAAATAATTTGCCAGAGGTGACATGATCAGTAAAACGTTAAATTCCTGCCAAAAGTTAATATTTTGGAACTACATGTAAAACATTCTCCGGCATAAGTATATTTGAAAGAAAGAGTTTAGGTGAGACCGTATACCCATTTGCATAAAACATTACCTGAATATTGCGATGCAAAAGTTTGACAAAAATGAGAATCATGTTGAAAGTGTCTTCCTCTGCATTACGAAGTCCATCTCAAAGTATCCATTGTCTCAATTTAATTGTACTGTACCATTTGCAGCTTTTATTGTTATATAAATTATATAACTTACTATGTATAACCTTTTTTATCTTAATCACGACGATTTCCAACGTATTTTTATTTACAGTTCTACTGCTGGGATATGAAGTATTGCTCTCTCCAACCTCTTTTTGTAAGTGATACTCCACAAGCTTGTCTATGGAAGTTTGATATCAATCTTATGAAAAACCTTTCTTGTTAATAAATACGACTTGGAAACCATTTTTGAATATTATCTGCAAGAAAAGGAGATGTTCCTGCAATAGCATGTCCTTATCAGCAGTCAAGCAAGAAATTTTCTATATATAATCCATCTTGAATGAGCAGAAAAAAAAAGTAAGATCTCATAAATTTGAAAACCTTATTAATTAGAATCTTCGAAATTTTAATTCATAAATATTAATGATTCAGAATATCATAGGATATGGTAAACATATTCATACTGTTAGAATTGAAATGGTGGAAGTATCTTATTTTCTATTGAAATGACTTAATTCATTGATAATGTGAGATTTCTGTTGCAACTGAAAGAAAGCTGAGTATCTCTTGCAGTTTTGAGCAAATAGTCGCTTCAGTAGATATTACCCAAACAAACTTAAACCAACTTGAAAGTGCCAATTTTAAAAATGCTAAAGGATTCAATTTCCTACTCTTAATCATCAATGCATCTTTTTTAAATTCAATGAGCTCATGACACATAAATAAACATTACCATTTAGGGGTCTTGGCCTAAGGGTAGCGCGTCTTCCCCGTGATCTAGGCGTCCCGGGTTCGAGTCCTGGTTTGGGCATGGTGGTTCTCTTCCTTGTGTTCTCTCTGCGAGGTGTGTGAATGAGCCCCCCCCCCCTCCTGTAAAAAGAGGTTGTGCAAGCGAGTGTGTGCGTGCTATCTTCATTTGAGCTAGAAGTCAGTCTTCTGCCCTCGGGTACTCAGGGGTATTTACCCTCAGAAGCTACTGTGCAAAATTTGGCTTAAATAGTCACACGACGAAAAAAAACCATTTATTCTGTACCAAACATTTGAATAAAAGTTTATAGATTTCATTATCACAATATTTTAAATCCCCTTGAATTCTAATAAATGTAATTGACTTCTTGATTCTGTTTTAGTTCAGATGCGACTACAATTTGGTGCATTTATATTGGATAAACTTATTTTTACATATGTGTTAAGAATTGGAAATGAGGGTTGAATCCGAAATGTTGATAGTTGATCGAATAAAAAATTGGAACTAATATAATTTCAAGTGGAAGAAGTTTTAAGAATGTAAGAGTAGAGATATTCCCAGCGTTTCGGATAATTAAGGTAATAGCGTTGATAGAAAGCATCGTAATATTAAATATTAAAATAAATTTCAATTTTAATACTTATCGATGATATAATTAAAGTATCTTAATAATAACTTTGCTGCTGCTTTTAATCCCTTTAAGTTTGGTGAAAATGAATAATTTAACTTTACGATTGCTCAAAGAATTTATTACTATTAGCTAAATTCGTCTCATTTGGTAATTTCCTCGTAAAAAAAATTATACGAAAATCCAAATAGGGCTTTTTGGTAAATGGAAAACAAGGAAATAACTAATCTTGAGTCTTAAACATAAAATATTTATAAGAAATCGTAAATCTGATTGTTGAAATTGCAATCATAAATGTTGAATATTTTATTTGCAATTAGCCGCCTTTGATGACTAGGCAGTTCATCTAGATTAATGATTGTTAAAAATTTCAATTAAATATTGGCTTCCTCAACAAAATACCTTTTTAAACTTCAAATTTTAAGACACATAACTTGTATATAGTACGCCATTCTGTTCATTGTTATGCATTTTACCGATTTTCTATTTATACCGTTGTATATCCCATATCACTGTAAAGAGGAGCAATATTATAAATAGAAGCATTTAAAAAAAAAATCATAGTTCAGTTCTGAAGTTAAAGTTTAACTGTAAGAACAGCAATTCAACCATTTTATTCAAAGTATACTTTATATCGAATACCTTTCCTTATTGTGAACATACCATATACTCAACAAAGAAGCGATACGATGGTTTCTCATCTTGCACATCAACAATGAGTAAAATAAAATTTGCATAAAATAATAGTAGCAACAGTAAAAACGATCTGAGATTCACATCAAAAATGAGTAAAATAAAGTTTGTATAAAATATTAGTAGCAATAGTAGTAACAGTACAATCTGAGATTCACATCAACAATACAGTATATTGTAAAAAATGTTTCAAATAGATCTTTAGGAATTGATTAAAGATTGAAAAAATTATGCAGCAAAAAAATTGGTATCATTAAAAGATATTTAAATTTTAAGATGATGTAAAAATCATTTGTGTGTAAATTTTCTGAAATTATTGCCGGAAAAGTACCAAATTTCCGTTGAGATTTAAATTAAAATTCTAATTAAAAATTCTGAACAATTCGATCCAAGGGGCACATTTCCACAGTCCAAAATGTATAACACTAAGTTTGATAACTCTAGGTCACAGGTTCTAATCTGTAGACTGTCAAGATTCACAAATTTTTTCCTTTATTAATCACAGAATTAGTAATATTTAAAGAAACTCCCTGAGGACTTTCTAGTATGTCACCGAAAAAATGGTTATAAAGAGACAAATTGAATCGTAATTATTTCTACCTTCGAGTCAGCTTTCCATCTCAAACAAAGAATACAGTTTTTCTCATCGAACAAATATTCTCAAGTTTTTCTCATCGAACAAATATTCTCTAGTTTTTATCTCATCATTGATCAAAATTGCATAACTATATTTGGCCTTGAATACCTTTACAATTTAAAAATTAAAATTTGTCCAAAAAGTATCGATATTGGAATACTAAATATTAAGGTTATCTTCAGTTTTTTTTCCTTAAACTCATGAATCATAGTTGCAAATCAAGTTGTTGGATATTGAATTGTAATATGAAATTCTATATTTGAAAACTGCATCCTAAAATCTCCAAGGCTTACAAGTAGAATGAAATGTATTCACTCTCTTCTGTTTAATTAAAATATTTTAAACGCTCTATAAACTTTCTTATTTTTCCTTTAGTTATATAATTTTTTATCATTTATACCATTCGTAATATTGAGTCTACTCGAAGATAGATATCGGTGAGATTGCAAAGTATAAGAACAGAAAAAATTTGCGAAAAATGAAACAAGATTATAATTTAGCCTCCCGTTTGGCCAAGATTGTTATTCAAGCGTTTTTAATATGGCATTGTTATCCCTTAATATAAATTGAAATTTAGGTTTTAAATTTGGATGTTTATCTTGTGTGGAATGCCAACTAGCTAAATATTTTTAAAGATCTATAGCAATCTCTTTGCATATGAGAAATTCAGCTGCTTTTTGAATTCTGGTATTTTGAGATAATTTTAAAAAAATAGTGAGAAACATCAGAAAATGAAATGGATTTACAAAAATTTATAAATCCATTATGTAAATGCATATAATTTTCAATCAACAGAAAGGCTGTAATATAAAATATTTTATGACTTAGTTTGAGCATTTGAAATCTTTATTAGCAACAATACTCTAAATGGAATGTTCTTATAATTCCAATGGTATAAAAACTAAAATAACAATTTTGATAATCTATCGATGACGGTCTATCGAATAAAGAAGCATTCAGAAGTGTTTTGAATTATGTCTTGGCCCTTCTTCCCCAGAAATTAAATAATTAAGGAAGCGTTGGAGAGCAGCTTACAGACTGAAAATTCATGCCATGATATACATTCTTTATCAATTTGTGAAGGAGATAATACTGTTACGAATTCTGTAAATTGGTGTAATTTGTCTTATGATAATGAATGTTATATGTATCCCATTGTATTTCAATAGCAAGTCGCCAAATTGGCGAGATATTGGTTCATTGGCGATGTTTTAGGCAACTAATTTTTGTCGCCAAATTTGGCGACATTTCGCCAAGTTTGGCGACGGAAGTTGGAAACCTTGGCGACAGAGAATTTTCTAGAGGGATCCTGATTTCTTGAATTCTCTCCAAGGTTCTGGATTTTTCTAATATGACATAACTTCCTGTTAGTGACGTCACTTCCGGCAGAGAGCATATAAAAACAAGCACGAAAGATTAGGTATTGTATTGGAGCCTTTGACAGCAAGCAAGCTGTAGGCTGGTGACTGAGCTATTGAATGCGCAGTGTTATTCTTGTAGTCTTCGTTAAATAAATAGCTTTATTTTTTTAAAAGGATTCTGCTTATTGAATTTACTCTAAGCACATCGCAGGAAATTCGTAACAATACGTTTTGTCTGTGTGGGTGCCATGTGAAGTGAACGATTATGGCGTTCTCTTTATGCTGTGCGCAGTATGTGGAGTGGACATTACAATTTTTATGTACGTATTACGTGGAGAGGAAAATGCCCACTGTTTATGCTCGATATGAGGAGAAGGAGGGAGTAAGAGAGAATAGTATATTCTGTCTGTGTTTGTGTATGGAGGGGATAGTACATTCTCTGTGTGTAGGGTATGTGGCAAGGATAGTACATTTTGTCTGTGTGTAGGGTATGTGGCGAGGATAGTACATTTTGTCTGTGCGTAGGGTATGTGGCGAGGATAGTACATTTTGTCTGTGCGTAGGGTATGTGGCGAGGATAGTACATTTTGTCTGTGCGTAGGGTATGTGGCGAGGATAGTATATTTTGTCTGTGTAGGGTGTGTGGCGAGGATACTATATTCTGCTTGTGTTTGTAGGGTGTGTGGCGAGGATACTATATTCTGCTTGTGTTTGTAGGGTGTGTGGCGAGGATAGTATATTTTGTCTGTGTGTAGGGTGTGTGGCGAAGATAGTATATTTTGTCTGTGTGTAGGGTGTGTGGCGAGGATAGTATATTTTGTCTGTGTGTAGGGTGTGTGGCGAGGATAGTATATTTTGTCTGTGTGTAGGGTGTGTGGCGACGAGGATAGTATATTTTGTCTGTGTGTAGGGTGTGTGGCGAGGATAGTATATTTTGTCTGTGTGTAGGGTGTGTGGCGAGGATAGTATATTTTGTCTGTGTAGGGTGTGTGGTGAGGATACTATATTCTGCTTGTGTTTGTAGGGTGTGTGGCGAGGATACTATATTCTGCTTGTGTTTGTAGGGTGTGTGGCGAGGATAGTATATTTTGTCTGTGTGTAGGGTGTGTGGCGAAGATAGTATATTTTGTCTGTGTGTAGGGTGTGTGGCGAGGATAGTATATTTTGTCTGTGTGTAGGGTGTGTGGCGACGAGGATAGTATATTTTGTCTGTGTGTAGGGTGTGTGGCGAGGATAGTATATTTTGTCTGTGTGTAGGGTGTGTGGCGAGGATAGTATATTTTGTCTGTGTGTAGGGTGTGTGGCGAGGATAGTATATTTTGTCTGTATGTAGGTTGTGTGGCGAGGATAGTATATTTTGTCTGTGTGTAGGGTATGTGGCGAGGATAGTATATTTTGTCTGTGTGTAGGGTGTGTGGTGAGGATAGTATATTATGCCTGTGTGTGGTGAGGAGAGTATATTGTGTGTGCGTGTAGGGAGTACAGTATGTGTGAGTGTGGAGTGTGTGGATAGGATAGTAGTCTCTGTGAGTGTGTAGGGTGTCTGGATTGGATAGTATATTCTGTGGGTGGGTGAGGAGAGGATAGTATATTCTGTGGGTGTGTGGAGAGTATAGTATAGTATATTCTGTGTGTGTATGTGTGTAGGGTGTGTGGTATATGGAAGATATGGTGGGCGTTGTCACCCTGAGTGGTGTGTGTAGGGGACAGTACGTTTTGTATGCGTGTGAGTGGAGCGTGTAGAGGATGGTATGTTCTGTCTGTGTGAGAGTGGAGCGTGTAGAGGATGGTACGTTCTGTCTGTGTGAGAGTGGAGCGTGTAGGGGATGGTACGTTCTGTCTGTGTGAGAGTGGAGCGTGTAGGGGATGGTACGTTCTGTCTGTGTGAGAGTGGAGCGTGTAGGGGATGGTACGTTCTGTCTGTGTGAGAGTGGAGGGTGTAGGGGATTCTACGTTCTGTCTGTGTGAGAGTGGAGGGTGTAGGGGATGGTATGTTCTGTCTGTGTAGATGATTGTTATATGGAAGGGATAGATATTTCTGGTTGGTATGTGCAGCAGCTAGTGCATTCTCAATGGATGAATATATGTGCTGAGTGGAGCGATTACTGCTTTCTGCATATGATAGGTGTAGGGTATGATGCGTTGTGTATGTGTGTGTGAGGATGGTTTGTGAAGGGGATAATACGTTCTATGTATGTGTAGTATGTGAAGCGGATAGTGAGTTCTGTCTGTCTGTGTGTAAGTGCTGTGTGAAGCGGATAGTAATTTGTCTGTGTGTAAGTGCTGTGTGAAGCGGATAGTAATTTGTCTGTGTGTAAGTGCTGTGTGAAGCGGATAGTAATTTGTCTGTGTGTAAGTGCTGTGTGAAGCGGATAGTAATTTGTCTGTGTGTAAGTGCTGTGTGAAGCGGATAGTAATTTGTCTGTGTGTGGGTGCTGTGTGAAGCGGATAGTAATTTGTCTGTGTGTGGGTGCTGTGTGAAGCGGATAGTAATTTGTCTGTGTGTGGGTGCTGTGTGAAGCGGATTGTAATTTGTCTGTGTGTGGGTGCTGTGTGAAGCGGATAGTAATTTGTCTGTGTGTGGGTGCTGTGTGACGCGGATAGTAATTTGTCTGTGTGTGGGTGCTGTGTGAAGCGAATAGTAATTTGTCTGTGTGTGGGTACTGTGTGAAGCGGATAGTAATTTGTCTGTGTGTGGGTGCTGTGTGACGCGGATAGTAATTTGTCTGTGTGTGGGTGCTGTGTGACGCGGATAGTAATTTGTCTGTGTGTAAGTGCTGTGTGAAGCGGATAGTAATTTGTCTGTGTGTAAGTGCTGTGTGAAGCGGATAGTAATTTGTCTGTGTGTGGGTGCTGTGTGAAGCGGATAGTAATTTGTCTGTGTGTGGGTGCTGTGTGAAGCGGATAGTAATTTGTCTGTGTGTGGGTGCTGTGTGAAGCGGATTGTAATTTGTCTGTGTGTGGGTGCTGTGTGAAGCGGATAGTAATTTGTCTGTGTGTGGGTGCTGTGTGACGCGGATAGTAATTTGTCTGTGTGTGGGTGCTGTGTGAAGCGAATAGTAATTTGTCTGTGTGTGGGTGCTGTGTGAAGCGGATAGTAATTTGTCTGTGTGTGGGTGCTGTGTGACGCGGATAGTAATTTGTCTGTGTGTGGGTGCTGTGTGACGCGGATAGTAATTTGTCTGTGTGTGGATGCTGTGTGACGCGGATAGTAATTTGTCTGTGTGTGGATGCTGTGTGACGCGAATAGTAATTTGTCTGTGTGTGGATGCTGTGTGAAGCGGAGAGGGATTTCTGTCTGTGTTTGGAGAGAGTAGTATATATTTCTTTCATCCTATGAGCGGGTGAGTGGTATGTGGAGGTGCTAATGCGTTCTGTCTGTGTATGCTTCGTAGGTAGACCGAGTAGTGCTTTCTGTTTGCATGTGGAGGGGATAGTGCATTCTCTGTGCGCATGGTAAGAGGACTATGTTTTGCTTCCTAGATAATTTGTATGTAATTTATGTGGTGATTTATGAAAATCTAATCATAATTTTCTCTAGAAATGTGTAGTGTTGATATTAAAAACTGTCTTCTTGGAATGTGAAATGAAACCTATGTGCAATACAAATTTTAAAAATCGTCTCTTAGCATCTGCAAATTAAACTGATGTGGAGAATGAATATTCTTCGTAAGCAAATAATTTTGCCTATAAATATCTTAGAATTAATGAAAATGCCCTTCAATTACAAATCGTTAAAGTTGTACTTCACCAAACTGTCATGCGTGTCTGCATTTATCAGTTTTTTTAATATTTCGGGCAGTTTACAACATTTTATATCCAAATAGCTAACGAAAAGTCTTACTACGGACTAAAAAAAAAACTGCGAAAAAGCCTAAATTATTATTTTTGCATGAACACTAAAATATAATTTCAAAATGTATTTGTTTATCTTTGGCCAGATTGATTGATCTTGAAATCCTAAAACTTAAATCACATCCTTGACTTAAATAGTACATACACATGAAATTTGAAAATACAAAACAGTATCAAATTCATATAATCGGCTTAAATTTGCTACGAAATTTAAAATTTTAAAGTTAGTTAGCTACATTAACGTCCCGTTTTAAGCAACACTAGGGCTATTTTGGGACGGACCTCGTAATTTTGAACCGCGGTCAGATGACGAGGACGACACCTGAGCTGGCACCCCCCTCTCCACACCAGCTGGAGGACGTTTGGCCTTGACGGATTTAAAGTGCAACAGACCCTCTTACACGACGGGAATCGGGTCTCGAACCTGAAACCCTACGGCTGCGAGCCAAGACCTTACCACCAGGCCACCGCGGCTCTTTAAAATTCTAAAATACTATAGGATAAATTATATTCAGGATATACATTTTGGAAATAAGCTAATCTTTGGAATTTTATGGGAACTTCAAACTTCTGATGGTGATTTCGTTATTAGTAAAAATGCATACATTTGCAGTATGGTGAAAATTATTCAGGAAGATTCAATAAATTATTCAAGCAATCATATAAATTTCCTTTCATTTAGATATTTTTAGTAATATACCCATTGTTATTAAGTACATGAAGAAAGATTTGAGTGTCTTGATGATTAGTACAAATTTTTGGGAATTTATTTTCGAAATTCTATTAACTGAACATAAGTATTTAGTAGTAACTGTTCCCGAGAACGCTATCATAAGCATCAAAATCCGTTTAAATCGATAACTTGGAGTTCGTTTCAAGAAAAAAAAATTACTAAATTTTAGCCTTTACTAGTAGGAAATCTAGTTCTTACTGAATTAATGGCTATTGGATAAAAAAAACTTGCTCGCATTTATAAACTGTCAAACGCCTTCAATATATTTGTCTCGCAATTCTTCTTGGAAATTAAAAATTCTGAAAATTAAAAGTGGATTTCATATTTGTGTAAATGAAATTCTAGGATCCAGTGAACAGTAAATCTATGGCTTGCAATATTCTAAGAAACTGATTTATTAAAAAAAAAAATGGGTTGACTGATATTTCAATGGAAAAGAGAAAGGGGGAGAGTTAAAATTAATTTTTTTATCCCGCTTATATAAATTTTCTAAACAAATATTATTGTCCAGAAATAAGTTTGATTTTAGATCATTTACCTTCATATCCTTAAAATAATCTTGTAGCCTTTTCTCGTCAGTTTTATTCTCTACATAATTCAATCTCCATTCTCTGATTACTATTGACGGATATTTTACTACGAATGAAGCGAGTTCTATATATCTAATTGAAAATACAAAATAAAGAAAATGGCAACAAGACGCGAGACCTCTGCGAAAGAATGGGGTGGCCTCTGTGTGGTATTGTGTATATACATGAATGTTTGTTAAATAAAAATATAGGTTTTTTTATTTTAGACTCAAAATTAATAATTGTAATAAAAATAAATACTGTCATCAAATTACTTTTTAAATAGAAATTTTTAGGTTTGAATTCATGATAGTATCCTTCGAAGTGTTATTTCATTTAGAACGATACGAGAGATTCTCAAATTCTTTTCAGTTTCAGATCTCAATTGCTTTCATAGATTATCCATGAGTCAGATTATTCTATCCGTCCACTTTCATTGCTTCTGTTTTATTCAACTATTCTGGCCCATTCGGAATGTTCTAGAATAATATACTATGATTATTTGAATGAAGAACGAATATTATCCCAAAGAATTGATTCTAATAGTTGAGGATTCCATAGTTATGAGATCTTACTTTGTCTCTCTTCATTTGGTATGGATTATAACATGAAACAAATTCGTTGCTCTATCATTGATTAACAAAGCAAATATCTTCAGATCTCAGACATTTTGTATTAAATTCAGAATCCCTTGCTCTAATCAAGAAAAGTTATCAACCTGAAACAAGAAACGTTATTCATATGAGTTTTCACCACGTAAAGGAATCCAGGAATATCCCAATACTTGCTATTTCTGGAAATTCTCTCGATTAGACACTTCGAACTGTCATTTTCAGGTAAAACCGGCTTATTGAAATTTGATCTTTTGTTTTTCTCCAATATGCTTCACTATTTCCAATCGCTGTGGTAATGCAAAACATCATATTGTTATTTTACAGGGCAATGAAGAAAAAGCGCTAGTATTTGAAATCTCTTCTATTCTGAAGTGAATGAAAGGAATTAGGAGGTAACTTGACTATTTTTGATACTAAAGAAACTCTTCGAATTATACAATAAGAAAATCTTATTCGAAAGACTCGATTACATTTTGTATTTAAAATTTTTAAATGCTTGTTTTGACGTATGTACAAATGTTTTCTTTTAAATCAAAGTAAATTTGATTAATTAAATAATAATTTAAATTATTGCTTGCCTAAATCAGTCAAGGAATTCGTATTTAGATAGATTCGTAAAGGTTATGACAAATTAAGAAACATTAAGAAAATCAAACCTTCTGATATTCTTGCTGGAATGTATTTCGATGGATGTAAAGTGAGCAGACGCTGTCGAATTAAACCAGTAATTCGAATATATCTTTCCTGGTTAATTCAAGAAGACTGATTGCTTTAACAATAACGTTATAAGAATTACGATGACACAACGAATAAACGAAACTGGAATTATTGTTTAATATCCCTTTGCCTCACAGTGTTCCTATACATAAAAAAAATCTAATATCACTTGTTTCTCAATCCATTAGATTCTACAAATAATGAAACCAACAGGAGTTGTCTCCTTGAAACTTTCTCGCGTGTACAACATTAACGGAATTTTCCTTCCTTCCCAAACAAATTGTTGGCCTTGGATAAGGCTGCGAATATCTCGTATGGCAATGACGAATGGTGATTACGAAATATAGATATCTGGTATGAATTTAGCATTTTTACTTAATCTATCATAAGAATGTATTGTGGACCATCTTTTGCAAATTTCTTGGCAATAAAATTTGACTCGAAATTACAACTGTAATAAAGTAATGTATTTAAATTTTTGATTATATCTTTGCGTTTACATACATGTTAAAATACAAACCGACAGATGGTTAGCCGTTAAGATATTTAATTCAAAATTTGATTATCTACATTTTAGATGTAAAAATCAGGTACATAACTCTTTGTGTTTAGAAGTTATCGCGTTCATTTGATATTTAAACAGCTGGAAAAATTTCCTTTGAACGGTTTTCGCTCAAAATTCGATCGAAATATACAGATTATTATTAAATCTGTCATCCAATTTCGCCTTTCCAACTTAAATAAGTTTTTGAGTTACCGTGTTCACAGACATAATGCACAAATTTTTTCCAACTCGGAGAGGTCTGGAATGCAAGAATACGTCAAAATCAAGTGTTCGAATTTTTAGACGATTACAATATTTCCTCAAAATTTTGTATAAGAGAAAGTAAAAATATTTAGGATTTACTTTTAACTTTCGTTTGTAATAATGACTGAACATATCAATCAGATTTATAGTTTTCAGTTTTTGCAAATTGTGTAAAAGCCTACTTTTCTAAGAATTAACTAATTTTTTTTCTTATATGAAAGATTTCTGCAGAAATTTCTACGTTATTTTGTTGGCTATACTTTTAAATATTTCATATTTTTTATTTTAACAAAAAGGAAATATTTGTATAATCAATCAGCGAGTAAAATTAGACGTTCCATCAGCTAGAAGGCTGCGGCGGTCATGGTACTTAGCAGGACGTTATGAAAGAAAGAGAACATATGTATCTGAACGTTGAACAATGTATCGAGTCACTATGGAATAATGACTAGATACATTTAAAAAAATGTTATGAATTATTCAGTAAGAGGCAAAATGCAGTATTGTATATATTTGATAAATTGGAAACAATCTGGAATTAGGATTGTTTCCGGCTTCTTTGAGACGTCTGCTAATTTAAGCATTAATATAAATGAATATAATAAAATCATTCACATATTTAATCCAAACCATTCAACTTAGTTTTCTCTTTTTGCTTTCAGATCTCATTCCATGATAACAAACTCGATAGTATGCCATTGAAAATTGCAACAAATTATGTCTACAACGGAGGTCGTCTTGAAATTCAGAATCGTTACAATAGAAATGCAGGAGAATTTACTGATTGAAACTTACATAATATATGAAATAATTTACTATATATCTTGAATCAATCTATCAACCAACCAACCATTAAAACAGCTTGCTGCTTACGTACAATCAAGCATCATAGCATGTCCATAGAGAGGAAATTATGAAATATCTTGTTCCCGGAATCTTAGACTATGGTAACGAATAGATCTGCTTTCGAAGCAGAACTCTTGCATTTAATTTCAACTAATGAATGATTGCAAATATCTAGTTAGGAATTGCAATTAATGAAATCAATTCATTATCACAAGACACATCCAATACTTGAACTGATTTAATTTCTGTATAAATTGCATATCGTTCAAGAAGAGAGATTACTTAACGGCAGCCTGAAAGACGATGTGCAGCTAAATCAAATGCTATGAATACGTAATTATGGAACAATTCATTTGGTAATAACACATGAATTGTATCGATTGGAACCATTTATTATGATCCACAGAATATTTTTTTTTATATTTATCCCATAGAATAATTTTATTGCCTATACCATTCTTTAACCAGAGTGGTTCAGGCATAAAGTTTGTGTATACAAACTTTCTGAATGAACATTATGGTTACTTTGTCTAAATTAGTATCTATATAATCTTAGAATTTTGGAAATTTATGGTGGTGATATTAGAAACAGACACCTATATAGATGACATGCAATATATATATATATATATATATATAATATGCAGTCCTTCCTCATTTTATAAAAATTAGGGAAAATATTCTAAATAGTTTCTCCAAATTTCTCTAATTGGTTTTAAGCTGATCATAAAAATCATGATCTAGTTCAATTTGCAACTCCATTTCTGATTTTGTATATTTGAAAATTCAACTTTGTTATAAATTTTCTGCATGCAATGCAGAAAATTTATAACAAAGCAATCTACCACATTTAGCAATTTTGGATACTTGAATTTCGTATGTACTTGTTATGGTGTTTTATTTTTTTATGCACAGTTACTTTCCTTGCATCGTTTAGCTTGAGTTGACACAGCATAGCTAACAGTGACTTTTGTATCGAATAACTTTATAGCAATCTGATAATTTTTATTCTATTGTAGGCGATTTATAGTTTCAGATGCCTAATTTTTTTAAGAATGTAGATTTTTAAATATCAATTCGAAACATAAAATGAAAATATCTAATAAGCAATATTAATATCTAATATATCTAATAAGCAATATTAATATCTAAAATATCTAATAAGCAATATTAATACCATGCCAAATCTTGTAAAATAGCATTGCTCCATTTTGTTGTGTAATATTTGAATTGAAAAAAATATTTTTGTTGGTATAATTGTAGTTTCTTCACAATTTTCACCAAAAGCAGTGTGGCCTTCAACATTATTGTCAATGTCCAGCATTGGTTAACAAATATCAGTTCATAACCACTTGCAGTGGTATTTTATTTGTAAGATCTCGAAACAGAAATGAAAACTGTTTCTATCTATAATTGGGTCGTCTTTTAGAGTTTAACAATTATTATTAGAATTATTTAATGTTTACTTGAAAGTCAGATACTTTCTTGAAACAATCTTCTCTGAAACAATCAGTGGAGAATTTCAAGTGAGAAATCAAGTCACTCTGGCTAATAGAAATCATTGTTTAGTAAAAAATTAATTTAATGTTTTATTTGAAATAGCTTAGATTATTATCTATTATAAATCTAAATTCTTGTCCTTTATTATACTTGCACAATTAAGCCTAAAGTTGTACAGTAATTAGCTTTTATAATTATGTTTTAAATTCTGTGTACTAAAATTCAATTTTGTGAATGCTAATTTAAAAGAATTCTTTAAATATGTTTATGGTTTTTACTTTATCATTTGCTGCATCTGAAAATATATATGTTACCTCCAAAGCCCGAAGAACGGCCAGTTCGCGAATTGGCCAGCCAAGAAGTTTGGCCAAAGTCCGAAATATTTTCAATTAATGTTGTATTTTCTACTTTGGCTGGCTATTTCGCGAAGTGGCTGGGAATCCTTGGCCAAAGCCCGATGTGATAATCTGTACTTATAAATAAAGCTCAATGTGTGTGTGTGTGTGTTGGCCGTTTGACATACAGTTATCCAATTTGGCATACATATACCTTGGAAGTCGAAAATGTGGAGAGATTTTTTTTTAATTTTTAATTAGAATTTTAATTAAAAATTAAGCATAATTTCGGCATTTTGTCGCTATAACCAGAAAATATTACAGCACAAAATCGATTTTTGCATCAAATTAAAGCTTTTTTTTAATTAAAGCTTAAAATTTAATTTATAAATTATGCTTAGATTAAATTATGCTACAATTTAATCTGCACGAGCACGTCAAATTAAAAAAATAGCTTTTATCAACGTGTTGCTATCACATTGATAGAAGTTTAAATTAAAAAATAAATCAACTATTATTGCAAATTTAATAAACAAAATTGTAACTTTCGGCAGGTGTCTGTATAAAATGAAAAAAAAATGAAATAAGATATTTTCTGAAAAGTAAAAGGAGGAAAAGTTTTCTATGAGCTTTGACAATACCTATATTATTAATTCAATAAAACAATTTAATTTAAGTCAAACATAGATTAATATACTTAGGATAATCATTCTAATCAGCAACCATCAGCTAATTTGGGGCATACATTTGCTAACAAAATGGTCTAAAGGAACTAAATAATTATATTTAATATAACTTTAGTCAATAAATGCTCCGATGAATCAGGAGTTTTAAATTTTTACATAGGTCCTCTGCTCTTTGAGTCATATTTAACAAAATATTCTTGAGACACCAATATTTTTAATAAAAACTGTTGAACTCCAACCAATTAAATCAATCACTAAAACTGACTGATTTTTGAAATTTCAATATCACTCTTCTATAAAAACTGGTGATTTTAGACTACTTCACCGACTGTCTCAATGAAGATACGCTAATCCTCTGCAGGGTTTCTCGACAGTGATTGGCCTGTGATTATAAAAATGTTGATTGTTCTAAAACTGATGCATAAAAACGTCATAAATCGGTCAGATTCATCGCAGAAGATAAGGACGTTTATTTATTTGAAAGTTGGTGTCAAGAGTATTTCGCAGAATATGATTTCTTGGCACCAAAGGATTGTGTAAAATTTAAAATTCGTAATTTTTTTTCATAAGTTCATTTATTGACATACTCAATTTGCCTTTGTATTCATACACGATAGGCAACGCCTTTGCTCAAGATATACTTAATTTGCCTTTGTATTCATACATGATAAGCAACGCCTTTGCTCAAGATATAATTCGTTCATTTTGAAGGGCGCAAATCTAATCTTCATGCTATCACGTTGTTACAGTATATACGTTCATTGAATAATTTCTATTATGGCTTTAATATGAGAACAGAATAACACGAGATCATATTTTTATATATTACAAGCTTATTTTTAACTCAGAGGTGTCACTTATATTTGAACTCGTTTCTGAAACAATTGTACTTAAAATGAAAAAAAAAAATTTAAAAACCAGTACTCATTTTTAAATACTTCATTTTTAACAGGGTGTAAAACAATGTGCTCTTGATTCCTTTCTTCCTACTTTGGCCGATCGCCCCAGCCATTTCGCGAATTGGCCGGCCAAAGCCCGAAATCAAGAAGAGATCGGACATTGGCCGGTAAATTTACAGCAACGTTGTCCAGATCGCGAATTGGCCGGCCAATTCGCGAACTGGCCGATTTCGAACTTTGGCCGTAACATATACAAAATTATGTAATTCTGATTGAATGGTTTCTCATAACGCTGAGCGTGTTAAATAATTGCATTAATTTTATAATATCTTTCTCAACATTTATAATTTTATAAAAATAAATGTAAGAAATACCAGAAAAATTGTAAAATTTTAAATTTCTTAATTGAAAACAGAACTTTTGATTAATTTCTAACTTTATCCATATTCTGATTTAATTTTGGTCTAAAGTTAAGTAATAAATGCATTTATTGAATTTTAAAGCAAAATTATATAGTGAAAATATATATCACTACATAATGTCACCTTAGTATATTTTTGAGTTTAAAATTCTTAAATTCTTTATCCAAAGGTTTAAGCGAATACTCAAACATTGTCCATTAAATGCATCCATTTCAGAATTTTTGTGGGAAATTTTAATTTGGTTTGTGAATTTTTAAGAATTATGGTTATATGATTACAGAATCTTAATCACTTTAGCAAATATTTTTACTAAACCTGATTAAGCTGATTCTTTTGTTTCTAGTGAATTTAAAATTTGAGTATTCTTACTTATAATTTCGCGGCAAAGGATGCCTGATGGCTGAGACGTCCAGCTAATCAGGAACCCTTTGGATTTAAAAGAAACATTGTTTGATCATCATGCCTGATCAACAGGGTGATCAATGCGTTTCAAAATGCATTATATATATTCGCTATAAAATTAAAAAAGAATATGAATAATTTTTGTCAAATATGGATAATTATCTTCATTTCTATTGTAGATTTATATTTTAAAAATCAATGGATGTCACGATGGACATTGTTTGAGGCATTTGTATCGAGCCCATGAGGTAGTTGTTTCTATAAACAGAGATTTAAATCGGATTAGAATATATTTATCCTAGTGTGAATTCTGATAAGAGCAATCCATTTTGCTGGATGGATGACAAAAATATTAGTATAAGAAGTAATATGAATTAAAATATCTAAAAACATGCATATATTTTTAACGAACGCTTATATCATCCAATGTTTGAAAGCTTTAGAGAATATAATTTTATTTTCTCATTAAAAGAAGTTGATTTATATTTGAAGACCTAAATTTAAAAAAAATGTATTTCTTGAAAGAGTATCGGAAAATCATGCGATGAAAAATTACTTTTCTGTGAATATTAAATAAAAATAACTCATCAACCTTATTTTGATAAAATATTGTAGAGAGCGTTTTATTTCAAATGACTCTGTTTAATATTTGTTGCAAGCAATATGTATTCTTTTCCTTTATTATGTTTGCACAGCTAAGACGAGTATTGCGCAGTAATTAGTTCTTGAAACTATATTCTAAATTTTGTTTAACAAACTCCTTTATTTTATGAATGCTTGATAATGTAAATTCGGTTATTTTATGAATTTGTGATATTTTTTAAGGTTTCATACTTTATCAATTTATACATATAAAGATAAGCATGTATGTATAAGTCATCTGTATGGATATGTGTATAAATGTATAATCCTTTTGGAATGGGGTTAAATTTATTATGTTGAATATTGCATATGTAAATGGTTACATGATCTCTGCGTTCAACGAGATATTTTCAATCCTAATTAACAACTGAATTTAGATAAGTAATTCAGAAGGCATTCTCGCTTTTGTAGAATTAAATTAATTTTTTAACCTGTACCTTAAAAGTATATTTTAGTGTATTAGTATCTTACTTTTTATTCATGACATATAGACTTGTAGCCTGATGTATTTGTGTATTATAGCACAGATTAAAATTATTGCCATGTTAAAATGAATGTTATTTCTTTATTACATATTGGTTTCTGAGGTTTTTACTATTGAATTCATGTTTTGTATTAAATTAAGCTTCTATTATAAAGGATACCGTCTACGTTACAGGCATATATTTTGATAGTATTGACTCTTTCCTTTCCAAAGACAGTGGTCTCGATCACGATCTGCTACGGAATGAAAAGTATGCGAAACAAGTTTAAACATGGCCAAAATTTGTGAAAAACACAATTCATAAACTTTTTCCCTAACAATTTATATCTTGAAATGTTTAACTAAAAATTAAATATTGTTTCATTACAAAAATTTTCAGAATTAAATTAAAGCCTAAAGATTTAATAATAAAGAATAATTGGCAAGAACATAAACGTAATAAAGAATAATTGGCCAATAAAGAATAATTTTTTCTGACATTTTCTTATAGGAATATTAAATAATTCCAAATCTTTCATTATGTTTCAGAGGAAATCGTTCAAAATAATTAAACTGTTGTACATTTTAACCCTCGAAGCGCTGATTTTTTTTTTTTTTTTAGTCATTATTTAGAAATGTTTTCAGAAAGTTCGATTATTTTTCAAATGACGAACTTTTCTTTAGGTGCTGCTCTTACTTATAACAGCATAATATAAGTCAAATTTTTTATGGTAAAATTAAGTGTTAGCGCTTGAAAACAGCGTCCATAAACAGTGAGGGTTAAATCATACATTAATAAATATTGCAATTCTTGTAAATTTTCTGTATATTTCATTTATTTGATGAATTTTAGTTCATATTTTTAATCTTTAATTAACTATTTGAATTTTAATAAGAGTAAAATATTTTAGTAAAACTAAACATTCTGTCTCATGCAATGCTCCCGATATGTTTTATGTCTCAAGTGTGTAAGAATATTCTTTCTTATTATGCAAAATTTTAACAATAAAAATAGCGTAAATAAAATGCCATTATATTCCATTCTTTTATCCATTTTATGAGTGTTTTGTCTTGTGATCTACTCAAAGATTCTATTAAATTTTGTGCTAGGCATTTTATTTTTAAGCTATTTAATATCGAATGATATACACTTAATGATATACATTTTAAATAATTTTCAGATATTGGAAAGATAAAATATCCAGTATAATGTTTCAAATTCGAACTAAATTACTAATTATCTTTTTCAAAATCGAGAAACGAAATGCCAGATTTTATCTTTAGTGGCATTGTTCAATTTCTTTTAATTTTGTCACAATAACATCTTTAAATTTGCAAAACTATTTAAATTTTTTTTCTATTAACTGTCAAAAGGTTTAGACTTGTCATATCGCCGTTTTGTCTAAATTACGGATAAATTCAATTAGTGATTAAAATTAATTATTCATCATTTATTTTATACCTTTATAATAAACATAATAAAACTTGATTCCTCAGTAAAATGTTTATATGCTATTCTATTACCACCTTAAATCACATCCAAATGCACAAATTCTTTAAAACAAAGCCGTGATTCCATCCATTTTCAATTGCTCCAAGTATTAAAACAATAATAATATTCATGATAAAATCAAAAATTAATGCTCTTTCCCCTCTAATTTAAATACTATAATCTTACTTTTCCATCGATCTTTCTTAATTTGTTTTTAAATATTCAACATTTCGGTATAAAGAAATCCCCGCTATAATTTCGCTTTCTTGGAGGTATAAATTTTATTCAGTCAAATTTAATTTATAATTTTTTTAAAAAAAATTTTAACTGATCTTTAACGTTTCCCAATTTTTTTTATTATTTTCACAATATTTTATGCTTCTACAAATTCTTTGAATTTTTACCACTATATAAATTTCTTACCCACCAAGCGCATTTATCTCGAGTTTGGACAAGCTGTACAAAATCTATTCGGCTTTCATAAGTCTCATTTGTCTATTTGGGCTGATTTGTTGGACCGAGTGTTCAAAAAATTTGAATAATGATTCTTGTGGCACATATCGATTTTATTATTAATCTTAATTTTTTTAAGGCGATGTAATAAATTAATCAGTTAAAACATTTAATTATTTTTTAAGTTCCGGAGTAATAGCGAAGACCGAATGGATGCATGTCTAAATTCTGATGGAGGGTGAATATTTTGTCACGCACACCCCGATTCGTATTAAATAATTAACCTACATCAAAATAACTGGTTGTAATAATTCTATTTTCAGAAATCTTTTTAATATAGTACTTAATGGCGGTTAGAAAAAGCAGTTTTTAAAAAACGGTTAAATGAGCCACGATGATATTTCAGCTGTGGCATTTAAGTTAAAAATTAATGCTCCAGGTAAAGTGCTAAAATATCTATTTTTTTTTAATATGGTAGCGTAGATTAAATTCAATAAATTTACACCTCTAATCTGAATAATTATTGAATTAAACTTAAATATCATTACACTGCATTTTTAAGAAAATTTTTAATGTTATATTTAGACAGCAGATATAACATGCACAAAGGACTGAAGAAACCTAGAGGTAAGGTCCTAGTTTTAAGCCAGAGGGTTCCGAGATCCACTACCAATAAAAATCCGTCTTTCATGCATTAATTTAAATGTTAATCTGATCTTAATCTTGATTTTTGCACAACATTTAAATTTAAAATGCTATCTTCTTAATGAAACTAATTTAATTGTTTTGCAAACTCTATCTGATTTTTGATAATTTTTAGGATATATACTTTTTATATTATTTAATCTTTAATAGTTTTCAATACTACATTGAAATTTGAATCTTTGTTTGCTGTTTCATCAAGGATTTAATTGCTTGATTTTATTTCTTTTTTGAAGGCTAAGAAAGAAAAATACATGTTCGTTACCGTGCAGTTTACTTGTGGAATAAGAGAATGGATAATGCGTTTAAATAACGCAGTTTTAAATAGAGTAACCTGATATTTATAATAGATGTATAATGACATAGAAATTAGTTCTATTCAGAAGGATCATGTACGCTATAAGCAGGTAAAAGATTATTAAAATAACGCAGTTACAATATCTATCGTAATGCGATACTTGAAAATGCTTTGTAGAATAATTAAAAACATCAAATTGCCTATTGGACATTTATTAGAAATTAAACAGAATCGGCATTTCTGTCTTTATCAACTGGTCGTGAAAGATGACAAATAAGCAATAATTCAGTAAGACATTTTGAACCAAAGATTTCTGTAAAATCACTGCTAATAACTATTATTTATTTTCTCCCCGTGTATAAGCAGCTAATGTTAATTTCGATCCTTTTATTTTTCTATGTTTATATTTGGGTGGGATGGGGGCAAAAAGTTTGTGAGTTCCAAGGCTATAAAAAACCTTTTCTATAGCTAGGAAGAAATTTCAATTCAAAAAGCTTAAGAGTCTCTGGATTAAAATATTTAAATAATTATTCTTAACTAACTATTGATAAATGCGCCAAAATAACTGTCTAATATCAACTTGGAACGGTTTATATAAATTTATTATGTCCCATAAGCTGCAATTTTACTCTTTTATTTCCATTTAATTTTCCTTTTCTTTTGATACATATCCCGTTAAAGTTTTTGAAAATCCAAAAGCAAAAGAAATGCTGAATTTTAATCTGAAATTGAAATATTCTGAATATAAAATTTGAAAATTGTATCAAAACTAATACTGAAAATGTACGTCTATGTAAATTTTTATTCAACATTTTCCTTTTTTTTTTTTTTTTTTTCTTAACTTCATTGTACAAATTAGTGTTCAAATCATTGTACAAAATGTAATTTTAATTTGTAGAAAATCATTGTACAAATTAGTGTTCAACAATCGTTCTTCATATTCGATTTGTACTTTTAGATAATAACATTATCGAAACTTATTTAATTCTTCGGAGATTAATATTAAATGTAGCCTAATTTTTTTTTATAAATTCGAAAAATTTATTCAATTTATATTCTAGAAAACACAAACATGATCAAAATTTTCTATGTTTGCAAAATTTTCTATCATATTTAAACTCTTCGTTTAAAAGAATACCGTTTCTTTTTTCGCTTTTTCATTGCACTGATATAAAAAAATTATGGTAACGAAACTATGTGCAGCATGATTTTAAATTTCCGGAATTATCTAGAAAATTTTAACAGTCTAAGAACATGAAATGAAATATTTTTTTGAAGTTTTACTTCCTGCAATTAAGATTTTAACGGAAGCTAGCAATAATTTGAAATACAATGCAAGCCCAAATAAAATTTCATTATATAAGAAAAAGCTAATGTATTATTATTAATAAATGGTTTTTAATCACTGTATTATCACAAGTATAAAAAAACAGAGAAGGACTGGAATAAATGTTTACGACTTGGTAATTTTTTTAAAAATATTACACAAAATAGTTTTTTAAACTATTTTTTAGGTAATGAAGTTTTAAAATAAAATAATTTTTTATATTATGTTTAATAGAACAGTATTTATAATAATTCAATTAGAAAAACTAAATTTTGTTTTTACAACTCTTTACTTAATTTACTTTAATAATTAATTTTTCTGCTAAAAATGATATCATTGATGATAAATGTCCCTAAAATTAGTATCGGAAATTTATTTTCAAATTTTTCTCAAAGTGCAGATGATTTTTTAAAAATATTATATACTTTACAATTATAAAAATTAGAACTCGAAATTTTATTTTTAAATACATTATGAATGAGCAGAAGAGTTTTTTTTTCTTTTTTGTGAAATAAATATATGTTGTATTCGATCTTTTAAATTTTTTCAAGCAAGAAAATTACGCAGTATATTTGAAAATTATTTCTCATAATGACATTGTATCGAATTTTTTTCAAATATCAAAAGCATTATGTCTCTAACATTCTTCTTAAATTAGCCCCAAATGGCTTCTTCATTTGTCAAAGATCAGACGCAAAATATAAAGGAACTAATAAGGAATTCTTCTATTTAATTAGATTGATGCGGATGTCACTTGAAAATTCCACTCCTCAAGTAATTAAATTTTAATTCTGAATCTATTTAAAGTGATGAGTTCGCGTGTTTTAATTATTTTATATTCAGTCTTATTTCTCAGAGAGTGAAATTTAATTAGGAATCTGCTTAGAGATTACTGATTATTCTGCTTGATTTCCTTGATGTTTATTGCTTTTTGATGCTCTTTATTTTTTAATTTTCCAACAACACATATCTGTAATATCTTTAAGAATGAAAAAATGAATATATTATTTAATTATTCCCAACATATGCGAAATATTTCAAAGTAAAAAAAAATATTTACATCAGTTTCTAAAAATAACTTAGAAAATAAAATTCATTTTGCCTCCAGAACTGTTTTTTACTAACAACACTCTTGAAGCTTAAGAAAAGATAGAATCTCATTTTTGTTTCATCTAAATATTTTCCAGCATTATCTGACTTTATTTTTATATGTGCTTTCAGGATCCGCTCTTGACTTCTCGTCATAGAGTTCTTAAACTCAAGGTTCTTAATCTCAGGGACTGCACAAATTATATGGATATTAGCATGACATTGAGATTATATATTGATCCTGTAGGAAAATAAGTGACTGATGTTTTCATCGTCAGATTAACACTATGTTTAGTAGCTTTATGCCTGCTAACAATAAAATGTCTTAAATAGATATGGATTTAACGAACCCGGTGTATAAAATGATCAGCCTAAAAAAATATTATAAAATTACCGATTTAGAAATTACTTTAACTTTTTATGAGTTATATTCGCCTTTTGAGAATCACAGTGGTATAGGTCTGAAATTGATCAACTGACAAAAAGCGTTTCTAAGATCATTTTTTCCGTATAGTTCATGTCGTAAAAATGCATCTGTGGAGGAATTAGAATAGTTTGTCATTATTTAAAAGAATTTGTAGAAGTCTCAGAAGTAAGAAACAATCTAAAAGTTGAAAATAATGACTGCAAAAAAATTCTTAAAACATTGAAAGAAATGACGTTGAATGTGACAGTTTTTAGCCAACTATTTAAAAGTTTTAAAATGTTTGTCTTACTTCTGTTACGGAAAGCACATTCGGAGGAATAGTGAGAATTTTGAAGAGACTTTCTCAATGTGGTTACCTCCTTCTCATAAAATAGGATGACAGAAGATGAGGAGTAAGGTCAACAATTGGGCCAACTTGTGGCTAGGGGCCAACCGCCTCAAAGAGTATGTCAGTTCGGAGAACAGGCTAAGTGATATATATGGATTATGATCAAGACAGCTAGTTTTTAGTTAAGATCACTGATACAGCTTCGTTCAATAGTGGCAAGAAAGATAACACAGGAAGTGTAGTCTAGATACAAGAAGCATAGATATTATTCCACCGTTTCTGCAGGTGAAAAAATATTCATTTAGATTGACGTCGGTGATCTTAACTAAAAATGCGTGTAGGTTGACTATTTTTTTTTGTTCTTTTTTAAGGCCTCTATGATACTTAAATAGTAATATTTGCCACATACGTGTATTTTGTATCTATTCACGGGCCTAAGAAATTCAGACCTTTGAAAATGACTAATAGCCTGAGAATTTCTTGTCTTTGGAACGAGAACTGAAAGGGTTATCCTTATTAGCAGTACAGATACTGCGTTCAAAGATATTTCCATCTGTGTACAGACTATTATAACTGCCGTACTATAAAATCAATAGAGCTACACTAACTTATTTATATAAGTACATTGTCGGTTATATTCATTCGACTTGCAATAAGTTAATTCACTTGTTTATTTTTTTATATCCATTTATGCGAGATTAGATTCCCTCTCATTAAATATCATTCTCATTAAAGAAGAATGGATAGTCCAAAAGATGGCGAAATGAAATTACACGTCTTATTCTTTGATCTTAAAAGCTCGCTTCTAAAAGTTTGTTTACTAGTTATAAGTTAATAATTTATGAGTAATTATTTTTGAAATATTTATTATGATAATTCAATAGCATTTATATTTTCAAAAATTTTAGGAATGCCCTTTCATCTGTTTTATCAATTATTTTATTTATCTAATTATTTATTTTTTGAAAATTTCATTTTCTTCAATATTTAATGCCAAAGTGTTGATACTCAGAATAACGATATATAAAACTTGCTAAAATGCTATCTAAAGATAAGGATTAAATGATTGATGTAAAATGTATTGTAATATTAATTACTGTACATTTACATAAAGCTGCAGGCTTTTCTTTTCTGATTATTTAACATAAGGAATTGTTTTGGTGCATTCCAATTACTGTTCAATTATTTTTTCTCCTTTCGGAAGAATGTAACAAAATACGTGTGTTTTATAATGCAAAACTGAATCATCTCTAAATCGGTGAGAAATAAATCACTTACAGCAAATATTTAGTTTTAGAAAAATGCAATATTTTTAATTTTCATTGAAGCACTGTAAGATGAATCTTGCAATATATTTTTTGAATTGAATCTTTGTTGCCTAACTTTTTCCAGCCGTCAGAACCTTTTGTTGTTTTTCAATTCCTACTATTAGTTCACACTCTCCCTATATATATATATATATATTTTGTTCAAATTTTCAACCGTTAATAAAATACATTTTATTCATCCACTCACATTCAAATAAATTTTTTTAAACTTGTAGTGGATGACACTTGAGGTTAATACAGTTTTTTTTTCAAATATTAATTTATTAATTAAATTTATCCAGTAATTTCTATTTGGTAGCCAAAGTCGCTAAATCCATCGCCATGTTGCCAAATGGTCGTCAAGTTTATAGCCAAGATCTGAGATTACTGACGAGACACCCGATCATAAATAATATATAAGAAAATAAGTTGGAATTCGATTTAAAAAAATTTTATATATTACTTAAAGTAACTCTTCATTCATTATGTAATTTCAAGTATTTATTCGTTAATTAAATTAAATTAAATTTTAATACTTTAAATAGAGTCACCAAATGGTCGCCAAGTCTATCGCCAAACTAAAAATTTTAATAAGCAATATAAAAGTAATATATAAAAATAGTAGTGGATGACACTTGATGTTAATACAGTTTTTTTTTTCAATTCAATTTCTATTCTGCCCCTTAATATTGCAATTATGCCATATGTATATACATATTTATATTAATTGTAATTATTTAATAAAAATTAACTAAAATAAAAAAAAATTATTAACCTAAGTAGGAATTGATTTAATTTTTTTTTATATATTACTTGTTTCATTTATCTAATTTCATTACAGATCGACCTTTATTTCCTACAAACAACGATAGTAAAAATCGAATATATCGCACTCGGTACAAACAATAGAATGCAGCCAACTTTCCTTTATTAGATTCCTAGGCAGAAAGATCAAAATTAAATTAATCTACAATATATTGTTTTATACACAAGATTTCAAAGCAGGAGTCAGTTATTATTATTTTCAATTATTATTTAACTCTTTTTAATTCGTTCTTAAAAAAAATCTTACCGAGGAAGAAAACCTCATAGAAAAAAGCACAATTATTGAGAATTTCTGAATTTTGGTTAGTCTGCTTAAACTTTGATGCCCCCCCCCCTCCTCCTCATTCTATGTCTCAGGTGAAGTTTATTGAAAAGATCAAATATTCCCCAAGAGAAAGTTCCGTGGGATATTATTCCCGAACACGTTTTGGCGCCGTTTCATGGCGACGACTTGACCATATATCGCCAGACGCGGAACTATCCCTTTAATGACTAGACGCCCGATACTGGATTGATTTATTTTGCCTTTATTTTTTCAGCCTTTCTTTTTTTCCATCCTTTTTTCGTCCAGATCAAGATGAAGCTGGAATAGTTGTGAAAACTGGATGCTCTAAATCTTCCGAACGTTTCTGCCAAAGAAACTATTAAGTTCACTTTTGGTAATATAGGCTCAGGGAACGCAGGCTGCAGTGATTTAGTGGGGAAGTTTTCCGAGCCATTGAATTCCATTCGATCTTTTTGGTTATTAGGAGGGCACATTAACCAGAGCTTACCATTTCTAAATGGTTTGTTGTTAGTAACGGGAAAAAAAATCTTCGCCTTAGATTAATTTTATGTAACGACTTAACCACATTGTAATCGACGAAGGAGTGAATAAGAAAGGAATGAAAATGGTAGATACTTTTTTTAAATTCTTTTGGAAAAGATGTTTGATTTTTTTGAAAGGAAGAAAATACAAATGCAATGAGACTTTTTTATAGCGTAGCTTGTTTATACATTCTTTTTCTTTAATAATACAATTCCTTGCTCATTTGAATTGACTTTAATTTTAAGATAACTTTTACAGTGGCATAGGTGTTCGATAATGCTATGTATTGTGTGTGTTGTATATTTTGCCAGTTTTTCTTCCAACGGAATTATTAAACTGGGCTTTTATTAGCTTCGCTAATATAAGCCATGGGCTTATATTACCGAAAGTAATATAAGCCCAGGATCTCCTACAGTGATTTGATGTTAATATTCCCGATTCATATAATTCCAATGATTAATTTTTTTATTAGTAAACATTCAACATTGTTGAACATTAAACCAGTGATTACCATTTTTAAATGATTTGTAAAAGAAAAATAACCTTAGAATAACTATATACGTCGAACCAAATACAATGTAATCAATATAAGATTGTGCTATAAAAGAATTGGCCTAGCTCTTATGGTCACTAAGTCCTCCATGTCGAGAGTAATACCACTGAGGACACTGGATGAGGGATGATCGTTCTCTGTTTCAGGTTTACATTACAATCTGTGGATACGTGAATAAAATGCATGAATGAAGTCCGCCCCGTAAAAAGGGTTGTGACGTGTGTGTAGTTAAGTCGTTCTCTTGGCCCTAGATGGCGCTACTGAAAAAAGAGAGACGCACCCTTGACTTAAAATGACTGACTCCTAAAGTCAGCGGGCTTGTTTATGACAAGTGCCACTAGAAACAACAACAACATATCTTCGTGTTTTGGAAGCTTCATTAGTAAGGCAGTTTATGGACGTTGCTAATAATCCATTGGATCCTAATAAAGCTTGAATGTCTGTGTAATAAAAGTCAAAGTTGAGCCTTTATGTGTCTCATTGTCAAAGATTTATTTAACTGTGTCTTATTAATTAACTTTTTCACATAATTAAATAATATATGGAGGGGCAGAGAAGCAAAAAATTTTATAAAGTTTCAGAAAATTTAACTTGGTCTTATTTAATTAACTTTGCATTGTAATAAAGCCTTCCTAACTGTCTTACTTTATTCTAACATCTTGCACAACTACAACAACAAAATGAATAAATCAAAGAATTGAGAAATAAACTTTAAAAAAATGTTGAAACTTTTATCTATTATTTATTCATATAATTTCTTCTGGTAATATTGTTTTACACGTGAAGTTTCCTAAAAGTAAGGTTTCTTTTTTTGAACTCATGATCATCCTTTTTTTTCGTTTTAATACAGATGTATCTGTCATTAACATGATTCAATCATTTTGAGAAAATATACTGCAGACACTTTTACCTAATAATTTATTTTCCTCTATTAAAACTTATATTCCATATTAGACTATTTTTATCATTCAGTTTAGATCCTATTCAACAGTCCAGAACAAAGCATGAGGCTTCTGCCGCGAATTCCAATCGCTTATTGAAACACTAAATAACCAGTGATCTTGTGAATACTCAGATTAGGTTAAGATTAAGCAGCTAAAATTCTAACTCAGTATTGTATTTCATAATGTATTATATCCATCGTTTAAAGGATGAATAGAGAAAGTCTTCTTTTGTCAAGCGTTAAATTTTGAAAAACGGAGAAGGGACTGAGGTCTGATAGCGTTATTTCCTGTAAATTAAAGGTCATTTAGAATTCATTATAGCCACACAAAAATAAATTATTGAAAGTAAAACTTAGATGTTAGAGAAGTTACATTTTTATAAGGAAATGATAAATCATTAAAAGTTAAAATTTTTATATTTTCGACTTCCGATCATTTTTGTGGCTGTATCTGAATACGAACAAGTAAGGTAAATTAAATAGTTTTATATTTTCAAAATTGATGTCAAGAGACTTATTCAACTGTCATCACTGATATGATACATAAAAAGCCTCAATTTCAAAGTCTACGGAGTCTTGACATTATTCTTAAATCAAGAATCGACTGTGCAATAATTTTGCTAATATACAAGTCATTGGCTGATTCTTTTAGATAATTTAACCCTTTCAGAGGCCGTGGGAAGTATGCTTCCCACCAAATTTTTCAGTTTTTGTATGAAATTATGTAGACTGGCCGAAGTTCTGACAAATTTTGTGATTAGACAAAATCTTAGACGTTTCAGTTCCTTATCTCACATACAATGGTGTATCTTGATTTGTTTCTTAATTACTAATTAACCATATTAATTAATTAATTAAATTAAATTTATTTAATAAGCTAAATGAATCACTATACGTAAGCCAATATTAATCCTAAAACTATTTTAAAATACCATGACTAGCAAAAAATGGCCTTTTAAAGGGTTAAGGTATTATTCCAACAATTCAACTAATACAAATACGAGTAAAATGACAAAATTTCAATTCTGTAACAAAATGATAAACCATTAAAAGTAAAATTTTTATAGCTTCGATTTTGGGTATTTCTGTTGTAGCATTTGAGTAGGTCAAATTAAACAGTTCCGTATCTTCGAAACTGTTGCTTAAAGATGTAAACGACTATCAACACTGATGTGGCGAAAAATTGTCTAAATTTTAGAGTCTGCAAGACTGGAGACTTTGCTAGCAAAATAAAACATTAGTTTTAATTGTAAAGTAATTTTGCCATCATAGAAGTCTCTGATTACTTTACTGTTTAAGTAAACGAAATAACATTTTCAATGGAGATAGTTCAAAGTATGATTTTAATAATACTATGTAAAGCATCAGTTCAGTCCTTACAGTTACGGTTAAATTAATAAAATTACATTTGGCGACAATCCTTTTTTCTTGGCATATAATTTTCATCGCAAATGATATTAGAACAGCAAATGAGCACGAAAAAGGCTGTTTAAAGAGTGAGACTAAAAAAAGATGAAAACAATCAAATCAAGCAGAAAAGTGTTTTATTATATTTCACAATTTCAAATTCTAGTGTTCACAAAAGATAATACTTTGATCAAAAGTGGAAATTTTCTGAAACTTAATAAAATATTTTGCTTCTCTTCCACTCCATATATTATTTAATTATGTGGAAAAGTTAATTACATGCATTTTTGAAAAAAAAAAGCTATTTCACTTCGAAACACTCGTTAGCTAATTAAATTCAAAGTTCATTTAATCAGTTAACTTAGGAACACCTTTCTAGATTTTTACCACAGATATAATGAGGCATAAAAGTTACTTTTTGAAAGCGAGTTCATGGACGTAAGCGTTTATCTTTGCATCGTTGCAAAGTTCGGAAGGAGTTGGCCTTTCAGCTGTTTATTGTAATTTTTCACTGTGATGAAAGAACCAAAACAACAGGAACTAATTCTGATTAGAAGGGAGAATCCAAAGATGATAATCCGATTGATTTATCCAATATGATTGAAGAATGATTGTTCAGATGTGAATTGAAATGGTGACAATTTTTAATCGCTACTGTTACAAATTCGATAATTTGGGCCCGTTTTCTGCCAAAAAATTTTCAAATCTTTGTATTAAACATTTTGATCAGATCTGAACGTAGGAGACAAATATACGAAAACAAAGCTGCGGATACTGGAAAACATACTGGCTGAAGTATGTCCCGGTGCCATCCGAAATTATGCTTCATCCTATAAGTGTGTTTGGAAAATAAGCAGTATCTTTGTGTCTGATTTCTTCAATTTAATGCAAATCTATACAATATGTCAATGTCTTTGTTCCATCTCCTATTTCATTTATTGATTATTACATTTGATCATAGAAATATCATTGGAGAAACAATTAATGGTTTAGAAAGATATCAAACAGAAACGCTTCTTTTTCTCTTTTTAATTCTTTGTTTAACTTATGGTTAACAAAGTTAATAAAATGAATTAGATATCTTATAAATCTTGAATTCTGTCACAAGATGCCACAGGAAAGATGAATTCTTTTAAATAATTGAATTCCTGTTTTTATATTGTCAGGTTTGTACACAGAAAAGTCAATTACATTATAAAAATCAAGAAGAAACAGCAATTGTATTACGAGAGCTTAATGAATAAAGTAAATAAAAATTTGACATATTTCTTTAATTTAATAGCAGATAATCTTGTTCAAGTATACAAAAGGAATTACAAAATAGTCTAATGATTCTTCTATGTTTAATTTCTTGTTAAAATCTGAAAGATAAATCATTTGTGTATATACACACAATGGATTATGATCTTGAAATTCGTGAACTATTCAGGAAGATTTCATAAGAGAGTTTTGTTCTCTTATAAATTTTACATACAATTCTCATATTTATTATTAACTGGCCACCTTTAACGACCAGCTGTTTTATCTGGAATATTGTTATATTAAAAACAATCTCTAATACATAACTTAATGTTCAAGATTATTACCAGAAAATGCTTTTAAGCATTAAATTGTGTCACAACCATATTATTTTAATAGATTTACTTATATTCTTTTCATTTTGTATATTATCCATTCTAACAGAGTTAACTGTCATGACATTATGACGCTATTAAAAACTTATCTTTCAGGATGAACTATTTTCTGTCGTGACATTGTCACTTTTCTTTCCTTTTTCTTATTAGACTTCTTTGGCGTCCAGCTGCTTCGACAGGAATTTTCGTTGTTTACTTTCACTTATTTCTCTTGTAAGTAACTTAGCGCTCAAGATTTTCACAACAGAACATTTTTAAGAATTGAGTTGTGACAGTCATTAAACCCGCATTATTTCAATAGCCTTACATATGTTCTATTTGTTTTGTTTATGGTCCAATCTAATAAAGCCTAGCCCCATAACAACACTGTGCTATTCATTTATCTTTCAAATTTCACGGTATTGTGACATCAGCATTAGATTACACTCATTTCAAACAGGGTTTTTCTTTTATAGTTTTCAACAATTAGAAAAAAATTGTGTGAATACTTATTTGATCAAACAATAAATAATATCTGGATTTCAGGTCAAAAATGCTATCTTTAGGGAAGAAATTAAGGAAAAAATTTTAATTGCAAAATTCAGGAAGAATATGCAAGACTGTTAAATTGGTGTCATTAAAAATGAGCAATGTCTTAAATTATGAAAATAAATTTAATATCTCTAAAGTTATAGAGGAAAAACACCGGAATTTAGCATAATTTTTAATTAATTAAAATTTTAAAACTTTCATTCAGAAAAGCCCTTTCCATCTTCCAAAATGTATATGAGCCAAATTTTACGTGAAATGATTCGTCCGCTATAGCGCCAGTATACACACAGACAGATAAATAGATACATACACACATTCATCTTTATTATTAGTAGAGGGATGGAGATTGCACTCCCATTTAAAACGAATACTTAGTAATGCCAAGAGTCCTGGGAACCAGAATGCATAAAGAAAAATTACTCGCATTTCTTTTATTAAAAAGTTTATATAAAAGTTAGTTTTATATATAAAAAAATTAAACAGCTGAATGGTTGAATAGTTGAATGCTATTTTCTCTCATTTCTTGCTAAACTCTAAACAATTTATTTATTTTTATGCGCTTATAAAACAAAACATGAGCTTGAATGTCTTGAATTCTTTTGGAACATGTCTTAAGGTTGTTTCATTCTCCTACATATTCCATATACGATTCCTGTATTTATTGTCAAATGCACGGACTCATAAGACGAACATTTAGTCAAGTCAAAAGAAAATGTTTATAATAATTCCGTTTTAGGAACCCAATGAATAAAGACAAGGGGAATTGTGCATATTCTCTGATTCAACAAGGAATGAATTAATTTAGTCTAAACAAACATTCAATGTAATTTGAATAACCTTAATAGCGACAACAGGAAGCAAAAATGGAGAATGGAATCTAAAATGTCACAGTTGAAATAACCATATTTACCACCATGACCCGTCCCCGGGATCTGGGCGTCCCGGGTTCGAATCCCGGTTCCGGCAGGGTTGTTCTTCATCTGTGTTCTATCTGTGAAGTGTGTGAATGTGCCCCCCTATAAAAGGGATTGTGCAAACGAATATGTGTGTTTCATCTTCATATGAGCTAGAAGTCAGACTTCTGCCCTCGGGTACTCAGAGGTCTTTATCCTCAGAAGCTACTGCACCCCCTTTCCGTGATAACGCGGACACTACATCATCATCATTATCACCACCATGGCCCAATCCTCTACATCATTGAAATGGATTTAACTCTACCACACAGCATCACTATACACATTAATGAAGTGAGAAAATGTTTGATTATATGGCTACCTCTCATCCAAGAATCCTTGTTGGAGTACAAGTCAAGTATAAAAAGGAATTAAAATAATCGGAAGATTATGCAATCTTCTCAAAATTTATAAGTTAAAAAAATTCAAAAGATCTTTGCCAATACAAATGTTGGAATACTTCTTCCTATTAATATTTAATTATCGATAACTTAATAAACTACATTATGATTATTTTTTCCACTTTCACAAACACACAAACACATATTGAACTTCAAGGCATCGGCTCAAGTATTAAAAGGCATTAAAAGGAATTTGAAGGATTACTTTAATTTCAATTAACGTAAATTTAAGCTTTCATTTCTTTTTAAATTTGATAAGTTAACAGTCTTTTATAGTTTTAAACTATGGATTATGATCATAAAACTGTTAAAATCTTCTGAAAGACTTAACATGAATTTTTCACTCTCTTATATGTTCCTTATCCTCTTCTTATATTTATTGACAGTTGCACGTACACATAAGAGGAATAGTTTAATAACGTTTAGGACCATTCTATTTTGTGAACACAATGAATAAAGCGAAGAAAATTGCGCACATTCCTTTGATTCGGTGTGTGGTAAATCGGGTTACTGATAAGAAGACTTCGCTGCAGCAATCGCAGATAAAAACGCAGTAAAACAATAATTCCTTTATTGAAGTGCGTGAATATGAAGCGAGAAGAAGCTATTGCGCTGGAGTTTCTGCCGGTGTTAAAATACTATGTAATAGGTAATAATAGGTTTATTGGCACGAATTTGTCCCAGTTTAACGACTGCGTTTTATATAGAAGCCCTTACAAAGACTGAAGACATAAAGATATGAATTCGGTTGTTAATTCAGAAGCGTATTTCACTCTGATCCGTACTATATTTGGAATGCTTACTGGCAGAAAATACTATAAAAACTGCCATAAACTGTTGAATAGACGTGAAAGAAGCTTGAACGTGGAAATGGATATTTATTTTCTCCCTTTTTTCCTTTACTTATGTGGATGCATTTCTTTTACTGACTGGCGAACACAGGTTTCAAGAGATTGGGATTAATTTTTTTTTTATAGGAAAGGTATTCTTTTCAATTTCTCGTAAATCAAGATTATTTAAATCTGGTTTACATTTTCTTGCATACTGTTACAAACCTGTAATTTTGCTTCCCATCACGAATAGTGTCTTTGTAAGAAAGGCCGTTTTACGGTGAGCCTTGTTGGGTGCTAATCGGGTGCCGCGTCAGTGATCTCAGAGCTTTGCAACCATTTGGCGACAAATGGATTTTGCTGGAAACATCGAGAATTTTATTGACCCATTGCCTGGAAATATTTTATTCATAATACTAAATTATACATTAGGTATTTGGTTGAAAATAAACACAACCAATGACTTTGTCCAACTAGATACTGAACTTTCGTTGAACTAGAACTAAAGCCGTCTAATAGAAAATTGAATAATTTTTTTCCTCATATAAGAATATAATTTAAACAGCGTTATTAAGAATTATTGGTTTTGTGCTAATATTCAAAAATATGGTCTTAACTATCTTCTTTAAAAGCATACACTTTAAAGATAGCTTTTATAAACAAAAGAAAATTCGTAATACTTAATGTTAAAAAATAAAAATAAATAAAAATGATTTATGACTTATGATAATTTAATGAAAAGCCATACAATAAGGCATTTTCGTATAAGTTATTTTTAAAAAATGTTTCGGAATATATAAACCGTATAAATGTGAATATCTTCTCACTTTTATTCCAAGAAAAATAGGATGAATTATCCTCATTTTCATTCTTTCAAAAGAATTTGGATAGTTAAATTGAAGTGATTTTTCTTTTGATGGACGTTTTTATGAAAATTGATAATTAATTCCTCAGAGACCTTCGAAAATTGCGGAGTTAAAGATTATAAACTTCGCGAAACTCTAAGTGATTCGGAAAATCTACAGAATGCTATTTTTTTCCGATTTGAAACAAAAATAATAATAATAGAGTTATTAAAAAAACCGAGTGAAATGTATTCAATTAAATTGATGTACCCAATTATATATTTTAATCTCTATGTTAATGTTATTAGATTTTCAGAAATAATATTATGTAAATTGAAGCATTAAATTGCTTAAAAACTGGTTATTAATATATTAACTTCGATCTGTTGTAAGAAACTAATTTGAGATTAAAGAAATTGCACTTTTTTTTTCTTTTTCATTTAAAATATTTACGAGAAGAAGAGATATTATATCGTTGAAAGAAGATTATTCCGTAACATACTCTTTTGACGCTATATGCAGTGAAGTCTTGTAATTAAGAGTTTTTTTTTTATTTCACTCTATTCTGTATGAAGTTTTATTAAATTTTTGTGGAATATTTAATTTAATATTAACATTGTTTCATGCTGTTGTTACAAAACCTCCTCCCTAGTATATGTCCGTAGAGTCAATGAAGTCGTCTGTAGTGGGTGTACAATATAAAACAATGAACAGGCCTCAACAGCAAAATGTCGACATTTATTAACACAAAAGCCCGAATACAGGTAAGCAGAATGAAGCTCTCAGTGAAAGAATTCGTTCAACTATTAACGAGATCTGAATTCAAATGTCTGCCTCCTGTTAGTCTTACGGCCTTTTATAATTCCCGAGACACGGCAAAAAATGTTCTCGAACATTCAAGTATATCTCAGCTCCTATTGGCTCTATCGCCAAAATCATTGCTCCTATCACTGCTCCTATTGGTTCCTCTCCAGTATCATCATCCATTTTGTCGCCAAAGTCGCTGAATTCATCGTCAAATGGAGCTAAATTTGTAACCCTGTCCTGGGGTAACTGGTCCGGCATCCGATCAGCATCCGAAAGAGCTGATTGTAAAATGGTCTTTTCCAACCATTGAACCAACCGTGCTGGGAATCAACTTTGTAGATTAGTAGCAATATTAAATATATCTCCTTTTTTTTGCTGGATTTTGGATTTTCTCTTTTTATTTACAGAAAAAGTAATTAATTAATTTTCCCTAATGAACATTTAAGACAAAAGACAAATGCCATTATTTTGCCAAATATTTGAAAAATTGGACAGTATTAGTATTAAGATAAAATATCAAATTTTAACCTACTATCCTGTGGAATTTTCAGATCGAGAAATTTACAAATACTTCTTTATAAATAGTTTCCCGAAATCAGTGAATTCTAAAAAAAAAAAAAAAAAAAAAAAAAAAAAAAAAAAAAGAATCTTTTAAAATATGGAGGGCGAATTTGTTGGCGGTTACAGTATTATCTTTTTGAGGAATACAATATCTTATATAAACATACTTCGTATTTGAGAAAATAAAAAAAAAGCAATTTACTTATAAAAAAATATTCTTTTTAATATTTTTAATTATATTATAAGCTTTTTTCATCAGAATAGAGTTAGGAAAACGCATAGGGTAATTATATAAAGAAATCCAAACATTAAACGAAATTTTATAAATAGCGTGATTGTTGAATTCTTAGAAAATTACTAATCTTTTTCTTGTTTTAAACAAAACTCTGAAATCTGACGTTTTCAAAATTTCATCATCATCAATTATTTAGTTCTTACCTTTTCTGATAAATTGGATAATTAATTTTTTTCATATGGCAGCGTAAAAGAACTATGGTCCTAGAATTTTTTTTTAATTGTATGAAAATAACGATTTTTGAAATTGTTCACTTTACATATTATCATCCATATTCTTTTTCCTACTTTTATGTTTCAATAAAAATACTATTACTCAAAGTAGATGGTGTTGAAAAATTCTTGTCTGCTTTTGACTATGTAATCGTGAATAAAATACAAAAAAATAAGGCCAAATTATTTCTAATATTGTGGTATAATTTTGTGTTTTTTAACTTATGCAATTCACCAATGTATCGTTTAAGACAATGATATGTCCAGTTTGCTTTGTGGGAATTTTTTTCCTTGTTTCTTCCTGGAAATCATGAAAAAGCTTCTAAATAAATCAAAAAACTTTATTTTGGTTATTAATCTTAAATAATAAAAAGCTGATAATTCCATAATGTAATTAATTTAAATATAATTTCTTTTTTATATAAAACTATACAATATTAAATTATCTCAGAAATGAAACAAATATTTCATTCTTCCTTGTTAAAATAATGAACACTTTATTTTGATTCCCTTATTAAAATAAAAATATACCTTTCTTTAATTAAAGAATTTCATTAGGAAGAATTTTAGGAACAAAAAAATTAAACAGTAATAATAAAATATAATAAAATGACGCAAATTAATGAATTTCATTTCATTTCACTGAAGAGCTTTAAGATAAAAAATTGTAATATTTACAATACCAATGATAGAGATAAGTTTCAATCAATTTATTTAATAAGTTTAAATTAGTAGTTGCTAATGAAATATTTCAATTGCATAGTTATTGGATCTCAGTGAACAATCGATAAATATCTTATGTTATAAAACATCAGAACTCTCGACATTTAAATTTGTAATTTTTTTTTAATCTTAAAAAATTAATTCGATAAAGTTATGGCCAGAAAACGATTATTTAGAAATTGTAATTACCGAATCTGAAAACGAATTATATTAATATTTACCTTCTCCATATCTATACTTTATAAATGAAATCTTTGAATGTTTGAGTCGGCGCTCTAAAAGACGTATCGTTAGACATACATTTATCAAATACGGTACACATGGATTTTAGAAAGTAAAGATGACCCATTTGTGAAGATTTTTTTAAATTTTAATTAATTAAGCGTTAAATGAAATTCTGAGCTTTCTCTGTCATAGCTTCCAAAGATATTACAGTGCAAATTTGATTTTTATATACTTTTAAAATATTAAAAAAAAATCTATTTTCATGGATAAGAATTAATTATCTACAAATTTATTTCCTGGTTTATGGCAATTTTTAAATACATTTTTACTTTCTTTTAAGCATAGTATAAAGAAACCATGATAATCATAAAAAAATTGAACTCTAGCCATTGATGAATCTCCACATGTTAGAAATACCTAAGTTCGAAAAAAAAACATTTAAAAAAAATCTTCGTCTGTCTGTGACAAAGATAATTCAAAAACGCTTTCAGCTAGACAGTTGAAATTCAATACACGGTATTGATAATAAATTTACAGATTTCTATAAACTTTGAGTAAAATTTGTACAGAAGATGTCTGCATGTCCAGCTGTTCAAATATAAGTTTACATGATAATTACAAAAACGAAGAGATATAATTAGATAAAATTCAGTGCACAGATTAAACATCTTTAATGTAGACAGACATCTGTTACATTTTGTGCTAAATCTAATTATTGGTTGACTGTCTGTCGGTATGCACTTTCAGAAACAATTAAACGCAATACCTGATAAACGCAGTAACAATAATATAAATTTTGGTATCGAATTTTGTGACTACAAGTGCAGTTTCGTTTCAATCATTTGGGAAAAACCTGTCTAAAACGCAAATTCTATTTTTGGTTACTATAAACGAATGCCAGAGATAAATCGCCAAATAACTCGCCAATGATGACACGATGAATTCAGTAAATATGCTAAATTCCGCCAAAGGTTAATGGTCCGTATCTATTGTACATCAATCCCATGTAAGGCGTTCTATGGCATGAATAGTTTAATAGAGAGTATGCGAGGAAGTTTGGGGAAACCCCTCCCACTGGTTTTACATGATTTTTAAAAAAGGGTTTCATTGTTTCAGTGAAATTCAAACCATTTTTATTGCTTTACCAAACATTTAATAGCACGATTTTCTTCCATTTTTGAAAGAATGAATAAAAGATTTTACTCAATATCTAAGAAGTTTACAGGAAGAATTAAAAAAAGAAAACTCATCACCGCAGAAGGCAATAAGGAGATTGAAATAGATTGCTCGACCTTTTAAGTCCTTAACGCAATTTGGCTTCATTTAAAGAAAAATTTTATCTTTTTGTTGTTGAGATAATCGTGAGTATAAAATTGTGTATAGAAGGTTCAATTTAAATTAAACTCAATCGACTTTTTCCATGACCGGCTGGCCATTTAAGCCGGCTAGCTGACTATAAATAAATTTCAGATATATGATATTAGAATCATGCAAGTTGAAAACACTATAGTAAAGTGGGTTCTTAGATACTTGCAAATTTTCTCCACTAGATGAGTGTCTATATATTCATTTATCCTAGAGTGTAATCACTAATAAAACCAAATCATTGATAGTTATTATCTATTATTACCTAAATTAGTTTAACTTCTTTTATTCAAGTGATTACTAATAAAAATTACATAAAATGTCAATACAAACAGAACAGAACGTCGTCTCATACCCCCGTATCCGTGACCATTTGGGTCACTGAACCGTTTGGTGGGCATGTTAAGGGAATTTTATTTAATTAACCAAATATTTACAGTAGGAAAACGAAACAAAAAAAAACTATATAATTTACTTACAATTATATAAGAAATTATATTATGATGAGACCGTTTACATAATTTTTTAACTTAGAAATATAATTTGTAGTAATAAACTTAGAAATATAGTGCTGAGAGAAAAAATGTGTAAAAATATACATATAATCTGTGTTCACTTATTTTTTATGATATAGTAGATCAGGACGCAGTTAAAAAAAATCAGATGGAAAATAATTTGAGAAATGGAAATGAAGACAATCTCTGATTGATTGAAATGTGTGACTGTAGACTGCAGTGCTTGTTTTTCCCTTAGTCTTTTTTGGTATGAGACTTGATGTTGAGAGTTATGGAGGCAAGAATAGGTCTCTATTTTCACTTATAAATTTGATTATACTGAGGATTTTTTTCCTGGAAAGGAAGTTGCCGGCGACTCTTTTCAGCCATTCCTGTTCATGGCTTGGTGATGGTTTTTTTCATATGCAAATGATTATTTTTTTCACTGGTCCGTGTTACTGTCAATACCAACAAAGAATTCCATGTTTAACCTTCTTGGTATTTTTCCATATCATCTTCTTGACATGCTATGAGAATATGGAACGAGTTTATTGTATGTCCTAGTTATTTCAGCATTGAATGTTATTCCCTTCTTAATTTTGTCTTGGATTAGCAAATGTTTCTTTTTTATTCTATATGAATAATAAGCAAGAGTTTTAAAATATAGTTCTATTACTCAGATATTTTCCATTTATTCCTGTTTGAAATTTATCTGAAAATAGTATTTTTTTTCTTCTTTAACAGCATTTATGCTTGTCTTAATTTTAGACTCGCCTTAATCAGATAAATAAATTTTGATGTTTCATTTTACCTCCAAATCAAGCAAAGAATTTCAGGCTTCTGCTAAAAGATAATTCAAAAACATGATTTTACGTTGCGCTCTGACTTATTAAAATCTTCTAAAACATCGGTTTTAGCATATAAAGCAGAAAAAAACATTTGATGAAAGAGAATTTTCATTCCATTAAATAATAATTATATTATTTGATATAAATTTAAAGTAATTTCTCATAAATGAATTACTATAAGAAACAGAGATACAAACAATTTTAAAAGAATGATTATTGCGTTTATTTATAAGATTCAGAAAGTTTGTGATTTTTATGCAATGAAAAATTGCAGTAAAGAAACAAACATATACTAATTTTCTTAATTATATTTTTTGCTGTTGTCCCTCAGCAGGTAAAAATAATTCAAGAAAGATTTCATTGTTGCCATGCACGACAAGAAAAGACTTTAAGATAAATATCTATGTATTGATATAAATCATTTTCCAATTACTATTTGTAACATATTACTGAAATTTTAAATTTAGTGATTGCATCAAGATTTAACTATGCACTGTTTGCATCTGTTTACCAAATTTTGTAGCAAAATTAAATCTTAAGTATTTTACTATAAACAAAATATTTATAACTAGTCGCTTTTGGAGACCAGCTGTTTCATTTGGAATATTGACTGTTATTTCAATTAAATCTTTGATTAACAAATTAATTTTCATAATTGTTCAAATAAAGTACTTTTAAATATGAAATTGAGAAAGACATTAAAGATGTATTGTTTTAATATCCTTACAATTTTTCTATTTATTGTATTTTTGAACATTTTTAATGGGGTTGAAGTCTTTGATATTTCAGTATTGTTAAATTCATATTCTGTGATGCGGGAATTTAATTAATTTTTCTGATTCTTGATATAATATGTATAGAAAAAAGGAGACTTTTTTTTAACTTTTAACAACGGAAATAAATTAACCCATTAAGTATTTGATTAAGCAATGAAAATAGTTTAGATCTCATTCCACAATGAAATCTATTTAAAAAAATTGCAAAAATTCCGTTAATTTTATTTTAATTAAAGAGAAATTTGCGTGTCAATTTAATTGGCATCATTGAAAAGACAATCTTGTACGACATCTTTAGGGTTACTGAAATTTTATTATTTTATTTTTCTCATAAGTTATTAAGTTGATAACAAATTCTTCACCAGATTTCAATAATAGAAGAAAATCACATAATTATTCATGATTAAAGAATGGAAATAATTTGAATTTCATTGTAATGAGGAAAACTATTGTTAAAAATAATATTTAAAACTTTGTCAAAATTTAGAAAAAATGTCACGACAATTAAATGTAGGTGATTAAAACAATTTTTTGAATATTAAAATAGTATAAGAACATTTTCTAGTCAATTTTATTTTTAAAATTTATAGCAACAAATTTTCAAAACTTCACTAAATTTTAAATAATTAAAATAGCGATTACCGTTTGACCAACAAGGTGCATAATTCTTCCCTTTAAAGCACATTGGGATGAATTTGGTTCATTTAAATCAAACTGTTTAACTTGTAAGTCACTAATATATAGATACTGATACGTATAAATTCTTCTTTATTATTACTAGAGATGATAGTTCTACTTAATTTCCCAACGTGTTTCAATGCTTTATTTCAAAAACTATAATATATGTTGATTCGCTTAATTTCATACTTTCTATAACTTCCACATTCTTTCAACTTGATACCATTCATTGAATATCATGTTCGAAAAAAATTAAAAGAAAATCAGCTTAACTCTTTAAGTCTGTGAACTACTTACCTTCCATTGGCATACACACTACCAAGATGATTGAATCTCTAGCCCTATATTGCAAAAAAATAACACACTTTGACTCTCCAAACACTCAACCCAATGTCTCCACACTCCCTGGACCTAAATCCAAATTAATTTATTAAGTAAAGACAATCGCCGACAGAAAAGTCAATATTTGAGAGAGGTTCCCTTGAAAGCTTCAACGAAATGGAAAATCTTCCCCTCTCCTTGTTAAAGAAACAGTGGCGAAAGAGTAACATGCTAAGGAACACGATTTTATGTGTAAATACTGGTCGTTCATTAAAATGTTAATATGATATTTGAACAGACCCAACTGGCGTTAAAATTCTGTCCCTAAAATATTTAGAAAGGAACGAATCTTCTTCTTTCGTAAGTTAAGTTTTTTTTTTTCACCAAGAAATTATTTCTAGTCAGATACAAAGGTGGGTGAGATACTAGGCCATTCCCTGAGATACTGATGCTTCATTTTTTAGCAATCAATCAGCAGTACAAAAATGAAGTTAGACGAAGAGGAAACTTTTTTTAGTATTTTTGCTTGTGGTAATATTCTTACCATTAATGTGATCTAAAAAAAGGTGCATCTTCTTATAAAAGTATATACTTTGAGATCTGATCTGGTTTTTATTTTCAAGGAACAATTTATGAAGTTTATATTTTTTCCACTTTAAAGGGAACTTAATTTTAAACATACTTGCTCTAACAAACAATAACGGATATTGAAGTAAGCATAAAATAGAATTTATATTTAAGCACTTCATTTCAAAATTATATGCCTTTATTTGAATAAAATATTGTTAAATTATGTGTTACTAATTTAAATAAATAATTAATTGGTTCAGAAATTTAAAATTGTTTTTAATTCATTCTTTTTACCATAATGTGTTTAGATACACAGAAAATTTGTGTTCAATAAATAATAGAATTTTTTTATATTACATTAATTGAAATCTTGGTATTTTTATTAGATGTGAATTTCAATTCTATCACAAAATGTTACTCTGAGTTCAGAAATAATCAAAATTTAAACAAAAATTCCGACCGTATGCATAAAAATGTTTTTAAGATTAATATTTGAATAAAATTACAAAAGCAATATACAGTCATTTTCATAATATATAATAAATGATAAGAATGGAAAATTCGGGGCAAAAAAATAAAATGCATTCTTTATTTTTAAAAATTTCAAAAATTTTGAATGATAAAAAAATGTTTTTAGTGATAAAAAATGTAAAGATAATTTATATAATTATATTTCAATTTAAATGCATATATAATTAACTTAATTATTTATAAGAGAATATTAGTCCATTTTTCTTTTAACGTAATTTTTATTTACGATAATATGTATTACATCATTGCTTTACTGTCTAAAAAATTAAACTGAGATGAAAATTTTCTTATGATAATCATTCTGTTGATTTTAGAAAATAAACACTAAAGGCAGGAAAGCTAAATCACCGCAATAAATTTTTCTACAAACATCTAAACTTCAATGATTAGCAAAGTGCTGGTTAAAATTAAATCTTAATTCTTATTTAAAATATTATAATTGTATTTACAAAGAATTTCAGGAAATTACTTATGAAGCTTAGGAATCCAACAAAAACAGTCATATGATCTCTTGGTAGTAGAACTTGAATTTCAGTATCGGACGATCCTGGGTTCGAAACACAATTCCAAAAAATATTCTCCGTGTGTATGAGCTTTATATACGTCATACATGCTAAAGAAGAATAAATATTTTCAAGCTGGTGCATCTGAAGGTTTAGTAAATAGGATGCTGGCTTACACATGATTCCTTTCATTTTACTACAGTTTAAGATAACTAGGCCCACTCTAAAGTAATCTAAGTAAAAAAATCTTCAATGACGAAAATTGTATTTTTAAATATAATAAAAGTTAATACAAAATCTATGAATAGTGCATAAATCGAAATAATTGTAAAAAAATGCACACTTCCTCTTCTAAGGTATAATAATGTATAAATATAAATGATAAAAATTGTAAAATATGGATTTAATAAAAACAATATTTTAAAATACTTTTTTTATTTAGTGAACTAAAAAATTGAAATTATTTTACTCCAACCAAATTTTGTTTAATCTACGAGTATCCAAGAGTTTTGTTTAATTTTTTTGTTTAATCTGTGAATTTTATACGAGTCTCGTAATTCATTACTATAATCTTTAAAGGATTTTGAAATCAACATTTTCGATCAAATTTTCTAACAGATGGTACAACATACATGGTTTTACAGATTAATAAAATCAGTAGTTTAACTGAATCCATCAAGTCTGGAAGAAAAGTTTATCATGGTAAAGTTCAGAAAAAAATTAATGAAATTTATTAATACATTAATTTATTAAATATTTTTGATTTATTAATTTGATTAGAAAAGTATCTAAAGGCTTTTCCAAAAATAAAAAGAATGCTACTAATTCCAATAAAATTTCAAAAACCAAAAACTGACAAAAAAATTGAGCTTGATACCGCAATGACTTCTGGGAGATTACATTGATAATTAAGATACTATAGGTACAAAATCATAAAAAAAATTATAAGACTCCAGCACATCAGAAAGTGAATAAAAAACAGGCAACCAAATTCATTGTTTGCAAGCAGGGAACAAACAAGCTTAGATAAAACTATGTAATAAAATACTATTATCTTTAAAAAAAATCATTATATTTTCATTTTGGATTTTGTTTTCAAAAACCTTTCATTTGAGTACATTTATTTTGTACGGTTATTTAAAGACATTTTGAGATTATCATTAGTCTTTGATATAATTCTTATATTAAAATTATTTTTCTAAACCCACTATTTGGAGAACAAAAATAATCTGTGAAAGAATTGTAAATCTGCTAGAGAATATAATTATTTTAACTGTAGATAATTGTATATAAAAATAATCAAATTAATTTCTAACAATAAATTCGTCTGAATTCAGTTTTCGAAGATTATTGAGACTGAATATAAATTATTAATAATATTGTTTTTAATGATATTTTTAAGTGATTTGCTTTATTTAGACGTGAAAGCAAATACATGAAAAACTTGTCATTTTTTTTAATTATTATAATACTGACATATCTTAGAATAAATATGTTTTCAAAACAATATATACACAACTGAAATATGCGATCAATTATAATCCATTAATCATATATGAAATATTTTGTGTGAGGATACTTCTTTGGAAGTCATCTAATTTGAAAAATCCCAATAAAATTGTTGTTTAATTTTTTTTTTTTTTTTGAGGAGGAAATAAAGTAAAATTTCTTACTTTGTCATACGCTGATGGCAAATAGTGATTTTGCCTAATCAAGTAGGTTTTATCTTAATAGAAAACAATTTTATTTACTTTTTAATACAATGCAAATGTACGTGATTTTAAAATATAAATTTCCTTATTTTTATGTTCAGTGAAATGTTTAATTAAAAAGCCATGAAATATGTATCTTTTTCAAGGCGTAATCACTACATAGGAATAAAGAAATAAATATCTGCTTAGTAAACATAGAAATATTATTCAATTGATTTTAAAAGAGAGTCAAAATTTCTTTATTTTAACATTGTAGTATTCAAAACATCTTCCAGTTCATTTTACAGAACCCGCATTTTGCAAAAGTACAAAATGAAATCAAATCACCGAAAGTTCCCAAAAAATATCTGCCTTTAATGTATATTGCAGAAAATAATAATAAAATATCTTTGCTCTGATATGAATAACTTTTTATCCGCTGTTGATTTGATCTAGTGCAAAATTCGATCCAATTTTCGAAAAGTAAACTTAATCTCGAAGCCCAAGACCATCGTTAGGTCAACTAACAACAGAAAAACCATTCTCGTGTGCTTTGGAAACAGAAAGAAAGAACAATCATCCATTTCGTCATGCGATACGAAATCGTTTGTCAACATAACTGTCATCGGATTGGAGAAGATTTTTCCCCGTGCCTCAGAAAGCGAAGGTAATTCGGACTCTGCTGCTATTGAGATCTTCGGATAGATTAAATAACGCTCTAGATAACAGGTCCCGGTTGATAAATTTCCGGATGTGGATTCCGGCAGAAGAGGATCTGCGAACAACACGATAGGAGTGGGGAGGGGGGGATTTTGTTTCTTCTATTTCGACAAAAAAAGATACGAATGAGTACAGTGAGTTGGTTATCAATTTAAATTTCAAAAGAAGGAGCATTTGTAGGAAATGAAATAATACAGAAATAATAGTTACTGAAATGTTCAGATTAATTTTAAAAAATAATTCAATTTCTTTTTCAATTCAATTTTTTAGAAAATATGTAATTTTATTAATTTTTTCAATGCAGAATTTTTCAAATATGTTTTTTAATAAAAAATAAAATTCAAACATTAAAAATCGGTATAGTAATTTTAGTATAAAATAAAATACTAGATTATTAGGGTCATGAAACAAAATATTTCCGGAATATTTTTTTAACGCTAGGATATAAATGGAAATGATTAATACAAATTACCTTCTCTTAAGTCCTTTCCAAATAAAATTTATTAAAAAATACAACTAACTAAAATTTTCTTTATTAGTAATTAATGCTTCATTTTTTGCACAAAGTCCCCCCCCCCCGAATCCAGCTGGAATTGTGTCTCCAAAGCTTCATCATATTGTTACAAAATTTTTCTTCTACAAATACCGCTAATCAATAGCAACACATTTAATCGCTAGTTCAGCAGCTTACTTGCTTGCTGTCCTTCAATATCTTTACTTGTAGGCGACTCCGACTCCTCTCACAGACGACTTCTTCTGACGATCCACACAACTTCACTGAGTTGTTGAGAGGGATTACTGCTCATTGGGGCCGCAGGCCCCACCATCCGTAAATCTAACAAGAAGTAAAACTTTGGGGTGAATAAAAATGTTCTTATTAGTTCAAGGTACTGGTAGATGATGAGAGATTATTAAGATGACATCACAAGAGTGAGGCCAGGAGAAGGGAACACTGGTTTTCGGGGTTCAGATTAGTAGCGAGGAGCCAATGAGGTGCAGGATACTGGGAGAAACTTGTCAGGACCAATCAGGAGACGGCGAGGTTAAGGGAGGCGTAACAGCGCTGCAGGAGAGAAGAGCTGGGTGATTATTCTAACAGAGCATTAATTAAGATAAGTTTCTTTTCTTCTTTTGTCTTAGCCACTTTGATCTTTTTCGCTGCATTGAGAAGGCCAGGAAATTCCGCCAGCATAGACTTGATTTCTCTTAGTGAATCCAAGAGATCTTGAATAGGCATGTTTTCAGGGGTGGTTGGGTTTCCATGTTTAGGTGGGTCAGGAGCGATCGATTGATGATTACTGAACTTGTTTTTTGCAGCATCTGCGTAGGATTTTCTTAGCTCCGGATTAATTTTGATCACTCTTTAGGATTTGCATACACGCCAAGAGGCGAGGTGTCCAGCTTGGTGGCAGTTGATACAGACAGGTTCTTCTATCTTTTCTTTTATGTCACATCTATTTGTAGGGTGCTTGCCGTTGCATTTGATGCATCTAGGGGTGCATTTACAGTTTCTTGCACTATGATAAAAACCAGCACAGTTGTAGCACATCGTGGCTTTGTTTCTTTTTCTGTAGGTTTCAACTCTGATCTTTAGAAAAGCTATTGATTTCAGGTTGTAGATATCTGGAACAGATTCAGTCCTTTTTAGTGGTCCTCTTAATGAGTGGAAGTTCCTTTCTCTAAGTTCTTCATTAATGACACTACTTTCCATGTTTACTGGGAGACCCTTGATGATGATTTTAAGTGGGCGGTCTTCAAAAGATTCAGAGAGAACATATTCTTGATTATTTTCATCTAGGAGGGTGAGAATCTTATCTCTTTCATCTTTGGCATATGGCGAGATTTGGATATAGTTATTTCTGAAGGTGTTGACGGTTCTTGGGAATTGTCGACAGATTTCTTGCAGTATAATGCTGTAGTTTTCGGATATTTTCAGATTGATGGCTGGGATTTTTGACTTTTGGAGATCTTCAGAGTGTGTGATTTCTTGCTTTTTATCGTCTTCCAAGAGGGCGTATTTATTCGCAGTCTCAATGTCAGGTTCATTAGTTGTAGAGAGAGTTCTCTTCGCTGTTTTCCTTGGGGATACTGGTATGAAGTCGTCGACATTCATATCTTCATCGGGTTGAGTGGCATCTGTGCTCTTCTGTGGAGTTTTTTCGGGTGATGAGTCCGCGAAAAGTCCGCGAAGCTTTTCGTAGAGTTTATTAAGCTCTTGTTGGGCTTTATTCTCTAGGGTGGCCAGTTCCCGGCTGTTGGGGTCCTTTCTTTTCATGTAGCGGACTTCTGATATTTTCTTCTTCCCATAAAATATAGCATCTTTGCATCTCTTTATTTCGTCGCTTTTGGCAATTGGATCCCTTTTCAACGAAATGTCTGCGAAATATCTAGAAAAAATCTGCGAAATGTCGCGAAACACAACTTCACTGCCGCTTCAGAGTGCCCGTCTTTTATAGTTCCGGGAGGCGGGGCTAGAATCTTCAGACCAATCAGAGCGTACAAAGTGTATCTTGGTTCATACTGCATAGATCGTGAAACTTCTCGAACTTTCCAGTATGATCCATTTTGTCGCCAAAGTCGCCAAATTCATCGCCAAGCCGCCAAACGCTCGCCAAGTTTGTCGCCAAGCTCTGAGGTCATTGACGCAGCACCCGCTCAGCATGCACAGGACAGATCTTACAACTTTTTTCCCACGATGTCACTATTTATGCCGGGTAGCAAAATTACAGATTTATAACAATATGTTCTGTAATGAATGTGTGATCACTTCCACGCAAAAATTTTAGACTATTGAGAAAAATCGTGAACACCATGAGAGCTCAGAGTTTCCACATTTTTGTTTTGCAATGGGAGTTTTGTGCTTCGTAGTATGCATAGTGAAGAAAGCTAAAGCTGAGGTTTATATACTTCTTTTTTCGATCAAATGATGTGAAAATTTGATACCCAACGACAATTTTAATAGCATTTCATTCTTCTTTTGTAGCATTCATAGTTAAATTTCATTTTTCTACTTCGTTGCGTTTGTGAGTTGCCACATCAAATGCACGAGAATATATAAACCGATAAATAATCAATCGGTCTTGAATTTGTATTTATTGATGGATAAAATGGATGATGGATTTATCATTAGAAGCTAGAACTATGGTAGTTAAAGAACATTAATTAGAGACATTTTTATTTTCTCTTCGGAATGCATAATAAAAACTCTCTAGTTAATTATTGTGGGATACAAATTTAAAATAAGCGGTGTTTCAAATAGCAGATCATAATTTATGTATTTATGGATCCCATTTAGAAGTTACAAAAAATATCTCATTATTTGTTTTGGGCATAAATGCAATCCAAATAAGTTTGCTTATATATGGGAAAAATAAACCTTCAAGACAAATGTATGCCGTAATGTCACATATTTTAAACAGTTTTATGCGACTAAATTAATCAACATTTTCAAGAAAATGTCGGGGGGGGGGGGGATCAAATATGCATCTCTTATAATGAAGAGTAACAGCCGAGTTTTTCCCCACAAGTAAAATAGACTATTATATCTCTGCAATCAATAGCTTTCTCATCTTCATTGATGCATTGGAACTCGTAATAAACTACGCATTAATTGCATGACATACTAATCAAAGCGTCTCTAACTATTCATGAATCTCCAATTCAAGATCTATTTGTATGGGGAATAGTATGTGCATTATCTCATAACGTGTGCTCATTACCGCATAACGTGTGCTCATTACCGCATAACGTGTGTTTAAGCAGTTGATTAAATGGTAAGTTATATTTCGACTCTTCGACTCTTGCAGTTGATTAAATGGTAAGTTATCTTTCGACTATTATGAGTTGTTTTGGAATGAATATTACAGAAACACGTTTTGTGTTTCATCGTAACATGCATTTTCCAGAAAATGTCTGCGGACAAACACATGTCAAATATTCAAGAATGTAAAACAGCACATTACAATCACATAATCAATCAATCATTGCATATTATCATAGAAATCATACATTAATTTCATCTTTATTTCATATTTACAAAACACATTCTATTTTATTTGCAATTTCAGAAATATAACATACATTGCTTTAAAAAAATAATTCAACTTAAAAATTAGAAGGGTAGCTACCAGAGAAAATTTGCATACAAAAATGGTAAAAGAATGTTCCCAAATTAAATTTCGAATTCCTTGCGAACTCTTATTTAAAGCAGTTTGTAAACTTAAAATATTGCGTTGTCTATTGTTTTGGAAGATAACTTGAATTAAAATTAAAGGGGATTTGAAAATATAAAGAGATAACTCCTGAAGAAAAGATAAAACTCTTTGGGAAATTAGCAAGATGGTTAAAAGAAAACATTGAAAGAATGAAAAGGCATGAAAGAAAACACATATCAAACAAGTCATCAATGATTACAATTCATCCAAATCTATTATCTCAAAATCATGTACTGAACATCCATCTAAGCTGATTTCCAATGAAAAGTGTACATCTTTAAGTCCATACGTCTGAATCCTAGGATTACTGTATCTCAAATTGCAATTTCAAAAAAAAACCCTTCTAAAGCGACTAATTAATATGGTAGATAACTCGCAGAAAGCTACGCATACCACCTGTCAATAAGCAAAAACATTTATATTTTGCAAATAAGTATGTTTAAAGACCTCCACAATTTTGGAAAATGTTATTTTCTCTGACGAGATTCACTTCTGTATTTTTGGCATCAAAAGACGTGACTTAGTAAGGATATAAGTTGAGATGAAATATCTTATGCCTAAAGTTAAGCATAGGTTCTAAGGAATAATATGGCAGTCAGTAGCGTAAGTAGAATAGCCTAAATAAATTCAAACTTCAAATCATATGAGGTATACAATCATTTTAAAAGAAAATTTGAAACCGAGTACACAGGATTTGAATTTTGGAGATGAATTTTGGTTCGTGCAAGATAATAATTCTAAACACGCTGCTCTCTGTGTGTAAGTTCTGGATGCTACATAATATCAAAACTGAATTTCATTCTCTTGCACAAATGTTGAATGGAACATATATGGGACTCATTGGAATGTAAGATTCGCCAACATGACATAATATTCCACATTTTGTTGGAAATTCGACAAAACTCTTCAAATTTGATGCTAGTATCCCACACTAATTTTTAATCCTCTAAATTATTGCACTTTCGAGTTATTTTGTTCATAAATATATGGCTATTATTCTAAAAACGTACGGTCATAGTTCAAAAAATGTAAAAATGAAAAACCTAAACTTCTTAAAACTCTCAAAGCCAATTTTTTTAGGATTACAATACTTTATCTTTATTTGCTTTGTATATGGGAAAGTAAAAATAAAATGTTAATCTATTAAATAATTATTAAGATATGAAGAAAATGAAATGAATTAGAAACGTATTTTATGGTAATAATTTGAATTTGAATTATATAATTGGCTATGTTTAATAAATTCATGATACTTAATTTCAACAAAAGGCCAATACAGAGTTGAGATTCTAATTCAGATTCTTAACCTTTTTCCATTTCCCTAGTTCACTTCTGGATTGCTTGACAAACAACTTCTGATACTTTTGATAAAAAAAATACTTAGAGTAGCCTCTCTGATACTTTCTTGTATATTTTTTTTAATAAAATTGTAATTCTCCTCTCCCCACATAATATTTCAGACCTCGGGTAACATCAAGAATAATAATAACAAAATATTCATCTTCGATGTTAATCTAGCATTTTTATTGGATATATTGTGTGATCTTTCCTATTTAATACCTGGCGTGACATTAATATACAAATTCTTGAAAATAGAATTTGTATTTTTGGTGTCTTTTTGACGACAAGTTAAAACCAAAATTCGATATAGAACTATGATTGTAATCGCAAGACCACATATTAAATTTTACTAATTTTTTTTAATCATTGAGTTTTTGAGTTATTATGTTTACATGGATATGAAAGTATAGATTGACAGGCAATCAGCTCTTGATCAGATTTGATTCAAAAATTAATGGCAATCTACAATTTCTTATGTGCCAAATTTTATTTAAATCTTTAACATTCGTGCCATGGTGGCCTGGTAGTAAGGTCTGGGCTTCGGAACCGGAGTGTTGCAGGTTCGAGACCCGATTCCACCGAAGAACTGCTGTGTAAGCGCCTCCGGTGCATGTTTATCTGTTCGGGTCACCGCTGGTATGGTGTGGAGAGAGGGGGCCAGTTTAGATGTCGTCCTCGTCATCTGATCGAGGCTCAAAATTACGAGATCCCTCTCAAAATAGCCCTCGCGTTGCTTTAAAACGGGACGTTAATATAAATGAACTAAACTAAACTTTAACGCTCTGTAATTAGCTTGGTGGATATAGAAGAAGAATAAATTTTGTTCATAATTCGATAGAAATATATAAATATGATGTAAAATTTATATACAGAATTTCAATCCACTAGCTTTAAACGTGTTTTAGTTATCTTGTCTTCAAACAGACATGGTGTCGAAAATGTATTTTTCGGATTCAGGGTGGTTTGAAACGTGGACTGTCCTCAAAATTTCGAGTTCGAAAGTTTTGATGATTACAATATTTTCCTTTTCTTTTTAATGCTTTGTTGTTTGCTTGTTTGTTTGTTTCTTATGGCACTTGCCACTGACAAGCCCGCTATTACGAAGACAGCGATTTAAGCCTGAGGGGAACGTCTCTTATTTTTTATAGCAGCGCCAACTAAGGCCAAGAGTTCGACTTTGCCACTCACGCATCATTCATTCGCTTGCACAACCCTTTTTTACAGGAGGGCACATTCACACATCTCACAGATAGAACAACAGAAGAACAACCATGCCCAAACCGGGACTCGAACCCGGGACGCCCAGATCACGGGGAAGACGCGCTACCCCTATGCCCGGACGCCGGCAATGCTTTTATTTATTTATGAAAAAATAAAAAACTGATAATGTTTATGAATACAAATGTTCATTGAATATTAGACCTTTTTTTTCTTTCCTATTCCTAATTTTCTATCCTGAAATAGCATTGGTAAACATAATCTTTCGACTCTATAAACATATCAAGCATCTAACCATTTCAATAAAACTTCATCAATACACAAATTACGAAAAAGATGCAACATCTTTCAGTATATTCATACTTATTTCTTGGGCTCGAATTTTTCGGGTTCAAAATTTGATTCCAAGGCAAACTAATTGCATTTGTGGACCTTATGGATCTTGAAGCATAATCTTTCGATTCTAAAAATGCATCAAACACCTAACCACTTCGGTGAAACTTCATCAATATACAGATCATGAGGAGGATGCAATATCTTTTAATATATTCATTCTCATTTCTTGGGATCGAAATCCGATTCCACGGTAAACCGATTGCGTTTGTGGACCCTAAGAATATTCAATCTTAGAGGATCATTTTTTTTTCAAGTTTCCTTGAACATAGAAAAGATATAAAAGTAGAAATCAAAACGAATTTATTACTAAGAATTGCATACAAACAAGGTTATTTTCTGACATAATTATTTTTGATGCAGGTTTTATTATATCAGAAGACAAGGTTTCCCAGTTTTTCTTCTAAAAACGTTGTCACCAATAATGTTGGATAAGTTTTAAAATTTCTATGAAACTTCTCTTTAGTTTAAAAGCTCTTTTAATTTTCTTTTATGGAAAGAATCTGGAACCGAAATCTAATAATTTCTTCAACGTCGCAATTTGGGTATACTGGTTGACAAGCTGGTTGTCTGGGATTCCAAAATCCTCCGTTTCTTTCAAAATATTTGATCACTTGTTGAACAAGGTCTTCATTCGCAATATTTTTGCAAACTTGTCCCTCTTCATGGAGAATGTGCCTTAGAGCCGAATGATTTCTATCTCTTCGTTGAATTGCAGAATTGGCTAGTATACCAAAATAAAAATTGCAGATTGATGAGGACCTTGAAAACGAATATTAAGGTCCGCATGATATACGACATTACTGAAAACAACGTTTTTCAAATAGGGGATTGAAAACCTGTTCCGTCTTTATGACAAATGCAAAGAATCTTCACAGCAATTATGTCAAAATTAAGCATTGTTATACAGAAATTTTGGTAATAAATTCGTTTTTCTCTGTTCGTATATTTTTTATGGTTCTTTGGAGCATAAAAAAATCAACTCTTGTATGATAGTAAAACAGACGCTCTTACAATAATGTATTGTTCCACCTAACTACTATTCATAATTAACTCTTACACATTCAAGATTTTCAGACAATTTCAAAACATATAACTAAGTTAAGAAATCAATAGATGACTCGTAGCTCGAATCACAATATAAAATATTTTCATGATGCTTCCATCACCATGCCAACTGAATGGAATATTTTATTTAAATCTTTGGAAGAAGAAAACAACTTAAAACTATGTCATTGCGTTCTTATAAAGCACAGTTGTTCATTTTTATCTTTTGCATTTTCTTGCATTAAGTGAACGTCTGACCTTATAGCTACCATTGAATATTTTTCAATTGCTCTCTCAATATATCTGAATTTAGAGTTCAAGTCTCTTCATTAAGTTTAGTATGAAAACCCGAAGTATTATTTGGGTGCCATTTTTGTCCTCTAAAATTTTATCCAAATGTCTTTCAAACTCTGAATATTCTTGTGCGGAAACTTGATACTAGTTGAAGGTGACACTTTAGACTTCTACAATTCTAATAATAACGAGCATTAAAATTACCGAAACTCAAACTCTGGACTATAACGAGGTAAGTTAATTTTTTTATTCATGGGAATTTTAATCTTGGAATGTTTAATTTTTTTTTCTAAATGCTTCTGAAAAAATTTGGGAAAGGTAGCTAAACAATTCGTGTAAGTTAGGAGTTGTATCTTGAACCTCGGCTGCATTTAATTAATCGATTTCCTACTTCGGATTAACAAGTTAATCCGAAGGTGTTCATGTTCAATTAAATTTAGTTGTAAATTTTTCCAGACAATTTCTGTAATCTATTTATGCAGAACCGATAACATTTTATTATTTATTAATTTAATTTATTTGGTAGTATTGTAACAATTCTAACGTGGCAATATCTTTTGTAAAGTGATGTCCAAATGTGAATGAAAATACTTGTTTAGGAAATGCGAATTTCGCAGTTTGGAAACGTTTAGCGCTCAAAGTAACTTCCAGAATTATCGACTCGCCAATTTATGAAAGGTGAGCAACTTCTTTGTAGGTTAATTTTCAGAGTTGCTCAAGTTATAAAACGAGGTGAAGCTAGTGGCTTCTGCGATTTTATATTATACTGATATAATTCTTTCTCTATTACAAATGAAAATTGAACTATTTAAGCTTGTATATGTGCACTTCATATATTTGGATTTGTGACTTTTGCTGTAAATTATATTATTGAAAGAACCTTCTTTCTCATTTGTCTTCTTTCATAAGTAGAAGCTGGTATGTTGCAACAATATAATATGCATCATTCTTTATTTATATCTCTTGAAAACATCGGGAAACTATTTAGAGAACTATTTATTGATATATTGATGGAGTAATATCGTGAATTGGTATGTTGATACGTTTGTTCCGATTTTATAATTTTTGCCGTTTATTGGTGGTGAGCACTTGCCGTTAATACCAAGAAGTTTTACATTATTGCTGTTTGATATTGATTAGACGTTTTTAGTGCGTTAATTGCAAATGTCTTATTCTTTTGCAAGTATTTGATTTCGCTATGCTATACTGTCTTATTTTGTCTGCTTTAATTAAAGATAACAGGAATTAAATCAGTATTCTGCAATTAATCATTCACCTCGGATTTCAATTAAAAATAAGTATAACTTATTTTATTTATTTGAGCAAAGATGCGGATTTTAAATATTTCAAACTAAAAAAAACGGAGCCCATTTTATAAGTCATTAAAGTTCAAAATAAACTTAAAGAAAGCTATAAGAAAGCTCAAAAGGAACATCTCGAATTCGCAAAACTGAGTGGGATCGGTAATCTGTTCGATGAATGTTTAATTATCTAGGATTAAACTTTAGAAAGATTTTATTCCAAGATGCAAGAGCTTTAAGCCTAGTAATAAACCGAGAATCAATGTTTGATTGTAAGTTGAGGAGCAGGTTCAAATGCGAACTCTTATTTGATAATATTTAATCCAATATTTAAAATGAAAAATAACATTCTCACTTTGGTTACTTTTTTTCTGCTAGTGGTCGAAATTTACTTCCCTACAAGGATGAATGGTGCAGATGAATAAAAAATATTCTTTTGAAGAGTTTTAATTAACACATTCGATGCCACCATTTACTTCTCGAATCTAACCTCATGTCCAATAATATCTTGATCTACAACTGTAATGATTTGTAGGTTCAGAGGCATCAGGCGGCATCATTTCTAATTAATGACAACTCCCCTTTGCTATTTAACTATAGAGAAAAGGTCCTCTAATTAGATGGTTTGGTACAATTAAATAGTAGATGTGGGTCAAAGGCGAGTCGCGCTGTATTCAACATGAAGCTAGGTACTGTGATGAAAAATATTGTTATGTGAGGACGATATTATTTATTGGTAAATACAATTACCAGTTTCACCTAGAAATTTATATTCATTGGCTTCGACCTGGTCTTATCCTTATATGTAACGCAAGTCATACATGAAGAGAAGTCAAGAGCAATTTAAATATTCTTGAATGTAATGAATGCCTTAAATTCTTCGTGAAGATTCAGCAATGTTTTTAAATCCAAAATATTCATCCTTTTAAGACATTAAATTTAGTCAGAACAGACATTTAGAACATTTTTACAGAACATTTTACATATTTTTATCCAAATTATGAATGCAGAATTTGGGATTTCATCTGTGAGCAAAAAATAACGTGTGCAACTGTTCCGAGAACTGAAGCAGGCAGGAAAACAATCAGATTTAGATTCACTTAGCAATTAATCAAATTTTCATTCGCTAGTTTAACACTTGTGATATTTTATTTAAATTTTTAGAATTAAAAGATCCTGAATAATTTTTTTACATTATCAATGAGTCTGACATAAATATTCATTATTATTAATGTTAATTATATTATTGCATTCTTTAAGTATCAACTTTCTGTTTGAATAGAAATTGTCATTTCAAACAGAATTGTCTATTCATATTTTTGTATTAAGATTCTAATTTCTTTTGTGTTGAAAAATCTGCAGCATTTGATTTTTGCACGGACTTTTCATTGACAAAGCTTTCGCCTGAAAAAGTGAATCGTTTATTCAAAAGCGGATATTAAATAAGCCATATTATATCTGGAGAAAACGTAATTTTTCGTAGAGCTGTTCAATTATTATAGATAACACAAGAAAACCAGCCTACCGGAATAAAAGAAACTGAATTTACTTTTCAGTTCCGGCTGCTACATTAAAACGTTAACAGAACTAGGATATATGCGAGCTTAGTGCACACTAAATTCATTGAAGTGACATATTGCCAGGATAGTGCAGTGTAAAGTTTCAGGGGATGCAGGCTCGTTGTAGAAGTGTGCTACAACATATTAAATATTTCGACTCTACATTAAGAAGTAACTCGTGGAATTTCAAAACTGGTACTTTAATCTATCAACACTTCTGTTCTCTGCCTTTCTGGCATTTTGTTACAAAAGAAATATAATAATTTGCGTAAAAATATTTTTAATCAATTACAACGCTTATCAATTTGTTTTTATTTCCAGTTCTATTGCCTGGGGTGTGAATCAGGAGTTGCTATTCTCCGATCTTCCTCCAGCCTCTTCATGCACTGCCCTAGAACACAAGCCTGTAAAAGATTCCAATCTTATAAAAAAAAGTCATGTTGCCAAGTTCAGCTCAGAGACGAGTAAATGCATGTTGCCTGCAAGAAGACGAGATGTTTCTATAATGGAATAGCTTAATTGTCGATGAACAAGTAAAGCATTTTTGAAGTTCAACTCAAATGAGAAGAAACAAAGTAGGGAATTTGAAATCCTCTTTACGTAGCATAAGCTCATTTGAGACATCTATTCGATTAAGAATATTGTTGGATGCAATTCTTAAACTATCTGAATGTGCTCTAATATTTAGAAAGATCGGGAGCGAGGAAATTGGTTAGGTTCTTCCTTAGATGATTCGATTCTTCTCGTATTATTCAAGCGATAACCAACATCTTGGAGGGAATTTAATCTACGCGAGTTTATCTAATAATCTACAACGGCATTCTGTTGAAAAAATTCTGAAATTCTCTCGTACATTTCTTAATCTATCGCTGTAGCAATGTTACCAATATAAATTTAAATCAATTTGATTAACCACCTTAAAAATTAACTTATGGTTTTAAATGTTACGTGTTGATAGGCAGATTTAAAAATGCCTAACGATGGCTACTAATGAGATCACAAAGATTGTTAAGTAAATATTACTGTTCATTTTGTAAAAAGCATTCCAACCGAATTGCTTCCCTTGCTTCCGCAATGTTATAAAGGATCTTGAATTTAGTTTACAGTTCCTAAAGTTTAGTTGCGAGTTCTGGCACTTCTTTCCTGGTTCCATTTTAATTGAGTTAAATCCCAATTTAGAGCATGTGTATTCAACAAACATACGAAACGTGTTGTAAGGCTTATAAAATGCTATTTCCAAATACAAAACAATGCAATAGTACTTCCATCGCTTTATCAAATGAACTTAAATACCATGAACTAACCAGGTTTCATGTCCGATTTGTTACTGTCGATTCCCCCACATTTTTCTTGATTGGGGAGCCATAACAGATGCCAGATTCAAAAATAGTGATAGTTAATCGAATTTAAAATTAGAACTTTTATGTCAAGTGAATTAAAAAATCTTAAATGTAAAAGTATAATGAACAGTAAAAGGAGAGGTGTTGCAACATTTTGGATTGATTATCCAGGTAATGAGAAAGGAAATTATCGTCTTAAATGATAAAATATATAATCAAATGTTTATTATCTTTTTATAAATACAAGTTAAACAGCAAGCAGTTAGTACTAATGACTTTAAGTTTTGGAGGGAAGCGAATATAAATGAAATTCACGATTTTTCCAAGAATTTTATGATAACTAAATTTGTCACATTGGATAGTTTTGCAGCCAATAAAATTGAATTTCTTCGGATAAGAAAATGCAACTGCGCTTTTCAGAAAAGGAAAACGGAATTTCTCGCATATAACATTTGAGAAATCCTATATGTAGAACAAGATTTTCAGTGTTTTATTAGCAATAAAGCTTAAATGAAAGACCCTAGTGTTTTTGAAGCACCACCGAATTTACCATCATAGCTGACAAATCGAGTTATAAGTACTCCCTGTATTCGAGGCGATCTTTTTAATTTCTCATTGGGAAAAATGTAACTATTTTTCCTTAAATTTCTTTACGTTTTGATAAATCCAAAATTTCAGTAATTGAAATTCAAAATTTTAATATTGTCATTTCTTAAAGGCATGAACAGTTATCGCCGATCTTCAGTTTAATTGCTAATCATGAAGAACGGTTGATTATATTTAAAACTGTCATGAAATCTCCAAAGCTTATGGGTCTCGTGTATTTTTATTCTCCCCGTCTTAAAATTACATTATTTTAATGCTTTTCGTCCTATTTTTTAACGGTATCCTTGCATCATTTTATGCCATTCGTAGCAATTAGTGTACTCGAAGATGTCTGAGATCGCGGGGTATTGGTCCAGAAAAAATTTTGAAGAATGAAATAAGATTATAATTTAGCATTTCGCTAAATCAAGATTATTAGTCGAAAATGTTTATTGTGATAGTATTGGCTTTTTTTGGAAAGGGTATCTTTTGATATTTTTTTGTAAAGTGTCGTCAAACTAGCTATTTTTGAAAATAGATTATAATTTTACTCGATAATTTGGAAACTCGGAGTATTATTGATGCTTAGAATTTCAGATAATCTTACAATAAGGTTAGATATAATGATAAATTAAACGTATTTTCAGAAATTTGATTAACCTCTAACGGAAATACATTTCAATTTCAATCATTTAAAGGATTACTAGATAAAATATTTCAGGCTGAAGATTTAACATGTGGAATCTTTTCTGGCATGGATTATTTGTACTAGAATGTATAATTTATGAAACAAATCTAAAATTAAAACGTTTTTCTTATCCATAAGAACTAGTTACTTTTCTACAGCCGTCGAATGTAATAAATTTCCAAGTTTTTGATATTGATGGTAACACGCAGGAGCTATTTAGCTAACCTATTTTCTTTAGTAATTCAGTGACTGAATATTAATAAACGATATCTCCAAACTTTGAAGTAGATTTGCAAAGCTTTTTCGTATTTCACTATGTATCTGTTAGCAGAAATGAACGATTCTTGAGCTTCTTAAAATGAGCAATTAAAAGAAAGTTTAAATATTCTCGAATTTATTGGTGCCAAGGCCAAAACAAAATCCTTAGCTTCAGTATTAAATTTTTAGTGGACTGCATTCGTGTCCTTGAAATCGATTATCCTGAGTAAAAATTTCTTGCGTTGTACAGTGTTTAAATTTTACAGTTTAATTTTCATCAATACGGAGTAGATTGTTTTCTATCCTAAATATCGTCTTAATAAAAAAAAAACTCTTAAATCTAATGTTTAAATTAAAGCCTAATATAAGTATATTCTATTATAAAATCCTTATTTAAAAAAATTCAACTTTTCAATTCAAAAGGCTATATTTAAACTAATATGGATGAGTCGAGATGATTATGCTGTTATAATTCAAAGATCAGTTAATTCATTAGTGAAGAAAGGCACTAGATTTGAAGAGAAGTACATTCTACATACATGATAGAATTTCGACTTTAAATTTTAAATCATTTGCTGCGGGAGACTTCGTAATATGGAATGCATATGCACCGATATAGTAAGAAGGATCGGAATAAGACTCATTCAAAACTCGTAGTGTTTCAAACTCTCATACGGTTTCGTGTTATCGCTACTCATCTTCTATTGGTTATCAAAAAATCATAATAAACTATGCTGATGTCAATCATGAGACTGAAGTCATATCGTGCTAGTTAATGAGTAATGGGTGTGTGTACGCTTCGTGTGGAGTGAGTTATGCGTATCTGTGTGTTCGCGGTGTCCGGAGTGGGTTATGCATCACTGTATGCGTTTTCGCGGAATGGGGTGTGGATTATGCGTCGCTATGTTTGCCAAATGGAGCAGGATGAGTGAGTTATGCGTAGCTGAATGTGTTCGTAGAGTGCGGAGTATATTTATGTATATGTGAAATTTTTCATGGTGTGAGGAGTGGGTAATGCATGGCTGTGTGTGTTTCGCCGGGTACGGTGTGGGTAATGCATGGCTGTGTGTGTGTTTCGCCGGGTACGGTGTGGGTAATGCATGGCTGTGTGTGTGTTTCGCCGGGTACGGTGTGGGTAATGCGTGGCTGTGTGTGTGTGTTTCGCCGGGTACGGTGTGGGTAATGCGTGGCTGTGTGTGTGTGTTTCGCCGGGTACGGTGTGGGTAATGCGTGGCTGTGTGTGTGTGTTTCGCCGGGTACGGTGTGGGTAATGCGTGGCTGTGTGTGTGTGTGTGTTTCGCCGGGTACGGTGTGGGTAATGTGTGGCTGTGTGTGTTTCGCCGGGTACGGTGTGGGTAATGCGTGGCTGTGTGTGTGTGTTTCGCCGGGTACGGTGTGGGTAATGCGTGGCTGTGTGTGTGTTTCGCCGGGTACGGTGTGGGTAATGCGTGGCTGTGTGTGTGTTTCGCCGGGTACGGTGTGGGTAATGTGTGGCTGTGTGTGTGTGTTTCGCCGGGTACGGTGTGGGTAATGTGTGGCTGTGTGTGTGTTTCGCCGGGTACGGTGTGGGTAATGTGTGGCTGTGTTTGCGAAATGGAGCAGTATGAGTGAGTTATGCGTAGTTGCATGTTTTCGCGGAGTGCATGATGTATATGCGTAATTCTTTCATGGTGCGCGGAGTAGGTCATAATTGGCTGTGTGTTCGCGGAGTGGGTTGTGTTGCTGTGTGTGTGGTGAAAATCGAATAATGATGTACACGTTGAATGCAAGTTTCTTAAATAACCCACGTCGTTGGAATATGAAATTAAAATTGTTTCATGCCTTTTTCATGTCTTGGCGTTTACAAATAAAACGAACATGTTTAATGTCGGAAATTAATATTTTTTGAAATACGAAAACGGTTATTCTCTTTTGCTAGTTTTCTCGAAAAGAAATCCTTCAGGAATAATTTTACTCGACATCCTTTATAGCTTCTGAATTTACCAGCTTTTAATTACTTATTGTACATGAAGTATTCCAGCAAGACATTTCGGTGTAATGCAAAATAAAAAAAATTTACGTTCTTTCTGTCAAGGACTCTATAGCCTAATTTTAAAATAGAAATTCATCCTTTTTTAGACTGTTAATCGTCTAATTATAATGGCATAATCACAGTACTGCATCCATACTAAGTTTAAAATTATTACACACTGTCCAAATGCTTAAATTTTATAAAGCACTTAAGGTGATTTTTTCTTCTAAAATATAAGATAAATATAGTTTTCAAATATAGCTAATGATAAATTTTTCATTGACTCGTAGTTTTTTTGCTAACATTAGATTTCAGTTTCCGATTTCTTTGAATCAAAAGGGTTATTTGCTTTCGTGTCGAAAAAATGGTTCCTAGTTTCATCAAATCTTTCAAATAACCATGTAATTTTTATTTTAAGATTTCGTTTATCATGCGTCTAATTATTTAGCATATGCTAAAAATCTGAATGTTTTGCTGCCTTAGTCAAAATTTTATTTTTGACTAAATGAGAATTGTCGAGTATAATAAAGAACATTAAAATCCGTTTAATTCTATGGTATGAGAAAGCCTTAAGTAAGGGGGAAATGTTATTCAGTTTCAGCCTTTATATTATTAGAAACACAAATTAAAAGAAATAAACGGTTATTGGAAAAATAGATACATATTCTAACTGTCGGTTATTTTAAAGTATTAATTCAGCAGTTTGTGGAAACAAATTCCGAATATTCGAGGTGAAAACATATTTAAGTAAATGCAGTTACATTTTTAAATATTCCAGAGTTTTTCAAAATTTAGGAAATTGCAGGATCTTAGTAAACAGCAGATTAGTTCTCGCTTACAATGTGAATTGCGGGTTGATCTACATAAACGGCTTACTGGTATTTCTTTGAAGGACTAAATTAATCTCTTATTTTATGATTTCAGATGCAGTTCCTACATAGTACCCTAGATATAATCTATATTATGTATAATGTCTAGAAATCATTTTTCAGCTGTTTTTATATTTTTTTTTTACATCCTTAAGATAATCTTGTTGCATTTTTCGTGAGTTTTATTCACGGACTAATCCACTCTGCATTCTCTGATTACTATCGATGAGTACATTGCTACGAATGGTGTAAAATTTTAAACTAGTTTCTTAAAAAGATAAACAGATTTTGTATAGAAAAATCATTGGCTCTGGATATTTCATAACTCTGAAACACAGCCCCCTTTTTCCTCTCTAACAGCCTTGCCTCCAAATTCTATATTTTTACGAGACCTGATGGCAGCACAGGTTTGTACTTTCAATGAAGGTTTGGGATAGGGTCAGACGGGCTTGCGGTTTTTAATCAATCCTTGGGATTCCTCTTGTAATAAAGAATTCATTCTGGTGTTGTATCTTAGACTAATTCGAAGCCAGAAATATTTTTACTAATATCGGACAATCTCGAAATTTGAAATTAATAATAGTTTACTTCGCTTATCTATGAGAAAATGAAAATGGTTAAATTGCTTAAATGTTCAAACCAGTTTAAATTAAGAACCAATAAAGATCTTTCTGTAATGTTCTGTATTAGAAACATTGGACAGTTTGTGAATTAATTATAATATTTAATATGTTGAAATGTTTCAGTACTGTTATCCCATCAAAAGCTTTTGAAAAATTAAATCCCTCGACTCGACTTATGGTATCGTAGCAATTAGCAGAGCCATAAAATTAACCGTTGCAATTATTTAAATACCACTTTCAATATTCATTATTTAGAAACAAGGATTCAATTAACCTAAATATTTATTTCATGCAATGTTTAAAAATTTAAAGCATTTGTACCACTCAACACGAAAGTAAGATTTCAGGTTTTGGTAAAATCAATGAGAGCTCAAGAGATGTCATACCCTTGTCGCATGGTGCAATGTCTATTGAAAAATCGGTTCATCCTTTCAGAGGAAACAATTAAGCACAAGTAATCATCGGTGGAAAAAATTTTTGAAAACGAATACACACACTCGGAAAATGCATTTAATTCGATCGCATCTAATTTTTATTCTATCACCACTGATTTCCAATTGTATACGAATTCATATCTCGCATATCGTATCTCACAAGACGGTATAGAAGTATTGTAAATAAGCCATGACATAAACATCGACACAGAAACCATCCTAATACTTTGAATTTAAAATTGTAACGCTCAGTATTAACCATGGAAATTTGTTGACTATTTGCCCACATTATGAACAATTAAATCTAAAGAGAATGGCGCCAGAGAAATGAAGCCTGATATTGTATAAATACATATAAAAAAAATTTGGGAGACATTAAAAGATTTTAATAAAAAAAAGAATGCAATTGGATATATTTGGCAAAATAAACAAATATTTGTTAGATAAAGGAACGCGTTAATTATTTTAGACTTAAAAGTAACGAAGACTATAAGAATGGGAAATACTGTCCCTAAACTATTTTTCAAATAGATGCTTTCAGGTATAAATTCTTAATAACATCCATCCAAGTGGTGTATTTTCTTAATTCTTAATTTAAGTGGTAGGATATTTCCCTCGTAGATTATCAAAGATTCGGATCATTCTGTAAGAACGAGTTCAATTTCACCGTTTCTTATCTTTCCAACTATTTGAATGCATTCAGAATGTTTTAGAAAAGCATCCTACATTATTCTGAATGAAGAATGTATATTCTCGAAGATCTGATTCCAACAGAAGGAAATTCCAGAATTATCAGATGTTACTTTATTTTGCTTCAATTCTGATTGGATTATATCATGGAAAAATTCATTGCTTTAATGTTGGTTAACAGAACTTTCAGAGACATCTATCTTTATAAACATTTTGTGTTTAGTATTTGATTCTGAATTAACGGTTTGAAACGTGTCGCAATTAAAAGAATCTATTGACCAGCAACGGAAAGTATTTACCTGACAAGAACTCAATGGGACTATGAAGACAGTTAAGATTCTAATGACCTAAAGACTGAAACTGCATCTTTTCCTGCGTTTATTGCTTCTAGAATTCTCACAATTAACTTCACGCTTGCCACTTTTCAGGTAAAAAGCAATTTATAGACGATAAAGATAATCAAATTTTATTACAATTTAATAGCAAAAATTACAGTTCTTTTGTAAAACCCGATTTTAATTTTACAGGAATGAAAATGGAAGAAGAAAAAAGCACGCGTCTTGAAAGACTTTTTCGATTCGCAGCTCAGTGGAAATGCTTGGTGAGTAATTTTACATTTTTTCAAAAATTCCTTTCGGATATACACAATAGGAAAATAATTTACTTTAGGATAAAAGATTTTTAAAATACGCTCTAAAATGTAGTTTAGTGCACACTTTTAAACAGAAATAATAAAATTTGGTAAATGATTGTTTGCCTAACTCAAAGTCAAGGAAGCTGTTTTTAGAATGATTTCATATCGGCATTGATAAATCTGAAATTCTATGAAAAAAAGATTTTCTAAGGTTCAACCTGGAACTCTTTAGGTATTCGCAAGTTAGAAGACTAAGCGGGGCAGTTACATATTGAATCGGTAAACTTGGAAATTGGGTTCTTCCTAGTTGCTAGTAACGTTAAGAGTTACGACAGCATAAATCTCCAGAATTTACTATACAAAACTAGAAATATTTTCAAATATATCTCGTGTATGGGGGAAAAACTAAATTAAGTTAATTTTTAAAAATAAAATAAAATTGATTTTTGAGAATTAAAATTCGGAATTATTCAATAAGAAATTAAAAAAAAGAATTTCTATTTTATTATTTTAATCTCTATCGGTCTTAAGATTTGGAACAAAGAATCTTGAATCCTAACTGTCCCGAATCCTTTCGGATGGCTTATAACAATAATAAGGCTGTTCAATATTTCGGTTTGCTTATAGTAAAGATTCACGTATCTGATCTAACTTTCAAACATTTTCTCGTTTCAGATCCTGCTTGATGAGGATACAATTCACTACATCGTATTGAAAATGCAAGCAAATTTTGTCTCTAGCGAAGATAGTCTTGAAATTCGGGAAGAACATTATAATAGAAACGCAGAAGAAACAAAGAATTCCTTTGAGTTATACATATAATACCTGTTATATTTTGCACAACTAAATCAATCTGTATACAAATCACTAAAACAATCAAGCGTCAGAAAATCCAGAGAGAACATTTGTGAAATATCCCATTCTCATTTCTACCTTAATCTTAAACTTTACGATTATTCATTTATTTGCCTGTTTAAAAGTTAATTATTCTAAAATATCTTTTCTCATCTACCTTAATTTGGTTTTGGTTTACATACTTGGAATTTGAATATATTTGTTTCGATTTTAGGTATTTTTTAGTACACACTTTGATAACTGTATCTCTTAGCATGAACATAGAGCAGCATAGCCAAAAGTGATTTCTGCGCCAAGGAACGTAAATTTTACAGCCAACTGATTGACTTTGTTTCTATTGTGTATCAAGAAATCGCTTGAAGGAAACATTCCAGCTCGGGTGCTTTTTAAAAGAAAGAAACGATTTTTCAAGTAATTTGAAATTTAAAAAAATCTATATCATCTTTTTAAGGCTTCATTTTAATGTTGTGGTATATTTCAAGTTACAAATATTTTCCTATTGATATAATCTTCGAACGGGCAACTTCATCGCTAAATATTGTGGCCAAAGACATAATTGTTAAAATAGCGCATTGACTACAAATGCCAGATCATGACCTTTTGCAATTAGTATTTTGGTTAACAGGATCTCTAATTAAATATAAATTGCTTCTTTTGAAAAGTTCATCGAATTGCAGTTAAGCTCTCATTAAAGGCTTACTTAAAGACCAATATTGAAAAAAAATCGCTGTGCATTCAATTCTGAAATAGTATGCGGACAATTTGTGTGGTACAAAAATTATTTCTGTTAATATCGGAAATCAAGATGACAATGAAGCCACGTTTCAAGTTTTTTCTTAAACGGTTTGATTTATCTCTTGCAAACAATTTAAGCTGGTTATTATATTTGGATAACTCAGCCTAGCGTTGTGGAGAAATTATTGCTATATTTTAAATTTTATAAGTAAAATTCAATACTGTAAATGCTTGATAATGTAAATGCATTTATTTTATATAAATTTGTTTTGATTTTCGCTTAATTTCTGTACCTGAAAATACTCAATGTATGTGTTCGAAATGGTCTCTAAAATTTATAATAACTATTGTAAAATACGATTTCTTGCACGATATTTATTGTGCGATATAAAACGTATATGCACGTATATTCATCAATCTAATTTGAAACTAAATGCGAGACACAAAATTGTTCATTTTTAATTTCTTAATTAAATAAAATTTTAATTGTTAAATTCAACTTTATTAGTATTTTTATTTCCAGATTACTAAAAAGATTGATTAGTTTCAAATAATTTTAAAATCTTAGGTATATGTGAAGGAAATACACATCGCTGAAGTATTGTAGATTTAAATTTTTAATTTAAGTATGTATCTTTATGAATTTAAGATTCTTAAATTACTTTTGAACATTCTAAGCAAATATCAAAGTAAATATTGTCCATCCCTTGAATCCATTTAACCTTTTCAGATTATTTTTAGTAAAATTTTTAAGAATTTTTACGGCTATTTAAAATGTTTTTAATCTGGAATCAAAATTATTTCAGAATTTTAAATCTAACTTAAAGTTAATTTTTATTTATTCGTCATGAATTTAATTAAACTTTGATTATCAAAACTTATTTAATCTCATTTTATAGTTTCGAGACAAAGGATGACCGATGGCTGAGACGTCCAGCCAATCGGGAATCCTTTGGTGTTTAAATGAAACAGTGTTCGATTACCATGCCTGATCACCATGGTGATCAACATGTTTCAGAAGGTTTTATTAAATGTTGAGTTTAATAATTGCGCGATAATTATTATTGATTTAATTATTCAATTAATGATTAAATGTTCAGTATATTAAGCGATTAATAATTTTTCGCGATAAGAAATTAAATAATATGAATAACACTTATCAAGGATGGACAACTTCAATTTCATATGTAATTTTATATTCTAAAAATTATTTGACGTAAAGATTGCAGCTATATCTACCGATATTCATATCATTAAAATTGACATTAGTTTTTTAGAGACGGTATTCAGTTCAGTTTATCAAGTATTTTAATGTAAATTCCAGCGAGAACAATTCGCTTGCTTATGGCTGATAAATGGATTATTTAGGAAGTGATATATAATGCGTCTCCAAAAAATGTATTTATTCCTGAAATGAGCATTACTTCTAGTATCTGCCCTTGTTCTGTGTATGAAAATGTTCTTGCCATTATGATGAGTCAAATTTGAGTTCTCTTTAAAGATTTGAAAGTTTCTATTCTAAAGAACGAATTCATAGCAAGACTTTTCTTTGAATAACGTAAATCAAGATTGCAAAGCAACCCCTGATTAAATAAAATGGGGTTATAAGAGTATTATTTGAAAAGCCTTGGCTTAATATCTGTTGCAACCAATCTGTCCTTGGTGGTTTGTTTTTTAACATTTACAGAATTGACTGATAATATGGAATAATTAATTTTTATAATTGTATTTTAAATTTTGTTCTACAAATTTCTTCAATTTATGTGAATGTTCGTTTTAAAATTATCAATGATCTATAAGAACTGATAAATTTTATGAGCTTTATATTGTATCAATTTTCACAACAAAATATTTAAAAATGTACAGTCGCTTTAGAATGGTAATAAATATTTATAATGTTGAATATTTAAAACGAAAAGGGCACATATTTTCAACGTTATTTATGTAAAATGACAAATACCAAAGAAAATGCAAGAAAATTGTTAAATTTAATAGTGGTGGAATTGATATAACGTGGAAACTCAACCTTTTTTTGGTCTTAATTTGCACTTTGAACTTCAATGGTGTAATATTTTGGTGTATTAATATTCAAGTATTATACTTCCAATTGTGCATTTATGTTATAGCAAACATTGTCTGCAAGTTTAATATTATAATGAATGATATTCATATTATACATTGGATTCTGATATTTTCCTTTGAATGGTTTACTATTATCTTTCATTACTTTAAGTTTCGCACTCATAGGTCTTGTGTTTTAATATTAATAAGCAATTTATAAAAATTGCTTGAAATGATAAATGGCGGGAGTCATCAAACATTTTACTTGGAAAATATTAAATATTTCTAAATCTTTCACTATTTCACATAAAAGATTTGAACAATTAAACTGTCGTTTTTAATTCTAACTGTTGATCTTTTAAAATCATTATTTAGATGCCATGTTTACAATCAATATTATTGATCAAATATTTTTAAAACCACTCTGTTAGTTATATTTTATCTTATATTGGAGTAAGGTTGTATTTGTCTCTTACCATTATAAATTTAACCCCCTGAAATCACGGTTTAAGTAGTGACAGGTTGAAAACACAAGTTTATTATTAGTAATTTCGGCAAGTTTAATGCAAATTTGATATTTTTATGTATATTGACGTATAGTTTAAATTTATTGTAATTATTAAATTTCTATTCTTATTCAATGTTATTGTTAAAGCAAATATTTTGTATAAAGCTCTTTTATCAAATGTATAAATTTTTTAATTATATTACTGTTTTTCTATGTGCTTGTATACAAACGTAAATAAATTGCCTTTGTATTCCATTTCTTTATCCGTTTTGTGCTTTTTTTTTTCCAGTTTGTAATCTGAACAATGATTCCCATCAAGTCTTGCGCCCATAATTTTATTTTTAATATAATTACTGCGGGAAGAATTTTAATGACACATACTTTAAGCAATTTTTAGATAATTGAAAAATAACAATTTTAACAAGCGTTTTAATCTTGAAATTTTTATTCAAAGTTGAGAAGCAAAACACAAGACTTTACCATTTATTAGTTCTGTTAAATTAGCTATTACTTTAATATTGCGATTGTAAGAATTTTAGAATGTCAAAATCCATTAATTTTACATTTATTCGGGGAAACAATAATATTAGACTTAATATTGAAAACTAAATGGTATTTGCCAAGATTAATATGAATGCTACATGTTTAATATTCAATGAGTAGATATTTTTCATATATTTGTTTTAAACTTAACTGAAAATTCCCATAACTTGGCTTATTTTTCATTAGATTTTATTCATTAAATCTAAATTTTTAATGCACAAATATAAATTGCCTTCAAAAAATGCGAGAATTTCATCTTGCGTTCGGAGAAGCTTGTCATCTATTGTAGTTAGTACTCTAAAATTCCAAACATGCATTACATTAACTTTTTGATTTATCTATACCAAAATTTAAAAAATTGATTGCTCAGAAAAATTTGAAGAACGGTTCTCACTTTAGATATCAATCCTTTGTCTTCTACGTTAATATTGCGAATTGTAGCGGTTTTATCAAAATTTCAACAAACGAAAACATTCATCAGAATTTATAATTCAATTAGCAATCGTCGTGCATTTTTTTTTTGTTGTTGTTGTTGTTGTTGTTGAATGTGATGACTGACTGTCGTATTACAATAATGGGAAAAACCAAAATTCAAAAAAGGAAAAATGCTACTTTGTCATTCTCCAGATTCTCGGTAATTAATGTTGTCACTTGCGTTAATATGTACAATTGTAATGCTATGATCAGAAAAACCTGTGCTAATATTTGGAGGAAATAGCTTAATAATTAATTTTTGAAAAATTGGGTTCATATCTTTTAACGAAGTGCAGAACGAAAACTTTTGCACAGAATAAAAATGAAACATTCAAATTAATGATTCGATCTTTTTAACCGGAACATCGTAGCATAACAATTTTTAGGCATGTTTCCTCTGTCTGTAGTAGCAAATTTTGGAATTAATATTTATATTCTAGATATAAAATAGACGCAAAAAAATGAATATAAAAATTTTAGTTTAAAATCGATTGCAACTTTTGCTCACTCAAGTGTTAAAAAAAACGGGAAATAATTATTTAAATAATAAAAATAGTGTAACCAAGTTTTTAAAATATAAATATAAATGTAATGTGTTTGAAATATAAATCGATTTCTTTTGGTCCCTACAGATTAATAAAACCATATATATCCTATAAGCTTGTGAAGCTGAAATTAAAATTCACAATCGCAAATATTTGGGAAGTACAACACTATTTTTGTAATATTGCATTCTTTTTTTAACAATTCTTTAAAAAAAAATATGAAAAAATATCGTCCAAATACAAGTACGAATCTGGAAGTTTGGATCTCGAAAAGGCAGCTTAGAGTCGGATACTCAATCCCCCCCCCCTTTCCCTCTTTTTTCAGGTAGGCTTTAATGAAAAAACAAGATATTCCCCGAGAAAACGGTTTTAGGAATATTGTTCCCAGACACGTTTTGGCGCCGTTTCATGGCGGCAACTTGGTCATATGTCGCCAGAAGCAGAACTATCCCTTTAATGACTAGACGCCCGATACTGGATTGATTTATTTAGCCTTTATTTTTTGAGATCATTTTTTCCCATTCGTTTTCTTCCTCGGATCAAGATGAAGCTGGAATAGCTGTGGAAGTTGGATGCTGTAAATCTTCCAAACGTTTCTGCCAAAGAAGCTATTAAGTTCACTTTTGGTAATATAGGATTAGGGAACGCTTGCTGCAGTGATTTAGTGGGAAAGCTTTCAGAGCCCATTGAATTCCATTCGATTCTTATTGGTTATTAGGCAGAACACGACACACATTAACCAGAGCTTACCATTCACCAGCTGCTAGTAGGAGGAAAAAAATCTTCACCAAAATTACTCTTATGTAGCGACTTAACCACAAAGTAAGCGACAAATAAGTGAATGAAAAACGAACTGGTTGTGCTATATTTTTTTTTTTTTTGACTTTTGAAAAATGGTGTCTGTTCTATTAAATTTTTTTTTAGAAAGAATAAAATAATGGAACTTGTTTATTGCTTCGCTCATTCTTCCTTCGTTCTGTTTTGTAAATTATTCTACATTGATCCATATCCATTTCAATGTCAACAAAAACCTTTATAGTGACGCAAGTATTTTATAATGCTATGGAAAGTGTTGTTGAGAATTTTGCTTAGGTTTCTACAAATGGAACTATTAATATATATCCAGAGAAAGATTATTGGAATGATTTAGTGGAAATATTTCCGACTCTTTAAATTCCAATGTTTTGGTTATTTGGTAAATTTTGACACTTTTGCACATTAAACCAAAGATTAATACTTACAAATTAATTGTTTAGTAACAAAAATAATTCTTTTATAAAATTAATTATATGCAAATGCTATGTATGTAATCAATGAAAAGAATGGATTGAAATAAAACTGTACCCTTTCCTTTTTTTTTTCTTTCTTTATTCTTCCTTTATTCTTTTGAAAAGACATATATTCTATTACATTTTTATAATATAAGGAAGAAAATACAAATATAATGCAAGCATAATGAAGATTTTTCATTGCGTTGCTCTTGAGTACATCATTCACTTTAGAAATTCATTTGTATTGTCCTTTATATACTATTGTTATCGGAATGTTAAGGAAAGCATTAGATCGACACAAAAGATCTTAATGAAGATCTTTATTATGTTGCTGTAGAGTGCATTTTTCTCTTTAGAAATTCATCTGTATTCCTCTTTATATACAACTGTTATTTGAATATTGAGGAAAGCCTTATAGCGACACAAACATTCAATTATTCCATGAAGATTGGTTGCTGTAAATTATACGAAAGATTCTTCTGGTAAGTTCGCTTATATTAATATTCGTTCAATATAAATTTATTAATATATAATATGTTAATTTCAGTCTTCTTATTTACAGCTGATTATAGAGAAGATCTAGTTTTTAGTTTAGAATGACAACTTATGAAAAGGATTCCTTGTCTTCCAGACTGTTCTTGATTAGGAAGTCTGGTTTCCTAATCATATTTCTATGGTTAGTAGGTTATGTAGATATTGACGGGAGAGAGTAGATATCAAATATGAATAAAATTAATGACTTCTAATGCGCGTGTCTTTTTGTTCTGGATGACCTATTAGCAAAGTGTTTCATGAGCCTTTCTATCGCAATAGGTTCCGAAAAGGCTTGAATTTTTGTGAGATAAAAGTCTAATTTTAGACCATTAGGCATCTTGTCATAAATGTAAAGAATCCACGCTTTTATTCTGTGAATCGCTTATTGAAGTTTTGCTAACTATCTATTTCATATGGTACTGCACGAATAAAACAAAGAATGAACCAAAAGATTTAGAAAAACAGTTTAACAAGTAGAAACTTTAAATAACTTGCTTTAACTCCTCAAATAATTTATTACTGGTAATATTTTATTACATCATAAATTTTCCTAAAAATAATCATAATTTTTTTCATTGAGAGCTTATAATTCTCTTTTGAAGTTTTAATCTAAAAGTATTTTACATTTACCTTTACATTACATATTTTGCATTACACATCACTAAAGCGTTTTGAAGAAAAATATTCCCCAGACGCATTTATCTAACAATTTAGCGTCCGCTATTTAAACTGCTATTCCAGACGAGACAACTTTTTTTGCTTTCGACGGAGCTCCTATTCGAAAGTTCAGACTGAAATATGAGGCTTATGCCATGCATTATAATCTGCTCTTGAAACAGTGAATACCTAACGATCCTTTGATGAATAGTCGGATTATATTATGCTTAAGTAGCTTACATTCAAATTCAGCAAAGTATTTTATGACTTTACAAAAGAGTGATTCTTCATTTGAAGGTTGAATTAGAGAAAGTCTTCCTTTATTAAGTGGTAGATTTTGAAGAAGAAGAAAAAACAGGGAAAGCAATCAAATCTGTTTGCATTATTTCTGGTAAATTAAAGACTATATACAAATTATATAGCAATACAAAAATGTGTATTTAAAGTAAAATTTAGATATTGAAGAAATAACGCTCAGTAAGAATATAATAAACCATGTAGAATAGCGTGTATTTGGTTACCTCCTTCTAATGAAGGAATGTGCCTATATAAGGGATTGTGCCATGGTCGATAATGGTCTCCAGGACTCAATCCATAGTTCACATCTATGCTGTCATGACATTCTGATTATTTTTTCTGCATGATTTGGGGGAGGGGGATAGGAACAGCCAGATCCCTAATAATACTAAAAGGAAATTCTAGGGATAAAGACTCAATTGTTGAAATTTCATACAGGACATTACATAAACTTATTTCATATATTGAAATAAGCTTAATTTTACTGGTAATTATCACCATGAAAATAAATTTCAGATTTAAACCAGCATTTAAAAATGCAGTGCAGCAAATTTTTCTAAGAAAATGTAGCTTTGAATAATTTCGATAAGATGAATTCGTAAAGAATAAAAGAGACTCCTCCTTAAACCGTGCTTTCATAGAGCATAGCATTTTCAAAATCTATCAGGAAAGTTTTTTTTTTTTTTTTTACATCCGTCTAATGTGTGAATTTTGAGTAAGAGAAAGGAATGAATTGAAACTATTCTTCCAGGTTTTTCAGAAAATTGTGATTTCCAAACTTTAAACAATGGAAATGAAGTATGGAAATGAAAAATGTATTTGTCACTTTACTCATTCTATTCTTGCCTTCATATTTATTTGTTTATTTATCTTATTGTTTCTTTTATGTTACTTTTAGATGACTTATAATTATGTTTTAGCACTCCGATATTTTATCTTGCTTTAATTACTTACTAGACGCCACTGGAAATCCCGATGGTTCACCGAGAAAATAGGTTAAGTTTATTTCAAATAAATCGTTTTGATGTAACTTCATGTCCATGGTTCCTCTAAATTGTCTGATACTAAAGATCTGTTATTTTAATTAATTTCTGTTTACTGTGTACATGAACGTTTTTTTTGTGTGTGTATGTGTATGTGTGTGTGTGTGTGTGCGCGCGCGCGCCGAGATAGCTTGGTTGGTAGGGCGTTGGATTCGCGTCCCTTGAGTTGCGAGTTGAGACCCCTCTGGTCTAAGACTCTCCGTGTGTGTGGTGGCTAACGCGCGTATAAATCTGTCATGGTCACAAAGTCCTTCATGTTGAAAGTAATACCCCTGGGGTACTGGATCAGGGGTGATCGTTCTCTGATTCTGGTCTAAATTACGATCTGTGGATGAGTGAATGAAAAACATGAATTAAGTCCGTCCCATAAAAAGGGTTGTGACGTTTGTGTAGCTAAGTCGTACTCTTTTCACTAGTTGGCGCTACCGAAAACAAGAACAAAGGACGCACTCTTGGCTTAAAATCATTTTTAAAGTCAGTGGGCTTGTCTATCGCAAGTGCCATTAGAAACAACTTTTTAATAAAGACAGTCCTATAACTTCAAAGCTCAATTAAAAACATAAATATACCATTCATCTATCTTTGTCTTTGTCTTTGTCTTGTAAATTACACAAATTTTAAACAGAATCTATCTTCTTTAGCTTTCATCTATGGAAGAAAATCATGCTATTATATATTTAATGAAATTGAGAAAATTATTTGAGTTTCAGGGCAACAATGCAATCTATCATTAGGTAAAAAAAAACATATTTTAAAAAATGCTAAAATTCAACAAAAGTTCACACGATTATTACATTGGTATCATTAAAAAGTTTTTTTTTTTTTTTTTTTTTTTTTTTTAATTTTCAGCCGGTGATTTTTTTTTTTCTGGAGGAGGAGGAGGAGGGATATTTTAAGAAGTTGTGGCTCAGTTTAATTTTGAAAAACTTAAAATTCTAACTGAAATTTAAAAAAAGTCGCCCCATGATGCACCTTAATTACTAACAGGTATATAAAACAGGTATATATAAAATAGATATTCATTTTTTTATAATTTTAAACAGATTATAAATATTAAAATTTTCTTAAGAAAAACACTTTATTCTTTATTTATCATTTGATAAAACGTTACGCTCTTGCCGAATTTATTTTAAACTTAAAATTAAAATTAATTCGCTCATAGATGATATAATTCATTACAAAAATTACTTCAAATCCATTAATATCTGTTTACTCTTTTTTTTTAAAAAAAATTAAAAGATTACCTATTAATAGCAAGAAATGTGACATCTGATTAAGAAAAATAGCTTCTGATTAGACGAAATTTGACAAGAAGAGAGAGTTTAAAAGAAAACGTATTTCCTTATTTTTATTTTAATAATTAGTTTTTTATTCATTATTCTCATAATAATGTATATAATAATAATATCTCATAATATTCATTATAATTACACATTTATGCATATCGTATAAGTTTCATTATTTCCATCAAATATAAATTTCTGGAGAATAACCATACATGTAAGCGACAGTGTATTACTAGTGAATCATTTTATGTTAAGAAGAAAGGGATATATTCTCCAGAGCTAGAGGCAAAAAGAATCATCCACAGATGAATTTATTAGGAGAAGGTGACCCCCACCACGCGATTATCACAGACGTCTGAGGTCTGGTGCTCAACAATAGGCGATAATAAGACTAGGAATCGAGTTTTCACATCCATCTTGGCGGCAAAAAGAAGAAATATGGCGGGAAATAGAGGGACTGTCGATTTATCGTATACGATCATGATAAATATTGCGGGAGCGATCTTTCTTTGACACAATACTGTGTCCCATATGGCTTAATGCCAACTGTAGGTGAATAGTCCAGGTTCCAGCTCGGGCGCTTTCAGGACCAGATGGATCAGAAGGCCGGAAAGAAAAAGAAAGATCACTTTGATCACACTGGTGGGGCTTTCTCTCTCTGTTCGATAAAATCACCTATTTGATGCATGATGAAATAAAAGAGGATTGGAGAGAGATTACCGAATGTATGTATTATGATTATCTGTATTAGTCGCTAGCGTTTAAAGTTTACTGGGCAGTTTTATTAGTTTATGAATTTTCGTTATATGCCATTGAAATAAGTATTGAAAGTTGTTTGCCTTTGAGACTTAAAATTGTTCCTTTTTATATTAAATCTGAAATGTAGGATATGGCTATGTACTTTCTGTCAAATTATATTCTATACATTGGCAATATTTTGATAATCTCTGTATATACCGGGCGTCTATTTTAAAATTAATCACTTACAGTAAGTTTAACTATAATTAATCAATCAAGATATTATAGCGCAATAAAAAGTATTATAAAGGAAATTCCTTTTAAATACATGCATAATTTTAGGGGGTGATATTTCAAATAATACTAAATGGCTCAGCTGATTTTTTCTTCTTAATATTTAGCAAAAATGATCAACAGTTATATAATTTTTTTAGCAGTTGCGTGGCCGAAGAGAAGAAACTATTGAAATTTTAAATCTTCGATTTATTTCATTCCGGTGGCTTAATTTATACAGATGAAAAGCGGTAAGAGAGACGACAATCTACTTGATGATACAAGAACAGACGAGAAAAAAAAGAGACAAATATTTTTCCCTTCAGAGTTTCTACTGTGGTATTTTGATAGGGATTTCTTCGACACGAGTAGACTTAGGAAAGGGAAATTTAGGTATCTTTAAAATAATGATGCAAACGTTAAAGATTTTTATCCCTTCACTCGGAGCATGAGAACCTGCTGAATTCATCGTTTTTCTAGATCGCGTATTAAAAGTAATTAAATAAAAAGTAGATTTGGCGCAGAAAATATGAGACCTTTTTAGAATGAAGTTAATATGGGCTAAATTAAGACAAAAATTAGACAATTAAGACTTAAATAAAATGAAGATATATATATATAATACGATGAATACAGATATTGACAGATCTAAAGAACGCGGGATTTATTTTAGCAAAATATTAAAAAATTTAAAAGAAAGATTTGTCATTACAGTAATAGATAAACCAGCAAATAATTTCTGTTTAATTTGTAAATATTATTATAAAGAACTATTAGTTAATGAATATAACTCTAATGCAACTTATATTTTAAAGAACACGGGGAAAAATTAATTAGATAAAGGAATACTAGCTTTCGCAAAAAAAACCAAAATTAAGACTTGTTCTCTAAACTATCCTTATTTGTTCCCAACAGTTAAATTTCATTAAAAAAACATTAAAATTCAGATTCGTGACTTGTAGCACTGGCTGCTATAATTACTATACGGGAAAACATTTCTTTAGATACTTAAAAATTATCCTGGACAAAATCAAAGATGAAGATAACTTTATAACTAATAGTTACAAAGAAGTTGTGGATTTTTTTTAAAAATAACAACATTAATAAACTTAATACTTATGATTTCGAAAATTTATACACCAATCTGCCTCATGAAAAATTAATAAAAGTCTGTACTTTTATATATGACGAATATTTAAATGAAGGTGTTATTACTAAAAGTAACTGGCTAGAATTATGTAATTTTATTACCAAAAATTACGTTTTTAATGGAATTAATTTTTATAAACAAGTAAAGAGTATTCAAATGGGAACAGCTTTCTCAAGTGCTTTAGACAATATTTTCCTACATTACTATGAGAAAAAATAATTAAATATAATTTAATAAACGGTTGGAGATTTATTTACTTTCTTTAACTTACTTTCACTTTAACTTACTTTTACTTTTTTACTTTCTTTAACTTACTTACTTTCTTACGATCTTACTTAAATGACTTACTTTTGATAAACGTATCTAATACCAATATTGTGACTAATTGCTATCCAAAAGATTTAATTCTAACAGAAACAAATAAAAATCAACTTGAAGCTACCTTTCTGGATATAAAAATCGAAATTGCTAATGATAAAAAAATAGTTGGTATCTACGATAAAAGAGATGAATTCAACTTTAAAATAACGAAACTTTGTAATTATCATTCTAATCTAAACTCCAAAATTTTCAAAAGTTTAATTTTCTCTCAATTTAACAGGATTAAAAGAGTTTGTATAAAAAAAATTTCCTATATTGAAGCAACAAATAATCTCATTAAAAATTTAACTAATAATGAATTTCCAGAAACTACTGCAATATTTATATTTTAATAAAAAAAGAGATGATTTGGGATAAATTCTTTGCCTAAAATAAAATAGTCTTTCCGTTGCATATTAACTAACTCAATAGATGGCGCTGAGACTCTCCAATTATTTTTATCTTGAATGGCATTAGCATAAATAGTTAGGGCGCGGAAAACAAGAATGAACAAGACGGGACACCTTTTGTAAAAAAAATTTTTACTTGCTGCTGGTATGTGCTTTTTTTTTTTTTTTTTTTGCTTTCATAATTGGTTATGAGAGTTATTATGTAGTTTATTTTATGTCATTGTATATTTGCTTATTAGTGATCGTATTATTTTAATTTATTGTTTTGTTTCTTTTCTATAAAAATGGTGTATCTCTTAGGCTAATTTCAGGAGATTTTCGAGTCACGAGAGGTCAATACTGTTGGACAAAAGTCTGATACCTCACAGAAAAAATCCCTTATTTTGAATGTCTAAATGTGTGTGTGTGTGTGTGTGTGTGTGTGTGTGTGTGTGTGTGTGTGTGTGTGTGTGTGTGTGTGTGTGTGTGTGTGTTGTGTGTGTTGTGTGTGTGTGTGTGTGTGTGTGTGTGTGTGTGTGTGTGTGTGTGTGTGTGTGTGTGTGTGTGTGTGTGTGTGTGTGTGTGTGTGTGTTCTCTGCATTGAAGAAAAACTGCAGTAAACTAGTACTCATCTATCTAAGTTTAACCATTTTTTTTTCTGAAAGAAATAACACGCTAATTCTAACATTGTCTTTTCATTCAACAAAAAATGCTGTTAATTCTTTGTTAAAATATACTAAATGTTGTTGTTGTTTATAATGGCACTTACCATGGACAATATACTAAATGTTACAAACCTAAAGCAAAATTCCCTACAAGATTTTCTTAATTCTAATTCTTCACTTTTTTAATTCTAATTAATTCATGCCCTTCAGTCGTATTAAATAAGAAAAGAAAAATAAAGAATTATTTCATGAGAGAGAGAGAAAGAGGATGACATTGATTTGATATAATTAGATTTTTGGACTTTCACTGTCGCCATAAAATAGTGTTCACATTTGATACTTTGAATTAACTGCAATATCAGGATAAATCGTTCTATATTAATTATATTAATTGTGTCTTTACAACAACAACGCAAAAGAGAGTCGAGCGTTTCTGACCGATTTTCGTATCCAAATATATATATATATATATATATATATGACGTGATACCTTTAATATAATATGACGTGATGCCTTTTTTGTTGAAGCTTTCGCTGCTACTGGTATGTTCTTTCCTTTTTGTTTAATCATTTTTGGTTGTGATGGTTCTTTTATAGTTTATATTATGTTATTGTAATTTTCGCTTAAATTGAAAGTTATAATTTATTGTTTTATTTCTGTAAAAACTGGTTTATTTCTAAGGCCTCAACTTCAGAGGATTTTCGTGTCATGAGGGATCAATATTGTTGAACGAAAGTCAGACCCCTCATAGAAAAAATCCCTTGTTTCAAGTGGAAAGTGGAAGTGGAAAGAAAGACAATGCTTGCGTAACGTTTAACGTGTTAAAAAAAAATTCTTACAAAAACTAATTTCAAAACATGGATTTTTTCTACTATACCACAAAGATACATTTTGTGCCACAAAATACTCAATTTATTAAGTTTAATATGAACTTTTAGTTGCTTTCAAGTCAAACAAATATAATTAGTTAATATAATTCTTATATCAACTAAATTATATTATTCAACTTAAATATTATATTCAAGAGATGAAAGGATGTAAAAATATCTGTCTTAATTATATTGTAGTTTTATTACTGTTATGTTAATGCGCTCAGTTTTTTTATAAGTATAAAAAAATGCAAATAACAATAATTGCTTCAGACTGATTTGAAGTAATTGCTTTGATAAAGAAAATATGTGTATTTAATTAAGATGAAAGTAAATATATCATTATACTACTTACTTTATGCAACTTGTTCTTCAAAAAGAAGAACTTTAGAAAATTATATTTTCCATATTAAATATAATTTTTATATCGTCAAATGTGTGAAAATCATTTATCTTAATTTAATTATAGTTTTGATAATTTAATTAAAATATTTTGGTTTTTTAATCAATAATTGAAAAAGAAAAAATGACAAATAATAAGATTTTTAATTAATTTGAAAGAACCTGATAAAAAAAAGACAACACCGATTTATTTGATTTCAGTTGGGAAGAAACACGTCAATTTAATAATTGTTTTGTATTACTCAACCCTTAATGCAAAAAGAATTTTCGGAAATCTTATGTTAAGAATATACACAATTCTGAACAACATTTTCATTAAGATCAATCTTTTGCTGGTATAAATACATTTTTCTTTTGGATGTACTTATGAAAGCAAATACAATGAAAAAAGATGCTTTCTCTAATCTTATAATGTTAATGCAAATATTACAACCACGGGACAAAAATAATGCAAAACATATCCATAATATAACATAATTTAAGAATTGTTACAAATTTAGAACAGTTCCGAATATATCTTCATGTTCCAATGCTGGAACTAGTCATAATGGACTTCGTAATGACCAAAATTAAGTTAGAAATACACGAAAGTGCTTTTACTCCGAAATCATACATTTATTCACGGAAGAAGATCTTGTAGGCTTTCTTATTTTAAGACCCCATCCTCCGATTCCTACTTAAACAATAGCTTTAAAATCCCGTTCTCCTAATTATTTAAGTGTTTGCTCATCTATAGACGGAGTTCTTAAAACAAAAGGACCTATTCCTGGTTGACTCGGGGAAACACACACAATACCTTCTTCCTCCCCCCCCCCCCTCCAGAAAATCCTTTTGTTCAATTTCCCTCACAAACCTTCGGGGACTTAACTCGCACTCTAAGAGTTTTAAAGCAATGACAAAAATGGTTTATTTATTTTCCAGACCGTTATAGAAATCTTAAGGATTTGCCTCCTGCTCTGTTCCTCGCGAGTTTGTTTTATGGAAAACTGCCGTAGGGAATTGGCAGAAGTTAGTTAGTTGGCTAAGCCTAATTGATGAAAGGTTCGTCTTCAAAAGGATCAAGAATTAGAATTCCTGCACTTTCCGTTCCTCAAATCCCCTAATCGCCTGAATAATTACGTCCAAAATTGACTGCCTTTCGAAGATTCCTCTGCTTCTTCGTTGAGGGACCTCGCGCTGGAAACGGAGAAGGCCCCCGTTAATGAAATTAAGAAATACCCTCCTTAGCGCTTTGACTTCCATCAAGCTAATTGTTACAAGGGTTCTGAAGACGAATCATTGAATATATTGTTTCGAGTTCCTATCCAGAATTGTCAGTAAAGATTGTTGTGTATTTGTTGTGGAAGTCTTTTGAGGGGTCCCTGAGGTTTCATTTATCATTTTCTGTCTCGGGGTTGAAGTGCTTAGATTTGTTTTGGCAGACGGATACATTTTGGATATTTGTAATCGATTGAGCCCCACAAAGAATGTGCAATTGAATCGATACAAATAAGACTTAAGTCAGTGGATGTTGTGAAGTATCTTAAAGAGTGGCTTGGTTCATAAATTTCGGGAACATGAAGGGGATGCGTAAATCTTTTTAAGTGCTTCTAAATTGATGAATCGGGGTGTTCTCGGATTTCGAGGGAGAATCTCCCGTTCTATTCATCAAATCGGGAGAGCAGGATAGTTCTTGATTTTCGTTTTGTCTTGGGATTGAATCAATTCATTAATTAACTGACTGTAGTAAATCAGAGGAGAAAATTAAGCGTTTCAGCTTATGAAATTTAAACTTCAATTTTCGATTCTAGCGCTTTTTATTAATTAACTAATTGATATATTCGGCCTTGTTCGGTATTAAAATTCTTTTATATATAATAAATGGAACATAAAAAAATACTTTTGTATAAAATATTATAATTTACAAAATCCTTTTATATATATAATGAATTGAACATAAAAAATATTTTTGTATAAAATATTATATTTATAATAAATTGAACATAAAAAAATACTTTTGCATAAAATATTATAATTTACATATCATTTTATATATATAATGAATTGAACATAAAAAATACTTTTGTATAAAAGATTATAATTTATAATAAATTGAACATAAAAAAATACTTTTGTAAAACATATTATAATTTACAAAATCCTTTTTTTTTATCTGTATCATCTTTTATTATCTGTTTTTAGTTAAAATTAAAATATCAGTTGAACCTGACGATTTTTTAAAAAATCATCGATAGCAAACTCTCTCGCCATAAAATATAAATATTTATAATATTATTATTGCAAATTTTGTTCACAAACTTTGAAATATAAGAAAGGTTGTCTTCTTTTCAAGTGGAGGGGCTTAATCTTTGCTTTAAGCTTGATTATATCCCTATTTCGAAGAAAAAGCCAAAAATGTAAAAAAAAGGGTGTAAGTGCAAAGCGTAAAAAATACAAAACTTTTGTTAATTTCCAATAAATTTAGTATTTAATTCATCTTTGTGCTTTTAAAAGTTAATAGTATCTTTTTCCATATCCTATACATCCGTTCACTTATTATGTAAGTGAATTCATGTATTGTATTGTATAACTGAATTAAGCAAACTATAATTCGGCTCATTTGTTTAGGAAGAAATGTGCAACATAGTATATATACATAATCACAATGCTTTTTATTTATTTTAAAATAGGATCTCATAGTTATTGCTTTAAGTAATCTTTTATTTCATAATGAAATTATTTAACAAAGCGTTTTCGACCTTATTAATGTTTAGGATCCAACTGCTAAAAATGCATATTAATTTTTTATTACATTTGATTTCGAATGATTATTATTGAAATTGTCCGTTTCTAGTTACCATTATTGAATTCTCGCCATTTCTAATTATTGTTTTTGGATTTTGTTCCTTTGTAATTATTGTTGAATTTTGCCCTTTTTTCTTTCGAATATGAAATATTAAAGGTAAAAATATTGCAATAGTAAAAAAACTTATTTCAGAATATTCATGAGTCTCAAAGATTTAGACCATCCTATATACAGGGTGGTCCAAAAAAAACTTCCCCTATATATGAACTCAACCAATCGAAACAAAATTTCAGACATGGTTGTTTGAAGGTATGCACTGGAGATTGTGATGATTCTAAACAACACAGAGTTCACGGTTACGGTTACAGTGAGAGAATTTTGAAATTTTCGAACGGCAACACCCACTTTTTCCTTGCGCAAATTGATCAGCGTATTGAAAAACCACAAATGGCGTTGGAACGATTAGCGTGTGAGGAAAATTGCCGCCGTAAAGCATATGCAAAGAAGAGCATTATAAAGGACTAATGACAGCACAGAGAGGAAAGAGAAAAAAAGTTTTTATTGGAATGGAAAGTTATAATTACAGGTTTTCAATGTGTTCATCTTCGCAGGCGACAACACATTGCATTCGGGAGATTATGGACAACAATGCCGAACGTACCATGAAAGGAGGAATCTGCATAACTTCACGTGTTATCGCATCTTGCAATTCTTACACAGTTGCAGAATTCCGTTATTCCTGAATTGCAGCAACGAAATGTCATTAGGAACATTGTATGGATGCCAGATGGGACTCCTCCACACGTCGTCCAATGTGTTCGACCAGTGCTGCAACAACACTTTGCTAATAGAGTCATCTCTAGTAACTTTGCAGTTTCGTGGCCACCGCGATCCCCCGACTCATTCCTATGGATTTCTGGATCTGGGGTTATCTGAAATCTAAGGTGTACATGCCTGGTCCACGAGATGTGTCAGAATTGCAAGATGTGTTGATCTCTGCATTGTCATCAGTCCTTTATAATGCTCTTTTTTGCATATGCTTTACGGCGGCAATTTTCGTCACACGCTAATCGTTCCAACGCCATTTGTGGTTTTTCAATACGCTGATCAATTTGCGCAAGGAAAAAGTGGGTGTTGCCATTCGAAAATTTCAATATTCTCTCACTGTAACCGTGAACCCTGTGTTGTTTAGAATCATCACAATCTCCAGCGCATACCTTCAAACAACCATGTCTGAAATTTTGGTTCGATTGGTTGAGCGGATAGGCCGCTAGGGTTTCATATATAGGGGAAGTTTTTTTTTGGACCACTCTGTATATGACCTATTAAATCCTATATATTTTTGGAATTAAATGTTCATAATCGTGAATACCAGAACTCAAATATGCGAATAAGATTGGCATGTGAATTTTACACCAAAATTATTTATTTTTTAACGAATTTTAGTTGGTATCTTTTCTGGGGGAAATTCTACTTTTCTCCGTGTACATGAGATCAGAATAATTTAATTCTAAAATAAAAAAATTAAAAAAATTGGCTTATGATTTCGTCACTAGAATCCAATATATTCACCAAATGTAAGACGAAATTCGTTGATTAACTGACTATGGACTAACTGCTTAGTCCACCCTTAGTTTGTTGAATGAAATAACTCATAAACGTATTAAGTTAGATAAATAAAATTTGGTCATGGTTTTGACACCAAAATTGGAGATTTTAATTAGATTTTAGACGCAGTCGATTAAAGATCGATCACAGTCGATAGCTAATCACAAAGCGAAATATCTCCAAATCTCTCAAATGGAAGGTAAAATATTTCGGTTGATTCATTTTATTCATTTAAAATAAACTCCATATTTCTTATTTATAGGATTTCAACATTCAAAAGAAATATTTTTTCAAGTATTTCTATTTCTTTCCATTTCTTTCTCCACGGTATTAAGCAGAACAAAAGGGAGCATCTTATTTTCAGACATTTTCACATGCGCGTTGCTATACAATTTAAAATAAAAATAACTAAATAATCTTTTTTGATTTATGCTGTTTTATTTTGTTTATTTATTTTAACTGCATAGGTATACATTTTAGTTGTTCTTTTTATTTACATGCACCAAGTTCGAAAAAAATTGAAAGATTCGAAAGACTAGTCCGAAACATAATGGCCTGATAACGTTTCACGAGTATTTGATACGTACGCATCTTTATTTTATTATTAAATTTTAAAAAAACCAAGAAAATCCCAACATTCAGCTTAATTCTTTATTAATTAAAATTTCAAAAAATCGCTCCAAGGTACACATGTGCTAAATTTGGTAGCTATATGTCAAACGATCTGTCCTAGAGCATCAGATACATACATATACATATTGTAGCGGTGAGCGAAGATAGAACCTGGGACGTTATGGTTCGCAGTCCAGTAACATGACCATGATACAAAAGCAATTGCTCGGGTAGCGTAACTGTTAACTGGCTTCTAAGCTTTCACCACAGACTCTCCCTCCAGTGAGTCGGAGGTGAGACGAACGATATGGCTGTTGAGTGGTGATGTATTAGATGTTTCATCACAATATTCATTATTATTAGTATAGATAAAACACCAACACATCTTTTTCTGTAAATCATAGATAACTTTTTCAGTTCAGTTCTTGACAATGAAACATCAGCACTGTGAAATACTTGATTAGGTAGACATTTTTTTGAAAAAAGAATTCTGAAAGAAATAAATACTAAGTGTAACGCAAAAATAAAATTGTCTCAGAAATCTTAAGAAACTTTTGCGCTTCCATAATTTTTGCTAACACTATATCGTAACAATATTTTTGAAACATTTTTAATTCTTATTTATGTTAATACGGAACTCTGTTATCCAACGGTCTTATAAAGATATTTTGTATTCTTTTAACTGATATTTTGAGCATGTAATAACTTTTTTCACTGTTATAAAGCATCCAGGCATTATAGTGAAGCATTCTAACACAAAAAACATTTTTTTTAAAAAAAGTTCCGAGAGTTACATAAAAAAAGGCGCCAGTATTAAGGTGTAATTCGAAAACGAAATTGACTCATAAGCCACATGCCTTTTCAGTTTCCGGAAATCCATAAGACGAATTCTAGGTTCCGCTCATAAGAGCAAGCTGTAAGGAAAAAAATCGCTTCAATTTTCTGTAGCTTTTAGACCTAACTGAAGCTCAAACTGGTTTATCGTAATAGAGTGAAGCCTAACATGGCTGCCATCAATGCCACATTTCTTGACAATGGGAATCTTTCAGTGGCTATAGACACAGGCCAAGGGAGAAAAAAAAAAGAACACAGAAAAAAATTCTTTATCTGTTTCGAAATCATTATTCGTTTTCCAGAGCTATTCCGCGATCGCTCCGTAAACGTGGAGCATTTATCACCAAACTAAATGTGTTTTAAAACAGAATTGTATCAAAAACCCTCGAGGCAGTTGCGGAAAAGGATTCTTTGGAGAGTTTGCGGGGGGGGGGAGTGGGAGGAAGATAGTTTCACCTTTGCTTTCTCGACAGCCAATAAGAATTCTTGTTTGATAATTAAATTAATCTTTTGACACTAGAACTGCACAGATGCAAAAGGCGGTAATTGCTTTTATGACTTTAAGAACTAATGTATAAAATATTGCTTAATTATTATGCTTAGGGTGATAGTTTCATTCCGATTTACTGAATTCAATTTAAACTCTGCATTGAATATTGAAATAAAAGTTTGGACATTTATCATGATATATTGGCACAATGTATTCTTAAAATTATGTATGGCAAATTTATTTAAAAGCTATTGAATATATTTAAATGTATATAATTTCTTTAGAAACCAGCTATTCGCCCTATCTTATTGTAATATTAATAATAGCATCAATAAATTTAATAGTATTATTATAAATTTTGTTGATACTGTCATTGTATTATAGAAATTGGTAATATAAAGTCTTTTGATAGGCGTTGGTTTTTATTCTCTCGCCCTCTGCAATAACAAATGAATAATAATAATAATAATTCCACGATTTTATTTAATTCTGTTTATTTAATATAACTAGTTACGACAAACAAGATTAAAAATTCTAAATTTTTCTTCGAGATGCATTTTATGGTTCCATTGTTTTTCTTCTTTTGCTTTTAACTTCTGCGCATTTTTATTGGATAAGAGAAAGTCAATTCTGATCATAAATTTCCAGCAAAAATTGAAGATCTTTTCTTTTCTTTTTTGAAATTAACTCATTTTTAACGCATTCTTTGTTGATGGTTTTTCGGACTTGATTCTGTAAATATTAGAAGTTTTATCATTCTATAAATCATTATAAACAGCAATACTTACCAAAAAATTTAATTTAGAATATTCCTATTGCAAGACTAAAAATAATAAATGTCACCAATAATGAATGAAGAATTAAGTTTTTCAGTTCTATGTATTTCAAAATATGCATTTCAGTTATATGTAAAAATGATTGATTAAAAAAATGATAGCTAACCCTTTAAATTCCGGGAATACCGTTAAGAAGGGAAAGACAATTTTCTTTAGATTGTTACCAATAGTGCATTGCTTAAGAGTATTTAACAGACTAATGATCTGGGAAACGTAGACAATTTTGAGAATTGAATTTCACGCCATAGAAGTTAATCGAAGTTTAGGAAAATCTATGGAACAAAAGCTATAAAATAATTGCAATTAGAACGAAAAATTCTGCATATAGTTAAAAAGAGAGAATGAATTTAAGTTGATTTTATGCCAATAGAACGCTGTGCCTAAGAGTGGTTAATTTGCTTATAATAATTTGAGAAATATAGAGTTTTGAGAATCAGAATACTGCGTTTCGCGCCATAGAAATCGTTCGAAATTTGGGAAAGTTATGGCACAGAAACGCTCTAAAAATTTCAATTAGCACAATAAATTCCGCATAGAGTTAAAAAAAATGAATTATACATTAATTTTTTGCAAACAAAATGCATTGCTTGAGAGTGGTTAAATTGATAATAATTTGAGAAAAATAGACGATTTTGTGAATCCGAACACCGCTTTTCACGCCATATAAATATTTTCAATTTTGGTAAATAAATTATCAAAAATATTCAAAAATGATTTTTAAAAAAGCTATATTAATTGTAAGACCCTTAAATATAATAAAAAAAGGCTGAAATAAATTTAGTTTCATTTCACGCCTAGAAAGAGCATTATCTAAAGCAAGTAATCTCGGACAGATGCATATAGTAGATAATATTGAAATAACTAACACCATAAAATTGGTCCAGATTTGTTGAATTTAGCTGAAACTTGAAACTCATTTGAAAATTCTTAAACGGATGGAATTTAATTCTATATGCTAGATAATTGTATTTCTATTATCTTTGAGGTGGCTAGGAAAATATGTTCTTTTTCTATTCAATGGAAATTTCTTAATATTAATCCGGTAATAAGGAGAATTTTTATCCACGGAATTATGCAAATTTTGTGCAAAAACACACGATGAGGGATACTTTCTGGCAGTCTAAAATTTCCATTGCAGAGCAAAAAAAAGGGAAACCGAAACAGTCGATTATTTCAAATGTTTTTTCATCGAAATTAAAACGAGAGGAACTTCATTGCTTTTCCATTAAAATTATATATATGATTTAATTATGATTAGATGAAATCTCAAGATATCTTGAGGCCGTAATCTGATTAGCTAATATATTTCTAAAATATATTTTTTATTTCATTTTACCATATGCTGCTGAATTTCTGGCCGCATGTTTCATCATAGACTGAGTAGGCATAACAGGTGCTGGTGGAATACCTCCTTTTTTGTTAGATGTCTTTCTTTCGTCGCTGAAGGCCCCTTTGTCGAATGAATGATCTTCTGAAACTCGACCGGGCCCTGAAAAAGCTATAGTGGTTGTGGATTTTTCTTCATTTTCTGGCTCAGATTCAGTTACAGAAACCACAGATTGTAAAAGATCGTTCTCTGATGGGCTTTTTTTCGAACACAAGAAACATTTATCGATGAAAGAAAAGAGGGCTGATTCTCTAGCGTAACGTCGTATCATCCTGTAATTTAGAAATACCATGATTAGTTAGAAAATTTTAGCATGAAACTTATTTCGCACTTACTTCCTATATCGGAATGCAGACGAGATATAATCACAGAGAATTCTGCAGAGATAATGCGACAGGGAACTTTTAAATCAGTTATCGCTTTATTCCATTTAGAAAACAGTGATTTTTGAGTTCGAGCAAAATTTTGATTGTATTGCATATCGTATATCATAAAATATAAATCTAATGTATTCTATTTTTTACATTTTTACTTAACTTAATTTATTTCATGTTTGCGAAGATAACTTTCGAATATGCTAGAGTTTTGAAATTTTGCTTGCTTATATTTTCTCTGAAATAATGCACTATTTCTCTATTTTCAAAAATTAAATTTCGGTTAATGGATTTATTTAATTAAAATTAGTAGAATAATCGCGGTATCATATGTCAATGAATTTGAGAAAAAAAAATGCCTTCATGAATATATATTTATAGTAATGAATTTTAAATCATAGACTCCAAATATAAATACATGAATTTATTTTTAATAAATATTTTTGTTTTACTTATAAAATCGTGTTTTTGAATATGTTTTTTATTTGTTTCACTAATTTTTTTACAAATTTGCGCAAACGTTTTGCCCTATTTTTACAAATAGAGGAGATGAGATTTTTACAAACATGGGAGTAAATATTCAAAATAAATAATATTTTATTTACAAATATAATAAAATTACAATAATCTCCTCTATTGTAATTTTATTATTTAATGAATAATTAATATTATTGTTTCATCAAAATCACGTTTATTTTAAATTTATGTATATTTTAAAATTAAATTGTTTTCTTTTATTAGAAACATTGCCCTTTTATCAAAATGTATTGTACACTTATAAAAATCAATGACATTTCATGTGCAGGAAGTTTTTACCTATCGATATTTTTGTATATTCCCGCACCAGAATTTCCCCTCTTAAATTAGGTTATTATATAACATATCCATGATGTTGGATATTCTGAATTCCCAATAATATTATGAAGGTGTCGTAAGAATATTTTTGGGCATTAGGTGCTCATAGGGTGGTTTTGTAAAGCAAGCTGTAATAGTATTGTAAACATGAATCGTGAAGTGCATTACCGTCGATATAAATATTTTCCATAAAAATTTCTAAAAATATCCAAATTAACATTTTCAAATGGTTTGTCACTTTAAATTTTAATTATTACTGTCAGAACTTTATACTGTTTAAATTATTTACTATTACCAATATATTGATTGTGTGCTAGTTTTTATAGTAAGAACTGTTTTACGCACGACTCGTCTACGTTTATGCTAGAGTGTATTCGTGTTTTCGTGTAGAATAAAGCGTCTTTAGACGTTATTAAGTCTGCTAGAGTTGTAACTGTAACCCACCGAGCTGATTTAAAAAAATTTCCCTTTTCCAATATATGTAATAAAATTAATAAATATTTTCTAAATATTCGAAAGTCCGTTAGCATTTGAAAGCTCAATAATTTTCGGAATAATGTAGGTAAAGAAGTTAATATGGACACACATATTTGACACGAGTTTGACAAATGATGACACGAGTTTTAGGAAACCAAAAAAAAAAGTGCAAAAAGGGGCCAACAGATGGCGCTTTATATAATAACAAAAATAATTAGTATTATATTTAATTTTAGGCAAGACTATTTTCTTTATGATAAACGCTCAACATGTCGACCATGATTCACGAACAATACTTGTAGTCGAGGGACAATGTTGTGAACAGCACTGTACAGCATATCTGTAGGTGTGGTGAAGAATTGTCGTCGGATGTTGCCTTTTAGCATCCCTAATGAGATCTGGCAATCGCTATCAGATAACCCCAAAATCAATAATCACATGGATTGGGATCTGTTAGGCCAATCATGATGGAAGTAGAGGCTCAGCACGCGATCCTCACCAAACGATGTGCGAAAAAGATCTTTCACACGTGTAGCAATATGAGCTGGAGCGCAATTTTGCAGAAAAGTCGAACCTTCCAGCAAGTGCTGGAAAATACTACTGTAACCTTTGAAAAGGATGATACGATTCTGTAACCTTTTTGGGGGGGATGGGGTAGATCAATAAAACCCCCATGACATTTCCAGCGTGTGCGTCAATTTTTACCTCCCTATCTACAATCTTCCGTCAGTTATTGAATTTTAAAATGTTAACGAACTTTTGAATCACCCTATATTTCCAGTTTTCATCCGAAAATCTAATCAAAATAAAGAAGCCATCTAATTCATCACTTAGTACAAATTTATAATACCAGAATATCATATTATAATTATCTTACCAACAGGAGCAGGTGATGAGTATTAATAGAGGCAAAAAGACAGCTATTAGGGATCCAAAGAAAATTGATCCTGTAACTAAAAAAAGATACGTTAATGCCGTTTTACAATAGCAATAATTAATAGGGAAACGCTTCATACTGTGAAAATAATATTTTACCACGCTTAATGCAATTTTCTATGGAATTAATTCTATAATTTTATTTTGATTTAATTAGCTATTGTACATATCATTAACTATATCTGGTGAACTCGACATTTCACTTTGAAGCTTTATAATCGCACTTTTATTGTTGAATGGCAGTAATCAAAAATAATTAAATCGCCAAACGAACGTTAGTAGTAGTAGTAGCTTGCCTTGTCTAGTTTCTGTCTCTGTGCTAAAGAAAAAGACAGACATAGGCATTAAACAAAAGGTTTAATTGAGTGCAAAAATAACACTAATCGTCTCTGACAGTTATTTGCATAGACCTCTTTATTTAGTCTAAAGATAAATACACAGTCCTGACTAAGCTTATAGTAATTAATTTTCATATTTTCCTAAATTATTATCTCACAAAAAATGATATTTATATTTTTTTAAACTCAAAAACAAATACTTTTTAATGACATTAATCTCGTTTCCATACATTTTTCTTCTTTATTTTTTATATTTTTTTAATTGAATTGCATATACAATATATAACAATGCTTTTAAAGTTATGATTCAATGTTTTAAACCTATAAAGAATTAGTTCAAATTCTTCCATCAATCCATTCAATCGGGTATTTTTGTCGAAGTTAAAATCAAGATTTAAAAAAAAAGACTTCCTTTGAACAGTAGCTGCGAAGTAGGGTCTTCATGTAAGATTTAATTTCGTTGTATGTACACATTTTAATTTGTACGCGCTGTGATTTGTAGTAGTCTGATTCGATTAAATTCTTTTTAGAGTGTTAACACCTTATTAATTATTAAATAACATTATTATTATTAATAACCTTATTATTAAATAACACCTTAATTTTTTTTAAAAAAATGTATTCCTTATTAATAGTTTAACAACTAAAAAGGTCAGTAAAACGGGAGAACAAACTGATCGCCAAAGGCGACTAGTACCTGAAAAACTGTCTAAAGTATATTTTTAATTAATCCCTTGCAGTTAGTAAAATGTTGTTTTTCTTGGACATATTTACCTATATAAGTTAATTGTCATGTTTCACAATTTCTGGATATACCACTATTCATCTGTTAATTCAAAAGTGTAAAAATGGACTATACTATGTATAAAATATTTCGAAATATCAATAAAACTGTAGAATATTTTTTATAAAATTTAATGGTTAAGTTTTCTTCCGAAATTTTAGCGACTGTTTGCCTTATAATTTGTCAACTTTATACATGACAAAAAAATTCAACACAAAAAGCTCCGTTAACAAATCATCATTTAATGTCACACTGACAACAGAATTATGTCGTAATCACTAAGATTAAACCAAAACACAAAGCACGCCGACCATATTGTCAAAACAATCCCCTAATCCGTCTTTTTGTTGGAACTTTGGTTTTTTTAGATGTCTTTGTAAAGAAAATATTTGATTATGACGTTTAACCTTTGATGTGGTACATTAAGTTGGGTTTTTTTGGATTGTAAAAAAGATATAACCAAAGTAATAATTCTATTCAAAGAAAGGTTTTAAAAAATGATGCCTCGTTTGAAGTCAGAGATGAAAAAAATATTTCAAAAAACTACGTCTAGACTCTTTTCTTAGAATTTACCTAGCTGAATTTCGAAAAGTAAAGAAGTGGAATGTAAGAAAATTTTAAGATGAAATAAAATAAAATTAAAGTCTAGTCTGATTCATAAAAGTAAGAATAGAAGTCAAAACGAATTTAATTTCAGACAAGACTCAGGAACTGTTTTTTTTTCCCTAATATATTCCGAAATAAAAAAAAATCTGTTCAAGTACCGCAATTTCAGTATTATTTAATTTATGTTTCTTGCAGTTATACTATACGTGTATTTCATACTAGTCACCTTTGATGGCCAGATGGGTTACCCGTTAGATATTGATTGAGAATTTCAATTAATTCGATAGATTCGTTCCCTCAAATTTTTAGATATTGAAACCATGTTATTTTGACAGTGCTATGTGTTTTCTGTTCATTATATAATGAACTTTCTTAATGGTAACCAATCCAATAACAAAATAATGCTATTAAAATCATTAATACTAGTTCATCCTTTCGTGGAATTAAAATTTCATTTTTTTTATTCGCCATATAAACTACAAACTATCAGAATCCTTCTTGCATAGTTTTCAAAAATGGAAAAAAAGACACGAATAAGTATTCTAAGAAATAATGTAAGCGATTCGAATATTTCAAACTGATAATGTAATTTATTATTGAAAATTATATAAGAAACTATTTTTCAAAACTTGCCAAAATATAGAAAAAAATTTGCTCAGCTAATAAACCTTTGAGTCACAAAACATAGACCTACTGAATTTCACGTTGAAATTGTTTCAATTAAATCAAATAAAGCAATGAAAGGGATAATTTATTAATGTTTTTAGCATATTTTCATACGTTAGGGGGTGGCTTCACATTATTATTCTTACTTGGTGACATACATGGCTGGGAAAAAATAAAACATTAGGTGGACTCAATCGAAACTACTATGCTTCTAAGGCTTAAATTACTATCACAAGAGAGAAAATGTTTCAAATTTTAAAAACTGTAAAAAAATTATTTTTATGCGTTAATATTTTACGAATTAGTTACTTAAAACCCCCAAAATTCAGCTTAATATTTTATAATTAATAAATTAATATTTTAATACATTTATTAATTTTTTTAATATTTATTATTAAATATTAATATTTTATTCTACTTTTCTAAAAATCGCTCCGAAACGCTCGTTCCCACCTTTCAAAGTATATGTGTATCGAATTTTGTTGCTGTAGACCAAGCAATCTGTCTTGTGCCAACATCGAATTTTGTTGCTGTAGACCAAGCAATCTGTCTTGTGCCAACATCGAATTTTGTTGCTGTAGACCAAGCAATCTGTCTTGAGCCAATACACATAGATAAACACACATTCATCTTTATTAAAAATGGAGATTAAATAAAATTTATTTTTAAAACATATTTCAGTGCGTTACAATACTCAAATTCAGAAGGAAGGAAATTGGCAGAAAATTATACTCAAATTCAGATGTTCATGTTCAGTATTCGTTTAGTAATAAAAGAGATATCATATAATAGAACATCCGAGTTAACGAAAGTGCCGGATTAGTGGAGGTTATTTTCAAAAAAAGAATTTCAATAACTATTCTATAATAACAAATCTATGCTCACTTCATAAATTATTGCAAAATTATGCATAAAATTATATTATTTATACACTGCAAAATCATGCATCAATTTATATCGTTTATAATTGCATTACAAAATTATACACCTAATTCTTTGTATTGTTCATGTCGCTTCAAAGTCATTTATATCCGCTTGCTGCGACTTGTTTTGTTCGCAACTCACTCCCCCTTTTCAAAATACCGGATTACTGAGGCAGCCGGATTAGCAAAGTACCGGAAAATCAAGAGACTATTAGATTCTAAGATATAAAATACTATACAAAGTTGCAATTAATCATTAAAAGTGTGTAATAGAATCAGTTATGCAATGGAGAACCAATACTAAAACAACATTTTGATCTAGTTGTTTTCACACAAAAAATGGAGAGAAAAGAAACACTGAAAAATTCCGATGCACGCTTTACCAGAGGCGTATTGTTATTATAATGAACACCAAAATTGAGATATTTTTTTACACTGTTCGATGATCTGAATCAGTGCTGTATTTAATGCAAGCTGCTCAAGCTATTGCTTAAGCTTCTCACTTTCTTGGGGACCATGTCAAAAAAATTTCCCAAATGAACACTTCTCGTGTATACTGAATATATTGAATTTATTGAACTTGAATGGACATATAAAACAATCCCCAAATATCTCAAATAATTTAAGTCTCATCAAATTTAAATCCAGTACTGCCCTGTACAATATTGTAGAGCATTTAGGCTATTTTGACGAATTATGCTGTTCAACTGACTGTAGCTACTTTCAGATAGTATATGATATATACCTGAGCTTGAATCTGAAATTCATAAAATAGCCGTTAGTACCTAAACTTACTTACCACTTACTGTCCATTTAATATCCATAAGTTATTTTAAGGGATTTAATCGAAATTAAATGCCACCTGTATTTCTTCCAAACAAACTAATCTAAAAAATATGGCTAATGAACAAATAAATGGCACAAAAAAACAAGTTGTTAAATGCATGCCCAAGAATGAAATTTTCACTTCCTTTATTTATGCTTAATAAATTCCGAAATAAACGATGCATATTTACTTATTTACTCAAACATTTTAATGAATGTTGTTTAGATTAAATTCTAAAATTATATCATCCGTTGAAGTCACATGACAAATAAACATTAAGGGAAGAATGTTTATTAAAAAAAAATGCATTCGCACCAAAATTAAGAAATCTAAAAAAACTTGTGCATTCGTAGTTAATTAATAACATTTCATTATGCAAAGCAGGGAAATGCTTCCTCAACCGTAACTTTTAGCGTGAGAATTCTTTTTGCAACTTTGTCGTCGAAAACAAAGCCTCTTTTGCTAACACACTTTTTTCAACCTCATTTTGTATACTTCAGAATATTCCGTCGGAATTTATTTCTTTTTCATTTGGGAAATGCTACTACAATTATGATGAATTTCTTTTTAAAAAATGCAATACTAAATAGAAGGTAAACGCCGAGAGAGAAGCCCAAAAATTTTAAGAGTCTTTCTGAAGAAAAAAATTAGAAACAAATAATGCAAGGAACAGCGTTCCTTTATTTTTCATAATCGCTGTACAGGAAGAAAACTTTTCTATGCATGATGATCAACGCAAAGAACTTTGCCTTTTTTTTTTTTTTTTTTTTTTCATATTCGCTTTTTTTTTTCTGCCACTTATTTTTTATTCCCACAACGCGCACTTTTTCCCCACCAAGTACACATTTTTTTTCCCCAACAGCGAACTTGTTATATGCGGCTTCCTGCAGTAATGAGAAACAACAGGATTAAAATGAAAAACAAAGCATTTTCTCCAAAGAAGGAAATGCATTTTGTCGTAATAATTTATTCGCAATTTTAGGAAGGAAATTCATGGAAAGTTGTCGTTTGGTATTGTGTCGCCATCTATCGAAATAAATATAAACTAATTCATATAACTTGGGGAATAACGTCAAAGATTTTACACATTTCGCCTCACAATTTGACGAATTTATAATTTTATCCGCAATTTAGAAAATTCTCGAACAAATTGTTTTTTAAGAGGTTGTAGCAATAAAGCAATACCAATGTTTCTTTTTTAAATATATCTTTATGAAGATGATTGTTGAAGGGGTAAGTTTCAAATGTGAACATATGTAAATATATATTGCAGTCTTTTTAGAATAATTTAATTCTATATTTCAATTTGCAATGAATATGTACTCGAACTTATTAAAATTAAAACCAAATATCGTTTAAATGTCGGTACATGATCCTAATAATACTCCTAATTAGTTACCTTTTGCAAATTCTGTTCTATTTCGCTTTACAGTAAAAAATTATGCTGCTTTATAATTTTAAAAAACCTGATACGGTTGTTAATTAAATTTTGTCATTTATTTTTCTTACTATACCTAGATGGATATTAATCTAAATTTAATAAACATCTAGATTTCTTATGACAAATTTTTATACCAAATTTCATCCATAAAGCTCATTAATTTTGAGAGTATCGTATTCACATGATTCGGAAAAATAGATATCTTCGAATGAATTTTATCCAAAATTCAACAGAAACTACCAAATTTGATTTTAGAACCACATACCAAATTTCATCTTTCTAGCTCAATACCTTTTTGAGTTAGTGTGTTCATAGGCAAACCAACAGACAGACTTCCAAAAAGGTGCTATTCGGACTCATAGCACCGGAAACATAAAAAGTGAAAACTCCTCAACATCATGAAATTCAACTTTTTCACTCTCGAAAAATTCAATTCCGACGATACGTAAGCTTAATAAAGGTTCAATCTCACATGAAGAATCAAACGCCACTGAAGTGGAGATGAAATTTTAAAAAAAATGGTGCCTACTCCGATATTGTTGTCAACAATTAACAAGGATTTAAAATTATGAAGTCATTCTTTAAATATTCGTGTTCTCACAACTAGACTTTAATCTAATTGAACTAAACCCCAATACTACAACCAGTGAGGTAGTGGTCTTTCCAAAGCTTTCTCGCATACTCTCTAATAAACATGTCATGATACAGAGCGCCTTGCATGGCAACTGGCGCGATATAGTTACGAAATGTTAACTTTTGGACTGAATTTAGCATTTTTACTGAATCTGTCGTATGATCTTTGGTGAGTTATTTGGCGATTAATCCCTGACATGACTTTAATAATATACGAACATCGAATTTTTGCTTTAGACATGTTTTTCTCAATCGATTGACGCATGCATTTGGCACAAAACTGTACTTACAATCACAAAATCACATACCAAATTTTATATACTGTTACGAAATTTCCAGGGTTCGTTTGGATAGTGGGAGTTATATGGTGTGGAGAACGCTCAATCAGCAGGCGGCAGTAAAAAAAACAACGTCCTTTATTTACACGAAGACACACAGGACAGCACAAAGACGACAACTATATACAGCACAGAAGACGATTATCTTCAGCCGAGACGTGCAGAATACAACAGACTCTACTACAGACAGTAGCACACATCTTAGTTCAGCACTAGCTTCACTCCGTCGCTGCTCCGCTTATCTCTGGAAGGCCAGTTCCTTACCGTCGGTCGACTACTCTTCTCTGTCGCTTCCGACTACTCTCACACTACTCAATTCACGACATTCCCCGGCAGCTGCAGCTCCTTTTATAGGTCTCAGGAGGCGGGGCTAGAAACCTCTCAACCAATCAGGAACGTTCGAGGCGTATCTCGGTTTCTAATGGACGGATTGGGAAAATTCTCTATGTTTCGGGTATAATCTATTTTGGCGCCAAAGTCGCCAAATTCGTCGCCAAGACGCAAAATGGTCGCCAAGCTCTGGGACCTCCTATAGAACTAACTATGCTGGGAATCCGCATCACAGATTCGTAATAATATTTAAGTTCTTATATTTTGAATGATCGCGTTTACATGTTTCTGAAAACACAAATTGACAGACAAATAATTCTTTGTTGGATTCGGCACAAAATTTGATACGTGTCTATATTATAGATATCAATTCTGTGCAACTAATCTTATGTGTATAACTCTCTTCGTTTTGTAGCCATTGTGCTAACTCATATTCGAACAACAGACAAACTAAATTCCTCTAAACAGAATTTACTCAAAATTTGATAGAAATCTGGAAATTTGGTGTAAAAACCAGGTACCAAACTTCAAGCATCTAGCTCAAAGCATTTTTGAGACAGACAGATATATGGACATTTTCCAAAAATGTGTTTTTCGAACTTTGGAAAATCTAAAACATTAAAATTCATCTCGATTTGGAATTTTGTTCACCGTTACGATATCTTTCCTATACTACATATACTAGAAAGTAAAAACACTCATTTTATTTTGAAATTAAATGGCCTCAGTGTCAAATATATTATTTACTACCACTTTTGATTCCTACTTAGTTCGCTAAAAGTATTCTTTATCAAAATTTTAATTAAATAATTTTTTGTAACTTGTCGTTAATGATTTCCTCGGCAAAATATATTTAACATTGAAATTTCAATAGATATGTAACTCAAATTATTTTAGAAGCAATGCATCATTTTGTACACTTTGCTATGTATGTCCCTAACTATATCTATATATCTTAATACATCAAATATATAACAATAAAAAGCAGTTTCTTTTTTTTTAAAATCTTCTGCATTACTTGATTATGAAAAAATGTAAATGTAAATGCAAGAAAACTTTTTAAAAATTTAATAAAAAGGATACCACACTGAAACCTATTCTAAAATGAAAAATAAATTGCATCTTTTATCTTGATCATCAGCAATGGAAAAAGTCAGAGTGAAATATTAACAGCAAAAATGAAAACAATATAATTTTCATTTCAATAATGAAATATATTTTTAAATGGGTTTGAAATATTTTTAAAAAGAAAAAGTATACGACAAAGTAAAAGGTATCATTGAAAAGACAGATTTTCGATTTTTAAGATAATATAAATGTCATCTTTGTACTATACGGGCATGTACATTTCTGCCGTGTTCGGGAAACACGACGAAATTCTGCTTAATTCTTAAAAAAAAAAATTTCCACCAATTGGCAATTTTAATACCCCGAAAACAAACGATCTGGTTCTAAAAAGAGAGCATGGATTCCAACTCCATTCCTGACATTCGAAGAATTTTCTATATTTTATTTAATCATATTACAATCGAAAAATTTTGGCTTTCGTATGAGAAATGCTGTTCCGTGAAAGAAAGCAGGATCGCCCAGCAGTCTAAGGCGCCAGATTTAAGCTTTGGTTATCAAAAGAGAGCGCAGGTTCGAGCCCCACTGCTGACATTGGAGGGGGTTTGTTTGTTTTTTGTATATAATTTAATGATATTACCCTTAGAAACATTTCGCCTTTCGTAAGTAAAATGCTCGTTCCTCAATGAAGTCAGGATGGCAGCGCGGTATAAGGCAACAGATTTACGCTCTGGTTCTCGATCGAGAGCGTGTGTTCGAACCCCACTCCTGACAATAAGAGGTTTTATGTTCTATACATAATTGAGTGATATTGGTGAGAAAATTTCTCGTGCACAGCCGAAATCAGGATGGCCGAGCGGTCTAAGGTGCCGGATTTAAGCTCTGGTTCCCGAAAGAGAGAGTAGGTTCAAGCTCCACTCCTAACATTCGGAAGGTTTTTGTTCTGTATATAATTTAATGATATTAGTAAGATAAATACTCGTTTTCAACCGAGGTCATAATGGCCGAGCGGTCTAAGGCGCCAGATTTCTGCTCTGGTTCTCGAAAGAGAGCGTGGGTTCGAATCATATTTCTGACACTAGGAAGGTTATTTTGTTCTGTATATACATTAGTGATATTACCCTTGGAAACATTTTTCCTTTGGTAAAAAAAATGCTCGTTTAAAACCGAAGTCGGGATGGCGAACAGTATAAGGCTGCAGGTTTAAGCTCTGGTTCTCGAAAGAGAGCATGTGTTCGAACCCCACTCCCGACATAAGGAAGCTTTTTTGTGCTGTATAAATTAAGTGTTATTACCCTTGGAAACATTTTGCCTTTGGTAAGAAAAAAGCTCAATCACAGCCGAAGTCAGGATTGCCGAGCGGTCTAAGGCGCCGGATTTCAGCTGTAGTTCCCGAAAGGGAGCGTGGGGTCGAACCCCCTTCCTGACAATAGGAAGTTTTTTGTTCTGTATATAATTTAACGATATTAGTAAGAAAATGCTCGTTCTCAATCGAATTCACGATGGCTGAGCGATCTACGGCTCCAGATTTAAGCTCTGGTTCTCGAACTAGAGAGTAGGTTCGAACACCACTCCTGACTTTAGGTCGATGTTTTGTTCTGTATATAATTTGGTGATATCACCTTTGGAAACATTTTGCCTTTGTAAGAAAAATGTTCGTTGACAGCCGAAGTCAGGATGGCCGAGCGGTCAAAGGCGCCAGATTTAAGCTCTGGTTCTCGAAAGAGACGGTTAGTTCGAACCTCTCTCCTGACAATAGGAAGTTTTTTGTTCTGTACATAATTTAATGATATTAGTAAGAAAAATGCTCGTTCGCAACCGAAGTCAGGATGGCCGAGCGGAATAAGGCACAACGGAATTAAGCTCTGCTTCTCGAACGAGAGTGTCGGTTTGAACACAATTCCTGACATTAAGAAGATTTTCTGTTCTGTATATAATTTAGTGATATCACCTTTGAAAACATTTTGCCTTTGGTAAAAAATTTGCTCGTTCAAAGCCGAAGTCAGGATGGGCGAGCGGTCAGAGGCGCCAGATTTAAGCTCTGGTTCTCGAAAGAGAGCGTGTGTTCGAACCCACTCCTGATATTAGGAAGAGTTTTTTGTTCTGCACATAATTTAGTGATATTACCCGTAGAAACATTTTTCCTTTGGTGAGAAAATGCTCGTTCTCCATCGAAATCAGGGTGGCCGAGAGGTCTAAGGCGCCGGATTTAATCTCTGGTTCTCGAAAGAGAGCGTGGGTTCGAACCCCACTCCTGACAATAGGAAGTTTTTTGTTCTATATATAATTCAGTGATATAAGAAAAATGCTCGTTCTGAACCGAAGGCAGAATGGCCCAGCGGCATAAGGCGCCGGATTTAATCTCTGGTTCTCAGAGAACGTGGGTTCGAACCACACTCCTGACAATAGGAAGTTTTTTGTTCTATATATAATTCAGTGATATAAGAAAAATGCTCGTTCTGAACCGAAGGCAGAATGGCCCAGCGGCATAAGGCGCCGGATTTAATCTCTGGTTCTCAGAGAGCGTGTGTTCGAACCACACTCCTGACAATAGGAAGTTTTTTGTTCTATATATAATTCAGTGATATAAGAAAAATGCTCGTTCTGAACCGAAGGCAGAATGGCCCAGCGGCATAAGGCGCCGGATTTAATCTCTGGTTCTCAGAGAGCGTGTGTTCGAACCACACTCCTGACAATAGGAAGTTTTTTGTTCTATATATAATTCAGTGATATAAGAAAAATGCTCGTTCTGAACCGAAGGCAGAATGGCCCAGCGGCATAAGGCGCCGGATTTAATCTCTGGTTCTCAGAGAGCGTGTGTTCGAACCACACTCCTGACAATATGAAGTTTTTTGTTCTATATATAATTCAGTGATATAAGAAAAATGCTCGTTCTGAACCGAAGGCAGAATGGCCCAGCGGCATAAGGCGCCGGATTTAATCTCTGGTTCTCAGAGAGCGTGTGTTCGAACCACACTCCTGACAATAGGAAGTTTTTTGTTCTATATATAATTCAGTGATATAAGAAAAATTCTCGTTCTGAACCGAAGGCAGAATGGCCCAGCGGCATAAGGCGCCGGATTTAATCTCTGGTTCTCAGAGAGCGTGGGTTCGAACCCCACTTCTGACAATAGGAAGTTTTTTGTTCTATATATAATTCAGTGATATAAGAAAAATGCTCGTTCTGAACCGAAGGCAGAATGGCCCAGCGGCATAAGGCGCCGGATTTAATCTCTGGTTCTCAGAGAGCGTGTGTTCGAACCACACTCCTGACAATAGGAAGTTTTTTGTTCTGTATTTAATTTAGTGATATTGGTAAGAAAAATGCTCGTCCTCAACCGAATTGAGGATAACCCAGCGGTCTAAGGCGCCGTATTTAAACTCTGGTTCCCGAAAGGGAGCGTGGGTTTGAACCCCCCCCCCCCCTTCCTGACAATAGAAAGTTTTTTTGTTCTGTATAAAATTTAATGATATTGGTAAGAAAAATGCTCTTTCAAAACCGAGGTCATAATGTGAGAGCAGTCTAAGGCGCCAGATTTAAGCTCTGGTTCTCGAAAGAGAGCGTGGGTTCGAACCCCATTCCTGACACTAGAAAGCTATTTTTGTACTGTATATACTTTAGTGATATTACCCTTGGAAACATTTTGCCTTTATTAAGAAAAATGCTCGTGCACAGCCGAAGGCAGGATGGCCGAATGGTCTAAGGCGCCGGGTTTAAGCTCTGGTTTTCGAAAGAGAGCGTGGGTTCTAACCCCACTCCTGACAATAGGAAGTTTTTTTTCTGTATATAATTTAATGATATTAGTAAGAAAAATGCTCGTTCTCAACCGAAGTCAGGATGGCACAGCGGTCTAAGGCGCCGGATTTAATCTCTGGTTCTCAGAGAGCCTGGGTTCGAACCCCTATCCTGACAATAGGAAGTGTTTTGTTCAGTATAAAATTCAGTAATATTGGTAAAAAAAATGATCGTTCTCAACCGAAGTCAGGATGGCCGAGCGGTCTAAGGCAACCGATTTAAGCTCTGAATGTCGAAAGACAGCGTGAGTTCGAACCCCACTCCTGACAATCGGAAGTTTTTTGTTCTGTATATAATTTTGTGATATCACCTTTGGAAACATTTTTCCTTTGGTAAGAAAAATGCTTGTTAACAGCCGAAGTCATTATGGCCGAGCGGTCTAAGGCGCCAGATTTAAGCTCTGGTTCTCGAAAGAGAGCGTGGGTTCGAACCCCACTCCTGACAATAGGAAGTTTTTTGTTCTATATATAATTTAGTGATATAAGTAAGAAAAATGCTCGTTCTCAACCGAAGTCAGGATGGCCCAGCGGTCTAAGGCGCCGGATTTAATCTCTGGTTCTCAGAGAGCGTGGGGTCGAACCCCACTCCTGACAAAAGGAAGTTTTTTGTTCTGTATATAATTGAGGGATATTGGTAAGGAAAATGCTCGTTCTCAACTGAAGTCAGGATGGCCCAGCGGTCTGAGGCGCAGATTTAAGCTCTGGTTTTCGAAAGAGAGCGTGGGTTCGAACCCCACTCCTCACATTAGGAAGATTTTTTGTTCTGTATATAATTTAGAGATATTACCCCTGCAAACATTGTGCCTTTGGTGAGAAAAATGCTCCTTCTCAACCGAAGTCAGGGTGGCCGAGCGGTCTAAGGCGCCAGTGTTAAGCTCTGTTTCTTGCAAGAGAGCATTGGTTGAAACCCCGCTTCTAACGTTGGGAAGATTTTTTTGTACATAATATAGTGATATTACATTTGAAATCACTTTGTCTTTGGTAAGTAAAATGGTCATGAAAAAATGAAGCCAGAACGGTCGATTTTTCTAAGGCGTCAGATTTAAGCTCTGGATCTCGAAAGAGAGCGTGATTTCGAACTCACCTCCTTACATTGGGAAGATTTTTTGTATATAATTTAGAGATATTATAGCTGAAAACATTTCACGTTTCGCAACTAAAATGTTCTTTAACAAATGAAGTCAGAATGATCGTGCGTTCTATTTCGCCGGATGTAATCTCTGGTTCTGGAAAATGGACTCGGGTTTGAACTCCTCTACTAGCATTTATATCGTTTTTTATACATTTTTTACATGTATATAATTTAGTTTAGTTATATTAATGTCCCGTTTTTTTAAAGCAACCTTTGGGTTATTTTGGGTGTGCCTCGAAATTCTGAATCAGGGTTAGATTTTGAGGACGACACATGAGCTGGCAACCCCCTCTTCAAGCTTCCACACCAGACCTACGGGAGGACGTTTGGTCCCGCCAAATTTAATGTGCACCATATCCGCTTACACGTAGGTCTTCGTTGGAACCGGGTCTCGAATCTGAAACCCTCCGGTTGCGGACCCGAAACCGTACCACCAGGTTACCACAACCTATACATATATATAATATAGTGATATTACAAAAAAAATTTATTAGTTTAGAACCGTTTCATAGTTTTGATAATTTATTTATCATTTTATTTTCATTCGTACCTTACGCGATTTTTAAACAACTATCTATCACTTGTTCAATTTAATTATCATCTAAAATGAATATAAGATTAATATTTTTTTTCTTCCAGTTAGCTTAATACAGTAGCTCATTCAAAGATATCATTAAAATGACTTTAAAAAATGAATAAGTAAAATATTACGCTCATAAAAATTACTTCAACAATATTGTGATATATATTTTGTTGACTTTCCTCTTTATGTTAGTACCAAAATCGCCGAATGATGGCACTTCAGATAAAGTGGTTGTTAACTATTGAAAAATTATCGGTAATAGCACGACAAAGAAACTTTTAATAGAAAAAAAATTAAAGATTTGACCCTTTTGCTCAAAATTTCGCATCATAACAGTATTGGGTCATTGATTCTTCTCTCTTTATATTATTCTAAAAAATAACTTTTAATGATTGCCGTGTGCTAATATAAAAAATAAATAATAATTCATTTAATAAATATTACTATTTCCCTAGTTAAGTCAAAATATATAAATAGTCCTTAAATGTCTAATAACATTCATCGATATAAAAATATTTTTAATAAATCGATATTTGCTATAAATAGCTGTTATGGATTGCTTTCCGTGCTGGCAGAATAAGAGAGATCTAAAGCGCTTGATTTTAATTTTAATGCCCGAAAAATCGCTAGAGTTCGAATCCCATTCATGGCAGAACTTTTTTTTAACTAAACAAATAATTTCACATACATCATTTTGTTATATTATGGATGATGAATGCTCTCGTGAAAAATTAATAAATTAATTAAATTAATAATTTATTCTAACCACTTTGTAGTAAATAATCAAATATTTAAAATCATTTGCAGTATTAAATCATTTGCAATTATTAAAATCATTTGCAGTATCTTCACATACTACAGATTTTGTTTTTTCAATCAATGCCTTTTTAATTTTTATAAGAGGACAAGCAAAGTTCTCTTCGTTTTTCTATATGCCAATGACGTATTGAAAAAGAAATTAGAAAATTGAACTTTACTCAACATTGGTCTAGTATTTTTTAGCTTTGTTTGGTTATATTAAAGCAACACTAGGATGAAGAGGACGACACCTGAGCTGGCACCCACCGAATCACCAAGTGTCCACACCACACAAGCGAGGACGTTCGTCCCCGATGTATTTAACGTGCACCAGGCCCACTTACACAGCGGTTCTTCGGTGGAATCAGGTCTTGAAAATGAAACCCGCCAGTTCTGAAGCCGAGACCTTACCACTAGGCCCCGCATTTTTTAGCAATGATCATATGTCCAAAACTACACACAAAGGGTGCTCCTCTCTTCAAATTTCACACCACATCAATGCTTGGATATCCGTCCAGAGAACATCATTGACGTTTCAACAATAGTAGCGATTTGCTTGCAGGATTCTTTTATACACATAAAGTGCTACAAAAATACTTCTCTCAGTTGAAATAAAATAAAACCTTTCATTTTTTACCATGTTTTGATTTTCTCGTATGCGTAGTATAGGAAAAGTATAGTAATCGTTAAAACGATAATTCGAGATTTTAATGAATCTTCATGTTCTAGACTTCATTCAGTTCGAAAAACACATTTTTGGAAAATGATCATCTGTCTGTCTGTCTGTGACAAAGATAACTAAAAAACGCTTTCTTCTAAATGGTTAAATTTGATATAAGGTCTTTACACCAAATTTGCAGATTTCGATCAAATTGTGAGTAAAATCTGATCAGAGGAAGTTAGTCCATACGGGTCTTCCAATATAGTTAACACAATAATTACAAAACGAAAAGATCTAGATGAATAAAATTCAAATTGAACATGTATATATGTAATGATATTTTAATTCTATTTTCAATTTAATTAATTTCCAAGATTTTATCTTAATTTAGCCCATAGTAACTTTATTCTAAAAATACTCTCTTATTTCTTGATACAATTCTACTTTCTCTATTTAATTAATTTAAAAGAAGCTTTATAAAATTGTTGAATCGACTAAATGCCAACACATTCTCACTCTCCGCTTGAAGGGACAGGAAAATGTCCAGTAAGCACATTCTTTTTAAAAGATCCCTGTGTTTCCCTTACTTGTGATTGACATGCATCAGAAATCCCCATCAGAATCTTAATAATATATTAGCACTGTAAAGAAATATTTTCCCTATCAGAATATCTGGTTATATAAGACGAGGGATAATTTATTTCTCTCTTCTTCCCGACTTCTGCTTTTGTGTCGCGCTGTGTCGGATATGCCCTGTGTCGGATGTGTTTCTGTTTATGAATAATTATGCTTTCCCGATGGATTAAAATTAATTTTAAAATGTAAAATGGCTCATTTATGTCTTCGAATTCGAACCTGCCTTCTGCTTCAAACAAAATAAAGTTATATATATATATATATATATATATATATATATATATATATATATATATATATATATATATATATATATATATATATATATATATAATTATTACTCCAATGCCAAGTAAGGCGTTCTCTGGCATGACAAGTTTATTAGAGAGTATGCGAGGAAGTTTTAAAGAGACCACTTCCGCTGATTAATCCTATGTTTTTCTGAAACATCAAAAGCATTACAGATACCTACACTAGAATTTATTTTTGGGAGTGTATTTGTAATAGAAGCATCTCTTCAAAAAAAATCTACTAAATATTAAAAGATAATTTTATTTTGCTTTTCATACTTTGCAATTTGTATTTACAAATGCGTAAATGCTAGATTTGTTATTAATGAGAAAGGGGAAAATGCGGCAACGCATGGCTGATGGAAACAGTCTAAAAATCTTTTCTTCCATTCATTTGAAAATGGGGAAAGAACTCCCTTGCCTCTTCCTATCAGAATATTCATTTTTAAAAGATATCTTGAAATCTTGAAGTTTAAAATTAGTTTCATTTTTAAAATAAGCTATTAGTTTATTTGGCTCAATAAATTACTTGGAAATTTTGTGTAGGATTTGTAATTATAGTTATAACATAACAAATGTGTTTTTGCATCTATTTCCAGCTGATTCGGTCCAATCTGATGTAGATAACCAGTTTCTTTCATAAAATTAAATTACATTTCATTTCAGGACATCAAAAAGTCGTAAAAGAAATACATCGTTTAATTGAAATGAATTATTTGAAATATACCTAACTATTTGTTTCAACAAATTATTTTGGCAAATAATTATCGCAATTATTTTTGCACCAACTTAATACCAACCTTAGTATTCTCGGATAAGACTTCATTGTAAATTGCTTTGAGCAAAGTATAGTAAAGATTGTCAATTAATGTTTTAAAAAAAAGGTTTCATTCGGAAACTGAGAAATTCTCAAATTTTGACACTCAAAAATAAATCTAATTCAATTAGTAAGTAACATCAATTGACTTTTTACACTTTAAGAAAAAAAATTATATTCCGTTCAAGTTAACGCAATTTTTGGATTGATACATTCTGGTTCATAACGTCAGAAAAATCTTCCTATTTAAATTTAATTATAATTTTATCTAATTAAATTTAAAACTCACAGTGGCAGTCATTCTTGCTTCTTGCAGCTCTTTTTGCGGTTCCTTTCTTACTTCCACAAGGATGGCATTCCGTGGCGGCAAAAAAGTCACTGTATTTGTTGAAGTGGCAAGGAATGCAGTGGCCCTTATTTAAATAATATCCAGGACTGCAAGGGACTGAAATTTACAAAAGGCAGCATTCATGTATTTTTTGTGATTATATTAACTCAGTAATTTAAATTAGAACTTTCATTTAGTTATTTACCATGAAAGGGATATAATGTTTATTGTTTTTATTTCCAAACATTGTGTATATATAGAAAAAAAAAAGTACTTAGGCATTATCGAGTCGATCATTTTTGAAAAATAAAAATAAGGCATTAAAAAATACGGTATATTTTTGGAAGTTCTGGCAGCCAATCTGACAGATATGTGCCAATTTTCTTGGTCAAAGGGATAATGCGTAAGTATAAAAAGAAAAGTAAATGAAGAAAAAAGGCAGGAAAAAATAAAGTTGCCCTGTTTCCTATACATTCCAGCAAATTTTGTATCTGTAAATATAAAAGTTGTACAATAAAAAATCTTGTATTTACTAAAATCAATTCACTGATATATTTTTCATTTTTTATCTTAATACACGATGCTAAAAACACCTTTCAACTTTGGATCCTTGGATACTAGATAATTTGTAGCACCATGTGGCGGAACTTTAAGGTACGAGTTACACTATCAAGCGTTGAACATTCGTAGTGGAAGATGAATGTTCTGGTAATTCTCTCTCAACCAATCAAAAGAAATCTCGAGCATTCGTAGTTAGCCAATCGATTACTCGGACTTGTGGCTACATGGCGCAAGTCATTAGACATTGATAATCAGATAGCATTTTTAAATCTTATTTTTTGAATTTACAAATTCAATGGGACAGCACAATCAGATAAATAAAAATTTAGCTGTCAAAATTTAAGAAAATGTTCAATGCAATTAAAACGTTATCAAAAGTGTCGATAATTTTTAATTAATTAAACAAATTTTATTAATTGCTTTGAGGTGCACATATACTTTGGGGCATATATACCTCTCAAAGTATATATGCCCCAAATTTAATTATGCTAATGAAAAGGTCTACATGTAAGAGCTCCAACATAATCGCCTACACATTCACTTTATGTATGAATTCTGTATTTATAAGTAAAGATATTTTTTTATTCCTATTTCATCTTAAAAAACTGATTTGAAGTTGTAAATATCCATTTTTTAATCTTATCAGCAAGCTCAGTTGGACTATAAAGTGATAATTCACACTGTAAAGGGTGATGAGTCAAGATTTTGCTCTTACTGCACAATGTTTTGGAAGCAATATCCCTCATCTCAAATCCTGGATCACACACCGAGTCGTCGCTGCTCTCGTAGTAGGAAATAGCAAGATCTTCCTCCTCCTCTGGCAGTTTCAAAGCATCTCCCCTCATGATGGTTTCGACCGCTTCTTTAGTCACCTGCATAAATTCATATGTCAATAAAATCAGAGACATTGCTCAGTACTTTTGTCTTTCTCATATGCAAGATGAAATAAAAAAAATTATCTATTTTCAATAAATAAAATTATTTTCCCTATTTAGAGATATCAGCAACTGAAACTAATGACCAATAACTAATGATCCTAAAATCCATCCGAAATGTGAAAATAAGTTATAATTTTAAATAAGGAACAAAGTAAACATTCAATTAACTTAGAAATCCTAAAATTACAAAATGAATCAAAGATGCTATTGAAATATTTAAATTAATAGAAATTGATTTAAAAATAACAATAATTATGTGCTTATGAAAACTTAATTTTTTATTATTATTATAATGGGTATTTACCTTCTCGATAACATCTTTCATGTTGCTTCGGGTGCAATCGGGATTGCAATTTCCGTTTGGAATAGAAGGTATGATTATGGAAACAGTCACTCTCAAACTAGGTATTGGTAACTAAAGAAAACACAAAGTATGAATAAACAATGACGGAAATTCTATTTGCGAAGCTTATGAATTTTACTTGCTTGCAATTTATGCAATAGATTCTATTTGTCTTCAATCAAAAATGTTTAAAATGAAAAATATTTGTTTCATATTGCTTCAGGTGCAATCGGGATTGCAATTTCCGTTTGGAATAGAAGGTATGATTATGGAAACAGTCACTCTCAAACTAGGTATTGGTAACTAAAGAAAACACGAAGTATGAATAAACAATGACGGAAATTCTATTTGCGAGGCTTATGAATTTTACTTGCTTGCAATTTATGCAATAGATTCTATTTGTCTTCAATCAAAAATGTTTAAAATGAAAATATTTGTTTCATGTTGCTTCAGGTGCAATCGGGATTGAAATTCCCGTTTGGAATAGAAGGTATGATTATGGAAACAGTCACTCTCAAACTAGGTATTGGTAACTAAAGAAAACACGAAGTATGAATAAACAATGACGGAAATTCTATTTGCGAGGCTTATGAATTTTACTTGCTTGCAATTTATGCAATAGATTCTATTTGTCTTCAATCAAAAATGTTTAAAATGAAAAATATTTGTTTCATGTTGCTTCAGGTGCAATCGGGATTGCAATTCCCGTTTGGAATAGAAGGTATGATTATGGAAACAGTCACTCTGTATGTAATCATAATGCTGGCTTAGCAGAAGAATAAAGACGCCATTTACTGAATTCCCGGCATCCATCTGAGAACTACAAACTACAGGGTTCTAATTATTTCTCCGGGAAAGAACTGAAAAGATGAGACATTAATGCAGATGTTACAAAAATTGACATTTTGGCTTATTTCTCAAATTACTCTCATAATAGCTTATGAAACGTTTGTAAGTTACTGCATTCAGAGACAGAGAAACAGACATAATTCTAACCAGCGCCAGAGAACATATTATATGGCACTGGCGTACAATAGTTACGAAATATTAGCCTTTGGTATGCATTTAACGAGTTATTTGGCGTTTAATCTCTGGCATACGATTAATTGTATCCGAAAATCGAATTTGTGTTTTAGACACGTTTTTCCCAACCGATTGAAACAAAAATTTGACACAAAACTGCATTTGTAGTCATAAAATCTCAGACCAAATTTGATGTTTTTAAGTCACTGCGTTTTTGAATCATCGCGTTTGTGTATTTCTGAAAGTACAGACCAACAGATAGTCCCCATAGTTGCATTTGGCTTAAAATTTGACTGGTCTCTACACCGTAAATATTGTTACGAAATTTTCCGGGGGTTCGTTTGGATAGTGGGAGTTATATGGTGTGGAGAACGCTCAATCAGCAGGTGGCAGTAGAAAATAAAACAACGACGTTTATTTACACGAAGACACACAGGACAGCACAAAGACGACAACTATATACAGCACAAAAGACGATTATCTTCAGCCGAGACGTGCAGCATACAACAGCATACACAGCAGCATACAACAGATTCTACTGCAGACAGTAGCACACTGCTTAGTTCAGCACTAGCTTCACTCCGTCGCTGCTCCGCTTTCTCTGAAAGGCCAGTTCTTTACCGTCGGTTCCGACTACGACGACGACTCTGGTTCACTACTACGACTACTCTTTCGCTTCCGACTACTCTTCGACTCCACTGGTTCGCGACTACCCTCTCTGGAAGACTCGTTCTTCCCCGTCGATCCCGACGATTCTCGACTACTACTCAATTCACGACTGGTTCACGACTCGATTCACCACTCAATTCACCGTCTGCTCCCCGCCAGCTGCAGCTCCTTTTATAGGTCTCAGGAGGCGGGGCTAGAAGCCCCTCAACCAATCAGGAACGTTCGAGGCGTAACTCGGTTCCTACTGGGCGGATCGGGAACATTCTCGATGTTTCGGGTATAATCCATTTCCAAGTCGCCAAATTGGACGCCAAGTCGCCAAAAGGTCGCCAAGTTTGTCGCCAATTTCTGGAACCACTTATGGAACCAACTATGCTGGGAAGCAACATCACAGGTTCGTAACAATATTAACTCTATGTACCGAATTTTATCTGTCTAGCTCTGTTTTCGTAATTATCGCGATAATTTATATTTTAATAGCCGGGCAGATGGACTTCCTCTGAATAGATTTTACTCAAAATTTCATTTTTAAAAAATCTGCAAATTTGGTGTAAAGGCCGCACAATAAATTTCAACCATCTGACTCAGAGAGTTTTTAAAAATTATCCTTGTCTCAAACAGACTGACATTTTGCAAAAATGCGTTTTTCGAACTCAGTTTGGTCTATAATGTAAAGATTCGTCGAAATCTAGAGTCCGAATTTTTTTACGATTACTATATTTCTTCTATGCTACGTATATGAGAAAATAAAATTGTGTTCTTTGATCTCGGAAAGGTCTGAAAAATGGAAATATGTCAAAATCTCAAGTTCAATTTTTAAACGATTGCGATACTTTTTTTCGTTTACAAGAAAGTAAAAAGGTAATCTTATGTCGAAATAATCAAAACAGACAATGAAAACAAGTTTGCTATTGATTATAGCAGACATCCACAACTCTTTGGAGAAGAAATGCTGAGTGAGTTGTTTTTGAAAAAACGATGAATTGTTCTACAACTAGGCTAGTTGGTAGTAAGCAATCAAGAATCTTCTATATTTTAATTTATAAAAAGTATTATGGAATTCCAGTAAATACTTTATTTTTCTATATAAATGTCTCTCCAAAGAATATTTTCCAATATTTTTATCTTTCATAAAGAAGTTTCGCCTGCAGAATAATATTTAAAAGCAACAAACAATTTCAAAACAAAAAAATTCTAAAATGCCTCAATGGAATTTTAAGGGGATATATAAAAATTAATCTGAAATAGAAATCCCATATAATATCACTTTTAAAATTTACATTACTATTGCATCACAAGATCCATAGCAATTGTAAAGAGCATTTATATTTCATTAAATAACATTAATTGCTTAACCAACAGTGATGTATGTTTGTATATAAACTTATAAGAGACGAATAATTATTGAGTAATAGTTCAGATAAGGAACTGACAGAAATTTCGTGATCCAAGTTTAATTTGGAAATGAGTGTTCGACAATTTTTTTTTAATAACTATCATCATAGTTAGCTTTTTGCTTCTTCTTGATAAAGCGGTCCGCATTTGGAAAAGAAACTGAAATGTTCATAAAGTGGTTAATTGTTTTAAACTTACTAATAAGGTAAATATAGATAATTAAAATTCGCTCTGTTGTTTCCTTAAACTAGATCACAATTGTTCAACTATGTGCTTGGACATACAAATGCCACTGACAATGGCCTTGGTCCGTTTACTTGGAAGCTTTGGCTTATACGTACCAGTTCATTTTTGCAGGTGCTCTCTATTGACACTATTTTACATTCATCATTGAGGCAGATGCTATCTTTCAGTTTGATTTCGACAAATCGTTTCGCAATCTTCTTGCTCTCTTCGTTGCAAAGCTTCACACTATAGACAAACAATATTTGCAAACTTGATGACGGTAGCTGTATGACTGCAAAAATATTAGATAATTTCAGTTGTACATCAAGAATAAGAAAATAATATAGTCATGATCATACAGAAAACACTTAATTCTTCTCAAACTTCATATATATATATATATATATATATATATATATATATATATATATATATATATATATATATATATATATTTCATTCAGAGAGAGATACCGGGTGATTATAAAAAAGCTATCCCGATATATGAGACCGAAACGGAATAAAATTTTGGTTCATTTTGAGATACGAGTTCAGGAATCATAAGAAAAACAACAGTCAAGCTCTAACAGTTACCGTTACAGGAACGAAATTTCGATATTTCCAAATGTTGACACCAACTTTCTTTTTATTTGAATGTGTTTTCCATAGCAGAAAACAATACGGTAACTGTAGCATGAAAATCAACAGTGATAGACAGACTAAGAAGAAAAGAGAAAACAACCAGTAATAGCAAAGAAGAAACGGAAATTAAAATATTTTATCGCGTTTCACAAATTTTCTACTTGACCTACTTCAACCACAATGACACTTTTCAAGCGGCAGATAATACCTAGAACCAAAGCGCGTACTATGCCGAGAGGAATTTATCGAACTTCATGTCACTGGTAGGCACACGTCAGTTCTTTTCCCTTTTCTTTTTAATCTGTCTGGCGAAGGTGATTTTCGTGCTATAGGTACTATTAAAAAACTTTATAGTTCCTTTTTTTTTTTTTTTTTTTTTTTTTTTTTTTTTTCTTTTTAGTTAGGGAGAACACATACCAATAAAAAATGTTGGTGTTGGCATTTGAAAAATTTTGAAATTTTGTCACTGTTATCGTAAATTTTATAGTTTAATTGTTATTTTTCTTATGACTTTTGAACGCATACCTCGAAATACTTTAAACCAAAATTTTATTCCCTTTTTATGAATACTATGATAGTTACGGTCTCATATATTGGATTAGTTTTTTTATAGTCACCCGGTATATAAAAATGAATTTAAAAGTCAAAAGCAGCTTATGAAAAGAGAAAAATGCTACTTTTTTACCTGAAAAAGTGGCAATGAAATTGGATTTCCTTTTGCTATGAAATTAGAATTTAAGCTTTATAAATATTAAAGTTGTGTTATTTTATTAGTCTTACACCTTTTCTGTTTATTATGCACATGAATTATTCAAATGACATCTTTTATCCATAAAAAGGTCTCAGGATAACCTATTTCAAATTGCGCATTGTATTGGCGATTCTACTATTTCACTTTCTAATTCCTTATGTAAAGTATGCAGAAAATGCACAGATAATTCTTCCACATATTTAAACAATGACAGAAAATCCCGTGAGTAAATATTTGAAGAAATAATGAAAACAATTTGAATTTCATTGCAATAACGTAACCTGTAATTCTCTTCAAATAATACTCATTATTTCTGGTTAACACCATTTTATTTTCGGACACATTTTTTGTGCCACTTCATGTAGACTATTGCAGATTAGGACACCTCTCACAGTTGGATGCCACGTCTAGCTCACAGAATCGTTCTTACACACACTGCGTTCAGATACAAAAAAGAATTAACAAAAACTTTGTACTCGACAGATACGCCATCTATCGGCGTGAAGTTGTAACATAACCTATATTTGATAATAATACAAAAAACTCATTTGTCGAAATGCAGGAAGAAATTGCACAACATTCATATTAATGTATTAAAAAGATTTTTTTTTTAAATTTTTAAATGATATAAAAATCAGTTTTTCGCAGTAATATTCTCAAGAGTAATCAAAAAAAATCCAAACTCTTGCTTTTTAATTAAATAAAACTTTCAAAAATCGCCGAGAGATGTATATACTCAGTCTCCAATGTATATTTATAACAAATTTTGTTGCTCTATTTCAAATATTCGCAGAAGAGAAACAATGAAAGAACCAATCGAACGTCAAACCACACACTGACACGCATTTACATTCTTTCTTATTATTAATAGAAAACATATAATATTGTGTGCAAGCATATTGAAACTCTACAATAGAAATAAATAAAACTGACAGCAACACGAAAAGTTATTTCCAAACTTTGGATTTCGGTGATCGTAAATTCAGTAAAGTCATGAAAAATCTTTCGTGTAATGCCGCAGTTACTCTAAAAAAACTTTTAAGGGTGATAATTCATAGCAGTGTCCAAAACTTTCAGTCACGATAAACAATATTATTATTGGCTGTCACGAAAAACAAATACTACAATTTATTTAAACCAGTGTTAATATCAATTTACAGTAAAAATATAAAAAAAACTGCCCGAATTCAAACCACATAATGCAATATATAAAGCCAAATTTATGAATTAGAATTATCTCTTGTCGGAAGTCCTTTAACCTTCTTAATCAGAATGTTCCATTAAAAATAACTGATTTTAAAATGTGTTTCAAATTTTTGAAGTATCCTCTTAATTGATTTTTTTCAATTAATATATTCATGTTTTCAGCCACTAAAAGTAAACTGTACATATGAATTTCAAATATAAATAATTTCAAACTATTTGAAAGTCATTTACCTTCAATAGTGTGTTTTACTTTTTTTGAACTTGAACGAGTAAACCCCGTGCAAAAGAAGATTCCTATGTCATCTGTGGACACGTCGTATATTGTTAAAGTCCCTTCCTCGTCTATGGCATGTCGATCATCATTGGAAATTACCTTTTTTAAATGCTCCCAAGTATATTTCTTTACATTTTTGGGTGACTCTTTCTTTCCAAAGCAAGGGACTTTTACGTTGGATCCCAAATATACCTTGTCATGAACTGAACCTAAAAAATATTTGATATTATTTTCTTCTACTTCATTTTAAGAAGCTTGTTAAATGTGAACAGTAATATAATGGAAACTAGCCCATTTTGAGAGAAAATTATTTTTGAAAAATAATACAGGAAATAAATACTAATATTGCAAACCTCCCAAATTAATTTTTAGATACAATTCGGTCATCTATTTTTATTATTATTGTCACTTTTTTGTTATTATATTATTTGCTTGTATTGAAAAATATTTCGATTCTTTTTTTCATTTGTAATCAAAATACTTTTCATCAAATTCGCCTACTTTGGATTTTTTTTAATTCAAAATTTGAAATTACCTTTTCAATAAAAACTACAACATAAACAAAAATTCAATATATTTTCATTTCAATTTTGTTAAACGTTTTTAATAATTTAAAGATTATATTTATTCTTAAAATTCCACATGAACAAAATAGAGAATTTAATCAACCGATTTCTATTTACCGTCTATTGTTTCCTCTTTGACTTCACGAACAAAAAGTCTTTTGAAACTTTTAAAAACAGATAACTCGGCAAAACTAAATTCGCAGTTGGCTAAGATCAAACAGCAAAACAAAATTACCATCCGGGCTTTAGCACAAAAAGTGATATAACTAGCTTTGTGTGTAAAAAGGGGAGAAAACATTGAGATAAATAATGCTCCTGAAAAAAAAAAGGAAATACGACTAAACAAAAGACAGAAACAATGCCGTTTCAAAACAAATAAAGGAGTCATTATTAAGGCAATGATCTAAAGTTGAGATAAAAATAATTCGATTTCAATTCTTCTTTGTTAAATAAAGAAGTGAAAACTTTTCTTCTGTTTCAAAATAATGTTCATTTTGAAAGTATGGACTTTTATTGTAACAAAGGTTCATTTAACTTATGACAATAAATTAACTTAAATGAACTAATTTTTTCCCTCGTCATCTGCTTGTTTCCATGTGGAAATAATATTTAATATGTTATTGCGTTTTAAAATGTAAATAAACTTCTGAAATACATTAAGTTTTGCCATTCAATAGTCCTGAAACATTTTTTTATTTCATTTTATTTATTTATTTTTGCAATTTTGTATATTTTTTGCAAGGAATAAGTATTTTGATGAAATTCCTTTCAGACAAACTATTATGTTTATTTTCCCTCCTTTATTTCTTTGTCAAATATGGATGGATTCAGGGCTTCCCACAGGGGTGTGTGAAAGGCGGTAGCTCATTAGACCAAGCACCAGTAACTGATTTTGCAAAAAGAAAAAAAACAATCTCTATGGTTTGTTTGTTTGTTTCATTTAAAATGGGGAATTTACAAACCTTTGAATATATTCACATGATTTTTTTTGGAGGTTTCTCCTCTTCCAAACTGAATCAAATCGGCGCTTCACATCTCACTAAAAAATAGAAAATAATAAAAAGTTAGTTAAAATTTAATTAAGAAGAGTTTATCGTTTTAAACATTTATCTGCTAGGCCTCAATGAGACAAAAAAAATGTAAAATAAAATAAATATAATAAAAAATAAACGAAATAAAAATAAATAAATAAAATCCGTCTAGGGTGCCACATTGACGACGTTATCGCCACTCTTTTGGCGAGAATTCAAAAAGACGCCAAAAGGTGGGCTGTGCTAGGATCCACCCAAAAAAAATAACTATATTGTAACTATATAATGAACAAATTTGTAATAAAACATGAAAAAAATATGAGTCAAAATCAGATGTTCTAATAATTTGCATATCAAGAAGCTATGAATTCTGTAAATTGAAAGCATTTTGGCTATTTAGAGATATTTTTGCAGTTTAGCAATATATCTAGTGACTCGGAGTAAAGAAGTTTCAACTGTTTTTCTAAAAAATTCTTGAGTCTTCCAAGAGTATATAAAAGACTTGCTGCAAACAATGATAAAAGAAGTTGTGTTTTCATCTAGTAGTGTGGCACGCGATCATCAGAATTTTCGACCACAAAAAACGGTTGGCGGTGAATCAGCTGATTTAGTTGATTCACCACAGCGCATAACGTCTTGAGTTTTCCTGTACTCTGTTAGTGAATGAGTTTGAACTGTTATAGCCTCTTTAATTGTTTTTGCTCTATAACTGTAAATATTTTTTAATTAGTCGCATTTGGCGTTCTGCTGGTTTTCCAAAGATATTAGCTATATTTCATTTCAATTAAATCGTTTAGATAAACTTTCATATCCATGATTCTGACATTAAAGCCGTGTTATTTTAATTGTTTTACACATGCTCTTTTCATTGAATACGTGGACTTTTTTAACAGATATCAGCTCCATCATACCATAGCGCTATTATGTCTCATTTATCTTCTAAATGTATCGGAATTGTAAATTCATTTTTTATTCATCTTGTAAATACATAGATATTAAACAGAATCCTTCTTTAACTTTCAACAATGAAAGAAAATCACGCAATCACACATTTGATAAAACAATGAAACCGATTTACATTTCATTTCCAACAATGAAGTATTGTCGTGAATTGCACTTAAAAATATATTTAAAAGTTAATTAAATCAAGACTGCAAAACTATGCAGCAAATAATTTGGCATTATTGAAAAGTCAATTTTGGAAACCTTAAAACTAAGTAAAAACTATTTTTGAGCGGGAATATTTTCGAAAGTTATAGCGAAAAAAAAATCTAGCTTTAAAAAAACTTACTGAGGTACACATTCTCACCCTCCAAAGTATATTTCGGTCAAGTTTAGAAGCTCTAGATCAAAAGGTCTAGCCTTGCAGAACATCAGGACACACACACACAAACACACACATTGATCTCTATTATAAGTAGAAATAGATAATCTCTAATAATAATAATGTTACGGAATTTCTTCACCGCTGGCGGGTTCGCTTTGATAGCGGTAGTGATATGGTGTGCAAGCACACAGTCAGCAAGCGACAGTAGAAAACGACGACGTTTATTTACACGAAGAGACGAATGCACAGGCAATATTTACAGCTGAAACGAACACAGGACAGCACACAGCAACACACTACAGACGACAGTAGCCCACAGGTAGTAATCGTCTACAGCACACGAAGCGGCCAGACAGAATCCAGCAGGAGAGGGGTTCCTTGGAGCTTCGCTCTACGGTCTCTCCAACGGCTGAACTTCTCGCTTTAGCTGCCGACTCACTACTCACAACTGGCTACTACACTCAATGCACGAAGCTGCCTCCACAATGGACAACAGGATTCGGCACACAGCAGTTCAGTACTCGCTCCACACAATGCTGGTAATTCGCTATCCTCTCGAAGACTCGTTACTTGTCGACGACTCCGACTACAATTCACGATGTCGACCCTCGATGACACTACTACTGCATGAGAGTGCCGACCTTTGATAGTTCCCGGGAGGCGGGGTAGAAGCTTCTAGACCAATCAGGTGTATCTCAGTTCCTAATAGACGGATCGACAAAATTCTCGAAGTTTCGAGCATTATCCATTTTGTCACCAAAGTCACCAAATTCGTCGCGAAGCTCTGGGATCACTGACTCGGCATCCGGCAGCATCCAATACAGATTACTGTAAAACTGTCTTTCTTATGATGACACTATTCGTGCTGGAAGGCAAAATTATACGTTTGTAACAATAATAAAGATAAATGCGTTTTAGTGTTCTATAAGCCCGAACGTTTGAAGAACAGCTACCAAATTTTTAGATATATACCTCCTTATATACTTAGCCTATATAAAGAAGGCCAAAATCAGAACTCTGAAATTTTTTTCTAAAATTTTAATTAGAGTTTCAATTAAGAATTAGACTTTTGGACGTTTTTTTTATAAACGTTTTTCCTCTATAACTTCCCAAAATATGATTGCACAAAAGGAATTTTGCACTTTTTCGACATATAAAAAATTGTCTATCAATGATAACGATTTAATAATCATGCAAAATTTTTCCTGTGCTTGGTCAATTTTTTAAAAAATATATTTTTTATTTTGTAACTATAGTTTAGTTACATTGCTGCACTAAAATTCAAACCATTGTCACTGTTTCATCAAATATTTAATCGCCTCATTTTCTTTCGTTGTTGAAAGCTAAAAACGCTATGTTTAATCCTTGTGTAGTGTACACAGGGTTAAAAAAGTGATGTTATGCTATCACTAAATTTAAAAGATAGGTGAACATTTATGTTTATGAACATTTATGTTTTAAATAGAGCGAAGATGTCATGGGACTATTTTCTATTAGAAAGGTTCGTGTACACATTGAAAAAAACATATGTAAGACAATTAAAATCGCACATTTTTAATGCCTTACAATTTGGCGGTATCATGGACATGAAAGTATATCTTAACGATTCAACCGAAATTAAATAAAATTAATACACATATTGAACAATGTTTACGACTATAAATATTTTCTTTTGTTGTTGTGTCATCTTAATTAAAGTCCATTCAAACCCCGAGCCCCTCCGACCTGGTGTATTTTATATGTTTATGAAATAATCACTTTTATATCTTTACTAGCCGCCTTTGGCGACCAGCCGGTTCGCCAATCTTAATGATCGTTAAAATTTTAATAATTAAATATTTTATGCAATTCCTACTTGAATAGCTTCTTCATCAAAATATTTTAAAACTTCAAATTTTGATATATAATTCACTCATAATATTATAAACGCCTTCAGTCATAACGTAATATGTATCTCTCTAATTTTCTTGTAGTTGCCGTAGAATTTATACTATAAATTAAAGTGGAAAGGATTAATCTGCAATTAATATAATAACATTTTTTACTGAAACAAAGTATTTTTTTGTAATATGATTACTGAAAACAGTCACTGAGCGTTTAAACTTTATGGGCACTAAAGAATATCTTTCCTAATTTATGTAATATTTCAAGAATTTGTCAACAAAATATTCTCAGATTCATCATGACCAGAACGATTAATTAACAATGTTTAATTTTAAATGCATCAAACACTAAGAAAATAAAACGAATCGTTTAAAATAATCGGTTGAAAACAGGTTAAAAAAACTACTTAAAAAATGATGTACTTAAAACTATAAGCGTATACAAAAAATATATAACTAACATAAATACAATTTAATTACAAAAAACATGCAACTAACCTAAAAATAATTTAAATCATCCGTTAATAATGGTTGTCATGTCAACAATCAGAACACAATGCGCATGCGTGAATTTTCAACGCCAGTTACGGAACGCAAATGCGTGAGTTTTTCTACGCCAGTTGGGGTAAGGTTATGCAGATTAGAAATTTTTAATTTCCTTTATTCTGCTTTATATTAATTAAAAAGTACTTAAGAATGATTCTGAAAGATCGATTCATTAACAATGTTTAATTTTAAATGCATCAAATATTAAGAAAATAAATAGAATCGTTTCAAATAATCAGCCTAAAAATCTTAAGCCTAGCCTCATGACTGTTGGGAAAAAAAACTAAAGCCGTACTCATTTGGCGGTGGGGAAAATGAAAAAAAAAATTTTGGCGGGAAAGTTAGTTTTTAATTAATAATTAAAATTCTAATTAAAAATTCAAAAAAAGGCTATCCTATCTTTTAAGTTAGATCAAACTGCACACGGTGTGCAAATTTGATTAAAATCGGTTAAGTAGTTTAGGAGTCCATCGCGGACAAACAACGTGACACGTAATTTATATATATTAAGATTTATTAAAGATAATTTTTGTGAAAGAAATATTAACTATATAAAAAATAATTTAATTATTTATCAAATTCATGGATTTCTTAATCCTTTCGCAACAGGAAACGCAAACGCGCGCTTATCACTGAGGTTGCAGTCTCGTTCGCATGTGTCTGTCCAGGGCAAGAGAGTTTTTGGCTATTAAGCCTAAATCCATGAAATTACCGAAATATCAACGCGTTGTTTACTAATAATTATAGTGTCACTATCACAAATATCCGAATCCGTTTCAGAATCAATAACTGAAATATTTTGCACAATTTCTGCTATTTCAAGTTCAGTTAAACATTTTCGACATTCTAATGGTAAAAAGAGAGGGGAAAATTCAAGTCTTGAAGATCTAATTATCCACTAAAAACATGACTGCAAACAGAAGTACCCAACGCTGTAGCGAAAATAAAATTGCCCTGCTTACTATATACAAATACCAAGTGCGAATTTAAAGAGCTGTCATAAAGTATGCCATTCGGAAACAATCTTTTCAACTTATGTTTATATAACCAAAAACCAAAGGATGTGCATGTCAATCATGCTACTCTCATTTTGAGTAGAAGGTCAATTCTACATGCACACTGAAACCATATGGACATACAATGCCATCTTGTGCCAAAAGTTATAGTTTTTAAAATGTTCCAGGACACTGGCACAAATGTGTGATGGCCGGGGGTAAAAGAGTAAATGCTATGGCACTCCAGAGTTTCGGCCGGGAAATGAGTGTACTTCTTGCTGACACGCAAACATGACGAAAGGCTTGAGTCCTTTTTATATCCAATTGCAAATAAATTGTAATAAATAGCAAAATAAAATAAATGAATATATTTGAATAAGTAACAAAATAAAAAGAAATTGTGTTTTAATACAAAGTTTATTTCAAAGCCCCATTTTTGTTCGGGACAGCCCTGGATCGAATTTTGATATTCTTTTTCAGCGAATTCACACAAAACACTTCACAAAAATATATGAAAATGTAGAAGAAAGTCAGTTTTCAAAAGATCGAATTTATTCAAATCATCTTTTATAATTTTCAATTAAATATTATTCAACAAACATTTTATTACTTCGCAGATATTTTGATTGATAAAGGAAACGAATATATACAGTCTGTACTATAAATACAAGAACTAAATTTCTAGGAGAGCCGTGAGATGATGTTTGCCCGTGTGCACTGTAGTTCTGTTGACTTGAGAGCTTCTGAAATGTCAATGACCGTCAAGGGCAATGTACACTTAAAGGTAAGATAGGATTTTTGTGTGTTTAACAAACAGGAATCTCTCTAGGTGGTCAGGAGAGCGATCGCAAATAATTTTGTCCAAGAATTCTATTCTTTAGAATGTAAGAATGAAAGAATTCAAAACTAAGAAAAATCGGAGGTATTTTTCCGTTGACTATATAGAATACTAACATTGTCAACGAAGTTTTTCTCTTCGTGGTACAGCCGGGAAACCGAATGGATTTTCGATGTTTGCCTTGCTTCCGATATGAATCAAAATTCGAATCTACAACTTAGTACAATTTCAATGAATACCCAATTTTTACTTATTCTTTTTTATGTTTTTGATTTATAGTGCTTGTCTACTCACAGACTTTGTTTTGTTTTAGTTATATTAACGTCCCGTTTTAAAGCAACACTAGGCTTTACTCACAGACAGATAGGCCAATAGATTTTCAGCTCTTTGATGTATTTAGTTTAAAATTTGATACATAATTGCAATTCTGATAATAAAGTCATAAGCTAATTATTATCTATCCCCTTATGTTGTTCATTTATGATGCCTACAGAAAGCCAGATAAAAAAGCTCTCCATTGATAGATTTCGTCCAAAATGTAATTTTAAAAAAACCTATAATTTTAATGTTGAGACCGAATTTCAACTGTTCAGCTCGTTATATCTTGCACGCAGATTAATATATTTATAAAATAAATGGGGTATTTTCTTTTAGAGACCTAAGACATGCAGAATCGCCAAGATCTCAAAATAGCGTTTTTTCATATACAGTACAACCTCGTTAAATCGTCACTCAAAAGACCAAACATTTTTGATAACTTAAGCGGAGTGTTGGCTTAGATAGAGTAGGAAGTTAACTCTTTCACTACTGATCCGGCCCAACCGGCCGTGCAAATGTTATCCTGGAGAACCAGTTTCCCTTTTCAACGAGAGGTGTAAGATGTAAGGCGAAAACATCCTTCATGATAACTTATTCTATATAATGCACCTTTTTCTTTAACCCTTTAAAGGGTCATTTTTTTCTAGTCATATTATGTTAAAATATTTTTAGGCTTGAAATTAGAATAAGAAAAGAGATTCATTTAGCTTATTATATAAATTTAATTTTATTAATTAATTAGGTTAATTAATAATTAAGTAACAAATAAAGACACATCGTTTTGTGTAAGATAAAAAACTGAAGCCTCTAAGTTTCTGTCTTTCTAAAAAAATTTGTCACAACTGATGCCAACCTACATAAATTAATACAAAGATTGATAAATTTGGTGGGAAACATACTTCCCAGGCCCTAGAAAGGGTTAAACAGAAACTGCATAATAGAATTTGCATGGCCAGTTGGGCCGGGTCAGTTGTGAAGGGGTTAAAAGAACAATGAAATACTTTTATTTTCATGAATTGCTATAGCATTCTAAAACAAAAGCAAGATTTTCAGAAATCAATACAGGCAAATGAATTAAAGGAAAATTACAAAAAAAAACTTTTTATAGTTATATTTTATTTTAATTACTTTGGTGCATTAAAATAATCCAATAGTGTTGATTGATGAAAGTGTTAATTACTGGAAATATCTTTTTTTAATAAACTTATGATAATTTACTAAAATATAGATGGGCATGCATTTATTTTGGGCACAATTTTCATATGATTCTGCAGTTTGATGTTAGATGGTTAAATTTACTGATGGCTTATACTTTAAGAGTATGGGAAACGCAGATGCTTAAAGAACTTAAAACTTAAATGCAAACTTAAAACGTAAATAAATATTTAAAACATAGATAATTTAAATTGCATACATATGTTTCTATATAAAAGCAGGTGCAATAAATGTATGGAATTAATAGAATACAATGTACAAAATGCATTAAAAGATATTTTATTGAAAACTGTTATTAAAATATGAGCATTTAAAAATACAAAAACAGTTTCTGTGCAACAATAAACATATTAAATGGACGGAAACAGACTTAGTTTCACTTTATATAACACTGAAAATATGCATTTATGAACATCATATTTACAAAATGATTGTTATTTACAAATCTAGCAAAATTTAGTAAATTAATGAAAATATATATTTCTTAGCATAATTTAAATAGATAAGTCATAATTTTAAAACAAGAATTAAAAAAAATTAATTAAAAATTCAAAAACATGCAGACATTCTAAAATCAATTTGGAAATGTTTCAGCAAATATTAAGGAATGCAAAAGTTTTCATCATATAACATTCAGTAACTAACGTAAGAATTAAATCAAAATTTTATAAATAAAAATAAAAATTTAATAACAGTATTTACATACTTCCTAATGTATGTATGTCATTATATAAATTCTTTTAAAAACATTTTTAAAAGTTGCATATGATCTGCCATATCAACTTAAACATTTTGATATATGCTCTATTAATGCATATAGAAAAATTCCTATTTATTTTATAACATTTGTTTTAATACAATAAGAATGCAAATTCAAAATTATATTTTCATTTATCCTAAATAAACTGAACAAAAAAAACTTGTGTTCACACAAATAAAATCATAATTTTTTTTTTTTTTTTTTTCAAATGTCCATTACTTAAAACAGAAATTTAAAAATGTACTAACACCTTAAATTTCTCCAATCATTAAGATTTGTTTATGTAAAGAAGAATGTTGTTTCTTAGCCCACTTTGATTTGAGCAGGCAACTTTTGAGAAAATTTGGAAGTTTACATGTTTAATACAAAGATCATCCACCAATTGCTTAATTTAGCTTGCTCTAATTGAAGAAAAAAAAAATGCTTCTTTACTGAATAAAAATATTTATCTGCTTTCATTAATGAAAAGAAAATACAACAAAAATTATTTTTTGACTCAAAACCTTTTTATACTATTATGAAATATTAGTGGTGCATACTGAAGACAGACTAATAATCTTACACTGTGCAAACTTTTTTTAATTTCTAACCAAAAATGACTTATAGAAATTTAAACATGAAACTGCATTAGATTGATACTTCGACTACCATGATATGTTGTTGTTGTTGTTTTGATGAAGTCAGATCTATAATACCTCTGTTTTAAAGGAAATTAGTGAAAGGAATGCATAATGGATCTTTAAAATCATGCAAATTTGTTTTTGTATGTTTGTATTTTAATCAAAAATGGTCATTTTTCATGTTATATGATTACATAACAGTTTCTAATATATATTTGCTTTCATAATAAATTCTGATCAAATATATAGCACATCTCCTCAGTCAAAAGTTCAACATTGTGATATACTATAGATCATCATGTAATATTAAATAAATAAAAACACTAAAACTGGAAATTTTGAAAATATGTAATAAATGCAAAATTGAACAGATTTAAGTCAGTACTTCTTGTGAAATAGAAAACATATAAATGAAACCACTAAAAAAACATCAAAAATTGGTCAAAGATACAACATTCTCCCCTACTGTTATGATATTAACAAATTTAAAAATAAAAAGCATTAGACATCTTCTTAAACAACATTGGTTAGAAGTAATAATTAAAAAGAAGTGACATTATGAAACACATGAAATAAAAACAATTTAGCTATTGCTGAACTACTTGTGTTAAGTACTAAGCAATGAAATTTAAAATTTCAACTTTATAAGATGAGTGTTCATTATCTATTCCATCAACAAACTGAGAAATAAAGAAGCTTAACACATATAATGCTGTATTAATCACAATGAGATTCTTAAATACAACAATAAAAAACAAATTTTGATTAAATATCACAACTCAACCCATCACCGGTATAAAATGCAAAATAAATGCACACATGTATAGAAAAACCAACACAAAAGAATATATGCACTCTTTTAACAAAATATTATTTACGCATATACAACCCACACAAAATTACAGATCCAAAATCAAACAAAATTTAAAAACAGATCTTTTAAAATAAGTTATAGCCCAAATAAAAGCACCTCAAAAACAAAAATATATTTATTAATATACATACATAAAAAAAAAACTAAAAATTTAATTTTAGTCGAGAAGTTAAAGTATATTTAAGTTTAAAAGAAGCAATTTCATAAGAGCATATGACAATGGACGGTTTGTTTATCAGAGAAAATCTTGTTTTATAAACTGACACAAATAAATTTTAAATAGAATGAATAATTGCACCATATTTCTTGACTTCTTATGAACAAATTAATATGAAAAACAGATCTGCTCAAATAATACAAAATGGAAATTAGAGGAATGTTAACTAATGCAACAAATAAAATAGCACTGATATAAATAAATATTTGAAATACCAGTGAACAAATTCATAACTTTTTTTTAGTTAGCAGAATGAAATTACATTTTATTACAATAATTTCAGCATCCATCAACTGTTCATATAAAGAACCATATAAAAAAAAATTCTTACTTTATAACATTTTAATAAATAGCAGCCAAAATGTTAGCTAGTCACAAAAATGGAATAAAAGAAATTTTCTTCATTCACAATTGCTAATAAATAATTTTCTCACTTTTTATGAAAAGTTAATCATTCTAATTAAAAGGCATTAGTTAATCTTTCAAATTAAAAAGCAATTCTATTCATTAGCAGTGAATAGAATTTTAAAATTTGCTTTTAATAGACATGTTTTAAAATATTATTTAAGTCATTAAATTTATACAAATGTCATATTTTGAAAAATAGGCAAATTTTTCATAAATAATTTCAAAATTTAATATTATTTATCCTCTAAAACAAACAAAATAACTATTAAAAATGTAATCACATTTTACAGACTTTAACCTAAATAGTCTTGCTAATTTAAAAAAAAAAAAAAAAAAACTGAAAGAGATCAGTTGTTTCCTGAGCAGCTTTGTAGTCAATCTGAAAAACTAAAATTTCTCCAAAGTCAAAGAAATGTAAAGAACAACCAACCACAACATTATAAATATTACAATGGCTTAAAGTTATAAAATAGCTTTTACCAAGTAATCACAAAAAAATTAAAACTTGGATAATACTCTATACAAGGTTATATTAAAAGAAACATCTTAGAAATTGGATTCACAAAAATAGAAGGAAGCCTGAAAAACAATAGGACTACTGAAGCAATTCCAAAATCCAAAAACCAGATTTAATTCAAATAGTTACACATTGAAAAATTAACACTATTTATATTAGCATAAATTTGATGAACACAATAACTGCACATGTAGAGATTTGTCCAATTCATGACAACACTAATTTTCATTTAGAATTTCTTTGAATATAAAACTTTTAATATGCATTTACAAAACAAAAATAATAATAATATGTAATGATTCTAAGTAAAGACAGTAAAATTCATAACAGATAATATCCAGAAAGTTTATAGAGTTCTTGAAATCCAAAGTTCTTTATCTCCGAATATTACTATTGTTGGAAGGAAGTTAGAATTGCAAATACAATTACAAAAACTAGTGGATTTAATCATAATCTATTAAAATAATAAGAAATCTACTAAAACTTGATAAAATAAGTGAAAATATATATATAAAAAGGAAGTTAAATACATATTAAAAAACTTAACTTTGTGCTTCTAATTGCAGAACAAAATAAAAATGGTAACTTGAAATTTTAAAAAAAATGAATCCTTTTCAAAAACATCGGGATATTCTCATAAAAGAATTTGAATTCATTTCTTAAAAAAAAAAAAAAAAGAAAGAAAGAAAGAAAGAAAAGAAAAAAAAAGGTTTTAAAAAGTTATAGGGCATGCTATATCTATGTTTAAAAGTATCTATGCTAAGAACCTGAAATCTATTTTTATTATACAGAGTAACAGTAATTTATTACTGACACCCAGCAATGGCTTTAAAAAAACACTTGTTCAATAATAGAAAATTGCCAAGAACGAAAACTTTAACTAGTTTCTAAAAGAAAATTCCAAGGATTAGCATACATGTGAAATTAACAGCGTTATTTTCTTATTAATGAAACCATGTGTTACAAATATCAGTAAATAAATGTCAATCTTTCACTGTGTTCATTAAAAAGATGTTATTCAGCCAATTGGAATGTTAAATAATCTGGTATGAGAACAAAACATAAGTACACATATAACTCATGGGAATTAATTATAAAAATATACAATTACATATATGTAACACATTTTAAAAAGTAAAATATAGTATGTTACATATGTCTCACTAAGTTAAATTCTTTAAAACAACAGTCCAGAAATTTGAATCTAATAAGAGGAATGTGTAAATTCTAACACAAATATTTTCTCATTTAAAAATCATTCACTTTTTTTACATAATTCAACAGGATTAAAAACTAAATAAAAAAATTAAGAGCTAATATAAATCATTAAATGGAATGCACTGACTTTTTCTTCGATCTGATAAATATTTTGGTGCATATTAAATATCAACATAAAATAAAAGCATGCAAAAAATATGGTTATTTTAAAACCTGATTGAAAGTTTTTTAATAAAATAACTCTTAGTACAGCATATAATGTAAAGGGAATAAAATTTTCATTCATATGAAATAACCATAACATATTAATTCTTTTATATAATGTTTATAGAATATATAGTAAAAAAAATTACTCAACAAAATAACAAACAAAAATCTTTTTTTAAAGTATTCTTATATGTAAAGGCAGAATACCAAAAATCTGAAATGAGATTCTTGACTGAATATAAAAATTTTTAAACAAATGGCTGTTAATAAATATTATATCCAGGAACTGAAGCCTAGCCTTCATAAAACATTATATTAAAAAATTAAAAATATACTTTCATAGAGAGATGGTGAAATGTATTTACAGCAGAATAAGCATACACCAGTTTCCTTTTAAAATATATATTGCTCCAAACCTCTCATAAAAGAGTCATATTTTAAAGTATGCTCACCAAACACAATATATATAAATGTATAAAAATGTGTTTCTTTATAAAATATTTCTGAAATTCTTACTAATCATGAAAATTACACTAAATGTAAGACTGCATGAGATCATTAAAATGGAATGACTGTGGAAGTTGGAACTTGTACCAGTGAGGCCACACACAGGTGGACATTCTATTTGGTAGGATTCTGCAAAAATAAACAATTTGCGAATATAATAAAACAACTAATATCATAAAAAAAGGATTGAAATAATTCTAATATAATAATTTCTACTATTAAAAACCTGTTTTTTGAAGGGGGGAGAGAATTGATTTCAAGTTAACCATAGTAAAAAATTAATAAAATTCAATACAAAAATTAGATAAGTGACATGCATACAAAATATTTTTACATTTGAATAAAGAATGCCTCACAGAAACAGCATAGAAAATGTGTTATATTCTGGACATAATTTGTAGGGAAAAAGAACTTATTGCTACATGCTGACACCACTGCAAAAGAGATTTACAGAGGAATAAGATTCTCAGGAATAGCATGACGAACACAAGAACAACAGAACATAAAAAATAGAATAAACAAGGAATAATCAATTTCAAGACACCAAAAGAACATTTTCTGGATCAAGATCCTAACAGTTGCATGCATAATTTTCTGGTTTGACTTTGTTTTGTTCGCTGAATCATCAGTGTACAAGGTATTACTGAAACTCCATGTACAAACTTGGAATATAGGTAGAAAACATGAATAGAAATCCAAATTACATAAAAAAACAAGGTCCCAAATGCTATTCTCAGGAGATAAAGAGGCATAAAGACAAAGCTAGGACATAATACACAAAACAACACTAAGTGTTTTATTACATAAAAAAATAATGCAATAGTTGGAAGAGGAGGTGTACAAAATTCTATCCATCAGCATTCATGCAAGATTAATACCTATCTTGCATGAATTGCCGAAAAAGTGAATATCAGCTAATTCACTGCTGGTGAAAATAATTTATGATCACTCACTCAGGTACTGGCAACAATAAGAAAACCATGCATGTTGATCTTGCCTACAGTGACACCTATGCTTTTGGGACCCTGCTTCCCTATGTGATTCTGATTTCAACTGATGTTTTGCTTTCCTATGTGATTCATATGTTTTCTAACTTTCCTCCAAGATCTTATATGGAGTTCAGAAACACTCTTATTACTGAACCTTCTATTTAAGAAATTTAGGGAAATATCATGGCACACAAAGAAGCCAAGCACATTTAAGCACATAACATGGATCAATAATTGATCCAAGTTATTGATCTAACACATAAAAGTAGTAATAAATCAATATTTTGTCGTTACCTTGATTTTTTTTTAAATCTCACTACAAATTAATTAAATTTCCTCAAAAAATCTATCTTAAGTGATGTTTAGTTAATAAGCAATTCCTTAAAAACCATAGTTGAATTTCGTTTATTCAGTAGTAAAAGAATCATGCTCATCAGGCAGCCATCTCTCATGAATGATACCACCATATCAACATTTATCATTCAGCTTAAAAAAAAATCCATATATATTTCTGAATATTCAAACAACTACATTAACTGTTAAAACTTGTGGTTTTCTTAATTAAAAAGATATTCAGTTGCTAATATCATAAAAATTCAATATTTCAGTTTGAAATTCACATATTATAAAATTAAAAAAATTATTAAAATAAGACTTAGTCAGTAAAATAATAGCAGTAATTGAAGACAGTATCACATTAAAAAGATTTTTAGAAAGATACAAGTAAAAAAAGTGCCTTTTAATTTTATTATATAATAAAAATAGCCCAATTCTTTTATTAAACCCAAAAAATAAAATCTATAATTTGCTTTTAAATCATTAATTGACCTTCTGACAGAAAACTCCAAAATAAAGAAATCCAATAAGCATACAGATGTGATGAAACTGGAGACAAAGTGAACAAATTTTATATAAAATATCACAATGTTAAAGCAGAGAAATTGATTAGAAATGCAACAATGATAATAACGAAATAAAAATTATTGATCAATATTTACCTTCAAGTGTAATGTACTTCTGATCATGTCCAAGTTTGTTTATAGCTTTACAAGTGTAAACACCATAATCATCTTCTTCAATTTCAGCAACTCGCAGTTTTGTCTCAAGAAAACCAGATTCTGAACTAAATGTAGTGATAAAATGTTCACGCTGATTATCAAATATCTGATGCTGGTCTTTTAACCAAAGAATGGATGGTTCAGGATAAGCTTCAACTTGGCAATACAAATCCATATCATATCCCAAGGCTTGCCTGTATCTAGCTTTAGGAATGTATACTACAGGAGCAACTACAAGGAAATAAATGTAAGCATCTATGCATACCAAAAACTTGAATACTGACAAAATGTATGCATCCAAATAAATTGTACATATTTTATTGTCTGTTGAAAAACCTAAATACTTTGTACAAATATATATTATTTCTACAAACTTGTAAAAAAAATTATAATGCAATAAAAATAATTAAAAAACACTGAAAACAATTTTACTTCTAATCAATTATAAGGAGAAATTGAGGCAGAAAGTGAATTAAAATTTTATTTTAAATCCAGATAACAAATATTTCTAGAAAAGTATATTTTTGTTTTTCACAATTATACAAGCAAGTAAATTTACATTTTGAAATTTGATCATCAATTTCTTTTCACTTTTCATTTTTTTGAATTGGTGTTAGAATGTCTGTTTGAATGCAATACAATTCCCCACCCTTGATAAATTCAAACAAAATTAGACACTATAAAAAAGTTATTCCCCCTTCCTTCCATAAAGAAGATAAAATAGGGACCAAAAAAAAAAATGCTATGTTACTTCCTACCACAACTTTAGAACATAAAAAACAAAAACAATCCTTGTGCCATCTTAAAATTAAAAACCTTTTCAGCAACACCAATTTTTTTTATTAAATATAAATTTCACTAATTTTAATCCATTTTCAAAAAAAGCAAACAATTTGTAACAATTCCTCTTTTGCCTCTAGTTAAAATATTAAACTAGCTTTGCTATTTAGTTGCATCTATGACTTACACTCTTTTAGCAAAGTTAAAGTTGTTTTGTCATATTTTTGCTTTGTTTTCATTTCATATTATAAGCATCTTTTCATATAATATCTATCTTTTAATATAATAATACAATAATTCACCTTCAAATAAAATTGTTGTAAATTCTAACTGTATATCTTAATTGTCACATTTTAGCACTTTCAAATTTTTAAAGCACCTAGTTGGTATATCAGATATCATTTCAATGATTCCTTTACAGTTTGAGCTCAATGATTTTAAGAATTTTATTCCACATGATAAGTTTAACAGTTCTTATTGAATCAGTACATAACAAGCTACCTAGATATATACATTTTTCTTTTTCTTACATATATATAGAATAAATATACGCAAAACAGAGGAATTGATATGATATCTTCCATCAATATATGAAGTCTGTTACACTGGAAAATATTTAGTATTAGCAACCTTTGGAAACCACCTAGTTCACCAGGATAATGCTAGCTAAAATTTTCAATTAAACATTTCATAAAACTTGATTTCTATATAGCTACTTGAGCAACATATCTAAGCTTCAAATTTTTACAGTCATATAACTCATAATACTATAGATGCTTTATGCTGCTCTTTGCATTGTACTGTTTCTCTAATTTTCTATCAGTTTCCATAAAATATGAACTTTACATTGAAGCTAAAGTCATCAAATAATACAAAAAACCCTTTCGAAACAAAACACTTAAAACATGGTGAAACAAAACATGGTTTTTAAAAATATGATTACAGAAAACAAAAATCATTCATTGAAGTATTGACATCTTATGTACATAGCAAATATAGTAGTAATTTATGTAATTTCTCATATTTTTCATTTTATCCTATGAATGCATATGCTTAATACTAATTTTTTAATATATATATATATATATATATATATATATATATATATATATATATATATATATATATATATATAAATTACACTTTTCTCGGTTTAGTTTACAATAAAAATAATCATTTAATTTGAGCTTTTGTTAAAGTGTTGGTAAGACATTGAGAAAAATTCATTTTTCACATGCAAGTGCAAAGTGCTCATACAAATTACATTTTATTTTTATTTTATGTCATATAAATTGTTGGGAAATATGCTTAAAATATTTTCAAAATTCATTAAAAATTAATTTATAGAAATTTAATTTATATGTTAAAAAATTGATGCATCAAAAAGATAATTTTTTTTAAATTTCAAGATGATGTAAAAATCATTTTTGTACAGTAATACTTTAAAATATTATCATTGGAAGATACCAAAATTTTGCTTCATTTTTAATTCTATAAAAATTCAAATAATTAAATTATTAAAATTTCCAAAAAATTGATCCAAGGTATATATTTTCATTTCTAAAGTATATATGCACCAATTTTGATAGCTCTGGGTCAAATGATTTGACTTATAGATCATGAACAAACACACATACATTCAGCTAAATTATTCTAGTTAACTTTGATGACCAGCTAGTTCAATGGAAATATTGATTTTTATTTTCAGTTAAATCATTTAGATATAACTATATTTGTGATACCATGAAACTTCCAGACAATAACGATGTGTCACTTTAATTATCTTACTAATACTCCACTTATTGTGTATGTGAATCCATGGTGGCATCATGGTGCTACAAAAAATGTAAATGTATGGTTCATCTAACTAAATAGTTCATCAAATGTATGATTCATCATTCTAAATTTCCCAGTATTATAACTTAATTTTATTTTTTATACAACATGTAAGCTACACAGATTTTAAACAGAATCCTTCTTCCTAAGCTTTCAACAATGATAGAAAATAATATGATCAAATAGTTGATTAAAGAATTGAAACATTTTGAGCTTCAGAGCAACAAACTATTGCTAAAAATTAAGCAATTTTTTTAATAAAAGAAATTGACAAAAATTCAGTGAAAATTTGCATTACTTAAATTAATATCATTAAAAAGACAATTTTTAAAGTTTGAAACAATATAAAATTCATAATATTCACAATATTTTTGAAAATTGTCACAATAAAAAAAAAAAATTCAGCTGAAGTTTTAATCATTTAAAATTAACTAAAACTAAATTAAATTTCAAACTAAAATTTCAAAAAAATGTGCTCAGAGATACACATTTCCATTTTCCAAAGTATATATGTGCTAAATTTGGAAGCTGTAAGTCAAACAATCTGGCTTGTAGAGGGCCAACACAAACATGTTCATCTTTAATAATGGTATAGACAGACTAGGAAGATAGTTACCATTAATATACAAATAACTACAAATATTAATTCTGACAGTTTTATTAATAATTTCTATTGATTCATATATGACTGAACAAGTAAAGAACTTATTGTTTTTAATTTATATTAAAAAATTTAGCATAACTCATTCATATATTTTTATTAAAAATATTTATACCTACATTCAGGGAATATTTATTAATTGTAGGAATTAAGTAATCAAAGATAAACAGATTATTAAAAAAAAAGAAAATGATAGTTTATTTTAATTATAAAATAAGAGAAATTAATTCTGCAACTTACACTCAACTTCTACTCCAACATGCCTTCGAGCTCCCTTACCTACACCATTGTCTGCAATGCAATAATATGTTCCACGGTCATGTTTACTAATGTTATGTATGGCTAAAATATTCCCACGGTACACAACACCTCCAGTAGGCAAAATATCATTATTCTCTCGCCTCCATGAAACTTTAGGCTCAGGGTAACCAATAGCATAGCACTGCAAAAATACTTTTGCACCAGAAGTAGTCTGAACAGTCTGGGTACTATTGTCCAATATTACAGGTGGAACTGGAAAGGGAAAAACATATCTGGTAAATTTCCAGTTCATTTTATTACTAAAAAAATTATTTAATTAATATCTGAATGGCAATATATAATTTTACTTTCTACTAAAATATTAAATTTTTAAAAGTATAAAAGCTCAATGTTATATTAATAGGCAAAGAAAACATTTAAATTATGTCTATTCATTCACAAAGATTTGTATGGAAATTAGAAAACTTCTGCATCAACATTGAAAAATATTAATGCAATGTTTTTTTTTTTTTTTTGACAAAAAATTGGGTTTTTGTGCTTACCTGTTAAAACATTATAATGCTTCAGAAGAAAGTTTCAAATCTAGCATATTTTTTGATAATAAAGTTAGAATTAACTAATAGCTTTCATTTAGTTTTAAAATTCCATAATCCACATTTATTACCTTGAAAATTTACCACATAGTAAAATTAACATTAAGAAATTTTGAAAATAAAAGACAATAAAAAATTTGAATATGTAAAGCATATGCTGAAATAAAGTACTATACAGTAAAGAATTATTAGACATATTTCAAAACTATGTAGAAAAATAAAGAAAGGAACTATATTCAGTAATTATTTAATGCTGCCATACTTTACTTTCTGAATTTATATTTTTAAAAAAAATTATTCGTAAAATCCAACACAATTCATTAGGTGAGACTTTTGACAAATGCATATAAAAATAACTATATGTATAAATGATTATGAAAGTACACCTACAGAACAATGAGATCATGGAATTGTAACTCTTGGTATTATTCTTCACATGAAGTTTAGTGGAATATTATGTCAATCTAAAGTTATAAATAAAATGCAGATGGTTTAAAATTCCAAATATCTTTTAAAAAGTTGATGTATCTTCCAGCAGTTAATATTAAAAGAAATTGGCAACTAAATCCTACAGATAATGTTATATTTAGCTAATATCTTTCTATTCAATCTTTTTTCATAGAAGAATTATTAGATAAACATGTTTGATAAGGAATTATAATAAGGAAAGTGTTATTAAACTTGTGCATTTCTTAAAAAATTATAAAGAAAATTTACTAATCCCCCCCCCCTTTCTCCTTAAAAATATTTTGGAATTATACATACACAAGACGAAATATATTGGAACTAGTCATAGATAGATAGAGATAGAGATGTGTGTGTGTGAAAATCTTACTTCTGACATAAACCCAAGAATCTTCAGTTAGCTTGCTAGTTGAACCAATAATGACTTGACACTGATATAACCCAGTATCAACTTTTTGCACTTTAGTAATCTAGAAAACAGAAAGTAAAAGAGCAATTAGATAGTATCTCACTGCAATTTAAAAATAAAAATAATTGATATTTTTAGATTTTAAATGCTTTTTATTTGTATTTAATATTACTTTGACCTTTACCCTTTAACTTCTCTTACACATCAACCTTTCTAATTGTGATCTCATTTTGATAATAAAACTATTGAATTAAATTTACAACTTCAAGTAACATAAATAACCTCAAGTAGCAACATAAATAGAAAAACAAAATAAAAAATTAAGCAATAATTAATGATACATAAATAAAGAGACCAAATTAAATGTACTTAATTACAGAATTTTAAATAAAAGTTTTTTTCAAATTATTTTTGGTTAGTCTAAATGAAAAAAATCTACAAACGCAACTGCTAACATTTTATAACTCTAAAATTCATTTATATAACTCTACTTAGAATTAGGTCCTACTGTTTAAAAAGGCAAGTTTTTACAAGCTATTTTCTTTATTGATTGATAGATGATTATTTAATATACATTTTCCACCAATAAAAGCAAACCATGTTAGACCATTGCTTTAAAGTTTTGTTTATCATCCAGCATTTAGTATTAAGGAAATGGCAAATGCACACAGAAATTATAAATCTTATGGCCAGCTACAATTTCTTAATGGTAAATCAAGGTTAAGGGGATGGGGATGAATTAAATTTTTAGGTACAATACCTGTTCAGAAAATTTCAAATTTACTTTTGTAAAAATTCCTTCACAGCCAGCCATAAGGTGAATTTTAAAAAAAAAAAGTGCATTTCTTAAAATTTAACCAATTTTGAATAAACACAGTGATCAGAGAAGTAAAAAAAGCTGACACTTGTTGACATATGTTTCCAAGAAACAGAAATACATTACAAATTCTTTTAATCCGGCAACTATAATAATTACTTAAAAAGTGAAAGTCATAATTTTTATGCAATATTTTTATTACTATCAATATTTCTATTGAGGGTATATGAATAATTTAATATTTTTCAATGTCTAGGACAAAATAAGTTCATTTGAATAGACAGCCTTATCAAGTCAAATCAATTCTATATATATGAACAAAAATAATAAAGCCTTGGAACCATAAATATCATTTGCAATAGATACAAATATATTACCTGTAAAGTATAAGTACTGCTGGCTTCATCATGACGAATGGAATAACGTTGATCAGGAATAATTTGTGAACTTCCACTTGAAATAATCGAGGTATGACCTTTGTCATCTATTTTCACCCATAAGACCTTCAATAAGGAAATAATACATCAGAATACAGAAGAGTAAAAAAGTAAAAATTTTAATATAATTTTTATAAAATAATGCTTTAATAATCACATAGACAAGAATAATTAAACAATCTATTGTTTGCATTAATAATGATTAGACTATATGTATCCACATAAAAAAAATTGAGAAATAAAGTTTTTCTTCTCCTAAATTTTACAATTTTGCATCATGATTAATTAGAGATTACCAGTATTATATATTAAACTATCAATATTTCAATGAATATCCGAGTTTAAATTCTTAATTAAAACTTTTGTATGACTTTATTTTTACTCCTTTAATTAACTCTCCAAATAATCAATTATTTATAATGAAGCTTCCTAAGTCAATTTTGCCTGAGAACAGATCCCATATAAAATATCATTTTTCTACAGTTATTTGAAAATTGTTCAAGGAGATACTCCCCCCCCCTTCCCTTTCCTTTTCACCATAAACAAAGGTTTCGGCCCCTCTAGTTCCTTTTCAAAAGGAATTGGCTCTTATTTGCAACTTTGAACAATCCTATTTTTGTTATGTTTATGATAATCAGTGCCTCAAGATGGTGATTAAGAAGGAGAGTCAAAGAATAATGAAGTGGAGGAACTATGATTCAGTAACCTATCAAAGAATTAATAACATTCATTAAAACATATTTTGCTGGATTGAAAACAATTAGTATATGTATACATAGCAAGTGAAATGTATGAAAAAAAAATTCATTCTCAATCAATTATGTAAGTGGAAGAAAATATTTGATCAAATTTACTTTAACACCCAATTCCATTCTTATTAAAGTAATAGAAATTGAAATAAGAGCATAATGTACAACTATGATATAAAGATAAAATTTCAGCAATATTTCACTAATTCTTCTGTGACTTAATTATTCTTTTTCTACTTAGTCAAAAATAAGTAAACAAAATATGGGAGACATAAAGTGTGCAGAAGTTTTAAAGTCAAGCTATTAAACAAACATGACAAAATCTTAGAGCAAATTTAATTTAAAAGATTGTAGAACCTTGTTACTATATTATAAAACTAAATGAGAATAAGAAATGTAACATTTGACAATATATGGTGTATGGTATGGGTAACATTTTATGTCAAAAATAATTTGCAGATAATTATATTAGAATTATAGAAAAGGTTTACAGCTTTAGAGTAATGAAACTACAATTCTCTATTCAGTTAAACAACAATATTTGACAATATGAGGAAAAAGTGGCTACTTAGAAGGTAAAACAATCTACTGTAGTAAAAGTTTTTTGGAAGTTTAATTTCCAGATTATAAAATCTGGATCTAAATCCAGAAATATTATAAAAATAAAAAAGAAAGTCAAGACAGTTTTAATTAGACAATATGGAAAAATTAAGATAGGTTTAATAGTCAAAAGAAAAAAAGCAAAGGAGTTTCTCTTCTGGAGCAGTAGCTCTGAAGACAACTAATACCAACATTTAAACTAAAAATGTTTAAACAAAGTTTACAGTATTTGTAGGTTTGCAGACCTAAGTTTATGTTTTTTCCAAAGGCAAACCACATTATTATATAATAACCAGTTGATTCCACTTTAAAATCTACCCAAAAATTCAGCAAATGCACAGAAATAAGAATAACCAAACTTGATTAAATATAAATCTTGGTTGTAATTTTAAACTTGATCTATAACACTAGATATCATATTAAAATTTACTAATTTGATCTTGCATATTGAAAATTCACAGCTACACAGAACAAAGTCAAAAATCAATTTAAATGCTAGGAATGAAATTTACACCAACTTCTTTTATTTCAGTTACAATAAAGCACTAATTACATCAGATTCTGCTTTTTAATATTCTGAAAAAAATCTATACACTCATAGCTATTTGTCTCCATTGTTTAACTTGATACATATGTGCATAATATAACCCTTATATTATAAACCTATTAAAGATTTCTGTATCCAAAAAAAAAAAGAAAGAAAGGGCACGTTATATGAAAGAATAAAAGCCTGTCAAAATCTGTACTATTAAAATACATGTTACAATTTCAATTTCTGATTGTGGAGTTATATGAACCTATAGAAACCGCTTTTCTTTTATACTTCGAGAAGCTGGGAAAGCATCTTTTGATGGCAATTGTAGGGAAATACAAATTCCCAGCTGCTTACAAAATAATGCATATTCAGATTACTTGTTTGGCATGAAGCACAGAAGAATCCTTGGAAAAGGAAGTCGTGATATCAAACTAAACAATAGATGCCTGTTAACACAAATTAGTTCATTTGTATCTATTCAACAAACATGAAGTGCTTAAAAGTTTCTCCCCACATGATCATGCAAAAGAGGCTAATACATTATAATAACATTAATACACAGATTTTAATGTTTAAACTACAATGGTGATCAGTATTTTTTTCATTGTATTTCAATACTGAATACAATCTATTTATAGCAAAGAATATTTTGCTAGGTTACAAAAGATTTAAAAGAATCAAACCAATATCAGTAAATAAATTAATACAAGTAGATATTAATTTTAATAATTTTTTGCAATTTATTAATATAATTTTAAAATTTAAAAAATGCATGTTAATTATTCAACTAAATAATGTGCTCATTTTCATAAGTTAAAGAAAATATACATATTTGAATACTTTGCATTAATAAATTAAAAAAATTAAATATAAAAAATTCTTACAGGAAACTGAGAGGCATAATGCACTGAACAATGAAGATCAATTGTATCACCAATATTGGCATACTGTTCCTTTGTTATATATGATATAGATGGATTTTGTTGTCCAAGCACTGAAATGAAATATATTTATGAAAACATATATTAAGACAACTTTAAAGTAAGCAATTTAGGGATTTATTTAAAGCAAGATATTTTGTACAAAATATACAGATTAGAAATTTTTGTATTTAGAACACAAACTATATTTCAAAAATCAAACTCAATGCAATTGAGTTTTACTCTTATTGAGTTATTTTAACCCCAAAAATATCTTATCCCCTCTCCATATACACACAAGAAAGTCGTTAGCGTAAAGGTTCAAAATCTAAAAAGCAAATTTCTTCAAAATTGTTTGAACTTCCACTCAAATTACGAGAAACACAAATAATTAATTTCTGTAGGAACTAATACAATATAAATGATGTAGAATAAGAAAAAATGACTAAAAATGTAATTTAATTATTAGTCATTTATATAAATAATATTTCATGTTACTACACGACTAACCACTGACTGCTATTTTAATGTAAACGCTCATTTTATATCAAATATCTCTGCTTTCATATAGTATTTAAAAATACTATCGATTTCCACAAAACTATAATTATCGACAACATCGTGTAAATTATGACTAAACTAAATGCTGCATTAAAATATTACATGATATTATTTTATGATTTTAAAGTATTTAATTCTAATATGTGAAACATCAAAGAGAAAAGGATTAAAATGTAACACAGGTGGTATACTAAAACGGTAACATTAACCACACCCATAGCAATAAGAAATGTTAGTATTCTTTAAAAGATATTCAAAATTTACCTATATCATAGTTAAGTCCAATAACGATTGAACAAAATAAATATCTAAATATTTTCATAACTTAAATAATACTATAACCACTCGAAAAAAAATTTAACTCCAATAGCAGAAAATAATGTAAACAAAATTTTGTTTTACAACATTGCGCTTTGTCGATAAAGTCACAGTTACTAAAATCGAACGACTGGTTTCATTTCCCGATTATTTTTTTTTTTTTCTCTCTCTCTCTCTCTCTCTCTCTTTCTCTTTTATTTTCTTACTCCCCACGTCTTCTGGGCAACATTCGCGCAGATTTAATATTTAATGGAGCTTTTCTCATATGAAATACTCAAGCGATGCATGATGGATGGTCGATGGCATGGATTTGAACATTCATAAATAAAATCCCATTCCTGTTTAAAGATGCATAATTCACGATTTGTTTAGTAACAAATATTTTTACAATTGTTACTTTTAAATATTTGTTCCAAATAACTGTTATTTCAATCACACTATTAATTAAATAAGTATTTTTCATTTTTTTAATGATATATGCTTAGCTCCCATGTTGCTAAAGTTCGAAAAACACATATCTGAAAAATGTCAGTCTGTCTGTGACAAAGATAATTAAAAAACGTTTCGAGTTAGACAAATGAAATTTGATGTACAATTTGTATACCAAATTTGCAGATTTCTATCATATTTTGAGAAAAATCCGTTCTGACGAAATCTGTTTGTCCGGCTGTTCGAATATACATAAACACGATAATTACAAAAGGACAGAGATGGATAAAATTCGATACACAGGTTTAACATCTGTAGAGTCAAATTTTAAACCAAATCCAACAAAGGGTTGAACGTCTGTCGGTCTCTACTTTCAGAAATATGTCAACACGGTAACTTAACAAGTGATTTTGTGACTACAACTAGGGATGACAAATATTTTCAGAGCGGTTATTACGTAACCAATATCAAAAAGTCACAAATACAAGTGATCAATACTTTTCAAAGAAGGGTGTGATTCAAATCCTTGATACGATTTTACTGATGATATTTCGATTACAGTTTTTGGATCACGATAGAAAGTAACAATCGATACGATATTACTGAAATTTGCCGGAGCGGTGACTTCAATGGAAAGTAGCAATCGATTAGAGATGCATAATCCACGATTTTTTGAATAACAAATAATATTGCTATTGTTATTTTTAAATATGCGTTCCAAATATCTGTTATTTCAATCATATTATTAATTAAAAATTATTACTTAATATTAAATATAAAATTTATTAATTGTAATTAATACTTAATTTACTAATTTAATTAACATGTGATTGAATTAATTTATCTGTTTCAGCTTACTTCTTAAATTTTATTTTTTTTCTCAAAACTATTTATTTAATTTATTTCTTAGAGTGAACCATTTTCTGGAAAAGATGAGTTAAAAATATATGTCATTTCTTTAAAATGTTTGCTTTAGTTCTATATTCTACCAATAGATGGCGCCAGCAGTAAACAGAGTACATGTAATCAAAGTCAATCATGTCAAGAGCAATAAAAATGATCTGTATGGAATAGTGCATCATCAAATACGAATATCGGTCACTCCCGTAAAGTGGAGCGGTGACTTCGCACTTTCCGGTGAAATCACCGCTGCGATAAATTTCAGTGATATACAATTCAATGATACGATACGATAATTCCAATAACCGGTCCGTTCACTTTTCAATCCAATCACAGATTTCTTTCGAGAGCTTCCATTGGACAGATCGGACAAGTCATTGCGATTACCCATCTGATAAGCCTATTTTCGCACTTTATTAAATTTGGTTTCTTGCTTGTTTGTAACATCTTTTACATTCTCTTAAATCATAGCCGAAAATTTCAAATAATATTTTGCAGCTTCATTAATTAGTTAAGCGAAGAGTTAAATTAAATGCAGCTGTAAAAAAAGTTCTCAGAAGCTTTCTTAAAAATTTGTATCATGCTTTGTTTACAGTCGATTATAACCATTCAAAAATAAGTAATAACAGCAATCTGTGCCATATATCTTAGCGTTTTATGTAAATAGAATGTAGCCATTTGAATGCTTATAAATTCATTCAAATACGATTATTATTTTGTTATATACGAAGTATAGAGAAAGTATTGTAATCGACAATAATTCGAACAACAGATTTTGACGAATCTCCATGTTTTAAACCTTCCCGAGTTCGAAAACATTTTTGGAAATGTCTCGTTATGGTAAAAATAATTCAAAAACGCTTTGAGCTAGACGGATGAAATTTGTTATGCAGTCTTTACACCAAATTTACAGATTTTTATGAAATTTTGAGCAAAATATATTCAGAGGTTTTTCTGTCTGCGTGTTTGAATATATGTTTATACGATAATACTAAATGAAGAGAACTAGAAGGATAAAATTCGGAACATAAATTTAGTAGCTAAAGTGTAAATATATATATATATATAATAATCAAAATTATCAAATGGTTGAACATCTATCGGTGTAATCAAATTTGATATGTGATTTCGTGACTACAATTGTAAATCTGTAACCAATTTTGGTTTCAATCGGTTGAGCAAAAATACAAATTCACCTTTATCGGAGAGTATGCGAGTTTATGATATTTATTCAAATGACACATACCAAAAGAACTTTCAATGGTGCTTTTATATTTACAAATGATTCTTAATAATTGTAAAGAACTGATGCAAGATACACAACTAAATTATTACAGAGGAATTGTAGGAGTTATTCTGTGTATCTTATTCAAGGCCAAATCTGTCCACTTTTGCTCTTGCTCACGAAGAGTCTCTTGGGGATTTCCATTATCTGGCTCAGGATCTGGGAGTTCCGCAGCAGGAACGGCTATGGATTCATCAGGGAGCTTCTCATCACGCCATGCACCGTCAACAATGTCAATGAGTCTCCCATTTCGACTAACATTGCTATCCATCCTAGAAATAAATACATACCATTCAATCTTTGAATAAAAGATGAAAAGCTTACTAAACTACTACTTACTAAACTAATAAGTTTACTAATGTTACTTAGTAGTTTTTGTACATCAGAAAAAAGAATCAAACTCGACCAATGGGATAGCCATTTTCTTCTTAAGTTTGATGAACAGTATTCATTAAATTTAGTGCAAAGGAGAGATTCAATATAAATTAGAATAAAAATTTGATGTTGGAACCATTCTAAACAAAGAGACTACAGAAATCAGGATTATACTTATATATATACCCTGAATTGGCCTTTAAAAAAGATGGTATATAAAATATCATCTTCAAAAATCTGAGAGGTTTTTAAAATGTGTAATTTTCTAATACACCTGTTGGACGTTTGTAGGAGAAGCTCAGGCGTAAAGCTTATAATCTCTGTTCCATGACAATGTTTCTATTACATGACGAAAATGGATTCTAGTAATAAACTTGAGCATATGATTAGCAGTTATGGAACACAGCAAAATTTTGATTTTAAAGAGTAAATTAAGAGGGTCGAGAAAAAGGAGGAAATTGCATAGAATTAGAAGGTTACTAAAAGGATAAAGGTTGGACAAATTTCTCTGACTGATCTAGCAATGTAGTCTCAGATCTTTAGTTAAGGGTGATCAACAAGCTCTTCAGTAAAAATGAAGAGTTTTGTGACGACTTCTTTAGTATCCTTCATTTTTTTACAAGATTCTTTAAATGATGGGAGTGTATCAGGATCATTTCAGTTCCTAGATCAATTGAAAAAATTTAGTCGATTCTTCAATTTATACGATTTTATCAGGGAAATAATAAATTGTCATTTGGGCGTGACATCTCTTGGCGATCTTACGTTTTGATCTTTTCTTTTGATTTTTCTTCTTGCTTCTTGAAAAGTGAGACGAATGATTTTTCTTTAGTCCCTGGGAGCTGTAATTTCGAAAATTTTGTGCAGACCCTAAAAAAAAGTGTGAGGTTCTCCGCAATTTGGGTATTATTTTTTCTCTCTCAAAATTTTCTATTTTTTATTTGAGCATCCACTGAACTGATGATTCTCAGCACACAGAACACGTCGAATTTTTAATTTGCAGCCAGAGCTGTAATAAACAAATTTTTGGCAAAAGCACCGTCTTCCTTACACATTTATCAATCTCAACGATCATATAGCTGATGATTTCAAGATCATAAATGCTGGCTAAATTTTTAAGTATGTTTGGTAAATCAGTAATGGTTTCTTAGTTTTAAATTGTCAAAGTTGATTGACCATCGCTAATCTAAATCCATCTTAAGTTTTTTTTTTTTTTTAATTTCTTCTTTCGGGAAGCTACAGGGAATTCTTTTATAACGTCTTTCGTCGGTTTCTCAGCCTTCCGAGGCTTTCTTCAGCTTTTTCTTCTTCAGCAATCACGTATTATTCGAACTACTATTTCATTAGATATTTGGTAATAGTCTTACGGCCGTTGTCAGTTTTGCAAAAGAGGTGATCAAATTTTCATACTGGTTTTATGTTACAGCTGATGTGATGAACCTTATTGATTCTCTATGATGATCTGTTAAGTTAGGCAGTTTCTTCATAACTGGGGGTATTTTTGGAATGACAAATGTATCGGTACCTGGCTGTTAGATTGGAAGCTATTAACGATTTTTCATTTATTCTTAGAAACTATCATTTTTTAAGACTTCTTTCTTCTGCACCTGGAATCCACTTTTCTCATCTGAGTTGCTTATTTCGCCACGCGAAATTATTACGATTTTAGAAACGTCTTTAAATATTCCTTCAGCATTTTGATCAATTTCTTTGATGAGATCGATGAGAACTTCAATTGAATTAACAGAAGAGGTAGGTAAAGATGAGAGATCAGTTTTAGAAATACAGAGAATATCGCTGAAATTCTCCAATAAATGCTCATAGCCAATAACTCCATCTCCCTTGGTTGTCCGTGCAGCAATCTTCTCAATGCAGTTCATTAGCTTCTGCTTACAGCTTTGATCGCTGTCGATTCCGGCTTAAATGGTATTAATATCAACATCTCTGGAAATAACTTTTTTCGTTTTAAACTTATGCTCAAATTTATCAAATGGTTAGGGTAAACATGCGGCAAATTCCTTTGCATTACCTGAAGGTAGGAAAAGATCAATCAGAGTTCAGAAAGAATACCTCTTATGTGTATGGAAGGCAAATAGGAATATGGAGGAGCAAAAAATTTTAGTGTCGTTCAGAACAAAATCATAATCGATAATGGTACAATAATTTAAGAAATTAATGAAATGGTTGGGTTTGGATTCAAAATAACTGTTTTATTTGGTAACAAACTTTTTCTCAAAATAAAGGCAAATTTCTTCAAGTTAAAAAAAAAAAAAAAAAAAAAAAAAAAACATTATGGTTTACTGTTTAGGAAAAGAGTTTTGATTTATAAAATATGATAAAGAAAGTTACAATGGGAAATAATCGTTTTGCATTTCATGTGGAATGTCAAAGATAAATTCCCAACCAGAAATAGCAGTTGATGGAAAAAGTTATATAAATATAAAGTACTTTAAGGAGTAAACAGTGTAAAGGAAAATATTGTAAATGAGGAGAATGAATGGTGCAAAATTTAAATTAGAAGAACATAAACCATATTAATTTAATGAAGAATAATAAATAATGATAAAGTTAATATTTAATTAAAAATTAATTCATGTGATTTAAGATCACAGAAATTAAGCACCATAGTAATGTGCTGGAAACAAAGAATGTAAGAATTATATATGTAAAGTTTAAATTTACGTCATTATTTATGAAAGATAATGATTTAATTTATTGAGAAGTATTTCCATTGTTTAAGGCCACAATTCATTGTAACCCACTGTATTTTTATCATAAATAAAATGAATAAATCATGTTGTGCACAAACTGATAAATTACAGAGTTTTACACAATATCAAAATAATTAGAAGAAACATAAATTCAAGTATAGAATACACAATTAAACAAATAAACTTAAACTAAAACAATTTTTTTTCTTGATTGTTATTTAATATTAGTATATTCAATAATCAGGAAATTTTGCTACATGCACAAACATACACACACAAAAAAGAAAGAAAGAAAAGAAAATCTTATAAAGTATAAATATATATTTATAAAAAAATATTTAATAATGGCAAAACAAATATACAACTGAAACACAACAAAAACATGCAAGATAACTCAAGGCATATTAATTTTCTCAGTATTTCCCTCTCCAAATTTCAAGAGTTTATTATTTTTAATAGAAAGTGTTATATTTATCTAGAAAGCAATATGTTCATCGCATTAAAAATGATTACAATATTCCAAAGACTATTTAAAACAATCTGTTGAATAACATAAGCTGAACTTCAATTTTCTTACCTTCTGCAAAAATACATTACAGGTGTAATTTGACTGCTTTTTATTAGATAGTTTCTGTGATATGTATGTCTGAAAAAGGCAATAATAAATGAACAAAACTTTAATGCAAGTTTTATCTTGGAATTAAGAAATTAATTTGCTTTTCCTATACTTTAATAAATCTGGAAAAATTAGGGGGGAAAATAGAAAGTTTCTTCAATTAAATAATCAAATACTAATCTTGCAGTTTTTACAAAATTTAAATATTAAAATAAGAAGTATTTGCATTTAATAAGCAAATATTATTATCTCACATAAAAGATAATTTACTAAGAAAATTTTTTCAAATGTTTTACTTTCACTATTCAATTGATAGGATAATTTTGTCAATATGAAAATATTGTGTATTCTATTAAAAAAACTTTACTTTTTACTTCAAGAATATTACAAAAAGTTCAAAATTAATAATCATTAAACCAATTTAATAATAAACATAATAATGAATTTAATAATGAAAGTGAGTCATTAAAATTCACTTTCTTATTGGATAATTCTACTATTTCAAAACATGCAAAGAAATAAAATAAAAATACTTACAAATCATTATTTATTTGTTTTTGATCAGCAAAGTCAAAATTGAATTTATTTCAAATGCTGTATTATTGGTTTGATATAAAAATGAAATGCAATATTTATCAATTAATCAAGTCAGAAAACGTAAGGGGAATTAAAATTCGCCAGTCCTACTGACAGCTGGATTATGACCAAATTTAACCCTAGTGGCAGATCTAATCTTAAAAAAAAAAAAAAAAAAAAAAAAAATTAACGTTTAAACAACTGTTTGTAAATTAGAATTACATTCAAACTTAAAATAAATTCTTTAAAAATCTTATGAAAATAATTACCTTCATAGCATTTTAATTGTTTTCATAATAGCACATTTACAAACCCTTCAAAATGTAATTCATTATCTAAAAAACCTGACCTATCTTTGAAATTCTTAAAAATTTCACTTACCTTGTTATTAACTCCTATTATATTTTCCTTAGAGCTAATATAGATACTCCATAAACAATATTTTTTCCTTCTCTTATGAACTAATACAACTGTTACATTAGCAAGCAGTTAGGATCTCACTCTTCTTAATTAAATTATTGCTTTTTCTTTTTATCAGGGTTTAGATCATTTTATAATTCTGTTCTGTTTTATTCAGTCACCTCATGTCAAAAGGGTAGATTATTTTCTCATGAGGATAAAAAAGAACAGATTTCACAGACATTCAAGGGAAATCACAGAACTTATCTTCTGCTTCTTGAAAAGAAGAAAAAGGCATTTAACTTTTTAAAAAAAATCAAAATCCCCATAGCAGGAGAATTTCTTTGAGTTTTCTTCCAGATTGATATCAAGTCAATTAGGGCTAATAATGAGTAAAGTAATCACATATACACACACAGTAATACATGAAGGCCAAGCAAGGGTAGCTTTTTTTTTATTTCACATTTTGGAACTTTTACACTTAATAATACAAACTAAAGAGGATATTTTATCCTGCACTTTAATCTTGTATATATATTTTCATAGGCAAAATGGCTTAATCACAGCAATTTTCAGGAAGACTGATTCTGACCAACGTAAAGTGATAAATCTAGACTTAATTTGGACAAATAACACTAGTTTTTCATATGCTTTCTGTTACAGATACCAACAGACTTTGGTAACCATCTAGTTTGTTAGGAATTTTGGTTGTGCTCATTTTCAATTAAATCTCTAATGAAAAACTTAATATTCATAATTCCTCTAAGAAAATATTTTTATGCATCAAATGGTTAGACATTAAAGCAATGATATTTTGTGAGTACTGTAGATGTTCTGTTCACTGCACATTAATCTCCCTAATGGGGAAATATATTTTCTTTCCTAATAGTTAAATATATTTTAACATATATAAAATAATTACAGGGATTAAAAAACTAAATTTGTAATCAACAAACTGAATGAATTTCCTTTTTTTTTTAATCTGATACAAATCAGCTCATATGCAAGATAAAATTGATAATTTTTTTTGTGTACACCAACAAAATGTAAATAATAATAAAGCTATTTAGTAAATTTTCGGGAAAAAATATGTATATATTAAAGCTATTAAAAATGGCTATATATTAACCCCACAGTTATAAATTACATTATTTTTGCAATATACTTGTATAAAAGCAGCATATAGACATGACAAATGCAGAATTTAGAAGAAAAATAATATTTGAAAAATGCTTTTTCAGAGATTAATTTGATTTGTCAAAAGTAAATTAAATATCCACAACAAATAAAATACTGCTCGAAATTACTGAAACCAACAATTTTATAATAAGGTAAAACAATTTGCAATTCCTTTAAATTGTGAAAAATAACTAATTTGCACACGTTATTAATAAAAGCTGCTTAATGACTTCTATCAGATTTGTAATTCAAACATACAGCTCACTACCAATTTTTGTATTAAAGAAGGAAAAGTACCATTGTTTGGCAAAACTAAACACGGTAAAGACTCTTTTCCCCACACTCAGCTATGCATTTAAATGTGCACACTTAATACAAAAACATGAATGAAATATATTTCTATATTAATTTTGTTCAGTCAGTAAGTTATAAAGAGCCGTCACAGTTTAGACATTTTTAATTGATAATTTCATTATCCTTTACTTTTTAATAGTAATTTCAGCTATTACAATTTTATAGAAATACAACAATGAAAGATGCCAGGAATAGATATATAATTTTAAAAAAAACTATTAGAAATCCAACTTTGTATAAATTAAATAGCTCCCTCACTTACACTGATTTGTATTTCTTGAGGATACGCAAAAGATAAGAAAGGGCAGTACAATAAATTACAAAATATTTGTAAAATTTCTTTAATTCATATTTATTCCGTTAGCAACGGAATCATTAAGTTGAGCTGTCACAAAACAGATAGAAAACAAATTTACTTTCTACGAAAGGAATTGTTTTAATTTAAAATCACAAATCGATATTAATCTATTCAATGATTTAAATAGTTTTTAATTTTATCGTGAGATTACAACATTTAAAAGACATAACAAAATTGGTGAATTTATTTAAAATTATAATTATTCCTTTTATTTTGGTGAACAACTGTAATGCACTACAACTTTGTTACCCTGAAAGAAACATCATTTTATTTTCATTCGTTATTTATGTCAGTTCATTTTATGATTATTAATGCGTCTTTGCGTCAAATTGTTTTGTATAGTTAGCATCATCTCTATTGTTTATTTTTGTAAAGGAGTTAGTACAAATCTGTGTACTGAAGTGCATGTATGAACTGTGGAAATGTTAGATTTGTCACTTCTCCATCTTCTTACTGCTATAGATTGGTGTACGCAAGTATTAACTTATATAAAAGTTCTTTTACTCTGTGTGATGAATTTTTTGATGTTATATAAATTACGCTAATTTTACGCATAATTATTCTTTAATATATTTTCTAGAGTCTTTTATTTGTAACTGTAGCAATCTAGAGATCTTTTTAAATCTCTGGAAAATTTAAATCAAATTTGATTTCTGGAGAATTTCTAATTTTATTGACAGTTAGTAAGAATTTTCTTGTTCAAAATATCTTATAAATCCGGTTTTTGTAGAAGATTTATATTTTTAAATCAAATTTGATTTTGGTTGAAATTTTAATGTGAATGACAGTTAATACAAATTTTTCTGGGTAAAAATTTTTATAAATTCTATTTTGTAGAAAATATTTTGTTTTGAAAACTTACCTCCCAAGAGAAAATTATGGTTATAGCTGTTATCAGTTATTTTAATATATGTAGAATCTAATACTTTTCTCAAATTTCTCCAATAGAACAGTTATTGAAATTATTTTTAAAAAATAATTTATCAAAAATTTAAGTTATATGAACGTAAATATTCTAAGTTATAGGATCAATAATTTTAGTAATTCTAGGATTTGAGGCCTTTTAATTTCAAAGTTATAGCAAAAAATAATAAGCATCTCCATTTCTTTTTTTTTTTTTTTTTTTTCTTTTTTTTTCTTATACTTAAAACAATGTCTACTAAAATATAAGTTTGAACTTGAAATTTTAAAATCACGATCTTTAATTTTTCCCCCCCTTATACTTAAAATAATGTCAACTAAAATATAAGTTTGAACTTGAAATTTTAGAATCATGATCTTTCATTTTGGCGTAATCTTACTTTGTAATGTTTTTTCTCAGATTATTTGCTTTTATATTTTAGTCAAATAATAATTATGATTGGGTCTATTATAAAAACAGTACTAAATCCAAAATTATTGTTTTGAGATTGCTTGTTTGTTTTAAGTTTGGACAGGTAATATAATTCTGTTCTCTTTCAAATTTGAAGCATGCCTGGGTCTAATAAACGGAAGCATGTGTAATACGACTGTTATATTCAACATTTAGATCAGTATTTATCAAATTGTATCATATAAAGCTTTAAATGGTCGAATTTATATTTTCACCAATTCAATTGTTAACATTGTTTTTTAATTTAATGTAAAGTTTTTAAGATGGTTTAATTAAAATAAGATATTGGTAAAAATGATAGATTTTAATTGTTTTTAATGTCGGACTAATGGAATGATTGTTTCTTTGTGAATTGTTATTATTATGTTACAAAATGTAAAATTAGAAGTCTATTATTGCCTGTGTAAAGTTGCATTATGTGGTTTGGACTCTTTTAAGTTTTAATTTCTGCTGTAAAGGAATTATATTCTAAAAAATAATTGCTGTGGTTTCAAAAACAATTACTATTTTTTGATTAGGATGCTGAAATTTTTTGATACAAATTATTTTTTTAATAAAAGAATAAGAAGGAAAGTTAAGATCAAAAGTTTTATATTCATGTTGGCCACATTAATTGTAGATATATTATTGAAGATGGTTTGTGAATTACATCTCATCATATCATTTGGTTCTTAAATATGAATAGTAGTTAAAATGAGACTGTTCGTCTTTCAGATTTGAAATCCTGTTTACTATTTTGCTAACTTTTATAAATATTTTATTTAAATATTTACCTTGTATTTATTTTAAAACTTATAACATTCTTAATTTGTATATTCATTTCAAATGTATTTATGTTTAACTGATTTTTGATATTTTAATTCTTTTACAGAAGCTCTTTTAGAATGATTTGTCCTATGTTTTGGTTTGGTGATTAAGAGACAAATAAAATGAACTCTTGTGGAGATGATCTTTTAGATTTGGATTTTGATCCTGATGTTTTAATACAACTTTTAGGTAAATTAAGTTTAGAAAACATTCCAAGTGATATCTCGGACACTTTATCTTCCCTGGAGAATCGGACTGATGAAAATGAATGCAAAAATGGTGCTAATGCACAAAACTGCATCTTTAGTTTAAATGGAGAAAACTGTCAAATTGAATCTGTTTCGAAAAAACAAGATAGTGATGTGTTACAAGGTGCTACTGCCTCTCCAAATTTACATGAGGACGATAAAAGTAATTTTTTACCTGTCCTTGGCTTAGTATCTGATATTTCTGAAGCTTTATGTGAACACAAAAGAACTGAATCGTTACTTCAGTGCACAGCATCTGATAATCTTAATAGTTTACCAAATAATTTAGAACACAAAGAAAATCAAAATTCATCATCTGACTTGTCTGATGATTGTTCAGCTGCAGTTCAGCAGCAAAATAAAATTAAAAAGGACTTAAAAACGTCAAGTTATGAAGTAGATGATTATAAGCAAAATGTACCTCCATGGTTTTCTTTAGATTCTGTAGCTAGTAAATCATTCAGCTATTATCCTTTGTTTAGAGAGCAAGGAAAAGTTTTTGATATTCAGTTGGGTGATATTAATAATATTAAATCTGAATTGGACAAGTTACCATTTCTTACCTCTGATAATTATCAGAAGTCCACACATAGTGATGTTGCTTTTAATCAAGAATGTGACAGCAATGACTCTTCTTATGATTCTTTAATCCTTCCAAAGCAGAATTTTGAATCTGCAAGTAAATCACCTACCAGTCTAGACAGTGGTTACGACACATCTAGTACTATATCTCCTTCTCCTCCTCTTCTTGTAAATACTAAAACCTCTGACTCACCTGAGCATTTTGATGAAACTTCTGATGAGGAACTAGAAAATATCGTTGCTACTATAGTTGAAGTTGAAAATTCTTTATTGCTTTTAGAAGCTTCTCCTAGTAGTGCAAATGTTCCTGTGCTTAAAGATGCAAAAAATGAGGAAGATCACAAGGAAAGACTTTTAAATTTTCTCAAGGAACCTGCTTCAGTGGATTCAGTACAAGTATCTGTTATTGTGTCCAGTGATGAAAATTCTAGTCCTTTAGGGACTTTTGAAGAAAGCTTTCATCGGAAAGTTGCAAGTGCTTTAAATTTAAATACTACCAAAAGATCTCCACATTCATCTAGGAAATCTCCACTGAAAGCTAAAGATAGGATATTAGGTTATGAACTTAAGTAAGTAAAACTTAATTCTACTAATTTTTAAGATAGATTATATATAATGTGCAAGTTTCATTTTTATAATTCATTGCTGTTTCTTTTCTTGATATTATCATTTTTTTTAATAGTTAAACCGAAAAAAAAATTTTCATTTTTATGTTTATGTTCTGATAAGATATTACAATTACAAAATATCTGCAATAAAATTGAAAATATATTGATAATGATTTGTTCTTTTCTTATCATAAAATTATCATAATATGATCTGAAGTAAAATATTGTTATGATGTTGAAAAAGGACATTGATTATTTTTTAGCTTATATTTAGTTAATTAATTAAATTCAACTGCAAAGTTTCATTCTTTGAACTAGTTTTTCATGTTATTTATATGGAAATGCAAAGATATTTCTTCAGTACTTTTATACTAAAAATAGTGTAAGTGATAACTGATTTGCATCCTTGGAATCAAATAAAATTTTTACATATCTACAAGTTTGGAAATATTTCAAATCTGTTTGAGGAATCAGAATCATATGCCAGCTGTGTTATAGAACAGACAATAAAATTAAAGTGACCTGATTAACTTAACTTTCGGCTTTGCTTACTCTACATATTTGTGAGCAAGCTAGGAAAAGCATTTCAAAACTAGAACATTCTATTTAATTATACCTAGTCCCATTATTAATGATACGATTGACAGCTTGAGTAATGACATTACAGAAATGAATACTTAGTTGCAACCCTATAATTATGCTCCATAATATAACTACAACTCTCTTTTGAATTGATTGTGGAGGAATAATGGGAGAGAATATATTATCTATGCTGTCTTTATTAAAAAAAAAAAAAAAAACTATTAATGCTTTTTTTTTTTTTGAAAATCTAATCTACAACTAGACAATGATAGCAAATGGTAGATTGTATAGAGTAAAAATATTACTTATTATGCAATATCTCTTGATTATTTTAATTTTACTATAATCTGTATATTGGCATCAGTATAATTTTTTTTATATCATTTTACCATTGAAAATGAATATTATGATTCCCTTAGAGTGTTTTCTTTTTTATATTTGTAAAGAAAGTGAAATGCTTTCTTACTCCTCTTTTTTATTGATTTAAAGCATTTCAACTTTCATATTTATTTTCTTTCGTTTTATTTTTATTTTTTTTTAGGTATGTTTCAAAAAATGATAACGGGCATCTAGTTGTTTTTACGAAAGGAAAACATTTTGAACGAAATAAGATTCTAAAACAGATTCAAGATGATGAAAGAAGAAATCAGAAGAAAATAAAATTCATACAAATTATCGACAAAAGGATTAAACGAACGTATGTATCTTTTAACAATTTTTGTATGCCATTCAGTTAATAAATTTGTCAAGTTTGTAATGGTAATATAATTTCTGTTGAATGAAATTAGATTAGAAATAAGATCATTGTATAAATTAATAAAAACTTATAATTATTATGAGACATTTCAATAATTTTTATTTGTACATAGAAATTGTTATAAATATAAATTAAAATATAAAAAGTGTGTTATTATATATCTTTATTAATTTGTATTATTTATTATATATTGTTTGTATTATTTATTATATATTATATATTTGTATTATTTATTATATATTATATATTTGTATTATTTATTGTATTAATTTATTATATATCTTTATTAATTTTGTATTATTTTGAAATTTATTATTTGTGGTTTATTCTAACATATTTTATTTCATTGATCTAAATCTGATTTTTTCCCGATATTCTTATTCATTAATAATTGCTCCAAGGAGATGTTTCTTTTTTAATATAGGTATACTTAAATTCTTCTTCTGTTTAATATATTTATTCTCAATGCCATTGAAGTATTTTATTTTGAATTGTAAGTTAATATTTTATCATATATATATATATATATATATATATATATATATATATATATATATATATATATATATATATATATATATATATATATATATATATTGTCATTTTGTAATTTTTGAGTTATGATAAAGACCAAAGTTAAAATTTTAAACAAAGTTTTCTCAATTTCTTTTCACTTTGGACATAAAATTAGCATTTTAAACTTTTCCTGCAAATTTTTTAACATAGTTTTTTTCCCCCTTACTTTAAAATGCCTTTAGTTTTGATACAAATTGTGTTCTTGTTTAAGATTAAGAAGCATTTATTTTATGAAATGCAATTACTTAGTGTATTTGCAGATTATACACTCCACTTTGTAAATGAAAAATATGATAACAGTGTTTAAAAAGTATTTTTGATTTATCAATTTTGATTTGTACTTTAATTTACTGGTCTTTTTACTACTCTTGGATATAATTCTACACTGTTCCAAAGCAAAATTTTAATAAATATTTGATCATTTCCATTTAATGACTTTAATTAGGTAGATTAATCATAAATCATTTTCTTTCCATTCTTTTGCTAATGAATTCAGTACTTTGTCTGTTATTTCCTTATTAAATATTTTGTAATAGTTGCCTGTGGTGACCAGTTGGTTCTCTAAGTATATAGGTTATATTTAATTTCTATTAAATATTTTAGGCATAAATTTGATGCTTATGATTCTCTCAAAAAATTATTTTGAAGCATTGAATTGTGATATGTGTTAGAGATATAATATTGTAATAGTCTTTTGCTTGTTCTATTTATTTGTGAATGAACCTCCCTAATACAAGATGTGTAGCATCATGAAAAGAGCTTAAAAAGTGCTTAAATTTGAAAACCATTTTTAAACACTTTAAAAATGTTTAATTTTTTTTAAAAAAAAAGCTAATTAAAAAGTGCTTAATTTTGTCTGGAATCATGTATGTCCTCAGGTTAGTGTGGTTTACTGAGGGATTGATTTCCTTCCTCTAGGCAGCAAAAGTAAATGGAAACAAACTGTTTTTAAAATGTCATGAATAAAAAAAAGCTCAGATTTAAAAAAAATATTTTAGCATTAATTAAAAATTTGGAAAAGATTGCTTCATAATTTTAACTTTTATGGCAATAATGAAGAATTAAAAAAAGAAATTAGAATAATTATTTATTAAATGAAAACTCTTAAAACCATTAAGTGTTGTATGTATTTTTTTCTTCATCTGATATCTCTTGATACCCTAGTACTATTTTTTTTTTAAAAAAACAATACAGGGTTAACATATGTATTGTATTCAGGTGTTTGCTGGCCGAGAGAAGAAACATTTCCGTTACACAAAAACGTTTAAAAAATCCGAAAGCTATTCATTACTGTTGTCACAAATGCTCTGTCTAAAAGTAGAGTTAACAAATTATATTATTTTAGACTTATTTTCAGTTTATTTAATGTTAATTGAAGCCTCACTTTTTTTTAATTACCATATCATCGTCAAGTGCAGTATAAATACTTACTACAACATAATAAAAATTTTCATTAAATATTTCAAGCAATGCTGGCATTACAAACTTCAGTTGTCATTGGTCAGGTGATTTGTTATCTACCAATCAAGTGAATAAAACACTTGAGGCAAACTTTGTGGCTTGCCATTCTAATTCTTTTTCCCTCCCTCTCTTTTTAAAGGGCAACTGATGATCGGGAAAACAACAAGAAGAGGCGGAGACTTCTCTCAAATAAAGAAGAAATTCAACTCAAGGATGTATGTTTGAAATGTGAACATTAAAATTTTATTATCACCCTGAGAAATGTAAGTTGGGATTTTTGCTTATTCATATCTTTGTGCTTATACCTTGTGCTTTGTGCTTCTCTGTCTTTACACCCTTTAAATGTAATTATAGCAGCCTGTTACTAAACATATTAGTGCCTCCACCTCCATCCCCACACAGGAAAGGGGAAAGAATAGTTTGCATTATTTAACTTTTATGTATATATATATATATATATATATATATATATATATATATATATATATATATATATATATATATATATATATATATATATATATGTTATGGTCAATGTGAATAATCAGTTATTATTGATGCTAACTGGTAATTATTTATAATAACCAAACCAGTTTGTATTAATAATGACCAGTTGGTATTAATAATAATCGATTATTCACATTGAGTGTAACATAATACAAAGTGGTCAGAATTAAAACACCCCTACTCTTAGCTCTCTATACAAACTCTCTAACTACTGAGTATAAAGGCTCTAAAATTATTGAACATACAATTCAAGACATGGGGAAACAGATTGTGTAAAAAAAAAATTAGTTCCGAAAACACCGATAGATGACGCTGTATAACAGAGAACGTACTAAAAAGACGAGGAATGGAATTTTTTCTTTCTAATTTCTATTGCTGATATATATATATATATAAAAAAAAAAGATTAAAAAAGTGGAGAAATTTAAACTGTCATTGTAACCTCAATTTTGCATTGTAAACACAAAAATTTGCATAAATCCTTGGTTTAAAACTACTGTTCTGGTCATAAAAGATGATAAAACTGGGAAAATGTCATTCTTATCAGCAAAGACTGTCGCGCTACCAGAATGCACCTTGCTTGTGAAGTTGTTTTATGAAAACAAAAGAAATGCTGCTGCTGCACTTCGAGAGTATCGTCGATTTTAGAATTTATGCAAAGGATTATTGCTTCCACATTTTACATCCTGAAGAAGGAAACCATATTGTGCAGTTTCTCCTGTATCGATAAGGTCCTTGTGATTGAGTGTTTGATAAGTTGGAATAAAATATGTTACAAATGCATATTTTGTGTGCTTTCAGGATATTTTCTGTTGTATTGCACCATCTATCGGTAATTTTGGAACTATTTTTTTCTTTTTTTCATGTAATCCATTTCCCCATGTCTTGAATAGTATGTTCAACAATTTTGGAGCTTTTACAATGAGTAATTTACTGTATAGAGAACACAGAATAGGGGTGTTTTAATTTTGACCATTTTATATATTCTAGAGAGCCCATTTCCATGAGGGAAAAAAAATCATTATATTATATATATAAATAAATCTGAAATGCATTTATAAATTTTGTATTATAGAAATTCAAAGTACCCAATAGATTTTTTAAAATTTCCCACACTGATATTACGAAACATTTGAGAATTTTTGTCACAATTCTGGATACTGAAATTGGTTTTTTAATGAAATTTTTCTTAGTTAAATTATATGTTTTAATGTATCGGCAAGATTATTCATTATATTTGTCTCTATGTTGCCTTTCTTAATGTTTAATTATGTTTTGTATAATTCTTTAAAGAATTTTAATAACTTAATAAAGAAAATGATCTTTTAGTTTCTTATTATATTGTGTGTAATATTAAAAATGTAAGAAAATGCAAGATTTAAAAATTCTTTCGGTGCTACTAATATCCTAAAGTTTAGTTAATGAAACTGCAAGTAATAACAGGATTTTGTGTATGACAGTATTCTGCTTAAAAGATGTATTGCATAAAAATACTTTATATTAAAAAAACTTAAAAATATGTTTATTATAAGGAATATAGGGTATATCATTTAGATAATATATTAATATATAAGAATATGAAGTATAAACCAGTAATAAATCAGAGGTGTGTGTGTGTTATTATTTATCAAAGCTTGACGAAATATTTGAAACTAAGAGTATTTTTATAACTATTTTTTCTCTAACAAATATTAGGATATATGAGTGAAGAAAACCATATGAAGAATTTTTACCAACTTAATATTATTCTAAATAATCCCATTTTGGCTAGTCACATTCAGAGTATTAAAACTCCTAGATTAAAGCATGGCATACTTAAGATTATTTTGAAAGTCTGCAATAAATGTTAGTGTATCTCTTGGATCATAACTAAAATAGTATTAAAAGTATCATCTGTCAAATTTTTAAATTTTTCTAGAAATATTCATTGTCCAGAGTTTAATACTTCTTTCAAACACTTCTTGTGATACTTTTTTTACTCTTATATTTTAATATTTCTTTTTAAAATGGATATGGCTACATAATATGCAAATATGTTTATAACAGATTAATGGAATGTGTACCTCAGTATTATAGTATTTATAATTGGCCAGTAAATGAATTTTCCATGGAATAAAATTTAAGTTTATTTTCTCTTATATTTGTTATTAAGAATTTGAATATGCTAATGGAATAATGCTGATTGAAATAAATGTTTTGAAATATATCCATTATTTCATTTGAATTTTGAATATGTGACTTTTTTTCTATATGATTATGTGGGAAATGATTTAATTATAATTTATTCATATTATTTTTATTTATTTTACAGAAATTGGCTTTTTATATTGATTTTCATCTGTGGAATAAATTTTAAGAACATGGAATTCACAAGATGCACGATTTCCTTTATTTATTTCATTTTGGAAGGATTTCCTGAAAGGTAAGATCTTTTTTTAGATATTGTTTTTGCTGTTGAAATTCAATGAAAATTGCAACACCAAATGATTGTTTTTGGCATTTTAGAAATGTTAAAATCAACTTTTTAAATCTTCTTTAATCTTTGAGAAGTCTAGATTATTTTTAAGCAAGACTAATTCATTGTATGAAAAAATATTGATTGAATATAATTACATTGCACATATTATCATGGCTTATTCAACATTTTTGCTTAATCTTTTTTTTTTTTTTTCAATAAATTTACATTAGTGATCATTTTTTTTATACTATATTAGTTTCATAGCACATAACTTTTTGTTAGCACAATAGCTGCTGCTGCCTTACATAAATGGTCACATAAAATGCCATCTTCTGATTAATTCAATAATAGCTGTTGCCATAAAAACAAAAACAAAAAAAGCAAATTTGGCAAGTCCAGTAATCTTCCACTACAGTGTTGCCAAGGGCTGCAAGAGGTACATAAAGGAAAATTTGCTACATTCATTGCATATTTTGGCTATTGCCAAATTAAAAAATAGATGCCTTAATGTGTTAGTAATATATTATTTCCATTTGTCTGGATCAACATCTTAACAATAATATTTAACAAGTTGAATTCTGCACAAGCAATTATTTCTCTTATTTTAGCTTTTGCTATGTATTAAATTTCTTGTAAATATTAATTCCTTTTTTTAACATGCAACTTTATTTTTTTTAACATGTCGCATTTCATTTTCAATAGTTAATCAAACTAATATACATACTATAAACTATTATTTATGTATTAATATACATACTATAAACTATTATTTATGTATTAATATATTATACATAGTAATTATATTTTTTGTGTTGTAAATAGTATTGGATAATAATTGCTGCTTTATATGGATATTTTATCATATGCTATTACAAATTAAGTTTGCTACATAATTGTTTTTTATAACAATTCAATTTTGTAATATATTTTAGCATTTTATTTTGCATAATATTTCATCTATTTTTTTAAATGACATTGAAATATAGAAGCTAAATGTTTTTTATCTTTTATTTCAGGCCTTCCAGAGTTATCTACTTAAGTTTGCTGTTGTTTATTCCACTGTGATTGTGATTTTGCATTTTATCATTAGCAAATTTGTTTACAGGGTGCAAATTTCATATACATGCTGAAAAGAAAAGCTGTCACATTTCATCTTTTTTGTTCAAATATGAAGATCTCATTACAGTATTAGAAAATTATTTCAAGTATTTGTTATGAGTTTGTGTTATTGATGCGAATGCATTTGAACTTATATATATATTCATTTGTGACTTTTTTATGTTGTTGCCATTATTCCAAAGCATATAATTATATTTAAACTGAAAAAGTTTTGTTCCAAATCTCTTAAAAACAAAGTTTTTTTCAGTTAGTAAATTCCCTGTTATGTGATGGGGGGGGGGAGGAGATGTGAACACAAATTTATCATTCAGCATTTTATTTGTTTGTTTGATTTGTTTTTTAAGCTGTTTTCTTTGTATGAATTTTTGATGCCTGTAAGTGTTAATTGTTGAACAATGATGAACATAAAATCAGTGTAACCTGATGTGAACCACATGTACAAAATTATCATATTTCAATAAAATACAAATATTTAAATTAATAGTTATCATTGTTTTTACCTCAGATAATTGAACAGTTAAAGATTAGAAGTTTTTAAAGAATAATCAAAAAAGGTGTATATAAGGGAATGTTTTTTGCTATGAATTCATGTTGTTGTTTTGCTATTCAATTTATGAGCTTTCATTTAATTTTGGTTTATTAAAAACTAATTTAATATCTCTGAAAAAGTTGGAGGCATTGAAATATTTAATGTATGCAAAAAAAGAAATTCTAGTGTATAAAATATAAAAATGATGTAGCATAATGAATTAACAGAAATATTATATTTTTTATTTTTACTCACTCCCCCAAATTATCCTAATCATAATCATTTTATGCATTGTATCCTTTATATTTCATTGTATAAAGTTGCACTGAACTCATTCAGTGGTATTTTGGCATGGATTTTGATCTATTTGTCGGGATGTCAAAACCATTGGTCATTCACTTCTGTTAGAAAATAATTATAGTTTAAGAAGCCCAGCTTTTTCTTCCTCTCTAAAAATAAGTAAAATATTTAATCAATAAATGGATATAATTTTTTATCCTGCTAAAGAATTAATTAAACGTATTGCCCCCCCCCCCTTTTTTTTTAACTTTTATGATGTTTAGAAGTTAAAAAATGTTTTGAGTTCAAGTACTTCTTTAATACCATATATTTCGACATTCTATCAAGTTTAGTATTCCTAAGTTTATGTGAAAAAAGATTTGAAATGAAATCTTGATCACCACAATATTCATAATAGTTTAAACTACTTTTGAATTGAGCTTCATATTTAACTGATGATATTCCTTGATAGATAATGGTTTCCATCTATACCCATTGGAATTATTTAATTAATTGAAATTAATTATAGTTTTGCCATTTTGAAATATTTTTTATAAATATATATATTTTTTTGAAATTTTTACCAACCTCAAATGGATGATATAGCATAAGTTTTTTATAGAGAATCCTTTTAGCTTATTTTTTCATAATAACAAGAAAGAAAGAAAAAAGTCTTTGTGATTTAAAACATTTTTTTTAAATTTCATATAAAAATATATTGAACATAATTTTATGTATATATTTTTGTTAGACAAATTATCTGACATAATAAAGGATTTTTGTATACATATTTGTTTCCCTGTTAGAAAATGAATTGCAAGTGTATATAGCCAAAAAATAAGGGGTTCAACCCTATCATGATTCAAAAGTATAAGTTTTCTCAATAATTATAAATTTATAATATCAGAATTTAAATCACTATCTCATTATTTCTCACTATCAGTAGCTCATTATTTACTATTTTATTTTTGTTAAAGTGACTTTTTAAAATTATAAATAAGGCATATTAATTATAGAAATAGTTATTACTGACAGGAAAATTCATGTTATGAGAGAATAGTAAGTTGCATTCTGTGATATAAATATGATCATGACTATCGTGTTTCAAATTGCTGTAATCATTTGATGTATATGCATACTTAACTTGAGCTATTAAAAGTTCATGAAGGAAATATAATGCATTTTTTGCTAATTTTAATTTAACCAATTAGTTATTAATTAGTCTTTTTTGTATACATTTGTTACTTAAAATAAACATTTCAAATTTTTTTCATTCATGTTATGAAATTGCACATTTATATATATACACTCACACACATATTTACAAAACCATGTTTAAAAAATATGATTATATTTCGTGGACTTCTAGGAAAATTCGAAAAATTCACTTTAAATTGCAAGCTTATATTTTAACACAATAATGAATTATGCTTCAGACAAATGAATAAAATTACACAAGATTGGCAGTGCTACAACGATGAAATTTTATTTAAATATATGCATTATTTTATTGAATTTCTTATGCTTTGGAATAAACTGTTTAAAGTCACAATTCTACTCTCACTGCCGTAGTTGTAATGTTTATGCCTATAATGGCTACCAAATATCTTTGCATTAAGCTGCCATTGTAAAAGAAAGTATGTAAAAGATATTTTTAGCACATGTTATATGAAGAATATTAAAATATTTTATATTATCCTGTTCTTCAGTCTCTTCTCTGTGCTTTGAAATCATGTAAATATTGACATGTACATGCCAAATATCATTAGCCATACTTTTATATCATGTTGCTTTGTTTGAAAGCATTCTGATTGAGGTCTGTTTTAATAAAACTATATTTCTATATTACAGACTGGATTTATTTCTTGAAACTGTTTTGCATCATCCATTCTGGTATATGAAAAAAAAGGGGGGGGGCTTTTGGAATAAATTTAATTTCTTACTATATGGAGTAACATGTCATTACCATACAGGCTGTCTTAGTTTTAATGGCAAGATATATTGGTCATCTTGAGCTTTGGCAAACTAATCGCATGATTGATGTTAACCGTGGAAGGGTTAAATAATTTCATATAAATTAATGATTAAATCTTTTTCTGAATTCCATTCTTAGAGCATGATGGCAAGATCTTAATTTTATGTATAAGAGATAGTGAATTCAAACTTTAAATCAATTGAAAAATTTTCTTTTAAAAGGGATTTGCTATACATTAATCCTCCAGCTGTGTATCCTGCAATTTCCGCGGGTTGGCAATCAGTCCATTTTCTATTGCATCTCACGTTTAGAGTGTTTATTTTTACGATTACAGATATTTATTATATTATATTATTATCATGTAACATATAGTATCTGTTCACTTTCTTTGAAAAATATTTGAGTTTATTTGCAAACATCACATCTAAATAGTGATTTTAAAGAATTATGCAACCAGAGGGTTAAGTTTATAGCAGTACACTATTTCATTGTTATGTAGAATTTTTAAAAGAGAGCTTGGCAACTTTCACAGATATTCTTATAATTTAATGGTTGTCATTGCTGATTGTAAAATATGCGAGTATATACTTATTGAACCTGTTTTATAAGGCCAAATAACCATATATTAATGTGATGTGAAAGTTTAATGTATGGAATGCCGAGTCCAGTATCTTGTTTCCTGTAATCTTGCCACTCCTCAAAAGTGCGAGATGTATCTCAACTGTATTCAAAATAGTAAGCTATTTTAATCAATCAGTATTCAAATACTATTTGAATAGTTATATTAACACCCTGTTTGAAAGCAATATGAAGGCTATTTTGGAACAGACCTTGTAACTTTGAATCTTGATCAAATGATGAGGATGACACTTGAGCTATCCTAAAAACTTCTCATCTCATCCATGGAAGGATAGTCAGCACTTGATGTCATATTTAATATGCAACAGGCCCACTTCTGCAATGAATTTTTAGTAGAATTAGATTTCGAATCTGGAGCCTTTAGACCTGAAACCTTGCTGCTAGGCTACAACAATAACCATGTAAATGTGATTACAGCGATATTTTTATTCAAATGCTAATTGCACAATACTTATCTTACAATAAAAAAAGTAATGTATCATTGTTTAAACCATTAAATTAATCAACCATTATACAAAATTGTACTGTGTTTAGTTCTATTAAAAGAATGAGTTAGATAACTATAATTTATAATATGTGGCTGTGGAAGCTTGAAAAGTTTATAATGTTAATGTAGTATTTATGTGGACAGCTTGAAAATAAATGGAAAAATTATGAACACTAATAAAAGATTAAATAAAAAGTTTTTTTAATTAAATAACTTTATCGAATCAATTTCTGATATGTAAGCTTAACTGAATCAACTTCCCTGGAAAATAAATTGCAAATAGCTGAAATACTTTTTTAATAAAGTAGCTTTGATTTGAAATGAAATCCATCATTATACAGAATCTTATAATAAATTGAGAACAGCATGACGAGTTATAAGATGCCGATTTTTCGAATGGGCCTCTCGATTGTGAATTGTGATTCGTTTATTAGAAAGCCACTCGAGCTGCAACCCACTCCCCAGATTTCAAAGCCACACGAACGCTTGCTTCACCATAATTGAGCAGTGTGAATCAGGTTCATCTATTGAACGGAACATTGAGGAGTTGGATTTTGTAATTATGTGCAGATGCTTTGTCAAATCAGATTTAATTTGTTAAGAAAATAAAATATTGAGTAGCATTATTACAGGCTATCTGTTAAACCCAGGGTTTCAAAAGTCGATACTAATGTACATTGGGGTGTTGGAAATATGAGCTTTGAGATGAATTTTTCAAAATTTTAATTAATTAAAAAATTTAAGGATAATTTTAGAGAATGCAAACACACAAAAATGATTTTCACATTATCTTAAAATCCAGAAAAAATATCTTCTTAATACTTATTGTATTGCTGCATAGTTTTGTTCTAAATTTTTAAATAATTTAAATGTTACTTATGACAGCACAGTCCTTATGTCAATATAATTATCTCAGATAGCCTTGTTCACTAAAATTCATGCATACCTAGATTCAGCTATTAGCTATTCTGCTACGATACTATCCATCAAGCAAATTTTACTGGTGTTCTCAAGGTCGAAGAAGGTCCAAAAGCCTTTAGACGATGTAAGCCTTGGAGACTCTTTCCTTCTACAAACTTTCAAAACATTTTTTTTTATCGATTTTAATTTAATCTTTATATAAGTAATTTCAATTTTTTTTTTTTTTTTTTTTTGACAAACTGGACCTAGCATATCGCATTAATTGCAGATCACCTTTTCTTAAATTAGTTAGTTTCAACATACCGCGTATAAAACCAACGGAGTGGTCTTTCCAAAACTCTCACATGCTCTCTATTAAGTGTTATCCCAGAGCCTTGCATGGCATTGGTGTACAATAGTTACAAAATATTAACTTTTGGCGTGAATTCAGCATTTTTACTGAATCTGTCGTGTGATTCTTGGCGAGTTGATAAATCATTGGCAAGCGGTTAATAGAATCCAAAAATCGAATTTGTATCTTAGACCCGTTTTCCCCGATTGACTGAAACCAAAATTTGACACGGAATTACAATTGCAGCCACAGAATCCCATACGAAATTTAATATATTTTAGTCATTGCATTTTTGAGTTTCGCATCTAAATGTTTCTGAAAATACAAAACGAAAGAAGGTCAACCCCAAATTGGATTTGATTAAAAATTTGACAGCTATCTACAATATTGATATTAAGTCTGTGTACCGAATTTTATGTATATAGCTCCATTTGTTTTGTAGTTATCATGTTATTAACTTAGACAGACAGACAGACTATCTCGGAATGGATTTTACTCAAACTTTGATAGAAATCTACGACTTTAAGTGTATATACCCCGTATATCAGATTTCCTTTGTCTAGCTCTAAGAGTTTACGAATTATCTTTATAAAGAACAAACAGATGGACATTTTCTAAAAACTGGTTTTTGGAGCTCAGGGATATCTAAAAAGTAAAGATTCATTAAAATTTCGAGTTCGAATTTTTTGACGATTATAATATTTTCTCTATAATGCGTATATGAGAAAATAAATATAAAAGTAATTTTAAACAAAATGTTTAAGAAGAAAGGAGAAAATTTTTCTTAGCGTAATCTAAATAGGATTTTCGAACATTTTTAAAATTATAAAGCGTGGAATTTTTTTTTTTTTTTTAGAATTATAAAATAACATAATGTGAAATTTGCAAGAATGCAAATAGAAATTAGTAATTAGCTACGAATATTAACAGAATAATGCTCCAAAAATAAACATTATTTGATTTTAATTTGAACAAGTCCAATTACAGGCTTTTATAATTAAATGATAACAAAATTAAATAACTTTTGAAACTACGAAACAAAAATCTTGAGATTTCGTGGTTATAGTCAATTGCCTATTTTGTCTGCTTAATAATTCAGTCCCTGACCATTTGACTACATAAGAACTTACATGCTGTTTTTTTATTGTTTTAAAGCGCTATAAAATGTTAAATACAATTGTAACGATTTCAAGATCGTCATATTCATTCTCTCGTATATTAAATACGAATAAAGAAATGGAAATAAAGGTATTCTCCGAAATATCCGACCTTTAGGTTTTGAAGAATATCCCCCCCCCCACTTCCCCAGTATAAAACAAACAAATAAGATATTTATTGTATTTGTGTTTGTCAGTTTATAAATACGATATCTCAAAAATATAACAAGCCAGTTGGATGAAATTTGGTGTGAAAAAGATTTCTACCATTTTGTGCAATATCGCCATCAAGAATTCAATTTATCTGTTTGACCGAGAGCATGTGAGTTTAATAAATCAAAATGAAACAGATTAGATTATTGATATTTGGAATAGGATTTTATCACTAGAAATGAAAATTTGTGTTAAATTTTGGTAAGTGCTGATTGTCTGTCCATCTATCTGTTCTTTCATATAGGAATACTATAATTCAAAGTTGTATATTTGTACCAAAGTTTCAAATCAAACGTTAACCGGATTGAGATGCAAACTGTGCACTCGATTCTTTTTACCATACTACGAAGTTAAACACAAAATGTCCCATATTGTGTAAATATATGAGAATGTCGGGAGAAAAAATTCTTTTGGTTCAATTGATTTTTTGAACAGAATTTAAAAATAATAATAATGCTCAATTATGTTTATTATTTAATTATAGTATAATTATTGTCCATTATTATTTTTCTTGTAAATAAATACGAAAATTCTTTCTTGCCAATATATTTCAGAAATTACAGCTCTTATCTTCCTGTCCATTATGTACAAACTGCCATTGTTTATATCTATTCTTTGAGAAAATATTGCAAAAGTACAGTGACTCTTTCAAAAACCAGTCAAGAGCAATGTCTCATTGTTTGTTCCCTTTATTTATTTGTGGCATTCATGCATAGCAGTTGTTTGAAGTAGATAAGAGATGCTCTATACGAGATAAAATAACTTAAACTCAAGTTGGATCGATATATATCTGTTTGTTTATTTATCAGTTTCATATTTCTTTTTTATAAATAAAAATTATTTAGATTCTTTTCCTGTATAGCTAATATATAGTTATTGCAGAATCTATTTTGAAAATTCGTGAACTAACTCGTAAAATAAAATAAACATTCCGTGATGTTTATTTTATTTTATTCTCATATTTTTATTTTTGGAACCGAACAATACATTTTAAACATTATGACCGATTTTTTTTTTTTAGATCTTTAGGAATCGGAATTTCAAAAGATTATTTCACTTTTTAGTCAAGTAAATATGAATTATATTCCTAGCACGTAAGAAAATTTTTTATTAAAAACAGAGAGCAATTTCCAAAATTTTTCTAGTACACACAATACATTTTTAATCAGATGTTGACATCATATTACTATAAATATGAAGTAAGTTTATTTTTATGGCACAATTTTGTTAATATTGACAGATTTTGCAATATTTTTAAACATTTAAATTCCTCAAAAAAACAAACATATATCTCCTTCAAAAAGTCTATTGTTTCCGACGATTTGACAGCTCCTCCTGCCCACTTTTAAAATTCTTGTTTCAATTTAATTAAATTTAATTTTACTATTTAATAAATTACTAATTAAATTTAATCATTGAAACATAACATTCAATTTGTTTATAGTTTCATATTTAGTGGATTTACTGATCTAAATCAGTTTGAATTTAATAATTTATGACTGTTGACCAATATTTTTTTATTTGTCAATTTAAATTTATCATTTAAATTTATCAAAATCTACGCATAAAGAATTTTATTTAATTTTATATTTTAATCAAAAATGGAACCAATTGTGTGTTGGAGATCGTAAATTAAAAAGATATATTATCACCTTCTTTCCATAATGGACTCTAATGATCGCATATCTGAAAAAGAATGTTTTCACGTAAGGCGAGATAAAACGTGTAAAATAATTTCTTGCTATCTTTCCACGTATTCACTTAAACAATAATTTCATTTAATAGAACAAACTAGAACCCCTAATGCACTTTTTTGCCAAAGGCAAAACAGGAAAAGAAATATTGCATCAAGTTACCTTCTTCCATAGACATACTCACAATCATTCGAGCGTATCTTAACAATTTCAGATAAAATTACTCTTTCCATAGCAATTAATATTGTCCGTAATCTTTCTAACGCCGGAGAGACAAGTGCTATCAAACTGAGAATACAACTTGTGCTACTTTAAAAAGCAGTCCACTTAAGCTTGCGTCACAAATCGCCTACGGTCACGTGCTCAATAGGGTCAGAAAGCGAACTACTATTCGATTCCAGAAAGGTATCTCTTTTTCCTCCGTAAAGTTAAGTTGGACTTTCCTTCACCTCAAAATCTATTTTTCCTTGCCTCGTTTCGCGCGGATTTCCGCCTCCTGAATCGGAACAGTTCGGAAAGCAAGCGACAGAATTTTTCAAATTGATTTCGGCATAAAACTGCGGTAAGGTTCAGTTTGTTCTGCTTAATTGTTTGTTTGCATAGTGTAAGAATCGTCTGCTATTTAGGAGTTTTTATTTAGTTGACAAAAAAGAAAAAAAAGAAATCTTTTGCAAATGGAACTTGTTAAAAATTATAACTTTGAATTCTGTATTGTAATTTTTCAACTATTTTTATTTTTTTAATAAAATGCCCTTTTTTTAAAAAAAATATTTCAGTTAATCAGAAATAAATTCATTTTACGATTATTTACTAAAATTTTACCTATTTGAAGAGTTTTTTTTAACAATATTTTAACAATATTTAAAGCTGAAATCCTAACAGATATATTTTTAATGGTAAAAGACTGTATAGGAGGAAATTAAATTTTTTATAACTTTTCAGTTTTTTGTTTTAGTAAAATCATTCACATTATTCAATGATTTATTCCTTTCTTACAATTAGATTTTTTTAAAAGTTTTTAGTTATAACCTGAATGTATTGCTTATGATTAATTATCTATATATTACGAATGTATTTGTTTATTTTGTATTATCTATAATGTTTAAACAGAATTAATAAAAACCAAAAATTTAGTTTAATAATTTGAAAAAGTATAAATAATTCCGATAAGATGCTTTTAATGCATTCACTAAAAATGATTCAAAGATGTGATTTCTATCATTTATTTTTATTCCTTTTGAAGCAACGAATTAGCACGAAAAACATATAATAAAAATGCCGTTGCATCAACCTTAAAGAATGTATTGAAAGGCGAAATTTTTTAAAAATATAATAGTAATAGATTATTACATCAAATTATTAGCGCAAGTTAAAGAGTTAGTTGCACAAAAATATATTCTATGTTGTAAATTCCAAGTAATTACAAACTGGAATGTTTGACTTACATAAAGATAATGAAGTTGATTAGAGTATGTCACATTTTGAATGAAAAAAGTTGTACGTCCGCTTTCACTCAAGCAGGTTTCCGCAAGCAGGGTCAAGGAAAATCTGAAAACTGAGGGAAGTGGACTTGCACTGAAAAATGTCAAGGGAGAAAAACCCACTAACTTCCCTTAAGGTTAGGAAAATCATAAGAAACTATTTAAATAGGAATTTGATCATTCAATTGTTTTATTAAACATTTTTAGTAAACTTAACTTGTCTCTATGTTAAAATGGACTTTTATAATTTGATTTTCCCTCACATTCTAATGAGCTATAGCTTTTAAATTCCGTATATTTTTGTACATTCTCTATAAAACTATACGATATTTTTCTGAACTTAACAATAAGATAATCAAAAAATAAATTAAATGTTTTTTGTTTTTTAGTGGTGTCCTCTGATAGTGAGTTTAAAAAAGATTTAGATTTTAAGACAAACAAATAGATCTTAAAATAAATTAAAAAAATCTGCTACTAAATATACTAAAAAAAATTATTTAATTTTTTCAATTAATTTTATTTTACCTGGCTTCTTTCTGGTTTGTATAGACAGAATTTTATAATCGATTTATAACTCGTATACTGAAACATAAGAGCTCAAAAATTTGGTGTAATTGTGTGTTATCGATGGCAATGCAATATTTTGTACGCTGTAAAAATCCAAACTACTGAATGAATTGTATTTATTTATTGCAAATTCTGCTCACAAATACAGTGAAGTTTAGGGAAGATTTTTTTTAGAGAGGGTTACATGACAACTGATGAAATTCTTCAATTTTTATTAATTAAAATATTTTTGATTGATGAAGGGTCATTTTATTTCTTTATGACGCGACTCAGTTTTATTCGTCAATTTCGTAGCTTTAAAGATGCAAAATAATGCATCTTTAAAGATGCAATTACTTCCAACTCTCTAAGATTGGCTTCGAGATATCTTTAACTCTTTCATCTTTAACGCGAAACTTTATAATTTATAGCTATTAACAATTAAGCAAGATATTAACAATTCATTAACAATTTAGTTGCGGAAGCTTGCTTACATAATCTTGGCTTCGGTGAGAGGTTGCCCTCATTTTAGCCACTTCACTTTTAGATTAGTAATATCAGTAGCTTGGTGAAAGAGAAACCGATAAATTAAATTTTGTCTTAAATATAGTAAAGCACCTTTTATAGTAAGCAATTTATTTATGGCAAAGCACCTCTGAAACTGCTCTAAGAACAAGACAAATCCGATAGGGGAACAAGCACAATTTTTTTTATTTAGTTTCAAAATAATTCATAATTGTTATTTTTATATTTAAGAAAAATCAATTAAGTATTTATTAGCTCAGTAAAATTCTACGCCCTCTTAAGTTTCTTTTTTATTCAGATACTGACTCTAATTTTTCTCATTGTTAAATATTTGTTAAGGCATTAGTAAAAAAATTATTCTCAGTTTCTCTTACTGCCCATCAAAAAATTGCCATCATTTGAATGTATGTTTTATAAGACTAATAATTTTTCTAATTTTCATCTCATTTTCCTATTAATTCCACTAATAGGGAATCAAAATAGTGGATAAAAATAAAAACTTGCCATCATTTGAATGTATGTTTTATAATTTTTCTAATTTTCATCTCATTTTCCTATTAATTCCACCAATAGGGTATCAAAATAGTGGATAAAAATAAAAACTTGCCATCATTTGAATGTATGTTTTATAAGACTAATAATTTTTCTAATTTTCATCTCATTTTCCGATTAATTCCACCAATAGGGAATCAAAATAGTGAATGAAAATAAAAACTTAATTTTTCATTAATCATGATGATATCTTAGCCGAAAGATAGAAAACATTTGGCAAAAAAATTGATATCTTATTTATCGCCATCTTGTCGGTTATTTTTCCAAAAGAAGTGCAAATTAGAAGCTGAATGCACTGCATTTGAATCAGGTTTTTAAAATCCTCCAGACAATGTCGTCGACATCCATCACATTAAGTACTCAGTCGGCCGACCAAAAGTTATCATCTTAATAGTGATATCTTATTCCCCTGTCACTTTATCAGTTGTATTGCCAGAAGTAATGCGAATTATAAAGTGAATGAACAATGCAAATTACAAGCTGAATAAATTTAAGGCGTTTGAATCGGAGTCTAAAAATCTGCGGATTTGACGTATCATTCACATTGATTTCTAATAATCCCACGATCAAATATTGTCGGCAGAATACGACTTTTTACTGATTCACTTGTCGGCTATTTTGCCTAATGTCGTCATCCTGCCGACTTAAACAGCTGCTTGGATATTTCGACGGTTTACAATATATTAACTTCAAGATGGATTTTAAATTATCATATTCATGAATACCTAGTTTACCATAACCATTTCGAAATGGTGAAGACTTAGATTAGGAAACTCTCAAGCTCTCGTTGACGACGAGGAGCAAACAGTTACCAATTGCTGCCTTTCTAGCACCGCAATCCAATCTTTTTTACAATTCCAATTCATTCATGAACCTTATTAGTATTATGATAAAATACTTAAGTTTCAGAACGCAGATTTTTGATTTTCCAATTTCGAAGAGTATATCTAGACTTATTTCGTACTAATTTAAGTGATGATGAAGAAATTGTTACTTCTTCCTTTAAATATGCAATAGATTCCATCGATGAAGTTCGAACTTATTTTGTCTGTTCAAAATATTAATGAAAACATATTTGATGTAAAATGGATTCATAATGCTTTATCTAAAGCTTAAAGGCAATCGTACAGTTTATACCATTATACGACGATTACAGTTTTTTAATCAAATTCTTATCTATAATTAGTAATAGCTGCATGTAATAAATGCATGACTTTCCTCACTTTAATGATAAATGTTTAATTTTAAAATTTAATCATTGTTTTCAATACTATATTGATATATACTGGCGTTATCTACAAACTTTCAAATTATTACTTTAAAAATAATTTTCAATAGTAGCATTAAATTTGCAATTATTAAAATTGTTTATCAACAGTTTGATTATACATCGAAATGCACCATTCCATTAAAGGACATATAAACGATACTTTACTTTATTTCAATTATTCATCCGGAAAAATTCCAACTATCAAACCTCAAGATAAAAAATTTTTATTATCAGTTTATGATAAATTTTCAAACATCAGATTAAATAACAGATAAAATAATTGACGGAAGCAAATTTTCAGGAAATGTGATTATAAAATGATTATTGAATATTATAAAATGATTATTATATTACTGCTTCAGAATATACATTTTTTTTGTCCTGTCATAATGTAATACCACTTATAACGTAAATTGCTGATTTCATTTTAATTTTTTTATTTTTTAAAGTTCTTGGCAGAACGATGCTTCAGTGTTTCTATAATTGATACAAGCAGTGAAAAAAGAAGGAAAAAAAAAAAAAACTGCTTTTTCAATCAGGATATCTTTCATTTGTAGAGAAGATAAAAATCTATTAACCGTTGAACATTGGTGAGGAAAGATGTGACGATATTGCAGTGACAGATGTGATAACCAAGTAATCTTACAATAGGATATTGTCCCTGACACTGCTTGACTTTCAGGGTTAAACCAATAACGTCAGCAATTCGTAAACGTTCTTTAAGAAATTTCATGATACCGGAAATATATTGTAAGAGCAAATATAGCATTGGTTGAATCACGGATAAGTAAATCTTTTTTTCTATAGATTTAATCACATTTAAAGAAATTTTATATAAAAAATAATTAAAAATAGTAAAAATTGGGAAATGTTTATTTTTAAAATTGATTTTGATTAAATAATTCGTGATTATGTTAAAGCTTTTTAAAATAAATTTAATTCATATACATAAAAGAAGTGAAAATATTTTTTTAAGTAAGTAAACTTTACATGCAAGTTATTTGCGATTGGTTGATTTAAATTTTATATTTACATATGGTAATATTTTAAAATTCAGAATTGTTGAACTATCTTTTGGATTTGAAATTTAAAACATAATTACAGGTAGCATATGTTTTTTTTTATTGCTGTGTGTTAATTAAAGTTACTGTGATTGTGTCGTTTGCATTCGTAACACTCAAAAATTTCATGTTAATTCTGCAGATATTGCAACATTAATGGAATTTAGAATTCCATCGGAATATATTAAATTTGCACTTCATTCTTTTCTTGTTCTCTATGTATTAATATGCACTGTTATGGTCAACTATAAATGGTGTTTAATCATAGATTCAAATATAACCAACTGAATCAGAACAGTTTAAAACCACAAAACTGTTCGAAATATGATTTTTTGCGCCAGATGCATTTTACTTCCGGTTCATTGAATTAAGAATGCCAAAGTTGAATACAAATTTTTAATAAAGTAAAACGATTTTTTTCTCTGTATAAAATTTTTATGTCGTTTTGCTATGTTTGTCAAATCATAGGGTTGGTGGACAAAAATAAAACCTGAGGATGCACAAGAACATTTAATTTTTATTATAGATAATAAAATAAACCAGTTTATTTACAGACAAAACAAACCCGAAATTGATGAAAGAATATTTTTAACAAATAATAAAGAATTCCAAACGATTTTTTAGTATGCTTAGAAAATGGCTTATTTTTAACTGAAATGTTGCCAGCTGGGGAATAGAAACTCCTCTTCGGTTATAAAAAGTAAAAAAAAAAAAATAGTTAAAGGACGACAGTAAATAAAGAAAGAAATTTCTTTGATCACTTTAAAATCCTATAATTATCTGCTGGTAATACTAAAACAAGATGGACTTAGGAATGATTATGTTTCTACAGAAAATTCTTTTGCAAGCCTTAGGAAAAAAGTGGAAAGATCTGAAATGAAAGAGTTTCTTCACACATGTTTTGCCTGAGGCAAAGCAAGCTGTTCTACGTTTTTCCGCTATCGTACTTTCGGTAAACATGATTAGACAGCTATTTCTATTACAACGCGAACTGTTAAGCATGACATTTTACCTTTGAAAATATTTTCCTGCAGATTTTATTCATTGCAGTACTTTTCTTTCACCTTATAAGAAAATTACCAGCATTAAAAAAAAATCGCCTATTGAATATTTTTGCCTTGTTCTTTAAATCAATAATTCTTAGGTTCCAAAAAATTGTTTTATTTTTACTCACACAGTAGGTGAAATTGGGCAAAATACAAATAATAATAATATTTGTATAAATATAAGATACAAAATATGCTTGATTTAAATACACTTTTTTTTTTAGAAAAAATTGTTCAACACACAGTAATTAATATTTTGAAATCGTTAGACAATATAATGACATTTTTTTATCGATATTTTTTCATAATTATTTTAATAAATTAATAAAATATTAAAAACAAAATTAAAATTGTTGAAATACTTCAGCCTAACAGTAAGAATAATAGCAGCTTTATATGTATTTAAATTCAGGAAATAACTGAAAACATTTTTTTTACCATTTATAAAATTTTTAAAAACTTAATTTCACTTTCTTTATGTAATTTTGTTGTTAAACTGTGTATGTGTGGAGGTGGGTGGGTTATTTACTCTCTCTCTCTCTCTCTCTCTTTTTTTTTTTTTTTTTTTTTGCATACCTTTACGAAATGACTTGTTTTATGTTTAGAATTCTAATATAAGCATGAAAAGCAAGTAAATATTTTGAATTTATTCCATTGAAAAAAAAAAGAGATACAAACTTTGATACAGATTTACAATTTAAGTGTTAAACTCTGCACTAAATTTCATTTATTTAACTTTGAGTTCCTCGTTCACATACTGAAGAACAAATTGGCAGACTTGATTTTAAAAATGGCTTTATTGGATTCAGAAAAGTCCGAGATTGTTGGAGATTTTTAAAAATTTTGAAGTCGAATTTTTTTTATTATTATTGTGATATTTTTTATGTATATTATACTTCGTATTGGATAAATAAAACAAAAAAAGGAAATTTGAATGGTTTCTTATCATATATTTTGGCACCTATAAAAACAAAGCTTGAAATGTGTTATGCTGAAAAGGATAATCACGTTTTGTATTCTTTTTTTTTTTTTTATCTTTGTAGAAATACTTCTCTTTATGCTAATATTTAAAGTGTTTAGCATTTACTGATTATCTAATTTCTAGTGCTTTTTTTTTGTAATTTCTCTGTATTTTTATTCTGGTCACATCTTAGAAAAAGAACTTCCTGAACTTATATAACATCTTTATATAATACCGAGGGAGAAAAACGAACACTCAATCGCTGTCTTTATAAACATTAATAAAGCTTGTCCTTGAAAATGACAGAAGTTTTTAAGATTTATATAAAAGAAATGGTATATTTTCGAAACGATAAGTGATTAGAGTTAGTTGATATCTAAGAACTTTATTGTTCGTAAAAATAACTTTGTTTATCGAGATCGTTTCATAGGGTATTCGCAAAAAAGAAAATTCTGGAAATCACAATTTATTTATACCAATCATGCATGAAAATAATCGTTATTGAATAAAATTTCAAAACTTTTATTGTTTTTTGATGTAAATGATAAATACAAGAGCGTGGATAGATGCATAAGATTGCTTTCTTATTTTTTTTCATTTTGTAAAATTAATTTCGAACAAATAATATTTTAAAACAAAGGCTTCATTAATTTTTCAGTTTGAAAAAAACTTATTAGCTAATGATTGCAGTTAGAGTTCAGTTAATATAATAATAATACAGTTAATATATTCTTTGAAGCTAGTCAAAGATCTGAAAATTCGAAAAGTAAGCTGGTAGAATGTTAATGATTAGGAGATTACAGCTAAAATTTCAGGTTTATAAGCGAGTTTTTTAAAGAGTGGAATCGTTGAATCGTTTTAAAAAAAATCACAGTGTTTCGCTCTTTTTTAGAATTAGAATGTTTCCTTATATTAATCTCATCTTTGCGTCACATAATACATCATATAAGACATTAAAAAAGTAGGGAGGAAATAAGACTGGATTGAAAAGATTCTTGTAATCCAAAAATTTATGTGTGTGTATAAATATATATGGCGGCGTCCTGGCATAGGGGTAGCGCGTCTTCCCCGTGTTCTGGGCGTCCTGGGTTCGAGTCCCGGTACGGGCATGGTTGTTCTTCCTCCGTTCTATCTGTGAGATGTGTGAATGTGCCCCCCTGTAAAAAGGGGTTGTGCAAGCGAAAGAGATGTGTGAGTAGCTAAGACGTACGCTTGGCCCCAGTTAGCGCTATTAAAACAAGAGACGTTCCCTTGGCTTAAAATCGCTGACTTCGCCAGCGAGCTTGTCCATGGCAAGTGCCATAATAAACAACAATAAATATATATGAAAAGTTTCTATGTTACAAAACTTATTAGCGTAAAATGTCCGACATTATTGTTACGATATCCTCACGACATTTCCCGACAAACGGAATATTGAGCATTATCTTGTGATAAAAAGAAGTGACTTTGAGGGCTACGTAAACAATAGGCTGTAGTGCAGATTTCGTAATATTTTGACTTTCTCATATACGTAGCATAGGGTAAGTATAGTAATCGTAAAAAAAAAAAAAAAAAAAAAAAAAAAAAAAAAATTGAAATCGAGATTTTGACGAATTTACGTTTCAGACATCCCCAAGTCAGAAAAACACATTTCTGGAAAATGTCTGTCTGTCTGTGACAAAGATAACTCAAAAACCTTTGACTTAGATGAATGAAATTTGTTATACAGTTTTTATACCAAACTTTCAGATTTTTATAAAATTTTGAGAAAAATCCGTTCAAAGGATGTTCGTATGTCCTGCTGTTCAAGTATAGGTTAAGACGATAACTGCAGAACGAAAAGAACTAGATATATAAAATTCGATACACATTCGAAGCATTGACATCTGGGAAATTTTGAGCTAAATCCAACAACGGGTTGATTGTTTGTCGGTCTGTATGTTTAAAAACATGCAAACGCGATAATTAAAAAACGAATGACTTAAATATATCAAATTTAATACAGGATTTTGTGACTACAAATGTCAATGTGTCAAATTTTTGTTTCAATCAGTTGAGAAAAATATGTCTAAAGCACAAATTCGATTTTTGGTTTCTATTAACAGAGTACTAGGGAATAATCACCAAAGAACTAGCCAAGGTTTTCACGATAGATTCAGTAAAAATGCTAAATTTACACCAAAAGAAAACATTTCGTAACTGTGCGGCAATGTTATGTAGGGCGTTTTCTGGCATCACAAGTTTATTAGAGAGTATGCGTGAATTTATTGGGGATTATTCCCGCTGGTTTATATGTACTATAATTTTGTGATATTTCGTGCAATAAGCATAGACTTTACTGTGTGGCGAATTGTGATGAACGAGGATAGAACCTGGGACCTTGTGGTTCGCAGTCCAGTAACATGACCATGATACAAAAGTAATTGCTCGTGCAGCGTAGTTGTTAACTGGATTATAAGCTTTCACCACAACTGTTCAAATACTCTTTTTAATAATTCTAATAAACCAGAACTTTGATTAACCCGGCTGTTTCCTGATCTGATATCTGCCAGATTATTAAGGGATCGCTGTACTTGATTCTATTCATTAAATTTCTGCAGAGCTGAACATAAATGCAATACCCTGTGTAGGTACACAAGAAAGTCGAAAGAAGAATATTTCAACTGATGTTAGAATTTTAATAATGAGACATGTATAACATAATTAGGCGGAGTAGCTATAATTTATGTGAAGTGACTTAAACAATAGTTTTAAAACGTTAAAAAAATCCGAAGATAATCAGAAAAAGAAATAATGCGTGAGAAAATAAAATAATGTTCAAATAGAATTCAGTTTTAAAAGGAAACGAGATACATTTAAATATATAATAATATATTGTTTTACAAATACACTAAGATGTATAAAAGAGGTAATTGTATATCATTACATCAATTACATCCATATCTATTATTTTAATGAAACAAAATTTATTTAAATACACACTGTACGATGAAATAAGATGAAGATATAATTATTTCTCTTTCTTTTTTCTATTTCAGATAAAAGATAAGTTTAGACTATTTTGTGATAAGAAATTTGTGGTTATCAAGCGTTTTACGTTTCTTCATTGTTTGAAGTGATTCAGCCATTCTTAAGTACACAGAATTTGATTCATCATACTTACTTTATCTCTGAAGAAAACTGTGTCAGAATTTGATAGTAATTGTTTACAGAAAAGTACAAATATGAATAACTACAGTAGAAATCGTAGACAATTCAAAGTGCTGGTGATGGCTGCAGAGAGATAAACTATTCTCGGAAAGCAAAGAAAATATGACTTACACGGGAATTTAAAACCCGTCCAATTTGCGTGACATCCCACACATGATATATGTTGTTTCGTGTTTTTCCTTGACATCACATCTTAATTTTCCTTTAAACATTTGATGGATTCAGTTATAAAACTGGTGTGGTGCTTTTGGTGCGAGTCACAAGTACATGAATTAACATTATCTACATTTATTGTAAACGTACCATATAACTTATTTCTCTCTTCAAATTTCTATTAAAAACAATTTAAACACTACAAGATTATTCAAAAAGAAGTAACAAATTTAAACATTTGGTAAAGACACACGCACAGTGTATCACGAAATAGGAAAATTCAGTTTGTTTAATGCATTTAAGATCATTTATATTCCATATATGACAAACATCGAATAGGAAAGCTATGTCTTGCCATAAGAGAAATAGAATTCTGGATACTTCCTAGTCATTGAATTAGCTGCTGTAACATTTCGATCTTTGCAGATCATCAGTAGTAGCAAGCAAAGGTTTTAAGAAAACGCGATAACATTGGTTGCGAAAGTAAGCCTTTTCTGGTTGTGAATTTTCCATGGTTACTTTCGAAAGCAATTTCGATCTGCTCCATAATTTATTTTCTCGTATGCGAAATATTCTAACAGTCCAAAAATTCGAACTCGAGATTTTGACGAATCTCTACATTTTATTTTTCCGAGTTCGAAAAACATTTTTTGGCATTATATTTGTCTGCTTGTCTGCCATTCAGTTTGTTTGTGAATGTGATAACTCAAAAATGCTTTGAGATAGGTGGTTAAAATTTGGTACATGAACTTACTATTAGATTTGTAGATTTATGTGAAATGTTCACCAAAATCCATTCTGAGGAAGTCTGTCTGTTCGATTGCAAGTAATGTTTATGACTCCAAAATGGAAAGAATTAGGTGGATACATTTTGGTACACAAATTTAACATCTAAAATATAATTTATTATCAAATTTTGATCCCAATATGTCTAAAGGGTGATCGTCTGATGGTCTGCCCTTTCACATGTTTTGCATGCTTTCTAGAAAATTATCCGTTTTCTTAAGCTTCAAACTATAGCTTGCAGAGCATCTTAAATTCTTAAAAACTAAAATAATACTCCAAGCATTTTAGAATTCCATCGGCTTGTTTATTCTTTCAATTTAACAGCATATATTACAAACAATTGCCAGATTCCAAAAGTTTTACAATTGATCATCAACTATTATACAAAAAATAAACGGAATGATATTAATAAAATATGTTTATCAAAGAAAAAATCGTTTGCTTTTACTTTTTAATAATATTTTAACAGAAATAAAAATGGCAGCAATTATAAAATGTCTGAAAAGGAATCGTCTGCTAAATGTCTATTAACAGATTTAGATTATGATATTTACCGAGCGACATGAATGTAAACGCAATAACTCATAAACAGAATGACTTAAATCAATGAAATTCGGTATGTTATCTTGTGTACAACTGTAGTCTGTAGTCCTGAACCACATTATGGTTTCATTCATTCGGTAAAAAGGTGTTCAAAATGCATATTCGCGCTTTAGATTCAATGGAATTGTTAGACTCACATCAAAGATCTATATTTCGTAATTATTGTTCGCTAAAGCCTCAAAAGGCATTTGCAATCTTTTCTTAGGCATTATATCTGTCTGTGAAAGGAGAGAGATAAGACTTTAATTAGAGAGTATGCCATGAAATGGCTATAACATACGTCTGATTCTATAATATGTGAGGAAATAATCGATTGTGCAATTTGAATTAATAATCGAAATTATGAAGGCTTCTCTACAAGCTGTAGTATTACGAGCGTTTTTACGAGTCATAGTACGCTACGAGCATGAAATCATTTTTGCACGCTTCATTGCAATAAGGGTTTCACGCTCTGCATACCACAGCTTACAAAACCATTTTTTCTGCATCACCGGTCTTTTCTTGTAAACAAAAAACATTGTCATTTTTGACTGAATTGTCTGAACGAAAAAAAAAGTACTTTAAATTTTCCTGTATTTAGTGATGTCTTGTACATGTCTTTGTTTATTGTCGTTCATTAAAAATAATGATTTTAAATCAGTTCCTTCTTTTTGAATAATCCGATATGAATAAAGTATTCAGGTTATGTATCGCATTTTGTTTAAAAAAAATATATTTGGCAGATATAAATATAAATAAACCTCAATTAATTATACATATAGTATAGATAGATTCCATCACCCAATTCTTTACTCTTTACTATGCTCTTTTTTTCCCTACAAGTTTCATAATTATTCAAAACATTCTTGATTGCATAATGTACTGCGCGTGAATGATACATGCATAAATAAGTGTCTTCAAAACTTTTATTGGTGTAAATGGAGTTGCAACTTATATATAAATGAACGTATTAGTTAACATTTTTTTTTTAAAACAGAGTAGTTGTTGTAAACGCTATTTGATAAATTTAATAAATAATAATATTCATAATATTTTCGCTTAATGTGGATGGCAATACACTTGAGGAAAAAATAATTATTGAAAAATAGCTAATAATGACATTATAGCATATTTTGGTTAATTTTATAACATAATGGGGATAACAGCTTTTTTTGCTATATCTCACATTGTCTATATTCCAGTTCAATTTATAATATAGAGATAAAACTGAGTATATAATTTATGTACTCAGTTGTATACTTCTGGAGATTTAATCCTGCGTATATAATTTATATACGCAGGATTAAATCTCCAGAAGAAGTATAAGTTATATACTTCTTTTGGTGACTTAATCTAAATTTTATACAAACCAACAATAAGGCTATAAAGAGCTTATCCCAAATAACATTCAAGTTAACACAGCATTTAGCTTATCTTCTCCTCATGGATTTAGGTGGATTTCTCGCCAACAGATATCGCCAAAAAGCGACTGCAATTTTCAATTTTGAAACGGAGACTACATAACTAATTTCATCCGTCAAGACTTATTCCATTTTTGAGCTATCGTGTTGACAGAGAAGCAGAAAGAGTGACAGATTAATAAAATTCCAAAAATAGCTTTTCTGAACGTAGGGAGATCTAAAATGCGGAGATTCGTTCAAATTTCGAAGTGGAGTTTCTTTAACGATTATAATATTACCTCTACACATGCTTTTTAAAACCAGAAAGTAAACCAGGTTAATAGTTAGAAGTCCTTTAATACATTCGAGGCACTATTTGCTATTGAATACAATTCTTGTATTTAAGTCATAAAAGTGAATAAATTCAAAAGATGTTTTTCACAACTATCATATATTTAATATCATGAATTGCTCATCTATTTTTTATTCTTGATAAAAGGAACACATTAAAACTGCAGTAGAAAGAAGTTAAATATCCGGGAATTTGTTTGATGAAATCTTTCCTCATTTGCCGGAAGTTTTGTAGACTGCTTTGCGATAAAAACAAGTGAACTACTTTTAATAGTAGATAATTTGAACTTTAACATAGAAAACAAAAGAAATATTTATGTATATTTTCCTTAAATAGAACTGAGATTTCTTTTCAAAATTTTTTGTGTAAAATATATAACCAAGGAGCGAGACAATCAGTAAAGAAAGACAGAAAACAGGAGATAAAAAAATGAAAAAGGATTTCAAATTTATATATACATGGAAACAGATCTCACTGATATCTAGATGAGCAAAGAAGCTGCTACATTAATGTGATGTAGCAGCTTCAGACAATTAAAATGACAGAAATTAAATCTTGAGAAGCTTGGGTAAGCAAGATATCCGCGTAATTCAGAAATGAAGTTTAAATTTTCATGGTTAGAAAATATTTAAGTTTATGGATGCTGATAAATTGAATTAAGTGCATTTTCTGATCTGTGGAGTAGTAACTGGAAGGTTAAGAGGGCTATAGATACCCAAACGTCAGTCTAAAGCCCCTTTCCGGTGGTGTATTGCCTTTACGAATATGGTCGTAAATCTGCCATCTGATCCATAGTAGGACCACCCCTTCCTGTCGATGTCGATCGAATTGTCGGTAAATGAACAAACGTCAAAGAAGCCCGGAAAACCACAAGAGAGGGGAAAGAGAGGAAAATGTGCCTGTCTCACGGCGCGTAAGGGCCGTCGGAATGGGGCTTAGTGGGCATTATCGGGACAAAACATTAGCGAAGTTATATCAACTTTTAAAATGAAGTATCATGAAAAGAAGAAAAATGCCTCGAGCATCATAAACACTTACTAAATCGCTAAAGATGACTGGAAAGGAAAAAAAATTATATTATACCCAGGGCGCTTGTCAATATAGCTAAGCCACTATTATGACGTCATATCTGTCAAAAAAAATTGGACGCTTTTAGTTATGATCAATAATTTAAAAAAAAACTCACTTGCTAGTTAATGATAATTCTAAGGAAATTTTAATGAAATTAAGATTAAGAAGATTTTGTGCTTACTTACAAATGTTGAAGAATTTAAAACATAAAGTTTTCGGGACCGGAATATTATTCGACATTGTCCAGTTGGGAGCGGCGATCCTCAGTTGAAGATGCCCTTGCTCTAACTTAACATTAAGCATTGCCAATTCGATCTTTTGCTTCTGAGGGAACGAACTTTTATCACTGTAGGGGAAGTGCTTTGATGCCTTTTCACACATACATTCATGTCAACAATGCAACAATACTGGGAGTGAAAGTAAATCACCCCCATCCGCTTCCTCTTACCACGTGTCAGAACGTACTCTTTCGATACCACCTGGCTGATGTTCCTTTTTTCCTCATGTCAGTGTGAGTTCACTCCGGATAAAGATGCTGCTTTCTTTCTAATGCGCTGTTTTTTAGAGAATTCAAATGAATTAGAAAAATTTATAAGGGTAATTTAATATAAAATAACATATTTTCACTTTGCTGATTTATTTCTGTTGTTGTTTTCAGGTTATGCATACGAGAAATTTCTTAGCGAATCAGTTTGGACCAATGGCTCAACACTTTCTGAATTCTGTAATGCAATCTGGTGAGTAATTTTTGTCTACTTTTTTTGATACTTAGGGAACAGTTCAGAATAGGGCTTTCTTATATCAATGTTATCATGCAGCAACAATTCGATAACTTATATTTCTTGTATACAAAAAAGTTATTCTCTAAGATGTTCCGTAGTATAAACTAAAATTAAATATTAAATTTTTAAAAAAATACTTTCATCTTTTTTTTACTAATAAACAAGGAAAACTAGCCAAAAAGAAAAAAAGAGAATTTATTGCATTCATTAATTTAATATCTTGATACTTATACATTATTCAAATTATTGCGGTTCAGACTTTGTAGCCAAATTTAGTGACTGGCATAAAGCTCTACTTTAATTTAAATTTAAAACCATCGAGATGATTTCTCTGAAACTTTCTCGTATTTGTTTATTATTAACCGTAGGCCATAGACAAACAATAATTACGTAAATTAAAATGCGATTTTTGTTCGATATTTTTGGTGATTAATCGCTGACGTAGGTGCTATTAATGTGCATTTTGGATGCCGATTTTCTGATAGATTAAAACCACAGAGTTACAATTATAGTTACAAAATCACATGCTAAATTTCAAAGATTTAAGTTGATCCTTTTTTTTCAGTAATCGCTTTTACATCCTTGCTAAAGAACAAATTGGCAGATTGCCAACCTCTTGATGGATTCATTTCTAAATATATCTAATTTTAGATATTAAATCCGTTTACCAAATGGTATCCATTTAGCTTTTCTCTTTTTTGTAGTTATCGTGTTAACTTAAATTTGGAGCAAACGGACAGACAGACAGACTATTTCAAAATGGATTTCATTCAAATTTTGACAGAAATCTACAAATTTGTCTATAAATTTATTCCAAATCCATTTCAAATTTGTCTACAAATCCAAAAATCTACAAAACCCATTTACCAAATTTCATATATCTAGACCCAAGCGGTTTTCAATTATCGTGTTCATTGAGTGAACAGGCAGACATGATTCCAAAAATGTTATCTTACGTATTCTTGGAAATCTGAAACGTGGAAACTAGTGAAAATCTCTAGTTCGAATTTTTTGACAATTACAATACTTGCTTTATATTTCGTATATGAGAAAATAAAAAATAAAAAATTCATAACTTATATATTTGTTAACAGGTGCCAGGAAAATGTCGAATGTATCGGCTCGTAAGTGCCCCTTCATTTCCGAATTCAGCACTAACTTCCTGAAAAACTATGCCTCGTCTATGATCAAAATCTATGCAAATCAGTGTCCATTCATGAGGCACTATGCAACTATCATCCAGTCACCTGATGTTGGTAAGTAGATATTCTAGAATGCTGCAATTTAGCAATCCTTGAATAATTTATTTATATGTCTGTCATCTAATGAAATAATCCTTGAAAGTTTAAGTTTGTAATTTGAAAAGCAGAAAATTATCAATGGTAAATATAGAGTTCAAATATAGTCAATAAATAACGAGACAGAAGATATTTCGCTGTAATTATTTCACGAAACTCAAAAGTAATATCCCAAAAGGGTTAGACATTTATCTCATAGTGACATTAGATATAGAACACCATGCTCAAATAAATCTGTTGGTAACTGTTGGGTCCAATTTATTTTAAATAGCTACATTATTCCAATTTTTTTATTAACATTTATTTTATTTATTTATACATTTTAGGATTTTTTTCAAATCATCCTGTATTTATTTTTATCCAGCATCAAGAATTTCTCTCTCAGTTACCAGAGTTTTCCGTAACAAAATTCAGAGAAATCTGGTCGCGTTTAAGTATTATAGCAACTAAATCATAAAATGCTGAAAATAGAGTTTTGTGAGACCGATATCATAATTCGTTTCCTCTCCAGTATCTTCACGCATTGCGTTATATAACTGGTGTTGTAAATTTGCTCTGTCGCAGGGTGTTGTTATTTCACCTGGCCTGAACTTTAAGCGTTAGCATTAATCCTGGATTATATTGTTCAATCGATATTACGTCAGAAGCAGTATTACGTCAAAGGGAAATAGCTTTTCGATAGCGATAAAAATATTCAGTAATGCTCTGGTTTTTCTTTTAAAAATTATATTTCTTTATCTTGGTGATAACATTTACGTAAGATAAGTTGTAATAAGCATTCCGAAAGTCAAAGTTATATTGAAGAAATCAACACTGTTTTATTCGAAACATGAGATCATTCTTAGTGTAAGTTACAATTAAAAATAAAACGCAATGCAAAAAATTAAAAAAAAAAATAAACACAGCTTTAAATTTTAGATTTATAGGGTTAATAGTGTATTTGGGAATGAATTTTGCATACTTTGGCAATTTTTTTCAGTTTCACATGATCGTGGTATAATAGAAAATAAACTTATAATTTATATGAATGAATGTTAATATTCTGGAGGGCTCATTAAAAATACTTTTTTATTCAAATTAATTTATTAATTAGCTATCCTGAGTTACAGCAACGTTCATAATTATTTCGATATGTTCCCAATTACTATATGTAGGGCCAGTAGTGTATTCGGGAAAGAATTTTGCAGATTTTGGCATTTTCTTTGGTTTAACATGATCATGATATATGGAAAACAAGATTATAATTTATACGAATGAATGATAAATGATATTATTCTTAGGCTCGTTAAACTCGATTACCCCACCCTCAAGTTAATTTATTAATTACAGCAACATTCATAATTATCCTGGTATTTCCCGAATTACTATGGAGTAGTTGGGAGCCCGTTTGTTTAGATTAAGGTCACAGTAACGAACTGATTCGAAGATAACATATTTGAAACGATTAAAAATTATCATTTATTGCTTTAGAATTGATTCATCGTCCTTCCCTAACTATCCCGAAATACTTTTTTTCATTGAAAATGGGATGGAATATTGTATATAAACTTTCATAACTATTTTATATTTCCAATTTGAAACTGTTTAGAATAATTTTATTTCCAATCTCCTCGAGAATAACTGGAAATGAATCTTTATAAAAAGAGAAATGACTGAATATGATGACACGTGAGAAGGAAATATCGTAGACATAAAAATGAATTTATTTCAAACTGAACAATTTCTAGGAACTCTATTGAACAGTAAAAAGTAAAGCCCCCACTCCAAAAAATTCAGATGGATTCAGATTCTGGAACAGCCTATACAGAATTCATAGTAAATATACGAAACTTAGTTATAAAATTTCAGTAAAATAAGTAATACAATTTAATTTCTTCATTCAACAGAAAACATCCAGTTGGAGAATCAGCCGAAGAGCAAATGTCCATTTAGTAAGTCTCAAGGAAAGGTGGAAGTCGATGCCACTGCTTGCCCTATGAAAGAAGAGCATACGAGTAAGCCATTAAAATTCATACAATTTTTTTAATAATTAGAATTTTAAAATTTAATGCACATCTTAATTTACATAATTGTTTTTCTCTTCAGAAAATTTTATAATCTGTAATGACTTCTGCAATATGTTACTTGAGGAAATGTGTAAATTATTGAGATAATTATGATTAGTTAGCGCTTTAAATATTTTTTTAATTGAAAATATAAGATTAGTATTTTTAAAAAAATTACGAGATTAAAGTGGTCAGTCGGCAAAATGTTTTGATAGGTCTCATGGTGTGGAGCAAAATAAACTTTTTTTATACATAAACTTTTTTTGAAATTTATTATTGTTTAATTATTTTATTCTTTTGATGGCAGCATTCGACTTCCTCTAAATTTCTTCATTCTTGTAATGTCTTTCTTTTTCTTTGTTACTTTTATTCTTTGTTTTCTGGTAAATAAAACTTTTTAATGAGAGACCGCTTTTCAGGTATTTCTTTGTTATCTTACTTCTAAGGTGAAACTGTTGCGTTATTTTGTAAATTGCTATTAATATTTAAAAGAAAATATTTTTTAAATATTCCAGGAAATGCTGAAACAGCTTTAAAATGTTAAAAAAAGATAAAATTTACCACTTCTTAACTCTTAACTTTCCTTTTGCAATTCAAAATTCTTGAATTACAAGAATTTTTCACTTCTATTGCAAATATGCATCATTTTCATTAAACAATATTTAGTAAAATGCAAAATGCAATTTAAATAACCTATTAAAATATATCATCACAGAAGTCATTCCACTTCATTTAAATTGCAACTATTTTTAAATATATATTATAAATTAAAGCAAAAAGTTAAACATTTGTGTCGCATTTTCATGCATTTGGAATATTATATGAATCTCAGTTTTCCTTATCAACTTTGTATTTAAGTTAGCATTTTGGACACGGAATTTAATTTATGCTTTCAAGCCGTCTCAGTTTTAGATTTTAATTCGTCTACTAATACTCTCTTATCGTAACTTTCTATATTTATCAGTCCCAAGAGAAAATAATTAAACATAACGGAATAGTTTAAATATAGACATGGTGAAGGAGATTTTTACTGATATTTTCGAAATAATATTTTAATTTCTATTCTCAATGTAATAATTCAAAATGCTTTTTTTTTTGCGTATATCCTTATAATATAAAATACTTTGAATGAATTGATGAAAAGTGCAATATTCAATATAAATATTCAAATTTTCGTTTATAATTAACATTCACATTTTGTTCATCTAGATTAGGAACAATTTAAATTAACAAAAAAAAAACAAAAAAAACTGCATTAAGGAGGAAATCGCATGTTTGTCCCTTTTATTAGTTTCATAATGATACTATTCGCATATAAAACTTTAATTTGGCAACAGATAATTCTAAATTGATTAGCTTCAAAATGAAAAATATTAGATCATAAAACAGTGCATAATAGAAATCATAATAGAAAGAATATACAGAAGAAATCATAATAAGAGAAATAACAGAAAAAAATCTTAGTAACAGAAAGAATAATAGAAAGTGCATGTAGTGAAGTATATTAATATTTTACGCATATTGGATTGGAAATGCATTAAAAACATAGAAATATAAAAAGTTAATTTATTTTATACATTCCTAATTTTAAAAATTTTTAATAAGATTTACTTCAAGAATCCTGCGATATTTTTTTATATAAACGAAAAGTTTTCTCTAAATAAGAAATAGTTCGTTAAATAAGGGCGGGGGGGGGGGGGGTCACTTGAATACCTCATGAAAGCGGATGTCAGGAATTGACCAAGAGAAGTCTCCTTTTCTCCCCCCCCCCACCTCTTTTTTTCCTTCTGCGTCAAATTCTACTAATATATATGCAAAATGATTTTAATTTAACTTGACTCACCATTAGAATAATAATTTTTTAATTTTCTGTCTGAATTTTTCAAATTAAGAAAAAACATAAAGCCGATCAGCTTCAGTTGTTCATTTCACACTACGTGAAATGTTTTAGTACGGATATTAGAAAAAATGACAATCTTTGATATACAGAGTTACTGAAATAACATACGTAAATCCTGATTAGCAGTCAATGAAATCATAACATCACGATCTTTTTTTTATATTTTTTCTGCAGGTGATGTTTTATTGAAGTTTTATAAGGGTCATTCAATAAATAATGAGTTGAAGGCGACTACAAGACATCGACACATAAAAGGATGGTCACAAATTTTATAAGGAGGTTAAATTCCTTGAGAAAAAGATTGTCATAAATAAGATACTCAAATGATATGTCTTTTGAACCAATACTAACAAAGGATGAACAATCAATCACGCTTACCTACAAAATTAACCATTTCTCATTCGACGAGCTTAGAACAACGAGCTGCAATGTGAACGTTATGAGGGAATGCCTTCATTGAGATGGTCAAGCAGAGAGAATAATTAAGCTGAAATGAAACAATAAACTCTTTACCAGTTCGCCTCTATGACAGTGCTCGACCACATATAGCAAGTTTAAGTAGTAGTCTTCAATCGTCTCCCTACAGATACAACCTTTCACCTTACGATTTCTTAATGTTTAATGAGTCTAAGAAAGCTTTAAAAGAATGGCTATTGGAACAAAACATAGAAATACTTCAAAGTTAGTTTTTAAAAACCCTTAGAAGCTTAGAAGAACAAATACAGAATAAAGATCAAAACAATTATACGAAGAATTTTTGAGCGATAATAAATATTTACTGCTCTAAGTGAATTGACATCGTATTAATTGAATAGTTCTAACACTTTAATTGTATTATTATTATTATTATTATTTGCTGTAAAATATTTTAAGATATCTGTTAATATTTATGGATGATTTGGAATTAATTATTGATGGTTTTATTTTATTTCAAGATGAATTCAAGTATGAGGATTTCTTCCGTGAAGAAATAGCCAAGAAGAAAAGGGACCATTCTTACCGAATATTTAAGAAAGTCAATCGGATGGCTGATAACTTTCCTATGGCAAATGAGTTCACCAACCGGAAAAAGAAAGTGATCATTTGGTGCTCGAATGACTACTTGGGCATGAGCAGCCACCCGACTGTTCGACGAGCTGTCATGTAAGTTACTCGATTCAAATGAATGAGAAAAAATTATTGTCGTTCCAAGACACTCGGTTACTTGAATTCTAGTTTGTTTATGAAATTAGAATATTTGAATTTCTGAATATCTGCCAAAAATTTCTAAAATCTCTTAAAATATTTAAAAGAAATTTCATTTTATCTATACGCATTTCAGTTTCTCGAATAAAGATTTCTTTAAATATAACTTGAAATATCGAAAAATATACGAGTTAAAGATAAAACGTATGCTTTTAATATTTTTCGACAATTTTATTATGAGCTTTCTATTGTTTTAAACACGGTGACGAGAAAGATACGCAAAGATTCAAAGACATTAAAACCAAATATATATTCGAAAAAATACATGAATAGTTTGCAAATTAAAGCCTAAAGTCATCCTGACCGTTGCCAAGCATTTTATTAAACTTTTTGTTCCTAACGCTGGGCATATCCGGCATGCACTATTTGAATTTCAGAAACAAGCGCAAGAAGTAGGTATCATCTACTCGATGATGCCACGTCATCCACCAATGGATATAATTGTGTTTGGCATAGCATATTCAAACCTTGCTCTAAACCTTAATTATCAATTCAAATGAATTAAACCGTTGTGGTAGTCACTTTAATTTCTTTAGCCTCTTATTAAATATCACATATTAATTTCTGAATTTGATAATCAGTTTTCGATTGTATGGCGAACGTTGTAGTTATTTTTATACAGGATTTTCAAAACAATTGTTCAAAAATGTGAAAGTATATCAGAGATATAACATTACGCAACATTAAGTCATGGGCTGAAATACCACATACGATCGCTAGAAATTTCGCTATATAAAGAAACAATAGACCGTAGAACAGATTAATTTATCATTTGGTTTTTTTTCCCTGGGACAAAATTATATATACAAGTAACTTATAAGTAGCTCATAGCAATTTTGAAAACTCATGAGCAATATGGCAATAAGGTACACAAAGGCACTGTAACATCAATATCCGAGATGGCATGGTGTGAAATTACTTGCTATAATAGTTCCATATCTGTGACCGAAATATTGAAATCAATGCGATGCTTTTGAAAGGGTTCTTTCCCCCAGACTTCAGGCTAGCATATGCCGAAACATAATAATGCCCCGTCCCTTTCTCTATTTCACCGTCCGTTATAGCATGTTATACAGGTCATGCGGTGTGCTGGCGGACACCTGTTCCTATGTAAAAATGATTGATTTGTCTAAATCCCTGATAGATTGAAGAACATTTGTTTTGGATCATTCTGCTGATTAATTTTCTATTAAAGTGGTTTTTATTGTAGAAAAAATATTTTTGTTAGAGGAAACTGAATGCAAACCACCATGCCAATTTATAATTTGTAATTCTCGCGGATATTGGTTTTACATGATGCTGGTTATCATCCTGTTTACTCCAAAGTTCTTCTTATTTAGTAATCTAACGTAAGTAATTTCAGTGATGCAGTTCAAGAATTTGGTGCCGGTGCTGGAGGAACTAGGAACATCTCCGGCAATTCAACCATGCATGAAGAACTGGAAAAAGAGCTGGCTGCATTTCACCAGAAAAAAGCAGCCTTGGTTTTCACTTCTTGTTACGTGGCTAATGATTCAACTCTGTATACATTAGGGAAGCATTTGCCAAGTAAGAAATAAAGATTTTGAATATAAATATATAATTTTCCACTCTTTTCTTTCATAAAAATGTTTTAAAATTCAATTAACCTTCCATTAACTGTGATCATTGGTTAGACTGAAGATTATAGAAGATCTTATCACTAACGGAACATACTTGCCAATCCTTAAAATGTTCGCTATCTTGACTAACAGTAAAATATATTATACTTGTAAATGTTCGCTATCTTGACTAACAATAAAATATATTATACTTGTAAATGTTCGCTATCTTGACTAACAGTAAAATATATTATACTTGTAAATGTTCGCTATCTTGACTAACAATAAAATATATTATACTTGTAAATGTTCGCTATCTTGACTAACAGTAAAATATATTATACTTGTATTTAGAAAAATTCAATTCTCGTTTCGTATGGTTGCAATTGAAATTTTATGGATTTCTTTATTTGATAAATCATTACTTGAAAACTATTATTCCACACTGTACTGCATAATTTTCAGATATTGTGACTAACAGTGGTTAAATATCCACAATTTGGAAATTAAGGAAAAAACTGATATAGATTTTTCCTGTCGTTTTTTTGAGATATTTTAGATTTAATGTTTATTTAATTTATAACAATTCAATTGGTGATTTTTTTTCTTAATTGTGAAACTCACAAACTCACGTATTTAATTTATACAGGGCGATAATGAAATATTTTAAAATGTATTTATTTAAAGCCAAGTAAAGGATTAATATGCTTCAGTAATAATGTAAGGAATTAATTATATACTTCTTAATTGAAAAGCAAAATTAATTAAAGTGGAAACAAGTTTAAATTTGCATAGATTCTAGAGGCTAAAATTAAACTTAATTTGAGCTAATACTTTTTCTTTTTTTCAATTCCTCCTATTAGCTCACACTCTCTCTATATATATCTTGTTCAAATTTTCAATCGTTAATAAAATACTTTTTATTCTTCCACTCAAGTTCAAATACATTTTTTTAAACTTGTAGTGGATGACACTTGATGTTAATATAGTTTTTTTTCAAATATTAATTAATAAATTAAATTTGTCCAGTAATTTCTATTTGGTCTCCAAAGCCATTAAATCCGTCGCCATATCGTCAAATGGTCGCCAAGTTTGTCCCCAATCTCTATTTTGCCACTTAATATTGTAATTCTTTCATATGTATATACATATTTATATTAATTGTAATTATTTAATAAAAAGTAACTAAAATAAAATAAAAAATTTGACCTAAGTAGGAATTGACTTAAATTTTTTAAATATATTTCTTGTTTATTAATAAAATACAATCAAGGAAAAAATTAATATATTGTTGTAATCATTAAAAGACATTTACATTTATGCGGAATGAGGAATTTTGATTTCTTTTGCAACGGAAAAAACATGAGCAAATTTTAATATATATATATATATATATATATATATATATATATATATATATATATATATATATATATATATATATATATATATATATATATATATATATATATATATATATATATATATATATATATATATATATATATATATATATATATATATATATATATATATATATATATATATATATATATATATATATATATATTGTTTCTGCGCACAAAAAAATTATTTTTTATGCATAATTTTATTTTATTTTTTCGTGTGATTTGTTATTATTCAAACAAAATAAGCAAATTGTTCATTTAAATATGCAGTTGAATTGCCATATGATAGGTATTTGAAAATTCTGGCTTGCAAATAAAAAAAAATGACATAATACATCTGAATAACTATTAACAGCATACAGCTCCTGGGCATAACTCAGGCACTGAAGATTCTTATTTGCAACAATCCTATCAAGTGGTAGGCAGGGTCACTCAATTTCTTATGCCTGGACATTTTACCATGGGCTCATATGAAGAAGCTCATCTATAACAGATAAAGGTATTATTGTTAGAATTACTGAAATTACAGTTGGCATACTAGAAATGCTTGATGTTTTCGTCAATCAATGGATCACTATATTGATAATGGTAGCGGTTGCAGTTTCTGATATTTTGTGTTCTGCTCTCTGAATTCATTGGGTTCCTTCCATTTTTTCTTTGCCATTCTTGTATTTTACCACTTCAGAACATAACGAATATATAGTCCTTAATTGCCTTTGTGCTAAGAATTTTAAAATATTCTGCATAAATAGCTGTATATTTTTTCAGTATTTTAGCACGGTTTTCTAGTAATCATTTTTTTTATATGTTATCCTTAGATTGCCACATCTTTTCTGACTCTGGAAATCATGCAAGTATGATACAAGGGATAAGAAATTCAAGGTGCACCAAACATATTTTCAAGCATAATGATCCTCAAGATTTGGAAGAAAAACTTCGGTCTGTGGGCAGGGGTGTTCCGAAAATTGTGGCCTTTGAAACTGTCCATTCTATGTCCGGTAAGGGAATACATTTTATATAAATATTATTCTATTCCAGATATCTCTGGAAACCAATTGATATGGCTGAATATAGGTACAGCCTGACTATGGCAGGGGCATACGGGGCAATTACCCCGGAGCCCCATATCAGAGCGAACTAACCCAAATAGTAATAAAATGAGACTGATAAAATAATTACCTTTCTTAAATAATGAAGTTTGTTTTGTTTGTATGGAATAAATGCAAGAAAAAATTAAGTACTCCTACATATGAAAATAACTGTTGAGAAATTTGCATATTTTTCATTTAAAAATGTACTAATATTTAGTTTCTGAGATTTAGGAGTTTCTCTTATAAATAGATGCTTAAGATAGTTGTAGAAAACATTCTAATATAAATCTTTCCTTAGCATTTAGTCAGATGCATTTTAAATTCAATGGTTAAATGTGGTACTTCGAGTTAAAACTAAGAGTGTTTTTAGTTTTAAGCTTGAATGGAATTTTGAATTAATTAACGAAAAATACCATAGACAAGTTCTATGCACTTCTATGCACGGTTTTTCATTACTGAAGTAGTGAAGTAGGGGGGAGTGTGACAAAGAAGTTTTTGCCCCGGGTCCCAATTAGGCTAAGTCGGGCCCTGAATATAGGTAGATACAGCCTCAATTTGACTCAATATCTCTGCTATATAGAAGAGTTTCTTTTTTAGAATATACAAAGAATATTCTTTGATCGATTTTTCTCGCTTACTTCCCCGTACGAATATTACTTAATTATGTTCCCTTCAAAAGAAAGCCATTTTTTTGTTACATATTAATATGTTAAGGTATCTTAATAGTATGTTAAAGTATCTTACTAGTACATTAAAGCATAAAGGTTTCGAAGTTTTCTCCAGATGAAGCACAAATGTAACTTTCCCCTCTGAAAAGCCTTTAAAGTAAAGGCCACTTACAAAATCAGATTTCCTTTTCAGATTCTACCAAAATGTCCCAAGAACGTTTCGACTAACAAAATATATTAATTTCCCTTAATCGTGAGCAATAATTATTGAGGAAATGGGAACAAGGAGCTTTGACAATAAAATGCTCCCTGCAATTGGACTGGCTTCTAGAGGATTTTTTTTTTTTTTTATATTTTACTCTAACTGAAAAGAGAATTTGACCTATTTCTTCTGAATGTCCTCTAAAAAGGTAACCTGCCTTTCTTTTTTTAAGTTCTAGCTTAAGGACATTTTAACCAATAAACGATATCATAATTTTCTTAATCGGGATTTCTTGACTACCTTTATTTAACAAGGTAATGGTAGACGTATTCGAATTAAGGCCTCTGTCGCCATCTTTGTTCTCAGTTAGCATCCATAAAGTTACTTTAAACGTAATTTTTTACCATTGCTTATTGTTTTTGTATAGCAATACCTGCGATAACGTCCAAAAAGAATGATTCTTATGGCGATTTAAAATTTACAGTATACATATTATACTGTACTGTTTCAGATTTAACCATCATGTAGTATTTCTCTCTGATTTCCGCCTATTTTTTCCTCAAACATTAGTTTGTAATCGTATTCAAAATAATTTACATTTCCACATTTATACAAACAATAATGTATTATTGTTTTTAGAAATAAAAACAATAATACATTATTCGAACAGCCAAACAAACTTTCCCTGAATGGATTTCGTTTAAAATTGGTCTAAAGTCTCAAACTTGGTGTAAAAACCATGAAACAAATGCCATCCATCTGCCTCAAAACATTTTTATCTTATCGTGTTCACAGAAAGACAGGCAGACATCAAAAATGTTAAAAATATGGTGCTGTCAACATATGCCAAATTTCAAAGTTATTTTTATTGAATAACCATGTAATAAACTGGCTGAAACTGTTTATTCCAGTGGCAAATATAAAAAAAAAATTATTAAATACACAATTTTTTATAAACATTTAAATTTTAAAATTATTAAATGAAAAATAAAGAAACGATTCGCATTTCAAAATTAAGTCCTTTCCTCGAAAGAAAATAAAATTTTCACCATGCGAATAGAAATAAGACATTATTATCCCGGTTCTAAAGACCTACATGACCAGTGGAGCTGATTCAATTTTTTTGCGAATGGTTGTTCGCTTCTTCAAGGCTGTCAAACTGAACGACCTTGGTAACAATATAACAGCGAGTTCAATGCCGATTAACATTTACTCATGGTCAATCTTTGAGTCAAACTCTTTTGGTGGAAGGCATGTCGACATTACTAATAGACGTTTGGGTCAAGGTAATAAATAAATTAATAAAAGAAATTTTGCTCTTTATTCAGAAATTTTTTGCTGAAGTTATGTTGCACAATATATTAACCTTTAGTATTGTGAGTCAAGATAATCTATTCTTTTTACATTTGAAAGTGGCTAATTAAACATGAAGCCTAGTTCAAATCGCTGAATTTACCTTTTTTTTTCTATGTCTGTTAACCTTCAAAACATGCAACTAAAAATATTTTTTTTTTACAAAAAATATTACGTAAAGTTTGATGCATTAATTTCTTTCCACTTATTATTCAAATGGCACAATCTATTTTGAAGAGTTTTTCATTTCTTTTCACAAAATATTAATTCTTAAGATGTTTAGTTCTACCTTCTCAATTTTTGTGTTTTGAAATAAATTGTTACTTATAATTTTAGGAATCACAATTAGGTGCAGAATACATTATGGATTGAAAATAAGTAATTATTATTATTATTTGAATAAAAAAACAAAGGAACAATTCAAAAACGTTTCAGGTATGCATAGAAATCGAAATAAATAAATTAGAAAGGAAATTTCGTTCCTGTCTTAAAGTGCTGCTTTTCAGTACTTCTTTTTTAAATTAATGCTAAGTTTTAAAATGAAAAAAAAAAAAAAAATAGTGATACAAATTTTTATGGTATAGATAACCACGAGAAAACACAAAACACTGCCTAGGCATTTTTTTCTATAAAGGATAAATTTATTTGATTAATGTCTTACTTTGATGCATCTCATAGATTTCTAGAAATAAACAGTTTAATTTAGAATTCATTATTTATGTTTCTATAACTCGTTAGTATTAGAACTCTGGATCGTCGAGGTATTAAAAATTTATTTACTAGATACCTAACTTCATGTATTTACTCTAAAATAATGTTTCGGATTCCAAAAAATAGTTGTCAAGCTATTTTTTTTGCACAGAGATTTGCAAATCAACCATAAATAAAAAGACATACTGGTTTTTTAACTAAGCTCTCTACTATGTAAAAATAACAATATCAATATAAATAATATAAACAATAAAAATAATAGCCAATAACAGAAGCATAAGTCGTAAAAAACAATGTTCATATTAATATACTTTAACAGCAAGTGACAGATGTATAAACGATTAAAATAAAAATATAAAATTTTTGTGGAAACAATAAAAATGCAAAATAGTAAATGCAATAATAGGACATGCAATAAAAATAAAATAAAATAAACATAAAGATTAAATAAAACTTATTTGTACAGTTTTCACCATAAAGAATCAATGCACACAATTTAAGCAATAAGAGGTAAATAATTGTTAACGGGCAATAATCGCTTTCATAGAAAAATAATGTCCCTGCAATTATTCCTTTGCTTCTAATTTCGGTTTTATAAAATTTATAGTAAAAATTTAACTGATATTAGTTATCTATAATATACAACTATAAAACATTTGATTGTCACATTTTTATAGAGCACACAATTTAATAATCTTAATTATTAGGTGGAAATGACATCTTTTCATTGACAGCTGGATCTCGATTGGGCCATTTCTTCAAAATTTGATCTTATGGGAAAATAATGCCATTTTTTTTCCTTCGTTCGATGAATAAGTCTTGGATAATAAGTCGTTCAGATGTTTAGATTTTAACTACAATTTTTAAAGTTCTCAAAGAGCTGGATGAAACTGAATTGAAAATCGGAAAACTCATAAATAGCGAATAATCTCAAAAGAACAGCGAAAAAGAAAGAAGTAAAAAATGCAAAGGAAAATTAGATTCTGCATACAATGTTTGAAAGAAACATTGTGTTTTCCTTAGATTTTAACAAGCTTATCACGCATAATCTCTTCATTATAAATTCATCCTTATTCAATTTTTATGTTTTTATTTTAGTGCATTTTATGTGCTGTTATGCATTAATTTCATTTTTACGTGCATCCGTTTTTGTAACTAGCAGCATTGACGAAGCTGCTTTGGATCCGAGAGATGTCATCTAATTGACTCATTACTTTCAGGTGCGGTCTGTCCTTTGGAAGAACTTTGCGATATAGCTCATAAATATAATGCTCTTACTTTTGTTGATGAGGTTCATGCTGTTGGTTTATACGGAGAAAATGGGGCTGGCATTGGCGAGAGAGACGGAGTATTACACAAAATGGACATCATATCTGGAACACTTGGTAATTCAATTATTATTATTTATTTTGCAATTGAACTAATGTCAGTGATGCCTAAATAAAATGCAACTGTCTGTTGAATCTAAACAAAATCGTCTATTCGTCTCTGAACAAAATCGCCTATTTTTAAAAATAAATGTTAGACAACTAATATTAAACTTTCATCATCGGTTCAAATAATTTTTTTCGCGTAACAAATGAGTCTTACGACATTAATTATGGGAAGAAAAAAACTAGAATTAAACTACAAAATCTTCATAAATTTATCTTCTTCAATGAAAAAATTGGGTCTTTTAAAATTAATTGCAGTAAAATTTTCTTTGCAGAAGATTTGAGTTAGACTTAACGAAATTACTCTTGTATTATTTCTAATTGGTCGACTAACTTTTTCTTTAAATTCTATAGAAATACTTGGTTTAATAACCAACATCCAACGAATGCATATAAATACACATTCAACATAATATAAATAGAAAAAAGTGGATGGCCGGACCCCTTAATCAAAACTCTGAAGCTCCATTTTTTAAGAAAGCTAGGGTTTCGTTAAATTAATTTATTCGTATTTTCGTCATTAAATATAACTGATTTTCATTATTTGTATTTTAAAGGTACTACCAAAATATTTAATGTGCTTGTTATACTACTTTTCAACAGAAATAAAATTGTCCGGGGAATAAGAATCTTTGAGTTTAAGAACTCCGTCAACTCTTTACACTTCGTCGATATCTCATTATGGACATTGAATACTTACCAAAAAGAATACAAGCTGCCTTATATTTAATATCCACTATTATCAGAGCCATTTCAATGAATTCCACTGCATTGGCTAAAATAATCTGACACGAAATCTGTACCTCAACTAGGAATTTGAATGCTGGGACTTAATTAAAATATTTATCTAATAAAATAATCGAGAATCAAGAGAAAAAAGTAAAATATTCCCTGAATAACAACTTATAAATTCGCATACAGAAAATTAAAATACAGTAAGTATAGTAAATTTGTTGGCGTCTCTGGGTTCTGATTCTGAATATTATGATAGTCTGTCGGTAAAGATGGTTCTAATAATAAAAAGTGCAGTCAAAAAAGTTCTTACGAGTTGTATCATTACACTTAGTTTAAACATCTTTAATTCTAATTCCAATGTAATTAAAGGTAATTTATATCTTTGATAAAAAATTTAGTTTCAAAAATCTATTATCAATGTTTGTTTAATGTAACTTCCCTATAATTAAAATAAAGGTGTTTAATTTTTCGGAAAACTTTCAGTAGTAACGTAATTTGCAGAAACACGAATTGCATTATTAATTCATAACCTATATAGCGTTAAATAGAGTTTTATTTGATAGAAACTAGTTTATTTTTACAGTTTAAAGCTACTTGTAATATAATGATTAACCTGTGCATATCGTAGAAATATGCAAACCAAATATTTTTAATTTTAATTATTAATTATTGTTTTCTTTATTGCCGATATTTTAATTCGCTTCTTTTTTTAAAAATACAGGAAAAGCTTTTGGAAATATTGGAGGTTATATTGCTGCTTCCGAGACGATTGTTGATATGATTCGAAGTTATGCAGCCGGATTCATTTTTACGACTTCTTTGCCACCTACAGTTTTGAAAGGAGCGCTGGCATCTTTACAAGTAAATTCTCTGAAATTTCCTTTAGTTGCAAGATGCTTTTGAACATATATAAAAATTCTAATAAAAAGTGCTTACAAGATTGAGGGAATTGAATTTATTCAATTTCTTACTACATTTTGGAATATATTTTATTTATGTTGAAATTTCTGAATTAAAGGCTGTAAAATGGAGATAATGTTATTAAGACTTTTTTTAAACATAAAACGTTGAAATGCAGTCTTGCGATGAAAATAATCTTAAAGTGGTACAAATCTAAAAGTTAAGTTCTTGGAAATGTTCCATTTTTGAAACTGAAATCACGAACTCTGGATCATGATCTAACTACAAAGAAAAGCACAAATAAGAAAAATATGTCAGAACAATGAAAAATTAGATTAAGTAAAAGCATACATAAAAATTTCATAATATTCACAAGCAATATTGGTTTCTTACAGCCGAGTCAACATTGAAAGAAAAATATGCTCAGCTCATTTGTATTCTGACTGATGTGCTAAAATTTCGAGACTAGAATTTATGATTAATGAACAAAAACGTGTGATTATAATTTTAAATACATGTTATATAATTAAAAAAGAGAAATCAGTTGCCTGATTTATATGAATGTTCTCACGAATGTATTTTAATTTTTTTTTTCAATTTTTAGGTATTAAAGAGCGATGAAGGACGTCATCTGAGAGCGAAACACCAGGAAAATGTTAAATACTTGAGGAAAGCTTTACAGGAAGCTGGAATTCCAGTTGTTCACTGTCCGAGTCACATAATTCCAGTTCACGTTAGTGATTTTATTTGTTCTACTTATACTCTACGCTTCAGTTAAATTCTTTTTACAGCGCTCATTTGCATTAATTTTAGAATTTTTTTTTTCAATAGAATTTTTTTCCCGTTATACCTTTTAAATTTAGAAATCAATAAAGCATCCATAAGTTCTGAGTCAATCTATTTTCCAAGATAAAATTCTATACCGGTCGAAGAAAATATTTCCTCGATTTGAGATAAAAAATATCCTGCATGATCTCGTTTTTTAATAATAATTTTTAAAGTTTATGTTAGAATTTTTTAAATATTAATAAAATTTATAAAAAAATTAACTTCCGAAGAAGATATCTCAAATATTGCTATACTTGTATGAATCACAATCATCACATCTTAATTTAAGATCCCTCAGTAATTCTAATTTTTTTCTTGTCTAAAATTCTAATTTTTTGTCCGATTTGACAGTTTTCTCGTCCAAAAATAAAAAAGTTCACTTTGTATAAGAACCGTTACTTATTTATATCCAAATGTGTGGGACAATAAAAAGAAATTCAATCCATTGGTTTCGTATTGTATATTTATAAATTTAAAATAATTATCAAAAGTAAAAAAGCATCCTAGCATCAACAACTGAAATCGAGTTTCAAGATATTTTTTCATATCAAAGTTCATAACTTTTAGGCACATTATCAATGATGATCTTCTCATTCCACTTTCCTTTTTAAAGAAATCTTAAAAAAAAAAAAAAAAAAAAAAAGTATATTCCCCCACTGCATTCTCTATGATGGAAAAAATTATCGACAGAGTCTCTCAGCCTCAATTACGTTTATTTCTTATCAAAAACGTTTATTTCTTATGAATGCTTATGACTTTTAGACGCATCATCAAAGGTCATCTGTCTCGTACTGCCTTCCAATTTCCAGAGACATTGAAAAATGAAACTTTGGCCGAGCTCCCAGCCTCAACAGATACAGCGAGTCGGACAATTAATTTCGCCTTTTTGAAGATACAGCTAACTAATCAGAATGCTCTATATTTATTGTGTAAATATAATTTAAAATAAATCTTATTTATTAAGATAAAATAATTTACAAGAAAGCTGGTTGACATGACTAAGACAATATTATTATGATAATGGATGAAGTGGATAATGGATATAATGGATAACTAGTCGCCGAAGACAAGTAATTAGGATTAAATATTAAAAATAATTAATTTTTTTAAAATTAAACCTTTATCATAAAAATGAGAAAGATCATATCTTTTAATGGGTATTTTGTGGCAATTATGTACTTTTTTTGTCGTAGAAATATATAATTAACTTATAAAAGAATTTTTGCGGTAAAGATCATATATCAAATTTCCTTTACCAAGCTCGCTTCCTCTTAGAATTTTTCCTCACATTTTTCTCTTGTATTCTCATACGAGAGAATAAAAATATTTACAATTTTCATAAGAAAATATTTAGGACTCATATTTTTTCTTTACATTTTAGGTTGGCGATCCACTTTATTCTACTAAGGTATCAGACAAGTTGCTTACTAAGTACGGACAATATGTACAGGCAATTAATTATCCAACCGTTCCACGTGGAGAGGAAAAACTGAGAATTGCTCCAACTCCTTTTCATACAAAAATACAGATGGATAATTTCGTTGCTGATCTCTTAGAGACTTGGCACTCAATGGGATTGCCACTTTATGAAAAGGCTTGTCCTGAAGTAAGCATTAAATAAATAATTTTAACTTTTCTTAAACTGTTAACATTAAAAGCTATATTGTCAATATACTGCTAAAAGTTATCAAGTTAAAAAACAAATTTGTAGAACGCAATAGAAACTTCTCAATAGTTAGAAAAATTACTATCTCACTACTTACTTCATATTTTAGTATTTTCTTGTTCTTTGTCCCATTTACTTTTGATGTTTAAAAACTTTTTTTGCTTAGAAAAAAATTTAAAAGTGGGGAGAAATGGTTTGACTTCATTGCTATTACATTTTGAATAAAAGTATTTTTTTTTTTTTTACCTTCAACTTCAGGAAGAAAATATCAACGAGTAAGCTTTGATTCTAATGAAGAATACAATTCAATATTGTGTGATCATAAGTAGTTTACATCCTAAATGTTATTTAGTTTTAAATTATCATTACAAAAAAAACTAAAAACAAACAAAAAAAAATCCATTTTTAATTAAATAAATCAAAAGTAAAAAAACTTATATTTTTCGTTGCATGATATAAAAAATGCAATTGTTCTGTTTGAGTTACAAAATAAAAAAACACATTTTAATCATTATTTAAATTTCAACATTTTTATTTATTTATCTGAATAAGTAGAATTGATAGCTGGTTCTGGAACACTATATTTCAGCAGCTCCACTAATCAATCAAAAATAAAGACCTTTTATATTTAAATAAAATAAATTGGACATAAAGTTCTAGAAAAGAAAAAACATAATAGATATGGTACCAAATTCGGAAAGCAAAAAATTCTAAAAAATAATCACCTCTACTAGTAACTTCATAGGTGATTTTGTATTACATGGAATATTCAAATTTTTTTGAAATGAAACCTTTATTCATATATAATATAAACAAGAACATACTCCCAACTTAAACTGTAAAAATAAATTTCCATCTCACTCGACTTCTTGTTTAATAATTTTTATATCGAATATTCTAAGGAAAAATAGCCAATAGATCGTCTTCAAAAATTTATAGGAACAGCTGCTGTAGAGAAATAAAAACGAAATGGTGAAAATCAAACGGTCCAGAACAATCTGTGTATGAAATATTTTTTTAAAAATAATAATCATGAAAAATCATTCGTTTCTGCGAGAGGAAAAAATAATAAAACGATTTTAAGTTGCTCTGGAAAAATATTAATAAAATAATAAATTAGTAAGAAAATCGTCTGAATTTGAAAAAGAAATGAATTATTATTATTTTTCGTTTTCTTTGTTATTCAACCTTTCGCATAGTAGCCAATAACCAGTTAAAAGTCAAATTAATCAGTTCTATGCAATTAGTAAAGTGATTAAATTAAATAGTCATAATTATAAGTAATATGTTATCTGCTGTCTATTTTCGACTGAAAATTATAAATTCCTTTTATGATTTTAACTTTAGGAATCAGATTTTATATGATTTGATCACCATTGGCAGCTTAGTTAAAATGTTGTTGCTGCTCAAAAGTGCTTGCTCGGTTTATCTGATCTGAAATGATATTTTCAAACAACTTAAATATATTTACTTATTTTTCTAAAATTTTTGACCTGGCCATTTTTAATAGTATATCGACGAAATACTTTGTTACATGGTCTATAACTGCGTTGGTATATAATGAACCCTTATTTTAAATAATTAAAAAAAAGCATTGTATTATCTGATATAGTTGGAAACGTTACTGAACTAGAGAACTTATATTTTGTCAATCAATAATATTAGTTTTGAAATTAGCAATATTTACTACTCATCTACCATATTCTTATATAGCCATACTGGGTATATTGGCTAGACAATTGCCATACAGACATAATTTATAAAAATATAATATAATTATAAAAACAAAAGATTTAATATCAAAAGTAATCATAATATATATATATGATTAAAAAATAAATTTAAGTATGAAATATTCCAAAAGTTTTAAAGATCTTGATTATTTTAAGTCATAAATATCCAGTTCGTATCATAAAAATTGAATGAATCCATAAAGTGAAAAAATATTAGTTTTAATGCTATTATTTCATAAGTATCATTATTCAATTAATAAAGAAGAAAATATATAATGTCAGCGAATGAATATATCATTTTTAAAGAACCTGGATTCACAGTGACGATATGTGATATCCAGATTGTTAAATAAAATAGTTCCATTTGTAGATTAAATTTAATTATTTATTCATTATACAAATTTCACTTTGTTGCAAATTCTTTTAACGAAAAAGTTCTGTGATTTTCAGTTCAAGTTAAACTGAATTTCAAAGTGCCATCAAACAATCTTAGCCTGTAATCTCCGTTTTTATTTATTTATTTTTAACAAATTGATTGCCATGGAATTTTATCTAAATTAGTTGAAAATGATTATTGGTTTCCACGCTTGCTCTCTGAAGATATATAAACTTAATTAGTATTTTATTATTTTGGGGCTTTTTTTTAATAAAGTTTAACTTTTTTATGTGCGGTGCTAAAGGAATAATTTTATAACAAATGAGCATATATAATGTTCCTTTCAAATAATATTCTGAGGCCAAAATCTCAGCAATATGCAAAAGGGACCTATTAATCACTTTATATAGTTGAATACACAGAAAGTGTGATTTTTAGCACTGAATAATAATCAAAGATCAGTATTTTTTTACCATCATCTATGATCTTCGCAGCGTTATTGAAATAACCAGGTTATCAGCTATCCACATGATGACCAATGTGTTAAAGAAGTTTGGTCTTATTTTGCAAATTTGATCTAGTAATCTTGCATATCAAAATTATATTATTAGCTATGTTTTTTAAACATGTATTTAAAACATAACTATTATCTTTTATTCAATAGGAATGCGAATTTTGCAAAAAGCCTCTACTTTTTGACTATTACGAATCAAGAATTCTCCCATGCGGTGGTCGTGGAGGATGTCCACAAGCTGCTGTCTCATTTTCGTGAACAAACCATATCGAGCCATCGCTGGAATAACACTGGAATTGAAATCTCTACATTTAAATAATATTGTATTAAAGCTTTTAATTAAATGCCTATTTTTTATACTTATTAAGCATTTATTAATTTGAAATTTCTTTCTATATGAATAAAAAATATCCATAGGCATATCAGAAAATGAAGGTAAATTTCTTTTATTTCAAAATGAAAAAAAAAAAAAAAAAGGAATTTTACAAAGACTCCAGCTGTGAAAATGAGAAAAAGATGAAAGCAAATGCTGCCTCTAACAACTTTCAAATGAGGTGGCACGTGCTTGAGATAAAAAGCAGACAAATGGCTTGAAAATCATTTTTCACTTCTTAACTTATATGTAATAGCAGCTATCGAAGAATTTTAAATATAAAAGTTGTTCTTTCTGATGATGTAATAATTCGTATAGTTTGAAATGTCTTTAAAAGTAAGAAGTTATGAGAAATTAAAAATCTTCACTTTTTCTTCACTTCACTTTTCTATCCCCCACTCTTTACTTTTCTATCCCTTCTGAGCTAGATTTTCCATTCATGAAGTTAGACGACTTAAGCCTTCCTGCTAGGTCATATTGAGGGTTGGAAAGATTACTCTCGCTAAGATTAGAGCATTGCAGTACAAGTATGTTCATTAAAAAGGAGTAACAGTTAATTTTGTCTTCCCTGAAAATTGATCCTTATACTTCCAATATTATAAAAAAGTTTAAATATCTGGGCACAATGATTTTAAAGTATAATGGCATAAATACCGGAATAAAAAGATAAATTATTTATAGCAGTAAATGTTTCTCTGGTTTTAGAGACCAACTTATCTAAATTAGTTCGCATAAAAACGAAAATAAATCTATACAAGACTTTGATAAGCCTTGGTGATCCCTTCAAAAGTGAATGCTGGATGCTTAACAAAGAAGAATAGGTCATACTGTTAATTTAAAAAAAAAACAATCTTAAAGAAGAGCTTTGCACCAATAAAAAGAAATAAAATGTGGAGAATTATACATAATTATGAAGTTAACAAAAAAATGACATTATCAAAATATTGCAATAAAAGCATTTCGTATTAAATGGTTGGGTCATATATCTAGATACGATGCCACATTCAATTTTAAAAAATGATTTAGATTTTTTTTTATTTTAAGAATTGAGGGAAAACCGGATGAGGAAAAGCCCTCACCAGACAGTTCAATAGTGTTGAAAAGAACTTGAAGCAGATAGGAATTAACCGATGGATAACTACTGTGTTGGATAGTACCAGAAGAGGAAAATTTGGAGAAATAACTTTGGCCAATAATAGGTTATAATGATTACTTATTATTGACCAAAATGCTCAAGAAGAAGAGTCAGATTGGTACGACCTGCTATGCAAATCAAAAATCCTTTACAAAAAATATTTTTTTAACTATTTATAGCAGTGATACTTTTTTTTGTAGTATAATGCATTTATCAACAATATAATTCATTCAAGAGAGTTATTTTCCAGAAATGCATCATTTCTAAAAACTTGCAAAATGGTAAAATTTCTTTAACTTGCATTGGAAAAAAAAATACAGGAAACTAATTTCTTGGGAATAGGAAGGAATCATAAAGGGAAACTTTTGTTTTAAAAAATTGAATGTAGTTTGAGGTGGGTACGAGTTTTGACACTTCTGCCAGGGGCACAGGATCACCTCGGTTCGAATCCACATTTCTCCGACATATCACTCGTTGATTCAAATGCCAGTTCTACTAAAGAAAAATATTACTCACATATATAATTTATATTGTTATAAAGGACCGGATTCATTTGTTTTGAAAGAAAAATTAAAACTTCAAATGATGTTAGTATCAGAGATAAAAAATATTACTATTTTGTTGCTTTAATTTAAAATATTAAATATCACGTCATAAATAAATATTACGTCACAAATAAAATATTACGTCACAATTAAAAATACTACGTCACAGATTCTAATCTATCACATCATACAAACTTTTAAAAGAGAAGTAGTTTAATTTTCTAGGTATGATTATTAGAAAAGCATTGCAGACAAGTTCTTGAAAGTTATGTCACGAGAACTATTATAAAAAGTTTTTCAATATTATTTGGAACTCATCTTCCGGACATGCAAATTTCGGCTACTGCCATTTTACATTTAATTTTATTCATTTAGTTTGCTTTATTTTTAGTTGTAGTGTATAATAAATAATACACTGACAGAGTCACACGAAAAATGTATACAAATGTTTACGGAGTTAGAGCAAAGAAAATCATATATACGAAAAAAGTAACCATTTCTGCTGTTGCTTTTTCCATCATCGTATTTACAAACGCATCAATAGATCAATACACACACATCCTATTTTCAAATTTGATCCAAAATTCATTAAATTTTTCAATTTTAAGAAGAAAAAAACAATTTGCGATTTCATATATCTTGTTTTTTGCATTGGTGAGTTATGCTGACATATTGAAGAATATACAGTCAAACTTCCGAGGAGGGAAGGAATTTCACCTAAACTTACACCTAGAAATGTATGAATTCTAGTATGAATATCCCATATAAAATTTCATAAGTGTGGACTGTTATGTTTTTTAGTTATCATATTCACAGAGAGGACTGACAGACCGGCAGATATATTTATAAAAAAATATTCTTTCTTCGATTCAGTGAGGTCTAAAATGATTGATTTTCTGGCACTTACAATATTTTTTCTCCCGAAAGCAGAATACTACTGCTGGAATATTCTCCAATAGATTTTCTCGCACGCTTAGAATATACTGCAGTATCTTTTTCGTGTTTTCCTTATAAAATCTATATCTCCAGGAAGTATCAGAAAGTTAAGGAATATTAAAGGCAACACAAACTCTCCAAGAAAACGGCGAGTCCACAAGAGAAAGATCTTTCTCTTCGCCCAATTCTGCACGCTATGATTCAATATATAGCATATCGAATTTAATTATATAATGAAGGAAACTTAGTATGAATTTTCGACTCATTCGATCCAAATTTTCTAGCAGATTTGATATGGTGGTCACTAAACGATATGTATACCAAATTTCATTTATCTAAATCTTTCCTTTTTCGGTTACCATATTCACAAATGTTCGAATAAATAGACAAATAGATAGTCAAACTTTTAATGGTTTTGTTCGAAAATTTAATGCATGTCTATATTTATGAGCAGAAAATTATAAAGCAAATTTCATCCATTTATGATAATGTTCCCGCGTTACCACGGAAAGGGGGTGCAGTAGATTCTGAGGGTAAAGGCCCCTGTCCACCCGAGGGCAGAAGTCTGCCTTCTAGCTCATATGAACATGAAACTCACACATTCGTTTGCATAGCCCCTTTTTGCAGGGGGGCACATTCACACACCTTACAGATAGAACACAGATGAAGAGCAGCCACGCCCAAACCGGGATTCGAACCCGGGACGCCCAGATCATGCGCAACCCTTATGCAAGGACGCCGACTTTTCATTCATTTAACTAACTATTTGATCGAATCTACAAATGTGTTGTTAAATTTATCAAACATCATTTCTCTAGTATAAAACTAGTTTTTACTTTTTCGTGTGTGTGGTATAGAGAAAGTATAGTAATCGTCAAAAAATTCAAACTTAAGATTCTGACGAATCTCCACGTTTGAGACCTACCTGGTTTAGAAAAACACATTTTGTGGAAAATCTCTGTTCTGTGACAAAGATAACTAAAAAACATCTTGATCTATATGGTTGAAATTTGGTATACGGTCTTTACACCAAATGTGCAGATTTCTATCAAATTTTGAGAAAGATCCGTCTGTCTGGTTGTTCAAATATAATTTAGCTCTATAATTACAAAACGAAGAAAGTTAGACAGATAAAATTGGGTACACAGATTTAACATCTGTAGCGTAGACACCTGTCAAATTTTGTGCCAAACAAGTAACAAGTACAAGTAAACGCAATAACTTAAATAAATCAGCAAAATTTGGTATGGGATTTTGTGACTACAAGTCAAGTTTTGTGTCAAATTTTTGTTTAATCGGTTGAAAAAACGTGTCTAAAGCATAAATTCGATTTTCGGACTCTATTAATGCATGCCATGGATTAATCGCCAAATCACTCCCCAAGTATCAAACGATATATTCAGTAAAAATACTAAATGAATATCAAAAGTTAATATTTCGTAACTATTGTACGCCAGCGCCATGAAAAGGCGTTCTCTGGCATGACAAGTTTATTAGAGTGTAGAATGTTTGGGAGAAAGCACTCCTACTGATTGAATTATAGCATAAACAAACAGTCATAATTCCAAAAATACATTTTTTCGGACTCAAGGAGATTTTAAAAGCAGAAATTCATCAAAATTTCGAAGAAAATTTTATTTTTTTATTATTATTATTGAACTACTGAAATACTTTCTTCTTTTCGTATATGTGAAAATAAAAGTTTTATACTTCCGATACCGATTAATCTAACACGTGTATTTTTATACGATTTTTTTCTTTTACAGATTTTGTAAATGATAAATTTTAAAAAAGTGGAGCATTTCATTTTCGTTTGGCGTCAGTAATTTGAACTCACTTTAAGAGATTACTCCGAATGACTATTATCAGTTTTCCTATCTCATTATTATTATTTTTTTTTCTCTCTTGTGCTTTGCGTTTCATTGTAGCAATAGTATTTCTCCGAAATACTTCTCTTATCACATCCATTATTTACCAACCGACAGATGTGATAGCTTTTTTAATAAATGCTTAGATACCCTACATGTGGCCGAGCGGTCTAAGGCGCCAGATTTAAGCTCTGGTTCTCGAAAGAGAGCGTGGGTTCGAACCTCACTCCTGACAACGTTGTGGATCTTATCACGGTGGAAACGTGATTTTGGTGTAGTTTAACTTATTACGAACAACATGTTTCTTATTTTCATTACTTTCTCGTATACGTTACATAGATAAAATCTTGTAATTATCCAAAAGTTCGAACTCAAGATTTTGACGTATCTTCACCTTTTATTTATCCCCGAGTTAGAAAAACACTTTCTGTTTTTTTGGCTTTATGTCTGCCTGTCTGTGAGAAAATAACTCAAAAGCGCTTTGAAATTTGGTGTAATCATTACATTAAAAGTTTTAAATTTCTATCAAATTTTGAACGAAATCCATTCAAAGGAAGTTTTTCTGTCCGTCTGACTAAATATAAATTAACTACAGAAAAACTAAACTACTAAAATAACTACAGAAATGAAGAAAGCTAGATAGATAAAATTTGGTGCACAGATTTAGCATCAGAAGAGTGGATACTTATCAAATTGGAGCCAAATTCATCAAAGGGTTAAGTTTCTGTCTGTATTTCTATAAGCACGTAAACACGATATCAACTCAGAGAAATCTAAAGTATGAAAATTATCAACATCTCATGATCGAATTTTTTGACGATTACAGCATTTTCCATTTGTATACTTTATATATGAAAAAGTAAGAATTCTTCAAGTATATATAGAAAGAACGCGATTTGTTAAAGTACATAATTCGTTTTGAATCATGTGTGAATTTCCTGTTTTGTTACTCATGTGCGAATTTCATGCTATTTTAAGATATCTCCAATGTCATTTTAAATCAGCGGGTGTATTTCCAGATTGATTTTCTGATATATTGTCACAATATGATGTATTTTGAGTTAAAATACTTAGTAGAGCTAAGAAAACTGAATATAAAATTTGTATGAATTCGTTTCTAGCGGTTGGATCTAAAATTTTATTCAGGCTACAATGTTTATGATAGAAGCACATATTAAATTTCAAGGGTTAAAATCGTCGTTTATTCCTATTGCTGCTCTCATACACTCGCAAATACAAAAAACCGTCAAACATTTAATCTATATTTGTTTTTTTGAGTATTACGTTCACATGCTTCTGATAGGCAGACAGGCAAACAAACAAACTAAATCCATTAACGGATTTCGTCTGCAGATTTTCACAAAAACATGAAATCAAATATCGTGCCCATGATTCTTTGAATTCTCTATCTATTGTGTTCTCAGACAGATTGCTAAATAATTACAAGAAAGTATTTTTCAAGCATCCGGAGATCTGAAGCATGAAGACGGAAGACCAAATTTCTTAACAATTGTAGTAGATTCCTTTTATATATTTCCCGTATGGAAAAGTAAATGTTGACTGAATATAATTTAAAGTGAAACACTATTACTTGTTATTTCTGAAAACCACATTTTTATGCATTATAACTGTTGATACTTTTTTCAAATATATCGATTTTCATAATTTTATCGTTATTATTAATTTTATTATTATTTTTATTATTTTCATTTTTCATTATTTTTTTTTATTATTTTCATTACATCGTTATTATTTAGACATTTGAAATAATTAACTAAACCAATGAATCGATCCTGCAATCCCAAACATATACCAACTTAGGCATTTTATATTTCATACGAAAGGCCATATTTAATAAATATATTATAAATTGTCTTCTGTTTTACACCCACATTTTTAAAAGAAATCGCAAAATCATTATTTCACTGTGCATTTCTAAGAGGTATAATCCTCGACAGAGTACCCAAGCTTCAATCACTGTACGAGCTCACCAATTCCTATTCATTTGAAAGCTCTTTGTATCTAGATGAGGCCGCGGCGTAAATTATTACACAAGCATGATATATACATTAAGTTAAAGTTTAAAAAATTATCTTTTCAATGATACTTATGTTTTAACTTATAAATTAATTTTCTATTTTCAATTAATTTTTTAAAAAAATAATTTATTTTACAAAAAATAAAAATAAAATTTAACGTACAAGAGCACATTTTGAGTGAATGGGAAAAAATAAGCCTTTATCAACGTGTTGGCATCACATTGATAAAAGCTCAAATTAGAAAATAAATTAATTGTTACTGGAAGTTAAATCTAGAAAACATTAAGTTTTACAATATCTGTATTCTGAATTCAATGAATCATTATTTTTCAGTAAATTTAATTTAATTAATCAGTAAATTTAATTTAAGGCAATTGGGATTTAATATATCTACTCTAATTTCAGGCCCTATTTTTTCAACTTTTAATAATAGTCATAATCTGCTAACAAAATTGTCTAAATGACAAAATTGTCTTTCCCAATGAATTACTAATTTTAAATTTCTATACAGATCTTGTTCTGTGAATTGTATTTAATAAAATAATCTTGGGACCCTAATATTTTAAAGAAAAAAATTCCACTCTTTTGCAATTAAAACATATTGAGTTATGAAAATTTGACGGTCTCTATTCTATAAAAATACGCGATTTTAGACCGTCTAGAAGAAAATACGCCATTTAGAGCTTGTACTTTCCCCAGGATTGATTGTTTAAGGTCATGTAATTGTTAATTTCCTAAAATAATGGTATTCAAATCTTTATAAGATGGTCAGGCTTAATCGCAGAAGATTGAAAAGATACTTTTACTGAAAATGATTTACAGGATTGAAGGGTTGTAGACTTTATAATGGTTTTCAGAAGTACATTTATTGATTGAAACAAAATAAAATATTATCTACCACATTTAAATCCTTTTGGTATGTAAAACTGAATTTTATGATGAATCGTAGAAATTTTTATTGAATGTTCTTTGAAATATTATTTAAATTATAAAAAAAAATATTCTGTGGTACACATAAGATTACAATGCTAAGGGATTTGATTCTCTGTATTCATATTTTTTAAAAATATGTTTTGTTTCAGAAAAAAAAAGTTTTCGTATTTATTAAATTTTTATCTCATCTCTTTCAAATTCAAATTTAAATCATACGGCAGCTGACAGCAAATTAAGAGATAAACAATGAACAAAATATCGTATGGCGTCTCAAATAATATGACTTCTGTGACCATCGAAATGTGAAGCTAAAAAATATGTTGTTTTTGTGTTGTGACTTCGGGCACTTGATCGGCACACACGCTGACTGATCTATCAGCGATTTAAGCCGAGTGAGCGTCTCTGTTTTTTCAGTAGCGCCAACTAGGGCCAAGAGTACGACTTAGCTACTTCATGCGTCACATTCACTTGAAAGACCCCTTTTTACAGAAGGGGGGGGGGAGGCAAATTCACACACCTTACAGAAGAAGAACAACCATGCTCGAACTGGGACTCGAACCCGGGACGTCCAGATCACGGCTAAAAAATATTTTGCTGTGAAAGCTTTTAAGAGACCAAGGAACATAAAATGTTAATTGAAAATCTTAGAAAGCATCATTTCTGGCTAATATTTAATATTTTTCTGGCTAGTTGGTTGCTAAAGGCGCCTAATATTTAATATTTTGCTATTTTTGCTTGAGTAGATTGATAGGCTTTCATTTGAAAGTTTTCGCCCACAGTTGATAGATATCTACAAATTTGATCTGATGTCCCCAAATTTCATTGGTCTTGCTTGAGGAGTTTTTGAATTAATGTGTTTTGAATGTGATTTGAAAAGATGTCTTTCCTGAAAGAAAAAAAAAAAAAGAAAAAAGAAAAAAAACGCGATTTTACACACACATACACACAAAAACATCTTTTTTATAACTAACTATTAGAGCCTTTTTCTATCTGCTCTCATGCTGACAGTGTCATACAGCGCCATCTGGGATCCGATTTCATCCAGGTAAAACTGAGTGTAAGTTCAAAAATATAAATAACTAGCCGCCTTTGGCGACCAGCCGGTTCGCGAGTATTACCGCTCGCTACAATTTTCAATTAAATATTTTAGTAACTGGATTCTCAAACAAAACATTTTTAATCTTCAAATTTTGATAGTCATACCAAACTTATACTGTTGTTTAGATCGTTTCGTTCAATTTACTATATATATTTTGCTAATTTGTTGTCATTTCCGATAAAACTTCAACTTTAATTTAAAGTGGAAATGCTAAAATTGCAATTAGTATAAATATATTTTTTAATGAAACCAAGCTTTTTATTTTATTTATCATTTTTATTGTTATTTATTTATTATTATTATTATTGAATATGAGTATTGCAAACAGAGTCGCTCGGTATTTAAGTCTTATGTGAACGACGAAATATTTTTCATAATTTATGTAATATCTCAAACAATAATTCAACAAAAATTTCTCAGATTCAGCATAAAATTCAGTTTTTAGTTTTGCTTTCAAAAGTATTGAAATGAAATCAATAAAAATATTTTGTTCCGGCCTATAAATATATTTCAAAAATTATGAAGTCTAAATTTAATGCAGTAAGGTATTAGATTCTGAGAAATATTCTGGACACACCAAATTTTAAATAAATGAATGAATGTTTCTATTTTCCACGATCAACTAAGACTTATTTATGAAGTTTTGAATGTTAAAAATTTAGAAAAACTCAACATTTTCATAATCTTAGGCCAATTAATCTTGAGAAACCTGCGCGCTGATTGGCGTATTTTCTATGAAACGACCGATGAAAAATCTAAAATTATCCTTTTTTTATTGAATAGTGATATATAAATTTTCATAAATCAGTCCGTTTAATTGATTGATTTAGTTGATTGGAAATTAACTCTTTTTATTTAAAATATTAGTGTTTCAAGAATATTTTGTTATTCGTGATTTCCACAGCAGAAGCTTTATGTAAAATCAAAAATTCGTTATTTATTAGAGCATTTATTGAATCAAGTTACATAAAGTATGATTATTTTCCATTTAGACCATTTTAGCAGATCTGTGTCTTACTAAAGGTTTGCAAATTAGCTGTGTGGCCCTGATTTGAATGGATATCCTGTTCATATTAAACAAAACTTGCCTTAAAATAAAACTGATTTATTGGATTAATAATATAGAGAATGTAAAAGATCATAAACTAATTTTTCTTGAATTTATTTAAAAAAATAATAATTCATATTTGTTTTATTTCCCACAGACACGTGCCGAAAATTATATTTTTGAAGATTTTATTTCCAAAATTTATTTTTAGTTGGAGCTTTAATCAATGTGATGGCAACACGTTGAAAAAAGCTAATTTTTTCCCATGAATGCGAAACGTGCTCGTGCAGCTTAAATTTTATTTTTATTTTGTACGAAAAAAATTGTTGAAAAATATAGTTAAAATATTTATTTAAAAATTCATTAAAAATAGAAATTTAATTTTAAGGTTAAAACGTTTGTACCATTTAAAAGATAAATTTTTGATATTTAACTTCATGTAAAAATCTTTTTTTGTTTGGTAATATTTTCGGAAGTTATAGCAGAAAAACGCCAAAATTTCGCTTAATTTTTTAATAAATAAAATTCTAATTAAAAATTCGAAAAAATACCCCCCAGGTGCACATTCCCGGCCTCCAAGGTATACACGTGCCAAATTTGGTAGCTGTAGGTTGAATGGTCTGGCCTGTAGAGCGCCAACACACACACACACACACACACACACACACACACACACATTGAGCTTTATTATAAACTAGCCGCCTTTGGTGACCAGCCGGTTCGCCAATCTTAATGTTCGTTAAAATTTTCATAATTAAATATTTTATGCAATTCCTACTTTAATAGCTTCTTCATCAAAATATTTTAAAACTTCAAATTTTGATAGGCATATAATTCACTCATAATATTATAAACGCCTTCAGTCATAACGTAATATGTATCTCTCTCATTTTCTGTTGACTCCCATAGAATTCATACTTTAAATCAAAGTGGAAAGGATTAATCTGCAATTAATATAATAATATTTTTTACTGAAACAAAGTATTTTTTTTTTTTTTTTTTTGTAAAATGATTATTGAAAACAGTCACTGAGTGTTGAAACTTTATAGGCACTAAAGAATATCTTTCTTAATTTATGTAATAGTTCAAAAATTTGTCAACAAGATTTTCTCAGATTCATCATGACCAGATTGATCAATTAACAATGTTTAATTTTAAATGCATCAAACACTAAAAAAAAAAAAAAAAAAAAAAAAAAAAAAAACAACGAATCGTTTAAAATAATCGGTCGGAAACAGGTTAAAAAAAACTACTTAAAAGACGATGGTCTTAAAACTATAAGCATACACAAAAATATATAACTAACATAAATACACTTTAATTACAAAAGCATGCAACTAATCTAAAAATAATTTAAATCGTCCGTTGATATTGGTTGTCATGTCAACAATCAGAACACAATGCGCATGCGTGAATTTACAACGCTAGTTACGGTAACGCAAATGCGTGAGTTTTTCTAAGCCAGTTGGGTTAACGCTATGCAGATTAGAAATTTTTATTTCCTTTATTCTGTTTTATTTTAATTCAAAAGTATTTCAGAATTAATCTGAAAGATCGATTAATTAACAATGATTAATTTTAAATGCATCAAACATTACGAAAATAAACAGAATCCTTTGAAATAATCAGCCGAAAAATCTTAAGCCTAGCCTCATTACTGTTGGGGAAAAAAAACTGAACTCTTACTCATTTGGTGGTAGGGAAAATGAATAATTTTTTGTCGAGAAAGTTAGCTTTTAATTAATAATTAAAATTCTAATTAAAAATTCAAAAAAAAGGGACCCCAGGTGCACATTCCCGACCTCTAAGGTATACATGTACCAAATTTAGTAGCTGTAGGTCAAATGGTCTTTTCTGTGGAGCGCCAACACACACACACACACACACACACACACACACACACACACACACACACACACACACACACACACACACACACACACACACACACACACACACACACACACACACACACACATTGAACTTTATATATAAGTATAGATGTTTTTTTAAAGCAAGCGAAGAGGGAAAAAAACTATTCTAAAAAATTGGGTAAAGCAGGTGTTCTTATTAAATAAGTAATTTTTTAAAAAAATGAAACGAAAAAGGGGAAAAGTTATTCTATAAAATTGTGTAAAGCAGATGTTCTGTCGTAGAAACTTCTTTTCCCTTTCCAGCTGTGTTGCCATAGAAACCGGCGCACAGCTGTTTACACGTTTATGTTTATCTATTCAGATTTTATAACATCTAATCAGAGTAACGGTGAAAATCAGTGTGTTCGTGTTCGTCAATAAATGTTAATTTTTTTAATAACATGATTAACGAAAACAGAGTCACTGAGCATTTAAACCTTATGGGAACTAAAAAATATCTTTCTTAATTTATGTAATATCTCAAGAATTTGTCGACCAGCCGGTTCGCCAATCTTAATGTTCGTTAAAATTTTTATAGTTAAATACTTTATTCAATTCCTACTTTAATAGCTTCTTCATCAAAATATTTTAAAACTTCAAATTTTGATAGTCCTATAATTCACTTATAATATTATAAAGGCCTTCAGTCATAACGTAATATGTATCTCTCTAATTTTCTGTTAGCACCCGTAGAATTTATGCTTTAAATTAAAGTGGAAAGAATTAATCTGCAATTAATATAATAATATTTTTTACTGAAACAAAGAATTTTTTTATAATCTGATTAATGAAAATAGAGTCACTCAGCGTTTAAACTTTATGGGCACTAAAGAATATCTTTTTCAATTTACGTATTATCTCAAGAATTTGTCAAAAAAATTTTCTTAGATTCATCATGAGCAGATCGATTCATTAACAATGTTTACTTTTAAATGCATCAAACACTAAGAAAATGAAACGAATCGTTTAAAATAGACGGTTTAAAACAGGTTTTAAAAAAACTACTTAAAAAACGATGCACTTAAAACTATAAGCATATACAAAAAATATATAACTAACATAAATACATTTTAATTACAAAAGCATGCAACGAACCTAAAAAAAATTTAAATCCAGTCCGCATCCGTTATAATAATTCGTCAACACAATGCGGAATTCAGAACACAAAGCACATGCGTGAATTTTCAACGCCAGTTACGTAACGGAAATACGTGGGGTTTTTTTCTACGCCAGTTGGGGTAACGCAATGCGGATTAGAAATTTTTAATTTCCTTTATTCTGTTTTATTTTAATTCAAAAGTACTTCAGAATGAATCTGAAGGATCGATTAATTAACAATGTTTAATTTTAAATGCATCAAACATTAAGAAAATAAACAGAATCGTTTGAAATAATCCGCCGAAAAATACTAACCCTAGCCTCATTACTGTTGGGGGAAAAAATAACGAAAGCCTTGCTCATTTGGCGGTGGCGAAAATGGAAGATTTTTTTGGCGGAAAAGTTGGCGGTGGGTAAAATGGAAGATTTTTTTTGGCGGGAAAGTTAGTTTTTAATTAATAATTAAAATTCTAATTAAAATTTCGAAAAAAGGGACCCCAGGTGCACATTCCCGACCTCTAAGTTATACATGTACCAAATTTGATAGCTGTATGTCAAATGACCTGGCCTGTAGAGCGCCAACACACACACACACATTGAGCTTTATTATAAGTATAGATATAGATAAGAGATAAATTGTAAAATGAATGCTGTAATATAGCAGATTGTTTCGAATAATATATGAAACTAAGTGCATTTATGATTTTTTTTTATTTAAATGACCAATTCATATGTGGATAAGATTGAAAAATATTCATATGTAATCAGTACGTCATTCGTATCTAAATATTCTCTACAAAAAAAAAAAAAAAGTTGTGGATCGAAGCTTGGTTTTCTAAATATTTTTTATCAACATGTTTCATTAAAATATCATTTTCATGAATTTTTATAAAACCTGCCGGCGACCGGGCCTAGGGGCAACGCGTCTTTCCCGTGATCTGGCCGTTCCGGCTCGGGCATTGTTGTTGTATACCCTGTGTTCTATCTGTGAGGCGTGTGAAAGAGCACCTTTGTAAAAATTGGTTGTGAAAGCGAATGTGTGTGTCATCTTCATATGAGCTCGAAGTCAGACTTCTGCCCTCGGGTATTCAGGGGCCTTTGCCCTCAGAAGTTACTGCATACTCGGCTTAGATTACTAACAGTTCGTCAGCGGGCTTGTAAAGAACCATAAGTAACAACAACAACAACATTTTTATAAAACCTTACTTGTTTTGCAGAATTTTCCCTAAACCCTACTTGTAAAATTATGAAATAAGCTAAATTTTTGCAGGGATAAAATTTTTAGTTGTTTTGGGGTGGAAGAAGGACAAAAGTCGATCATATAGTAAGCAAAAATGTAATACATGGTAGGAGGAGGAGGTGCAGTTTTAGTAGTTCTGTCAAGGACATAGGGCCATCTTGATAATGATGGAAATGATTGAAACTGATGTTTTTTCAAGTTTTAAAAAAATTTGGTTTGAAAGACAGTTAATGTTTTGGAGAAAAACAAAGAAATCATCGAATCACCGTTGCTGTTTGTTCGGACTTAACTCTTTGTGATAAGGAAAAGTAAACAACGGTGGGCAACAAATTTCATAACCTTGTTTCAAGGACCTTAAATCACTCGAAACAGACTCGGATCTTATCCAAAAAATAAACCCTGAATGGCGTTGAAATTTGTGAGAAGTTGATAAATGGCGCTGATAAACAAACCTGATAAATGGTCAGACAAAATAATAATAATAATAAAGTAGGCTATTTTGTCGTCCATTCTAATTAATTTCGATGAAAATTGACTAATAATATAAATTTGTTAATTGATTGACTAATAATAATAATTCGTTTTCATACTGAGCAATATAATAGCTAATCACAATTTAATGATGAGTTTTAATTTAAATGTTACTGAAGGCGAAATGAGAATTAAAGGATCACAAATTTCGCATTTTATTAAGATTTCTTTTTATGCTAGACTTTAGTAAAAGTTAATGAGCTGAAGTATGCTAATATTTTCTTTTAGCATTATTTTTATTTTACATTTAGCATTGCTTTTCATGTAGATTGAAACGTTTTTGAAATAAATTTTATCATTTGTGATATCGATTAATTTTCTTTTGTATAGGTTTTCTCTTTTTATTGTTAATTTAATCATATTTATTTCACTTCTCGGTATTTATGTTTGGCAAAATTTCAGCTTTTCTTCATTTCAGTTTTTTTTTTTTTTTGGGGGGGGGGTGCTTCAAACCTGTTCCATGTCTGTTTTTCTGTTAGTGGACCACCATTTCTGTTCACTATTTCCTTCAAACCAATTTTAGTGATTATTTTTAACTTGAGAGATCGTGAGCAATTTGAATGGAGAACAGCTTATCATCAGGAAACAAATTGTCCTTGTTGGTCTGCAACAAGGATGCGCAAGTACATTTCACACCTTTAAGTTATCCCAATTCAAATCTTTTAAATAGAAAATTTACTAAACAAGAAATATGTATCTAATCTACAAATTACACTACGCGAATTTTTCATAGAATTCAGTGTATCAGAGCTTTATGTAGAAATATGATTTTAGACTGTTAATATATCACCTAGTAATAAAGAGGATATACATCTTAACATTTCTATAAATCTTTTAACATTTATAATTTATGCGACTAAAAAGTTCTTTCTAGTCTAAGAATTACATCTCAGACTTTTTTTTAACAATTTTAGTCTCATCTGTTTGTTGTTATCACCAGTAAATTGGAATTAATATTTTATTTTTGCAGACAATCATAGCCAACATCACCGAAGTAATAACACATTCCACTCGACATATTAACAGAATTTATTTCTATGATGTATTTTTGCTTATAAAGGCTAGAAAAATGCATATTTTATAAAAAGGCATGCAATATAACATAAGAGGGACATTTTGGCCTTGTTCTAAAGCCTCACTTTTAAGACCGTGTGTTATATTCTAGAATCCACAGAAGATCTGTCACGTATATGGGTCTAGTGTACTTTAAATCCTGTTAGTATATCGAGCGGAATGTGTTTTTACTTCGGTGATGTTGGCTAACGATTGCCTTCAAAAATAAAATATTAATTCCAATTTAGTGGCGTTAACAACCAACACTTGTGACTAAAATTGTTACAAAAAAAACTGAGAAGTTATTTTCAGATAAGAAAGAACTTTTTCATCTGATGTAGAGGGCCAAAAATCCTCATGTTACTGTGATATAGTAATTTGGAAAATGGAGACCGATTCAGATATCGCCTCCATCATAGAACCATAATTAATGAAAAGAATCTATCCCAGATAGTTTTCATGTTGCTTCAAAACAAGGAATTAATGAAAGCTAAACTACATCAACATAATTTGAACTATTATTTGTCTGTTGCAATGCTACAATTCGCAGTAAGGTGCATTTAAATTATCTACAGTTATTTTATTAAAATTATTTTAATACTTAATTATTTACATTTATTTACATTACTTGAAGTAAGGGAATATTCTAATAAATAAACTTTAATTAAGCTACTCAAATTTTGCGTAATTGATCTTATGCAATACCGGCGTCCGGACCTAGAGGTAGCGCGTCTTTCCCGGGATCAGGACGTCCCGGGTGCGAGTCCTGGTTCGGGCATGGTTGTTCCTTACCCTCAGCTCTATCTGTGAAGTGTGAGAAAGGAGTAACCCCTTTTTACCCCCTATAAAAAGGGGTTGTGCGAGCGAGTATGTGAGTGTCATCTTCATATGAGCTAGAAGTTAGATTTCTGCCCTTTGGTGTTCAGAGGCCTTTACCCTCAGAAGCTACAGCTCAAACTCGGCTTAAATCGCTGAGTTCGTCACCAGGCTTGTCTGTGGCAGGTACCATAAGTAACAAAAACAACAATTTATACAATAAAAAGACATTAATTATTTTTTAAATTCTTTCTCTACTTCCCTTATGTACACACACATATATATATGGAATCACTTAATTACTATTAGAAAATTATATATATATATATATATATATATATATATATATATATATATATATATATATATATACACTCTGCAGCCTTAGTCTAGACATAGTAAATCTTAAATATTTAATGGTATTTATGTTTTTTTAATGTGTATATATAAACAAAAACAAAATTTTGAAAATTAGTATGCAAAAATTATAACAGTAATAATTTTCTAAGAAATTCAAAGAGTCGATAAACACGATGAGACAGAGTGAAAATTGTTAGCTGGATGCCATGCGCCCTGAAAATTTCAATAGAGTTATGGAATTTAAACATTTTTTGTCAGTTGTTATCCAATGTGTTATACAGAATATTACATAGGTATAAAAATAAAGATTGTATTTTTTTTTCTTTTGAATTTCAGCTTCATTATTTTTAGAATACTTCAAATTGTTCTGAATATCTATTCCACTAAACCACTTTGTGATAAATCATTATCAGTTTCTTTATCTTATTATTCTTCTGCTGTTTTTTTTATATATATATTGCAACATCATTTCTCCGAAACCCCTTTTGGTATCTAATCCAATATTTACTGACTAACAAATGCGATAATTTTTAAGTAAATGTTTTGTTGGATAGCTTTTGTTATCAGGATGACTAGTAGTTTAAAGCTTCAGGTAAATCGCGAGCTTTTAAAAGCGCATGTAAGTTTGAACCCCACAATTTCATCAACAAGTCATTTTGGCTCAAATTGATGTCATTTTGTCTCCATCTTAAAATGCACACATTTTCAATTTACTTGTAAAGAAATATGCGTGTTTAGTGTGATGAGAAAATATAAACAAAATTTATATATATCAGTATGTTTTTTACGGCAGTTATCTGTACAGCGTATAATAAATACCATACGTGTACGATAGATAAGATACAGTGTACAGTAGGGTGGAACGAAAAAATTAACTTATGATTTTTAATTTGTAATAGCGCGGAAAAGTTGCCTTTTGGTGCAGATAAGATAAATTAAAAAGTTGAAAAATATTTTAATACGTTGTGAGGGGCCACAAGGACATTATAGTTTCATAAAATTGAAATTTTTGTTACATTTTAGAGTTTTTGTTTACGAAATAATCAATTTTTGATTTTTAATTGGTAATAGAGCCAAAAATTTGCCTTTTGGTATAGATGAGATAAATTAAAAATATGAAAAATATTGGAGTACATCTTGAAGTGACACGCAAGCACGTTAAAGTTTGATAAAAACACACTTTCTGGAATTTTTTTAAAGATTTTTGCGTGTCTTGATTATGAAATGAAAATTTTTATATAGGCGTTATAATATGAATAGAAATATAAAAAGAGTTTTATTGCATTGGTATGACATCCACGATACTGACTCATCGCAGGATTGGAGGTAATTGAAGGAAGGCGGAGATTTGTCTGCGTATGGCGACTAGCTCAGAGCTGGCGTCAGGTCAGCAACTTTACCGAGTTCAATTTAAATGGCGTCCCCGTTCCGTCTATTGTGTAACTGATTCGTTAGTTTGTGTACTTGTGTGCTTAGTGTGAGAAAAAATGGTTTAGAGTGAAGACAATACAAATGTCGGAATGTCCTATTTTTGAGAAATTTAGTGATTTACTTGCAGTTGAACTGCATGTTTACAAATCTGTTATGAAGTGCTACTGTTAAATTAGACATAACCTCAAAATTACTTTAGTGAAGGATCCTTCTATAAGTGAAATATGTAACACTCTGAGGGAGTCCCTGGAAATATTTTTAATAAGAGGTGGGGGGTTAGTTACGTCATTTTCAAGCTTGGAAATCATATCAATATAATCCTTTGCATCGAAGTTTATCTTTGGAACTTTAAACTTTCTGATTCCGCCTCTACATTCTGTTCTTGCTTTTAAAACCCGTTATAAACGAAGTGCTCGTTGAATTTTACGTTCATCACTTAGCATGGGCAAAGGGTATATTTTCTGGAGCAGCAAAGTACTTTGAATAATCGGGTCTGTAAAGTTCTTGAGATACCTTGAATATGAGATAAAGTTAAACAGATGCTTTAAGCCATAAGTATATGAAGGTTTTAACTTAATATTAAACCACCTAAGCACATGCATTTTCTTAATGTACTCAGCCAGAGTCTTAAGATATACTTGAAGGATCTGGTTGGTTTGTTTCTAACACTGTTTTTCTTCAGCGCTGTCATACCGTATGTCAAAAACCGTTTCTGACATACTAGTATTTTTTGTCCATTCTTGATTAAACTAACCTTTTTTTGCTTCTTTCTTCCTCAAAGCGCTTGTGGTAGCTAACTAGGTATCAATATTAGCTATATCCATTTATTATATTTAACTGGTAATATTATATTTATATGCAAGGCATCTGAAGCTGAGCCTAATAGTGTATTGGACCTGGTAAGTGACCTTCCCAGGCTTCTTTGTCACACGCAAGCAGTGAAAAGAGCTCTGATACTGGAAACCGAATCGGCTCAAAATGTCTATGGTTTAATCGCAAGAGAGTATGTCAAAAGTTAACAGGAAAAAACACAGTTGAATGTGGCAATAAAGTAGAAGCAAACATTTTGCAGTTGTAACATTTGTAATCATTAAGGATGCAAAAGTAAGCAACATAAAATTTGACATTGAAAATATTTTATTACTTTTATTGTATTTTGTAATTAATAATTTATTCTAATTATAAGGCTTATATAAGTTTTTAAAACTATCTTTTGTAACATTATACTTACGAAAAACTCGTAAAAAATATTTTTTTTTCAAAATTTATAATTTTTTTAAAACAAATTTTAAGCTTTTTGCGGCAACTCGAGATGTTATAATATTGCAACGAAATTTTTTTAAATTCTTTTTTGAACCTAAAAGGCAACTTTCCCCACTATTACCAAACCAAAATCTAAACAAATTTTTTAAAGACACAATTTAAAATTTGTCATTTTTTTCTTCTTTTTTTGCAAATTTTAAGAACTTTGCGGCACTTCAAAAACTTGTTGTATTGCAACGAAATTTTTAAAAAATTCTTTTTTAACCTGAAAGGCAACTTTTCCCTACTATTACGAAACTAAAATCTAAAAAGAAAACAAAACTTTTAAGGCCATTTTCATTCCTCTCTGGTGTACAATCTTTTGCTCGAAACGGATTTTTTGAAATACTCCATTTTACTATTACTATTTTTCCAATTATTAGATGATATTACCAGATATTTATGAAATATTCGATATTCTGAATATCGGATAATATTTTGAATATATCATAACGATATTGTTGGCCCGGTCCGTGCCAATAAATTGCATTTGCAATGGATTTTCAATTTCTTGTATACAAAATATATTGTATTGAAAGTAATATAATCGCCACAAAATTCAAATTCGAGATTTTCACGAATCTCCATATTTTAGACTCCCTGAAGTTCAAAAGACACATTTCTGACATTATGCCTGTCCGTCATTGACAAAGAAACCTCAAAAACGTTTCGAGCTAGACAGATAAAATTTGGTATATGGTCTTTACTTTACATTAGTAGATGTTTATCAAATTTCGAGCAAAATCCATTCAGAGGTTGTCTGCCAATATGACTGTCCAAATATAAGTTCACCATAACTACATAATAAAGAGGAGTATATTGATTCAATTTGGTACCATTTAACATCTAAAGAGTGCCTATCAAATTTGGAGCCAAATCCATTAATGGTTTGATTTTCTGTCGGTCTATATTTTCACAAGCATGTAAAAGCAATAAAGCACTGCTATTAAATTTGGTATGTGATTTTATTACTACAATTGTGGTTGTGTGAGAAATTTAGTTTTCAGTTGGCAGGAAAAAAAAGCGTCTGAAACGCAAACACAGTTTTCGAGTAAAATTAACCGCATATGAGGGATTAATCGCCAAAATAATCGCAATGGATCATACGATAGATTCAATAAAAATCATAAATTCCCGCCAAAGATCAATATTTAGCAAACATTGTTCGCCAATGCCATTCAAAGCAATCGTGGCGTTACTCAAAAAGGTTAACTCTGAGCGAAGCACGTAATAGAGTAGTAGAGAGTATGTAAAAAATTTTTTCGAAGGACCACTCCCACTGATTTAAAGTTAGCAATAATTTCTCAGCACCAAGCTATTATGAAATTTTGGTTTGATCCCATTTATTAAATCCACCATTTTTCAGATGTTAGCACTTATGTATTTGTGAATTTAATTTTAAGTTAAAATAAGAAACAATTTGCCGATGAGTAAGTACTGAAGAATCTGTATAAAGTATATGAAGAATTTTATTAATAAAGCTTGTAAATTAAAAAAAAAAATAAGAAAGAAATGCTATTATTTGATTCATACAAGCTTTTCTTCTTCGTTGATTAAAGCCTGTAAATTAAAATAATAAAATGTCATGACCAGTCGGGGTATCTACTAATTAAAATTTCTCATATTCACTGCATATTAGTCAACAAAGAATGGAGTTAAGTAATTTAGATTATTTTCTAAGTGGCCATTCATGAATACTTTTAGGCCAACTTAAGATTTGAATAACCTTATTTTGTGTACCATAGTCTATGCCAGAATTATAAACAAACGGTTTCTATTCCGAAAATCTCGCAGATGAATATAAAATTCATGAAAGCATTTAAACTGCCCGCATCTGTCAGATATTTTTAAGTAAATTCTATTTATTTACAAGATGATACAACAAATGACATATCGATGCAAAGGCGGTTTTTTTTTTTTTTTTTTTTTTTTTTGAAAGAGCTTGAATGGTTGAATAAAAGGATATGCATCAACATAGATCGTTACTCCCATGTAAAAGAAATTTAAGAATTCCTGGTCGATTCAACTATTTCACAAAGAAATATTCGCTTGAAGATAACACTAAAGCAAAATGAATTGTACACTGATTAGCATTTTAAAAGTTCTATCGATTCAATTTTATTTGTAAAATTCAGTTGAAGAAATAAAAATTCTGCTTTATTTTTATTGTTCTTTATAGAAGTCTTTAGCTGGATAAAATTACTGTTGTCGTAATAGTTACTTATGCTACTTTAATATGAAGTCTTGCATGAATAAGCCTGTAGTAGTTGCTACCTCACAAAACATTTTTTTTTTCTGTTTAAAAATAAATTTTCAAGAAAACATTTCTACTTTAAACATTATTATTCTAATAATATTTTTTATTCAATTGTTGTCACTCGCCGTCTACATAAAATTTTCGAAACAAAGAATATATATATATGCCATCAAAAACATAACTTGTAAAAAAAAAACCAAGTCTCGCAACTCAGTTCTTCTATCTCAAAAAGTTGTGAGATCCAAGTAATACCAAGTCGGTCAATTTATTCAATCCCTACTTAAGGGTCCTTCTGTCTTAAATTATTACGTAATTAGCTAACCTAACAACATCTTATAGTGACCATATCAATACTGAAAATCTTTTATGGTTTAAATGAATAGATTGACTTGGCCATCGCATGAAAACACAATGTAAATTAGATTACATTAAATTAGATTACATTAACATATTATATTAAATTAGATTGTTTAGTGCGATTGCCAAGTCAATCTATTTATTTAAACCATAAAAGATTTTCAATATTGATATGGTCACTATAAGATGTTGTTAAGTTAGCTAATTAGGTAATATCTTAAGACAGAAGGACCCTTAAGTAGGGACTGAATAAATTGACCGACTTGGTATATTACGTGGATCTCACAACTTTTTAAGATAGAAGAACTGACTTGCGAGACTTGGTTTTTTTACAAGTTATGTTTTTGATGTCATCTCATTTCTTTTTGTAGATAGTCCTTTTCTTATTTTTGTATGTAATCTTCCTCTTTTTCTTTTCCGGTACTACTTCTTGAGCTTCAGCTACAGTTTTTCTCAAAGCCCACTCCCTGTCTCTATGGGTTTTTCTCGTAAGCTTTGATGTTACAATTTTTGACAAGTCTGGACGGTAAATGCTTCTTAGTCTGTTGTATTCACAAATTGAGGATTCCTGCTCTTTAATACTTCCAAAGTCGACATTTATTAGATGTAAGCCGTCCAGACTTATAACTCTCTAAATTGCCACGTAAGCTTGACCGGATGGGAATATTGCAGAACCGATATCTATCGGTGCATTATTTAGACTTAGACCCCGACTTTTGTGTATAATTATAGCATAGGCTATACATATGGGAAACTGTTCGCGATGAACATAAGCTCTATTAATAATTTCAAATTATTTTTGACCGGACTAAGCTCTTAAACATGTTCTTTATTAAATGTAATGTATATTTTCTTAATTATTTTTGTATTTTCCGGATCAACCTTTAGTCTTTGCATTATACCGATAGAACCATTAACTAAACCAAGACTCACGTCAATATTTCGCCTTAACATGACTTTTGCTCCTATTTTTATAATCATGTTCTCTTCCAGGCCTACAGTCATAGAAGTATCGTCTTCATATTTTTTTATGCATTCACGAGCTCTTTTTGTTAGGTATCTGGGGCAATTTATGCTATCTACAGTTGTAAGTTTTATTTCGGAATGTGGAAGAGATTTTAGCATTGCAGTATTTAATTGTTGACACATGTTTTTTGTAGATAATAAGCAAACGGTATCATCAGGAAGTTTCGAGAGGTGTTCAATTATTTCAATTAATCTGCTTTCATTTGAATTGGATTTGAAAGTTATTAATCTAGTCGAGAGTAAGTCGCCGTCTTTTTGTGTAGTCACACCTAATCTTATTCTATTTAGCATTTCAACAAAGTCAGAATCATTGAGCTGTCGCATGTTAATTGTAAGTTCATCGTATATAAACAGTTCAATCCACAGGAACCTAACAACTTGTTAGTTTCAGCAGTTGATAGTTTTTCAAAAGGTGACTTTTCTCTTACTGGCGGAAGGTGTAAGAGATCTCCGAAAACTACAATGTGTTTTTCTCCAAACCACCCATTCTCATCGTCGCTTGTGTCGAGATTTCAGATAAGCGTAAATGAATATATGTTAAAGTAACATTGGATATCATCGACACTTCGTCTATGATAAACAACACTACTTCTTTCAAATCTGATCTCAGAACTTGGAGCACTTCATCAGAAAGTGGCTTGTACTTCGGTGTTTGCTTGGGTTCTACAGGCAGCTGCAATAGTCTATGTATAGTCAATCTATTCACATTGAATGCAGCTATTCCTGTTGGAGCACTAACTGCCACTTTTTTTGTTTAAATACGTCTTAACCCAAATTTTCAGAGTTTTTATTAAAAAGCTCTTTCCAGTGCCACCAGTTCTATTCACAAAACAGCTTAAAACGTCAGCGTTATTATCAGTTGTGTCCATTTATTTGTGATCATATCGAAGACTCTTTTTTGATAGAGATTAAGTTTTGCGATCATACTTTGAAGATCAGTTTGCTCTTCTTCTACCAGATTGATTCTCTGAAAGTCACCCATTGCGTTTGCAGCTACCACAGCTTCTAATTGAATTATTTCAAATGAGATATTGTTACAAATCTGTAATTTTGCTTCCCAGTGCGAATAGTGTCATCATAGGAAATACCGTTTTACAATAATCTGTATTGGATGCTGTCGGATGTCGAGCCAGTGATCCCAGAGCTTGGTGACAAACTTGGCGACGAATTTGACAACAAAATGGATAATGCTCGAAACTTTGAGAAATTTATCGATCCGTCCATTATTACACGCACATTTTAGTTTTTCCTTTATTTATACACTAAACTCTAATTGTATTTTAAATTTGAAGCTTCTATGTCTGCTAGAAATGCCTTAGAGTTTTGATGATCGGTCAGTCAGTCAATCAGTCAGTGGCAAAATTCACAAACTTTGACTAGTTATAATTCTTAAACTATTGGTTCAAATTTAATGAAATTTGAAATATACTGTGTTTATATAATGCCTGCTTGGTTACTGAAAATTCAGGCTTCTAGTTTTATCCACAACGAAGTTATAGGGGGTCGAAAACGGCCTGAATTGCTTCGAGAAAAGGATGGTACGGCTGTGCCGCTTTTTTTCCCCTCGACTTGGCGGGTTGGCGGGGGCACTGCCGTGCCTCCAGATATGATTTGTAGAGGTTTCAAGGCCATTCTGTTTTCCTAAATAAATGGGAGATAAAATTGATTTGTTAAGGCAGTTTTTAAAATAAAGTGAAGATGCAATTGAATAATAGAAATATTATTTTTCTATATTTTAGATTTTGCAACATAAATTTTTTATGTGTGTGTGCGTGATATTTTCTGAGACACTTTGGAATATTTTAAGTTATCAAATGCAAGTAACGAGACAAATGTTACACGATTTGTGATTATATTAGACTGTATCATTCAGATACTCTTTGATATTATGAAGATAATGCAGTATCTTTATAATATTGCAAAAATTATTCTCATTCTTCAGTGGATTTCATTGTACTAAAGACAGATTTAACCGATCTAGATGATTTATGCACTTTTCACTTTGCCAGATTGGTGGGGAGCTGGAATTAAATGTGAATTTTCTTTCCAAATTGGCAACATAAATGATCTTATCTCCTGATGTTTCGGTTTGGTTTTTATCTCGCGGATATTTATGATTATAACTTCAATAACACTATTGACGAAATGAACTACGCTCTTCAAATATTTTTATGCCTTTTCCCCCCCCATTGTTTAGGGAAGGAATAACATCCTGAAGTAGGTAAATTGTTACGCATATTAATGTTTTATTTGTATGGTAAAAAATGATGTATATTATTTCGCTTCATTTTATTTATTAAAATATTTGCAATGTAAAATGAGTGTGCTTAAAATGAGCGTGTTGAATGGACTTAAGATATTTGTAATTTGAAACATCATGCAAATGAATGCTATTTTTTTTTTCAGTGAAAATTTGTTTACTACATTACTAGAAATTTATTATTTTTTTAATTGTAATTTTTTTACCAGCTTTTAAATTCTCTTAATTTCCGTAATCATTTTCTCTATTTTATAAATTTGTTAACTGATTATGTTAAAATGATTACAAAATTAGTGATTTTAATTTTCTGCTATTTGTAACAATTTAAAAATGCGTTAACTGGAATGACAATAATGATGAAAGCTTTGCATTATTGAATCAAAATCACTTTTAAACGAAGCTAATTTTTTCATGACATTTTTTATTAACAGTTTATACTTAAGTATTATATTTTTTTTGGGGGTATTTTCAAGTTGATTTTCAACTTATTATTTAGTTATTTAGATTTTATTATTATTAGATGTTCAGTTATTTAAAAATTACATTCTAAACTTGGATGAATGATGTATATAAAATGTAGGTTATTTACTGTTTGTTTTAATGTATTTAAAATAAATTAGATTTAGTGTGCAATATCAATTGCTATCAAGATAGTAGTGCCTTAGATGTTTCAATAATTTGGCAAATATCAAACCGAAGACTGCCAGTTTAATGATACTGCAGATTTAATAGAAGTTCACTAAAAATAAATATTAATAGCATAACCTTTTATAAAATATCACACTAATTGATATTTATGCCACTAGTAAACTTCTAGCTTAACTGCATGCCATTAATGAATTTTAGGTATAACTGCATGTAATTGTTGAAAACTATCAACAGAGTAATATGAAATCTTTAGCAGTTAAATGTTTATTTGCAATAAACATGACATATTGGCGAGTTTTTTTTTTTTTTAAAGTTAATCACAGGCTTCTGGTTAATATATAAAGAAGCATTTATTGTATTAAATATTACAAAAATATTTATTAATCTGAGCAGCAGACTGTTATTTATTTTGTTCCTAAATTTTTGACATCTCCTTACGCAATGATTTGTTTTCTTTTTAATGTTCATCTTTCTATTACTGAAAGTCTGGATTTGTGCAGTGTTAGATTATTGAAAGAATCTACCATACTAGAATGTGGATCGTGTGAAGAATGCATTTCATAATTAAATAATTTATTTTTCAGATTTTTTCCAAGTTTTGAATATTGAATGACTATTAGGAATAAAAGAAATGGATACAACTATAATTAAGACTGTGGGGTGTCCACTTGACCATGATTTTTTGAAATCATGGGAACGCTTCAATTTAGGAAGTTCTCATGATTCTGATTACTCGGAGACAACTAATGAAGAAACTAAAATTAAGCAAGATGAGTGGATTGAAGAGTTCTCTTTTGACAATGTTTCAGATTCTAAGTATACGTTTTCTGAATGTTCAGATAAAATCACTGAAATAAATTCTTTGAATAAAAGTAATTCTGAAAGTATTTTTACAAAGGACAAGCCAAATGAGGGAGACATATCATTTAAAAATAAGGATTTAATGAACTTTGTAATAGAGATTGATGCTAAATCTACATTTTCTAAACATTCAAATAAAAATGATGAAGCTGCTTTTCAGAATAAAGATGATACTAAGAAACTTACTTTTGAGAATGACACAGAAGATATTGAAAAACTGTTTTCTTCTTTGTCACTCAAAAATAATGAATTATTAAATAACAATTATGAAAGTGATTCTGATACATCTACTGGGTATGAATCTAATTCTGATTCTGATGAGCAAGGTCAATCAGCTGTCTTAAGAGAACGGTATCCACAAAGGCATAATAGACCAGAAAACAACAAACAATTGAGAATAACTCCTTTTCCTCAGAATCATGCAAAATTTTGTAACCAGCATTTTAGATCAGAAAATTCACAAACATCTGTGAATATTAGTCCTATGTTTGATAACTTCAATGTTTTCCATAATGGTTGTAATTTGCTAAATAATATTAGCAATACAAATGGTGAAGAATATGATGCTTCTTCTTCCATTAGAACATTTCATTCATGTTTTCCCAGTTCGGAGTCTGTGACTGGTGAAGTTTTTGAAAATATTTTTTTAAGTAGAGTGGAAAAGCAAATAGTTAATAATGTTATTCCATGTAGAGCAACAAATAAAATAATTGATGATATTATTCCATATAAAAACACGACAAATCAAGTAATTAATGGTATTATTCCATGTGCAGTTATGGATGAGATATTTGATAGTGTTGTTCCATCTCCAAATGATATAGGTAATGATATATTCTCTGCAGAAATAAATGATATTCCAAATTATAATAATTTAGAAGAAACATTCTTTTCTGAATCAAATGACACAAGTTATAATGCATCTGATGGAGAAAGGAAAACTGTTTTAGATTCTCATTTTGAAAATTTGCCTTCAGAAGAAGTGGATCAGATGCTAAAAGAGTTTATATTAAAATTGAAGTCTGATCATTTTTCTAATCAAAGTTGTGAGAATTTATCTGAAAACTTTCAATTGCATGAACTGTCTAGTAATGAATTGGAAAACTTTTTCGATAATTCTTCGAAATCTAACCAAAATAATGTTTTCGCTTTTAAGGAAAGCAATTTTTCAAAGCACAATCAACAAAATTTTGATACAAAAATTGGACATACGGATTCTTTCTTATCAAAAGAAAACCTTAAAGAAACTTCAATGCATTCATATTTAGCTAAAAGAAACAATGTTTTGGGGAAATTAAGTAAATTCCATGACAGTAAATCTGGTAACTATTCTAACTTGATTTCTGAGAATATTTCATCAATCAATCGTGAAAGTTTATCACATAAAACATCTGATTTTGTGAAAGTATCAGAAGAAATTGAGCACAAGATTGTAAAGTATAAAGAAATGGATAGGATCATAAAAGGGCAAAAGCCTTTACCTTTACACTCTGATTCTGTTACTGAACTTAGTTGGGATATGTTTCCGTTTGTTGAAATTGATGATAACTCAATTTCAGAATGTGTAAATACATCACCTAATATTTCTCAGTACAAAATATCTTGTAAAAAGAATGACTCTAAACAGAAGCATACAAATGAAACACAGAAATCATTGTCTAAAGTTGAACAGCCCAAAATTTGCTGTATGATTAGGTAAGTTGATAAATATTATTAGTCATATGTTTCACATTTGTTCTAGTATTTTAATAAGAGTTTTTATCAGTATTTTTTTAAAGGTATGACTTTTTTTCTTTTCTTTGAATATAACCACAAATTCATTAATTTCATAGTAGTTCTTGATAAAAATTCAAAACAACTGAAATCATTATTCTATCTAAAAATTGTGCACATTATGAGTATAATATCAGGTAATCAATTTTGTAGAATATTTTTGTGTGTATTTTAATTGCCGGAAAATAAATGCCATCTGTAATATTTTGTTAAATGACTTTTTAATTATGGGGTAAATGAAATCTCGCCTTCCCTCTTGAAATGTGGATTTTGTTAAAACAGCAAGAAAATACATTTCTTATTTGAAGTAACAGGGAAGTTGAGATCTAGGTTTTATCTGATTACTTAAAATAGTTTTTTATAATTAATAATCCATATAATCTCCATACATAGATTCTGTATATGGTAATTACATGAGAGTAATATAATTAATGAGGTATGAATATTTCATGAGAGTAAAACTTTTGAAAGATACTTAGAGGAAAGAATGATTAATTTTACTGAACAGAATAAGTGAAACTTATAATTAGATACAATTACAAACTGATAAGCAAAATAAAACATTTTGTTGCTAATAGTGTTGGTAACAGCCACAAGAGGAATTTCAAACTTCATTTAATTTACCCCTGAGAACATATTTTTCAGTCATCATTTTAAAGGCTTTAGCTTCTTTTTAAATGTTATTTCTTGATACTTGCTATTGTTAAATAATATTTGCTTTTTATGTGTATTTTAACTGTTTAATGAAATATATAACAAGCTTGTTTGATGTTTAAACTTGCATCTTGATTTTTTTCCATACCTATTAATATTTTATTAATACTTTGTAAAAAAAAATCTTTTTTCAGAACAGTTGCTAGAGACAAGCTTTTTCAATCCCCATCATTTTGTATAAAAAAATGGCACCTTGAGATTGAGGAAATAAGACAGCAAATTAAAAGTGGCCTGTTAAGAAATGAAAAAAAGAAAATTATTCATTACTTAAACAAAAACAGAAGAACGAAGTATAGAGGAACGTGAGTATATCATCAATCATTTAGATGCGTGTGTATATTATCTATGCTAAATTTTGTCTTATTCTGGCATTGGACAATATTAGGGCCTTTCTTTTAATAAACTTAAATTTAATTTTATATTCCAATTCATTTTTGATTTAAACAACATGTTAACATTTTTTAATCTAAAGTTTTATTTTAATAGCTTTATGAAAATGTATATGGTTTATAATATATAATTATATGAGTATAAATGTATTTAATTGTAAAAAAAACAAAACAGAAAAGAATCTGGCCAATTGCATCTATAGATAGTAAAGTATTATCCTAATATTTTATAATTCATATGATGTGGTTTAAAAAAAATAATTATTTGGCATTAAAGTTAGGATACTTTTAAAATGTATTTGCCTGTGTCTTTATCGGAAATCTGACACTATATATTATACTTCTTTTCTATATAAAAGTAATAAGTTCACAATGTTTATCTTCATGATAAAAATTGGCTATTTGTTGTTTCTTAAAGAATAAATCGTTGTCCGTAGAACTATTAAACTTGGTGATTAATAATTTCCGAAAGAATTTTCTCATAAAAATGATTTTTGTAGCGTTTTAATGAGAGGAAAAATATTTCAATGATATATTTTTTGTCAAGAATATTTATCTGAAAATATTGTCATCTGCTTTCAAGGTTACAGTATTTTGTTTCCTCTCTCGTGAAGGAAGATAGTGGAAAGAAAGGAAGCTGAGGAAGAAAGGGAGGGGGGACAATACAAAAGTAACGGTTTTGAGATCGAAAAGAAATGCCCATGCAACGTTCGACCTCACGCAAAAAAAAAAAAAAAAAAAAAAAAAAATTAGCGAAAAGTGCGATAATGCATCACCGGCGAAAATTCCAGAGCAAACAGCGAGCGATAACAACACTTCCTAAATACATCAAGTACAGGCGGAAGAAGTTGATGAGTTTTTTAACAGCATGGAAAGGGGACTCCCCGTTTCATAATTGAGACTACAATTAAAGAATTGTTTGGGCAACAATTTAAAATAGCGATCTTTATAGCTGTTAAGGGGACTCCCCGTTTCGGAACTGAAACTAGAACTAAAATGAAAACCCGGGTAACATTTTAAAACAGTTAAATTATAATTGTTAGATCTAAAAGTCATGGGGATACCATGTAATCCAAAAATTTAAGATAATCAATCTTTTTTTAACGCTTATAAAATAAATTTATCGCACATACTGTTTTGAACTTAACTAATGCGAAATATTTAAAAATAATAAAAAGGGGAAAATTAAATAATTTATTATTTAAATCTATTTATTACTTATTTGAAATATCAGACAGGAAAACGATTTTTTTTTTTAAATTCCCAATTTTTGTTTTACCTTTAAAAAGAAAAATAATCGTTATTAACTTGGAAAATTCTAATTTTTGATTCTTTATCTTGTTTTGAAAGCTTGTTCTGAAATCAAATTAAATATTACTATTTTTACTGCTTTTTACGTATTCATTTAGCTACAATTTATAACGAAAGATTAATTGCATTTAAAATTTTACGTGCTATGCTAACTTCTATGGAATTCTTTCACCTTTTTTTTTTGTACGTAAAAATATGATCAACTGAATATATTCAATATGATGAATAAATCGATTGAAAGATAAGTTTTTAAAAGCAATAACAAATTTCTTATTAATGCTTTTTTTTTAAAAAAAAATCTCTTCCTGTTTTTTTAAATCTTTAAACAGATCTTAAATCTTAGCAGTTTCATTTTTTTTTTCTTTTCGAATTTGTATTTTATTAATTTTTTACAGGTTTTCGAACTTTTTTCTCTATACAACTTTCATATAAGAAATGTGGAATTTAGAGTGTTCCTAATTGGGATTTAGAAAACCGTTTTCTTTAGGAATAAACTTTGAATGAAAATTAAATATATAAAATTCAAGAATTTTTCTCCAGTATGAATTATTAAACAATTTATGAACTTTTTTGATTGCTTGCCATTATTTTTGTAATACTTTTTCTTATATTTGTTCAAGTGAAATGAATTACTGACAGATTTGACATAAAATGTGATTGATATCTACATTTGTGGCGATCACAAATCGTATATTATCTCTGTAACGTAATGCATCTTTGAGTTTTGTTCACAAATGAATATAAACTAATCCAGAAATAGTTTTTTCATAATCAGGAAGGCCTGAAGTGGAGAAGTTTATTAAAATTTTACATTCGTTTTTTTCTTCTTCTTTTTTTAGATTATTTTCAGTGACGTAGCGAGAGTAAATAGCGCACTGTGCATGACATTTTTTTCTTGCTTTTTTTTTTATTTTTTTAATTGAAAGAGTGACGTAAACGTCCTAATATTTCGTTTAAATTGCGCCTTGCGGCATGGGTCATCTATACCCTTTTGGCACTCTTTATGTAAAATATCACTTTCGTCGCGTCACTGATCAGTTATATTTTATATACTTTTTTTACGAGATAGTAAGAAACTACAAACATGTGCATTAGTGTGATGTACACAGTGGGTCATAAGAAATTGCATATTGTGCAATTTGAAGTATACTCCAGACAGCAAGACTTACTGGCGCCTGGTTAATGAAGTTAAATAGTAATAACTTTAACCGGCTACTCCGATCCACCACTAGGATCGTGGTTGCCTGGTGGTAAGGTCTAGGTTTCGGAGTCGCAGGGTTTCTGGTTCGAGACCTAATTCCACCAAAGAACTGTCGTGTAATCGGGTCTGGTGCATGTTAAATCCGTCGGAGCCAAATGTTCTCCCGCTGGTGTGGTGTGGAAGTTTGGAGAGGAAGATGTCAACTCAGATGTCGTCCTCGTCATCTGATCGTGGTTCAAAATTACGAGGTCCGTCCCAAAATAGCCCCAGTGTTGCATTAAAATGGAACGTTAATATAACCATACCAAACCGATCTATCATCAAAGCAGCACACAGATTAATTTGATGGATCGGACCGCCGCGACAGAAACATTGATGGGAACTATAATTGAGTTCTAAGGGCCTTCACCGGTCTCTGTACAACACTTGGTGGGAAGCACGTTCTGTGATCGATCAATAGGAGATAGCGACTCCATCATTTCTGTACCCACCCGGGTGGTGAGAATCAACCACCATTCCGGAAGCTTCTCATCCTCATCTCTGAGGTGCTCAGTGGGAGAAGCTAAATGGTAAATCTAAATGAAACAAATGATCATACTATAATGCGGATAGTTCGCATTATAATATGAAACTATTCGCATTGACAAAAAAGCTATACCTTAATTATATAAATTATATCTATCTTCCAACAAAAAATTACATCTTTGTAGCTCACGCAATTATTTCATGTGTTCACCTTTGATAGAGGCTTCGTGCTTTGAGAACTTGCGATTCCTCGGATTGTTTTCGATATACTTTATTGGCTGACGGCGAATTTTCTATTTTGATCGGCTGAGAGGAATTTGAAACTGCTTTGTGCTTTTTGACCCATTTTATTAAAATAAAATCTACCATTACTTCAAATATATTCAGTGTCTTACTACTATTTATGTTTGAATGGGAGAAGAAATATTTTTAAACGTATTTGAAAATAACAGGAATATTTTTAAAATAACAGCATCTTGAATTCGTTTTATTAAATTAGCAACACATTTTGCACCTACTGGTATAATATTTGTGGACTAACATCCTTTTAAACAGCAGTCAGATGACGTAGCTGTCCCCATCTAAAGCCTTCTGCGTCATGTCAATAGGCCCGTTTTATCAAATAAATAAAATAGACATCTGCCTAAGGGCCCCTTATCTTCGAAATTTTCAGACTGGTTTAATTTTCAAATTCAACTCAAATTAAATTTTGAAGCATTCATTATTAGTTATCTTTTGTGTTCTCTATTACATTTCTTTGTAATTCTAAAAGATAAGATACTTTATAATTTAAGAAATCGTTCGATCATATAATTAAATATTATCTTAAATGTATTACTATTTTTCTATTTAAAACTAATTTTAAATTTAACTTTTGTATTTATTTTATGCGTGATACATTTAAGCCAGCTCCCACGATTTCCGCAAGTTGGCAATCAGTCCATTTTCTATTGCGTCCCGCGTTTTTCGCAGTTTAGAGTGTTTATTTTTACGATTGTAGATTCTTATTTTATCATATTATTATCGTGTAACATATAGTCTCAGTTCACTTTGTTTGAAAAATATTTGAACTTATTTTCAACAACACATCGCAACACACAAATTACGCAGTCAGAGGATTAAAAGGGATCCCCAATTTAATGTTGAACTGTTTCTTTTTGTCTAAATTTGTCGCATAAAACTGCTCATTTATAGATTAAATTAAAATCAATAAGAAGATATCCCATTTGGTTGTTGAAAAAGGGAAGTCTTCGTGGCTCGCCTTGCCTATGGTGCGCATCTTCAAGAGAAATTAATATGCATCAGACCCGTATACACTACAAATCTTCTGTGAAAACAAATCTACAAATCTTCTTCAAACCCCATATCTTATGATTCCAGTACAAAGACCTCTCCACTAGGTCAAGGTCTCAATGGAAAAGTCCAGGCTGCGGAAGCGGAGGGTTTCAGGTTCGAGACTCGATTCCACCGAATAACCGTCGTGTAAGCCGGTCTGGTGCATGTTAAATCTGTCAGGGCCAAATGTTCTCCCGCTGGTGTGGTGTGGAAGTTAGGAGAAGTGGGACGGTGGCAGCTCAGGTGTCGTCCTCGTCATCTGACCACGATTCAAAATTACGAGGTCTGTCCCAAAATAGCCCTAGCATTGCTTTAAAACGAGACATTAATATAACTGAACTGAACTTGCTACTAGGCATCATGTTTCTAATCACAATTTATGGAAAAATAAGCTTTATAACTGTGTTTATTAATTTAATAAATTTTAATTATTTCATTTATTTAATAAACTTTAAAATACAGTACCTTAATAATTTAAATAAATTTAGCTAATTTTTTTAATATTATTTTTTTTTTTTATTTACAGAAACTTGCACCATGCTATCCGATCAGAAAATATAGAAAAAGTTTTCTGCATTGTGGAATACCACAAAATGTGCCATGAAACAATACCTGAAATAAATTTAAGAGATTCTGACAATAAGGTAAAACAACTTCAGTTTCAATTAAATATTAATATTTTTTAAATGTTAGTAATAACTGTTTACATTTTTTGGTGATTATTTTTAGCTATCTGAGTGGCATAGTAATCATAAATAATTATTTTTTATAAGTCATTGGAAGTACATGCTTGAAATAGTTTAACTATCAATTAAATATTAAAAACATTATTTTTACTCTTCCTATTCTTTGGGAATTTATTAATGAAAGATTTATATTAATTAGTAATAGAATAAATGGAATTTCACCATGTAAGAGAAATTTTTAGGCTAATAAGTTTTCAAGAAGAAAATTTAACCCTTTCTGGATCACTATCTGTTCATAAAAAATATTTTTAAAAATTTAGAAATATTTCCTATTTAAAGGTAGTTATTAGATCCAGATTAATTAATTATTAAGCTTAGATTAATTAGTAAAAATTAATTATTCAGTATTCATTTGAATATTTCAGAACATGAGATACATCAAATCTTCACCAGCTTTATTGAAAACAGTAAATATTACTCTGCTGTTACTAAATGATATGACAAGCCTATGAAAATTTAATAATGTAACAGTATTAAAATTTATAAAAATAAATTATCTTGTAATTCTGTATTTTTAATAGAATTATTTCATAAAAGGATTTTGACAAATGCAAATACTCGAATTTTAGCAGATATTAAAAGAATAATGTTTTTATCTTTAAATACTAAATATGAAATGCAGTATTTAAAAAGTTATTCTTTAAACAAAGAGAGAACATTATTAACAGATGTTGGATAAGTAATTAATTAAGATTACATTTGTATGTATATATTTTGGATAAGCGCTGATTTCACTTTACATTAAAATTACCTCAACTTAAAAAAAATGATTCACAAAGAAAAAAATAATTTAATGAAAAATGACAAATTCTTCCATGTGTTAGATCTGTGAAATAAAAATATTATGTAATAAAGTTATAGACACTCTCTTTAATTAATTTCATTTCTGTAAACCTTATATATCAATATTAATTAAATTATAAATAATAAGCTGACTTGAAGCTTTTTGTTTTTCAGACAGTTTTAGATTATTCAAAGCAGAAAGGACTGGATTTGTTGACTGATTATTTGAGAGAGAATAATGCAACAGAATCAATTAATGTTTAATTAGATTTATGTTTATATAATTGTCATTTTTTCTTATTCTTATTTTCTTTTGCAAAGCAAGATTTCCAAGCATCATTATCTTCTATGATATATATATAATTTTTGTCTATTACTACTAAGTAGTTATTTTAAATGACAACATTTTATATATAATGTTTGGGTTTTATTTGACTTGTAATGAACTTCATTTTACTTTAATATAATGTGCAATATGCAAGTCCATTTTAGAATTTAAAAAAATTAGTTCAAATATATTTTTATTCTTGTTACTTTGAGATATTAAAAAGGAAGAATGACATAAATCATTGTTTGCATGTTTATATGTATAAATGTTAAATATCAATTTTGTAAAATGTTGATTTAAATAAAATTTTAATTTCTTTATTACGGTGTCTTGATTGTGCATCTATATGTTGAAGAAGTAAACTGCTGTAAAAGTACCCAAGCAGATAATTAAGTAAATTAATTTATAGGCTTTAAAATATTTTTTGTTTTATTTCAATATCTGCTTTTATTTATAACAATTACTATTTTTTTTACTGGACTTAAGTGATATTAGGCCATCTAGAAAAAAACCAAAGAATCAGTCACCCAACCCCAATTACTGATACACTTTTGCCAAGTTTGTTTGAAAAGTTATGATTCCTAGATAAACAATCAGTTCTTTTTTCCTTACCACTCTGTATCTCAGAAAAATCTCAAAAATACTAGTTCATTGTTTATTCTCTATAGGAAAAAAAACCACTGAGTGTTCATCTAATATTCTACTTTTTATTTGGAATGAAAACTCATGACTGATAGATAAGTCATCAGTGATTGCCTATTCCCTTCCATTTTCATGAGAAATCTCAAAAATAGTATTTCTACACTCATTCACAAAGCAAAAAATTCTGACAGAATCTCCAACCACAACCATTGTGCAAATGCCACCACTTAATATTTTATATGAAATATCATGGCTCCTAGAAACTTCATCAATGACCACTTAATTATCCCCCCCCCCTCTTCAATTTCAAGTGATACCGTAAAATAAACTTTGACAGAGCCTAGAATCTTAGCAATTAGAGTAATTTTGCCCTTTTACAAATCTAACTAATCAATCATAATGTTCTGTATTTATTGTTTTAATATAATTTTAAATTTTTTTTTGTGATAAGATATAGTGTATCAGAATAAATTGACATGATTAAATCAATATTGCTTACATGGTAGTGCACAGCTGATCACCCAAAGCAACTAGTTAAATACATAACTTTTGTTAATCGCACTTAATATCTGTGCTTTGGTTATAACATCCAGCTGCTTCACAAAATTTGAATATAAGTCTTTTCATTATAGCTCAAAATCGTTTAATATGTGTGATTTAAAAATAATAAAAGAAAGCATTTTGGTATTTTTTATTAGAATCTCAGAACTGAACTGGAAGATTAAAAAAAATATATGTAACATGAAATGAAGAACTCTAACTCATTCCTAATCATAGGGAAAATCACAAATTAGCATTCTTGTCGGTATTATCATACATCTCTCCCCTTCTTTACAGATTGTAATTTTTTGACTTTGTGATTTGAGGATTGCAGGTTCGAGACCTGATACCACGATGTACATAGGACTGACATGATTTAAATTAGTCATTAATAGGAACAAATGCAAAGGGCAGAGCATCTTTAAAAGTCCTTAACAACTGCTTTTTCAAATGGTTTTTATATAAGGACCTAAAAAGTGTTTATTTTTCTTTCAGAATATTTTAAAGACAGCTTTAATAAGAAAATTGTATAAATTAAAAGAGTTAGATGGAGAAATTTTGTTTACTTTAGAAATTTTGTATGATTTCTATATTTAGTTTTATTTTTAACTTTTTTTCTTCTTTTTTAAAGGAATCAATATATCAATGAAGAAACCATGAATGTCTTTTTTTTTTTGTAATACTGTTAACTACAATGTAATAAAATTTTAGATATGAAATGAAGATTTTTTCTTAAGAAATGTCTATGAAAATATTTTTAAATACCTCCATTGTTTTTGAAAAATAGTCGGTAATTACTGGTGGTATTCTGTATTTATATTTATATAAAATTGGACTATCTTGTCTTAATTTAAACATAACACATAATTCTATAATAAGATACTACACAATATTTATCTTGTATTTCCTCTAATGAGGCTTATTTTTTAAGATAAAATTTGACTACTTAGTTTGAAACATTTTCACAGTAATGTGGAAGGATGAAAAATGGGATACTGGTATTGGTTTTATCCTTATGATTCAAAATTTTGTGATCCTTCCTGTAAACACCCTTTATATATTTGGGTAGTTTATCTAGGAAAATCTGCATCTAAATACAATTTTCTTGAATTGTTATCTTTGGCTTTAAAAAAAATCATTTTGTAATAATTTTTGTATTTGTGACGAAAATACTTTCTTCTACCTATTATTTCTAATTGCAAATCATTTATTCATATAAAGAACATTTTTTCAAATATGAAAATAATCTTATATTGGAATATATTTTTAAGGCATTTCTATGTTAGTATTCATCATTTATATATTTAAAAGTTTTCAGATTTTTTAACTAGACGTTTATAAAATTTAATAAGATATATAAAAAGGTATAGACATAGCAAATTCACAACTACTTAGCTTTTCAAGTATCTGAGCAGTTTTTTTTTTTTTTTTTTTTTTCAAATTATTTCAATGCAATTGACTCTTAGTTAACAATACATTTTGGAAAAACATTTATTTGGGAAGTATTTAATTACTTGACAAGTGTATTTTATATCAATTTTAAAAGCTTATTTCTAAAATCTGGAATCTATTAGATAAAAATTTTTTGCTTAAGAGCTCATAAAATTCTGCAATAAGATAAATTTAAAAAAAAATCATTTCAACTTATTAGATCAGCAATATAATTTTTTTTCAGTGATTAGTATTTTGAAATGTCAGTTGTAATGACAACACATTAAAAACTTACTTTTAATTCAATGCCATTATATATCATGCAGTGCACGTTTTTAAGAATGTAAAGGAAAACAAATACAGGAAAAATAGCTTCCTATTTTTATTGTTCCTTATCATATCCTTTCCAGACAAACAACTGGTTGTTTATGATTTACCATCTGGATTTTTTCCCCCTTCCTATCAACTTTATATATTTGATGCAATTTAATCAAATGTTATTTTTTGCTGTATTAAAACTCAATAATGCCTTATATAAGGTTGATATAATCAAAATTATTTTTGGTGTGTGTTCTTTAAGATTATCAATAGGTAACATAAATTGGAATTTATATAGTAGTTTACTTTAGATAATTTTTTGAAAATATAAATTTAGTAAGAAGTCAACATCTCAAGGCCGCAGAAAGATAAATATATTAAGCACATGTAATAAGTGTCTACTGCTTATTATTTTTGTATGGTTATATAAATCATAATGGAAATTTGATCATTTACACTATCTAATTAAAGTATAGAAATGAAATATTTTTCATAAAGATAGTTACACAATGTGCAAAAATTATTGGACTTTAAAAATGGTACAATACAATGAATGTATATATAATTGAAACAATTGTATTAATAATAATCTAAATGGAAAGATAATTTTGATACGAAATCTATTGTTTGATTGTGATACATATAAGAGATATGATTTTACAAAAGCATTGTCATATATCTAAGGAATTACGGGTATCTGTTTAGTTTTATGTCACCAGGGTTTTGTCTCCAAGCAACCAAAATATATCATCCGTATAAGATGATCTTAGCTTAATTTGAAAATCTCCCAGCAAATCTAGTGGTTATAAAATTAAGCAAATAATAAATCATAGAATGAATAGTAGAAGTGATAGCAAGTAATGGATTATAGATATAATTATTGACTGTCTAGAAAAAAAATTATGAAAAATAAAACTGCTATACACATTTCTATTTTTACATAAATTTGTAATGTTACTTCTAATTCTCCGATATAATATTTTTATTTTACTGTTGTTCAATACATTTTTTTTTTCATTTTATGAAACAGAATTCATGTTTTAGTTTAGATTCAAAAACAGAAACATAAATGCAGTATATAAAACTTTATTAATATTCTAAAATATTTTGTTAACAATATTATCCTTAACAGAATTTATACATACATTAAATAAAGCATATTAACTCAAAATGGCGTATAAATTGCTGAGTTGAAAGTAAGAGAATGTTGAAAACATAACACATTTAAAGAACAAATAAACAACAACAAAAAATTCAATCACTTTTGCTAAATATCAACAATGGCAATATAATGAAGTATGTTTATATTGTACTGTAGGCTTAAAAGGCATAAGAAGTCAAATGTATTTGCATAGATGCTATAATCTAACTATTTGTCCTTCCATAAGTGCTAAATAATGGATACTGAAGATAAAGCACTTAAGTTTGCATTACACTCAAACGTTACAACAAATCAGAATGATTTTAATAAGTTACAACATTTTTAGTGTGACAAATCATTTACACATACATTTCAGTATCATCACACTAGTAGGATTTCTGAAATAGTTTGTGCTAAAGAATAAATTTATATATTTTTCAGAAACTGTGGATTAAGTTAGCTTCTTAAGGCACATGGTTAAGTGCAAAAAGAGCAGGAATTTATGAAAGTAAAAACCTAAACTGCTAATGTTATTAGCAGAATAGTTTTAAAAGTAATAATAAATAGATCCTTATAATTCATATGTATTGAGAAATAATTTAGTAAAAAAGTAATACTATGGAAATGTAAAATAACTCTACATTTTGCTCATTCTAAATGCTTAACAAAGCTACTCTAGAAGAAAGCTGGATTTTAATAAAATGACACATAAAATGTCGCAACAATTACCGATGGCTGACCATTCAGACATTTTATTTCCCCCAGGATGCATTGTCTAATGACTACCTACAGAATGCTACAAAATTAATTTTCTGTTAGCCTAAGTGGGATGAAGCTCATTTAGAGCTTTATATTTAAGAGACATTCCATGTATCAGGAATGCTTTCATAAAAACAAGAATTCTAATTTGTAACAAACCTAAAGAGCTAATATACAACACATATTTGACTTTTAACAATTGAATTCTTATAATCAAACACCTTATTACACATACACATATGCATATGCATAAGACACCATTTAATGTAATCACAGTTTTTGCTAGTAATTGCTTAATTCCTTCAAAATCATTCTATTAGATATTCTTTATGTAAAATATATCACTTTCTCTTAATAACAATAATAATTATTATTATTATTATCACCAGCCTTTCTTACTTTCTGCAGATTTATTTGTTCGGAATGAAATAAAAAAATTAAACCCCAAACATTTTCTGCACACTTGCTTACTTTTTGACATTTAACAATTCACACTATACATGTTTCTCAATCAAATCATCAGCTAATTATATTTTTTTAAGGAAAGCATAAGAACACAGAATAGATTATTTAAAACCAATTAACTTATATGAATATTATAATGGAACAGTTTCCAAGTTCAGAATGTAATAATTAGTATAAATATGTTCTATTAAAATTCATTGATTAAAGTTTTTTTTAAAAAATTAGTAATACACAAGAAGCATTAGAATATTTTCATAATATTTATTAATCTTTTGATACAAAAGAAAAAAAAAGAAATTAATATTGCTTTTATTACTTTGGTTTATTATGCTATGGTATTCCAATAACTGATAAATATTCTAAGCTTATATATGAAAATTTCACTTCATGGAAATTTTACAGCTAAAAAAAATTCATATTTTCACCTACGATGAATGCCATTGGGATATAGTCATAGATATGATTGTATAGTATTTTTCACATTTTTTTGTTAACTTAAAGGCATAGATAATAGTTGGCAAATATACAATTACAAATTAAATACCTATCCAGAAAGACAAACAACAGAAATCCTAAATACTTTACTTTGTTGTACAATTGTTTCTTAAGAAAGAAGAACCTGAGCAGAGAACTTTGAAATTAACCTGCAAACGTAGGTCAACTTGTAGACAGAGTTACACTCGGAAGTTACTGATGTAAATCTAAATTCAAAATGGAGAGTAAAATTTAAATCTTTTGATTATAGATAGATATAGAGGTGTCTAACATCATCTTAAAGTAAAAATTTTAATCAAACAAATAAACAAGGAAAGTTTCCCCTCTTATTAAGCGATAGGAAAATAAAGCCCACAATCTCCTCTAATTACCAATGTGCTATCTGTCAGTAATATTTGATCTGTCCCTTCACACACGAAGTGACTGATAAAGGCAGAGGAGAAGAATTAATTATTTTGTGGTACATCTCTTTTAACAGCCTGCAAACATACGAACAAACAAAAGCCAGCTAATACAGTATATATAAAATAAGTTTATGTTAGAACTAAAAATGTAAACATTTTTTATTTAAATGAAATGTAATATTATAAATAAAAAGAACAGTTTCAAACATTGTATCTTCTGGAATCATAAATATTTTCATAAAAAAGAATATATTTAAAAAAATAATCTTTTTTTTGGTTCAAGCATAATTTTACTAAAATAAGAGTAGAAAATAATTAAATACATAAATTTTAAAGGAATGACTAAAGATTAAAACAAGGACATAATGCTTTAAAATAGAGAATTAATGAAACGATTTAATTCAGATTAGTTTTTATTCAAAAATTAAATTTGATGAAAAGAGGTGGAAAAATATCTATGAAAATCTATTTTTCCTCTCTAAACAAGCTAAAACCTAATATAAATACTGAATACTAGAGTAATATTTCATAGAAAAGTACATGAATACAAAAACACAACACATGAAAAACAATCTGGAATTTGTCAATCAGCTTGATTTTCTTATTTCACATTGATGAAAGGATATTGAGGACACAAAAATTATTATTTTTTAATTCTGAAATTCGTATGAAAACTGTTCAGTTGTGTTTTAATAAACCTAATGAATAGGATTATAATCAACAAGTGTAGGAATTTTAGTGTTTAAGTATGGTATAATAAAATTTAAACTTTTAGATAACAATACAAAGTTTCAAGCTTTTAAAGGAAATCAAGAAATAAAAAAATAAATTTGCTATCATAAAAAATTGGCAAAATAATATAAAATTAATTTAAATAAATACACATAAAATGATAGAATAATTAAATATACTCTTATGTTTCCAAGTATCAATTATATTTTTCTATTATAAAGTTACCCAGTGAAAAATGTTAAATGCTTTCAAAGTAATAACCTATATTCATATGAAACAACTGTGATGCTCTTCATAGTATAGAATAAAGAAACACTAACGCAGGATTTCATACAAAGGTATAATTAATTCTTTAGCTTACAAAATATTCCATGTGATTGTACTGTCATATTTATTGCATACTTTAAAAGCTCCATGTATATCTTTATCAGTACTTGATATTACACTCGATGATATTTCCTTAAAAATTCATACACAGAATAGCATTTAAAATCACTCATTCTATCCACTTACACAAATGACCAAAATTATTTTTAAATCAAATTTGCTTAATTTGTTCTTTCACATTTTATTCAATATGCTATGATTCTCAACACTTAAATGTTAAATAAAAGTTTATAACCATAAATCATATATAATTAGATTGAGCACAGTGACTAGTAACTCTCACCTTTTTTACATAAACTTTGAGTGGTCCCATAAATAATTATAATGATTTGATAACTAATTACAACTCTCTCTCTGCATTCATACCAAATCCTGATTTTCTTTTATAAATATTTACAATTTCATTAACAGAATAAATAAACAAAAACCAAGTGAACAAAGCTATAAACATACATACAATTCAATAAGTAGTTTCAGAATAAATAAGTAATTCACATAAGTAGAAATAACTGTTTCATATCACAAAAAAGGAAAAGTCATGAACTAACAGTTCAGAATAAAATATCACATAAGAAAAATGAAAATATATAACAAGAAACTTTACTAATATCTATTTATTTTCCTGTATAAAACTAAATCTATCCAAGAAATGGCAATATGACTAGCTAATGGCTATCTGTGTTTTTAAAAACGTTAAATGTATGAGCAATATATGTATTTACTATTTCTTTCTAAAAAATTGGAAGGAAAACTGTATTCCATTTTTCAAAGTATACCTTAATTATCACTTGACAAAAATCATTCACATGCAACTATTTTATGAGACTAGATCAATTTCTTGATAATACCATTTAGATTCAATTAATGAAGAGAGCTAATTGGGAATTTCTAAACCCAAAGTACAGAGAATTTATTAAAAAGGACACAAAAATAATTAGTAATATACAATTTCAAATCTCTAATTATGAGAATAATTAGCAAGGCATAAAATACAATAAATTCAACACAAATTATTTTTATGCAACATATTGTGCAATGGAGCTATAGGATTATAAAATAATTTACTATAATCTGAAAGAAATGGCCATGATTGTTCAGAAATACAATGAGATAAATAATGTGATGAGAGCATTAAATGCAATTAAGGGTGCTTTTACATTTGTGCTTTGAAAACTGAACATAAATTTATAAATGAGATAATTAATAAATAAACCTTTGAAATCAAAATTATGTTGAACTTACAAGTTACTGGTAATTAAAATAATTTCTTCCACATAAAGGTTTATTAATTTTTTTGAAAAAATAATTTACTTAGCTTCATTTTCAACCTAAAACTGACTTTAAGTAGATATTTTTATTTTTAAAAAGAAAAACAATATATTACACACAGAACCTTGAATAAAATAAATTTCTGAGCATCAGTTTAAAATATGTAAAATTTTAGGGGTTTGAAGGCATTCATTAACCAACTAACAAAATCGTTGATAAATATTAATGAATGCAATTAAAATAGTATAACATGGTTAGAATTTATTTCTAACCTAATATAACAATTCAACAATCACATGCACCCAAATTTTGACTTCTTAGGAGCCAATATTTATGTACAATGCACATCATATCTGGTATAACAAATCTACTGCCATGATTTAAGGAGAAAAATATACATGGCATTCTTTTCAACTACAACAATAAGGACATGTGTTTAAAATTTTTAACTATTATCTATAAGCACTCAAGTCAGCAAAAAATTTTTCTCCCATTGGTCATAAAAACGATTTCATGCAAACGCATAAAACTTAAGCCAGAAAAGTAGGATTTAAGAAAAAGATTTTTGCTTGTGCGAATCAAAAATATTTTAAATTTTATATGATTGTGCCATATAATAACTTTTTTCCAGCAAAGAAAAAGCAAGCTAATTATATACTTATTAAGAAAATGGAAAACATTTTTTCCCTTTTTTGAAATTCACGAATGAATAAATTCATTTAACGTTAAAAAAACTTCTTTTAATCATCTCAGCTTTAAGTTCTTCACTTCTCAGCTTTACTGACAGGTATGATATTTATAATATTCATTATGTTATGTCATTTACAGTTATATAAAACATATTATGAATAAACTATTTACACCTCACATAATATTACATCATAAGTTTATGAAACAGAATAATTACTAGTACAGTACAAAATAATATCTAAAACACAAATTTGTGCTTAGTGTATATGGAAGGATTTGATTTACATTGTGGGCCAGTGATAGTTGAATTTCTCATAAAATATTATGAAGTAGACTATAAGTAAATACTCTTGTGCAATTATTTAAATGCAGAGTTTAAAATTAACAAATTCACACTTTCCAGTAACATTAAATGTGTAAAAAAAAAAAAAAAACTTACTACATTTAATTAAACATAATTTTTATAATAAATGTAAAACCACTTTGTAGTTCCTTAAAATGTTTTTGAAATGCCACAAAGATTAGAATTCATGCAATAATTGGCAAACTTTTAAATGATTCATTAAATCAGTTTCATTACAATACATTTAAATGCTCACTAATTCTTTAAATCATCAGCATCAAAAAAAAAAAAAAAAATCATATATATGTTGATGAAATATTAATTTACATGAAGATGTTTGTATTTACTTTTTTTTGGAACAAAAATGTTTGTTCACGAAACAATGAATATTCTAAAATCTGTTATATTAATAAAGTAATGAATCATGATTAAAAAAAACAAAAAAACAAGATAATGAGTGATAAAATTTATAGATGAGAAGAAATAAGTATTCCTTTAGATACATGGTACAAGAACTTAGGCCACCTATTATATTGAAAAAATTTAAGGAATTACAAAGTTTTTTTTTTTTTTTTTTGCTACTAGTCTAGTATCTCCCCCTTTTTGGTAAATAGATTTAACCATTTCAGAAAGAATGCAGAGGAAATAATTAAAAATAAAAGTTAACTCTTGAAATTCCAGAAACAGCAGGCACACTTTCATATTTAATAGTTTAACTACAAATCTGTTGTTTGCATAGTTATAATACTAAATACTTTTCAATATTAGATACATGTATTGATAATATAAGCAGAAATAAATAGAAAAAGAACAAAAATTCTAGAGGAGACAAAAGTGTAAAAGTTTTAATTTGAAACCCTGCAATAAGGCATGCTTTATTTAGGACACTGGTTTTTAGCAACCCACAGGAAGTCCTTCTGCACTGCCCAATGCATATGAAGGCCTCCCAATACTACAAGAACATGCATAATATTATGACTGTTAAATGCATAGTCAAACTTTCCAGGCAACCATCTCTCTGGTATTTGTGATGCACTTATTACAGCACCAACCAGTGACCAGAAGTCTTGCATGAAAACATGATATAAGGCCTAGTGGAATAAAAAGAAAAGTTATTAATAGTTAATTTTAATTGTAAATCCAGTTCTAAACAAAGTAATCATAGATGCAATAAATACGCCATGAATTACAGTTTCCTTTTATATATATATATATATATAATTATATATATAATTATATATATATATATATATATATATATATATATATATATATAATTAAACAAGATTTTATTAAAAATTAATAAATAGTCAAGTTAGTCATAATTCTTAATTCAAGAATATGATATGGTCTTGTTATCAAGTTTGCAATCATTTAACATTTATTACATGGCTGCCATTTTGAGTAGTGATTAAAAAAAAAAAAAAAAAAATGCTGAAGGTGCATTAATTTTCAGCTTGTAGGATTGAATAAAAAATTTTGTGAAATGTCACATTTGGTAAGTTTTTACTAGAAATAATGTATATTGTAACATAGTACATTTCTATTAGATATTGATATGGTATGTAATTAACAAAGGACTAGTTAAATCTCTTAATATATCACTTAATTATTTTTTAGTTTTGACATTATAAGAAATTTTTACATCTGAAAAAGAATTATAATTAAAAAAAATTAATGTTTGATTAGTAAAGCCATGCTTTAAAAACTTACACTTACTTTTCACCATGCTTAAATAAAAGCAAAGTTTTGAGATAATTCTGCAGAAAAATAGTAATATTTAATTATAAAGCTTAGTAAAGTTTTCAGATTTCAAATAACCTATTTCAATCATATATGAAGGCATGAAAGGAAATTTATGTCATATTATCAACATTTCTTGTTAGTACAAACAAAATAATTCTAGAAAGCAAGTGTATGTTAGTACAAAGAATATTCTTGTAGTCAAAGTCACACAAACAGATAAAGGAAGAACCAAAGAAATAAGGTATGAAATTTAGCCATTCACCTACACACAGTGCAAAAGATTGATAGTTCCTGTACAGAAATTAGAAAATAATACTGAAGTCCAGAATGAAATGCTCCACAGACACAGCTACAAAACAACAGAATAAAATTTAGCTTTTGTACCTTCATTTTCTGTGCTGCAACACAACTATCTGATTTAAGCAATTCACTGTTCTCAGCTGTTTAAATGAAGAAATTGATATATTTCTTGTAAATCAAAGAATCAAGTCTAAAATGATAAAAACAAACTAAATAAAAAAATTTTAAAAAAAACAGCTAACCAATTTTAATAAATTATAAAAAAAACAAAAATATTTTTAGATAACATTTTGTGCTTGTATATCAAAGATATATTTCCAACAAGTCCTATTAAATATATTTATCTAATGTTAAAAAATTAATAACTGCAACCATAAACTATATACACATTTTGAATAACTCTTACAAAAACAATTAATATTATACCTCAAAGTTTAATAGCTTAAAATTAACACAAATGTTTAATAAAAAAATCTTTATCAGTTTTCAGAAGTATTATTCATTACTATCCCTGTAGTAAAGATATTAACATCAGATGGAAATTGAAAATATCTCTAGACATATTAACTGATATTTAAACAGCTTTCAATTATTATCATATAGTTGATCTCAAGCAATGAACATTATGTTTCAAATGTTCCCACAAATTCATAGGGGAAAGATCAGATCAGTAAACAGCGAGAAACCAACACTATCTCTTTCTTTGTATCATCTCATAAGAACGAGGAGGCGATTCTAGTAGATATACACCCTTCTGAAAAAATTTCAGCTTTATTGTAGTGTAATTGCAAATATGATAATTAACTGAAATATTTTAATTAATGAAAAAATTATTGTATAAATGTAAAAAACAATAATTTTAAAATACAGTGATTTAATTAATTTAAGTTAGAAATTTCAACATATGTTTTTAATTGTTACTTCATAGCTATTCGAAGTGCATATATATATTTTTGGCACATCATTGATAAAAAGAAAATGTAGTGCATTCATTATTTTAAACAAATGATTTTAAAAGAAAGAAAACGAGATTTGGTCATATAGAGCTAAATAACAAGGAAGGGCTGGGATAAAGGTATATAAGGGAATATTACAGGAAATGCATCAAGGAGGAACAGAATTCTTGACTCATGATTCTCACAAATCACAGGTTGCTAGAGGTATCAATGTTTTACCTTTGGACAGATAATATATTGCAGAAAACTCCATTTCCAATTTAGAGATACCAGATGAATATTAATGTGTTTTGGAGCATCTGAAATAACTTTTGCAACTTTCATTCTTTACCAAGTTTGAACAGTATTTTCCTATATAAACTTTACTGAAATATTTTTTAGTTTTTAGCATATTAAATTATCCTTCAATATGCAATAGTGGGAAAAATTTTTAGTTCTAGATGGTCAAATCTTTCAGTGAGATATCAATCTAGTATAAGGAGAACTTTTTTTTACAAATTAAACTTTTTATAATGCTACTAATATCTGATAAATTACAGAAAAATCAAGCATAATCAAAGAGTACAAATTTGTTTCAAATGACAAAAAAAAAAAAAAAAAAAAAAAAAAAAGAAGGATAAATGAAAAATTGTTATATCTTAACCTAAAAATAATAACTGAATTCTGCAATTTTACAGTAATCAAACAATTACCATTTTTCACAATTGGGCAAATTATCGAAATGCATAAAGTGTCACAATCTTTAGTTATGAAATATATTATTATAGAATAAGCCCAGTGACTATACGCATATTTTAATAAATAAACAATTCAGAAAACTGATACTTGGAGCCAAAAGCTTACTCTAGTGGTAATAGCTGTCAGATTTACAGGAATTTTAATGCTTGTTTCATTTTTGGAATATATATATATATATATATATATATATATATATATATATATATATAGCAAAAAAATTTATATGTGGATCATAATGTGATTATGATACAAATGCTAAACTATATATATATAAATTTATTCCTTGTTTTTCAATAGAGTTGGTTATAAACACAAAAAGTAATATTTAAGATCTATGACCAATCTCATATCTTAAAATAAAGATATAATATATTATATTTTTATTTTAATAAGTATTATAAAGTAATTTAATCTTCATATAAAAATATATATCACATTAAAAAATGATATTCATAGAATACAAACTGCATCAAAAATTTACAGGTTTATATATTCAGCAGAAAAACTATTTAGAATTCGTATTACCTCAGGGTGTCCACCTCCATATGGTGTATAACGTAAACACAGGATAAGGAGACGCATGATGAACATGGCAGCAAAACTGATTCTGCGCTGCCAAGGTCCCGTAGCATATACTGCAGCATGTAATGCTTTTATTGCAAATGAAATGTAAATAAGTAACAACAGATATCTTATTGGCCATGGTAGGCACATGGTACCAACAAATATTGAAGAAAAACCTCCTATAATAATAATAAAAAGGAAATAAATTTTCATAAATAAAAACTTTTATATAAAAGTTTTATAGCTAGTATTTTAATTAACATTAACAAAGTATCAGAAGAATTTAAAAACAAGTTATTTATGTGGAATTTATTTTATCACAAGAAATTAATAAAACATTTATCATATAAACTAAAAATATCATATTACAAATACAGTGAAGTTCCAGTACTTTAGTATTTGGAATTTTATTGTTAAAGATTAGAAGTAATAAAATTACAAAATAAATAACGATAATAATTTAAGAAATCATAATTCAAAATAAATTTTATGTTATGCTATTAGCAAAAATTTATATTTGAATAATTAAAAACTTCTCTCATTATTAGCTTTCCCATGAATATTAAATAATAATAACTGTTAACTTTCCAATAATGTGAGTATATAATAAAAGATGGTTTGCCTGTGATTAAAAGTTTTAAAAAGATTTTATTCATTATTTTTTAAATATTGTGCAATATAAACAGACAACAATGCTTATCTTCAAAGTTTCTTCTTTAATAATTTGATTCAATCTTAATTACAACAAAAATGAATGTGGTAGAACATATACCAAACCAAGATCAAAATAAATTACAACTGTATATACAAGCAGATATAATATTATGTGAATTTATATACAATAGTAATTATAGAGAAAGGTGATCTAAATAGAACAGATATGAGAGATCCTCAGAAATGTAATTAATATGTAATTTACATGCAATCAATATGATTAATTTTGTATATTCCTATAATATTTGAAAATATGTAATATTTGGATCAAATGTTATAATTATTATTCATTCTCAATTTTATCTTAGCATTTTTTCAAAATATAGGCAAGCTACAATTTACATTTTTACCATTTTAAGGAATTTAAGACCTCATGTAATCTTAATTAATAAACCTAATGTTATTCATTAAAATACTTTGTTTGGGATCTTTACATATTATATTGATAAGTTAAGTTTAAGCCCAAATGTAATTTTAAATAAACATAAAACAAGAATATCAATGAGTGAAATTTAGTTTAAAATCAATGAAATTGCACAACATTAAATATTAGTATTAGAATTCAAATTTTCATTTATTTATAGTACAGCATTCGCAGACAATTTCACATTACAACCCAAAATATTGCAAGCTAAAAAGGCAATAAAATCAAAAGCATTAAAAAAGGAAGAAAGAAATGACTTCTTACCACAACTTTGAGTAACCCAAACACCTGCAACATCCCATTGTAGTAAACGCTCATAAGTTTTTACTCCTGAATGATGATTCATAAACAAGTGATAAATAGAGCTTCCGAGCCAAGGACATACAGTTGCTGCTGCATGAAAATAAGGTAAAATTGGCAGTGGCATTTCATTCCATGGCAGCAGTTTAGGTAGGCTCCAAAGGGCATACAGAAGTGGTAACCCTAAACAAAAGGAAATGACAACCAAATGTAGTAAGAAAAAATCATTTAATGAAGCAGTTATGAATCACACAGAAAATAGTAAAGGAAGGGAAAAAAATGCAAAATATTTTTACGATGTAAAATTTCTATTGTTTTGTTTTAGTCAAAAACGAAACAGAGAAGAGCGACAGCAAATTGAATTAGTTAGGATTTGATAAATCCAGATAGTTTTTATTGATTTCTTAAAAAAAAAATCAACTTGATATATACATGCAATAGATTCACTATAAAAATGATAATATTATTTGAAAAAAATAATGTAATATTACTTACTTGAATAACTACTTACAAAAGATATTCTTGAATAAGACATGCACATAGTGTTAAATTTTAAGTAAAAAAAAACAACAAATAATCATGATTATATGTTACTGCCTATTACAGGCTCACAAAACATCAGCAGCTAGCCCTGCCTCTCTCCTCAGGTCAAATGGATAGCCTCTAAGCAAATCCATAAAAGTGATATTAATTAAAAAAAATTAATTCAAGTATGAACTAACTGCATTTATTAAAAGATTTTAACACAAATATGAAATGCCCTCAGTAGCATTGAGCCATTTTACGAAATGTACCATTATTTTTAATATTAAATATCTTTTAATTTAATTTTTGCATCATCAAAATATATTAGAGTCAATATTTTTAGATGCAAATTTAATTATTTTCGCAACCATTTTGGAAACATTGAATGCTGTTTCAAAATTGTAGAAATCTTTTAAAATTTCAAAACAGGGAATACCTTTATTTGAAATATAATAGAAATGAAATTGTTAGTTCAGCACTTTGAAGAGGCATATGAACCTCATTGGAAACAAGCTAACTAAAACAGAAAAAGTAATGAGAACAATAAAGTTCAAAACATGTAATTTTAAAGAAGACATTACAAAAAATTATATATATAAATATATATACACACCATTTCATATACACAGAGAAAAAGAAAGAAAAAAGATTAAACTTACTTATTAAAAGCCATAACAGATGTTCTCTTTGAAATTAAATACAAAAAGTTATTAAATATGTAGTAAATATTTTTAAAATGTAATACAGTGATCATGAATACAACCACAGAAAGAATTAATTTTTTTTACGCAAATGACAGTTCTGAAATAGCTCATGAGAAATGAAAGTTATGAGTGATATTGAAAGTATGTGATAGATTTTACGATAAATTATGCATGTCTTTGACATAGTTAATATAATTTATACATATTAGCTTTGTCAAAGATTATCATATTTTTTTTAAATGAGGAAAAATAAAAAACAAAACAAACAAAAAAAAATTAAAATCAAATTTAAACTATCTGAGAAGTTAGTTTTTATAGAAATATTTTTTTGTTATTATACTTTATATGTACTTAAAAAATTTTAATACAAAATTATAAATAAAGTAGATGGTGGCTTTAGATTTTCATTTATTGTATAGATTTAATTTTAAAAATAAATATAATTATTAATAATTCTATATTAATAATTATAACTATATCTATATATTCTAAAAGATTTCTGTTGTGAATATTCAAAATTACTACATATCAAATCTAAAATTCATTCAAAAAGACATCTAAGAAATACAATTTTAACTACTTTGTGTCTAATTCTTAATATTTCAATGATAATTTTTAATGAAATAATAACTTTTAAATAAAATTAGGAAAATTAACATATATTTATTATTATAATTTTATATTATATTATAAAATTAATTATATATACAACTAATAAAATAAACACACACACATATATATATGTAATGATACCTCTTAATCTAATTTAAATACTATTTAATTAATTCTTATCTTAATTTAGCCCACATTAACAACATTCTAAAATGTTCTCTTATTTCCTTATCCAATTCTCACTTTTTTTATTTAATTAATTCTACACTCGTGCAAAAAAACTGACGTCTTCAGCATTTTCCTGAGTGACGGGATAAAAACCCCCAATGCTTCCAACATTCTTTTAACTATACCTAAGATTACCCTTTCCTAAGTCTACATGTGTCAACGAAATCCTTATTAAAACCTCATACTAAAATCACTGAACTGGAAAATATGCATACATATATGAATACATATGTCTGCGTGTGTGTAATTAGACTTTGTCCATTTTTCAAACCCGGTTTTAAAAAACCAATTTTTTAAAGTAATTCTGACACATTTGAAAACCGGTTTTTAAATTAAGAAAGCCAGTTTTCCTGAATTCCTAGATATTCCTCTTCTTCAAAAAATAAAAATAAATAAAATAAAAAAAAATTATTGACCGATACAGATTTGTCTAGCAACTGAAGGCTTAGGCGACAAGATACCAATTTATTAACAAGAAAAGGTATATATCTGAACTTCTGTCAAATGAACTAAAAAATGTAAACATTGAAATAAGTTTTAAATTATTATATGCTTTAGAAGAACGAATTGAAGAAAAAAGTAGAATTAGCAACTCTTTTGCTGTATTTGCACATTTCTAGTTCAGCGAAAAAATCTAGTGTACTTTCTTTAGCTTCAAAAACTGAAATCATTGAATTATCAGGAAAGATACTGTGTAGAATATTTCCAAATTTTTATGTGGAAACAAATTTCGATGAAGAGCAAATCGAAGAAACTACTCATCAGAGTAATGCTTTTTTTAAAAGAAGCCATGGAAAAATCAATTCAAAAGTTTCTTGAAGACCTTGAAAAAAAAACTAAAAAATGAAAGAGTATTTTCAATTTCATTCAATATTGTGTCCAAAATAAGAACAAGACTTACCACTGTTCAGTAGATACTTTATGTTTATCAAAATCCTACTTTTGTAGGAGAAATTAAAATTAGTGAAAATAATATAAATATTATTTGAAATTTTTGTTTGAGCTTTAGTTATTTTTTGTAAGTAATATGTGTATGTAATTCTTAATTTTTTTTTTATATTTTGACATTGATTTTGTTATTTTATATAAATTAAATATTTTTCCCTATTCTGTTTTTTTTAAAAATAAATTTGAAAACTGGTTTTTTGGAAATATTGAATTTGAAAACCGGGTTTTCAAAAAGTCGGTTATTGTATAAACCTTAAGTGTAATAATGTTAATTTCATTTAAATCCTAATTAATTATTAAGTTATATTACTTTATTTTAAAATTCCTCATTTCCTGATCCAAAGCCTACTTTCTTATTTCATTATTTCTAACATCCATTAAAAAAAATTTTTCAGCTTTTTTTAATAATTCTAAGGCTGGAAATGAAGGGATAAAATTACCTAATTCCAACAGCATTTTTTAAAGATACCCAAGATTTCCTTTCGTGAATCAATGAATATCAAAGAAATCCCTATAAATTTTTTTTAGTAAAAGCACTAAGGGAATATTTTGTATCTCAATGTGGCCAGATATATTTTTTCATCTCCAAGTGCACAAACCCACCCTGGCCTCAAATGGAAAAATAAATTGAAGTAATTCCAAATTTGTCTTCTTATTGGCCCCTCATCTGCAAAACTATGCCAGATATATATATGTATATACATATAATCAAAAAAATCTATTTTAAAAGAAATCTGAAATTTTAATACAGACAATTTTGATTCTGAATATTTCAAGGACAATTTTTAAGAAAATAATACTAATGAATGCATTTTTTGCATGAAATTAGAAAAATTAATACATACTTAATACTAATTATCATCATGATTTTATACTCTATTAATTATTAAATTAATTACATAAACGACTAATAACTGAACACGTAAATTATAGTGAATTTCTAAAATTTAATACATAAATTTATAATAAACAGGTAATTTTAACAATTTTTACTGGAATAAAAGTGCAATAACTAAAATTATTTAATACTTATAATGGACAAGGAAAGAACACTGGCGAAAACAATGAGGATGCATTAAATTTACATTTCATTTTTTGTTCATGGCATAACAGGAAGTGAAAGCTCTTAGTCGCATTTTTAGGAAATCAATGCACTGTTTCTAATGAAATGTTTCGCATTTCCGGTATAAAATATAAAAGAAAAAACTTCTTTTTAATTGTACAGGATTGTTGATTTGATAACAAATCAATCAAATAAATACTAACTACATTTCAGTAAAAAATCAATTGTTTAATATTGCGCAATATACTCAAATGCAATTCAAATGGAATCTTTAGCATTAAAAAAATATTTGTTACTTCCACTTACCATGTGTTAGAATATTGAGAGTTTCATTATGTAAATAAGTAAGGCTCATAATACATTCCCAAGAATTCATTTGTGGTCGATAACCGGTATACACGAAAGGATTAAATTGTAAATGTTTCGGCATCACGGTAAACTTTAATAATTTCGAAGGCATTTGATTTTTAATCGGTTCAGCACCAAATTTGTGTTTATCACCCGTTTCATTTTCTTTATTAATTATGGCTTCTTCGCCGTTAGTGTGCCACGAATTTATAATAGAATTCATTTTCATAAATATTTACAATAAGTTATTTGAAAAGTGTAATAATACATGGACATTTAATTTCACTCATACAGAACAATTTTCCAAAGAAGCCGATAAATTGATTAATAAACAAGGGCAGAAAAAGATACAGTTAGAATTCAAACTCATTTCATTTATGACATTTATTATTATAAATTTTAAATTTTTTGCCCGAGTTCTATTTGAATAACAAAATTTTTCATATTATAAAATTTTTGCAAGAGAAATTTATTTTATAAGATCAAAGAATTGTAATTTTCAATTTAAAATTGTTTCTCTATGCAAATTAGAGTAGGATTCTGTGACTATGAAAAAAAGGAAAAGAATCGCATTTAAATGAATCTCTAATTTCAAAATTTTAATTTCGGACTAAAAGGTGAAACCATTTTACTTCATTAAATAAGAATGAGCTTGGGGCCATTAGTAAAGTTCCGAGAACACTTCAAGGGAACTATATATATAAATTTATGTGTGTACGTGTGTATAATGGAAATTAAACTTCGAAACTTATGAAATTATTTACGATGAATATAAATGTAATTCAGGTCACTAATTATTTTACAAAATATATTTGGTGATTAGAATTTCTATTTTTTTCATTTGGAGTGTGTAGACAGTCGGTGTTATTCATTTCACTCCATTATATTCAAGCTGGAGGAGGAAAGTAAGATGTAGTATGATTATAGATTATTTTTATTTTTTCTTCGGAGAATTGTAGGACTATTTGCGGCCGTATTCACCAAACCGGTTGCTAAACATCGGATCGTTCAACCCATGATCAACGACAAATCATCAATCAATGATCATTGGTATTCACGAACGTTAATTTCACGACTAAGCATCAAGGTTACGACAAGCAGCTTTTTCTGCCTTTTTCAACCAAAAATGGATCTTCATTGGTCTATATATATCACATGATTATCAGCTGATGGGTGGCGCTGTTTCGTGTTTTTGTTGTTATTTTATTTCTTTCCCAGATGTGTAAAAGGAATGTGGTAAGATCAAACGAGAAAACAAAGGTGATATTGCCTAGTGACAATCTCACCGATTTGCTTACATGATATTATAGCTTTTCGTAGGATTGTTTCTCTGACTATACATTATTAACCAAGTATATTTTAAATTTCCACTGTATTATTATGTAATAAAACATTTGAGCATTTGCTCTCTTTTGAATTGAGAATATGCATATTAGCTGTGCTTTGAATAGTTTTCCAATGAATTAAACTTTTACAAAAGGTCTATCTGAATTAAATTTTTGAAAAAAATGCATATTAACCTTAAATTAGTTAATTTACTTATGGAAATATTTAAACATTTTTTATATAATTATAGAGTATATACATAAACAATAGAAATAACAAACTGCTGCAAACTGATTTCGCAAGTGAGGAGTTCATTGAAGTTTCTTCTAAACAATGAGTTTAACAAAAATTGTAGTATCCTGTATTTTTAATATAATAAAAGAGGAGGAAATGTAGTGTATAAAATCTTGCTTACAAGTATTATGACTTCCATATTAGTAAATAATTTTCATTTACACAAAATATTTCAATTTCCAAAGGTTATTTAAATTGTAATGAAAAGCAATGATATCTCTGGCAATCCCATATAATTGTTTGCATGAAGTTTATAGCATATATTACAAACTTCTCTTTAAGATTGTTATTAGACTTTCAGCATTTATTTTTAAACAAATAGGTTTTAAACTTCCACAATATATTATATTTTAAAAAAATACTAAGATTGTTTTTGGTGTCAATATTTAAATATGTATTAGCTGTCTACATATTCAGTAGTTTTTGAGATAATTTTTTTCCCTCAAAACTGAATAAAAGTAAAAAATACTTATTCTGTGGTATGCTTTTATTTCTATCGAAAAGCAAATATGGAAAAATTTTCTTTTATTAACTATCAGAATATTAAATTTTTACAAATATTTTGTTAAAAAGATATAAATTTATAGTTATAAATGTCAGAATATATACATTCAGAATATATGCTGCAAATCAGAAGATTCAAATTATAAACAAAAGTCAGTGAAAATTGTATATGAATATTGAAGACCAACAGCTATTTCACCAAAATAAATATTCATGCAATAAATTTGAATAGTATATAGTTATTGTGGAAGTGAAGAAGCTCATTTATACCTCATATCTAAAACTTTTTGTAAACAATGAATTTAGCAACTCTTTAAATTTGAATGGGCTAATTGTTAGCTTGACAACATGTACTTGACATTACAAATCAGTATAAAAATAATGTAAATATTGATGAAAACCATACTTATTTTAGAATTGATATCCCTGAATGAAATAAATGATTAATTTGCACATCATAAGCATTCACTTTTGTTCAAATAAATCGAGTGGCAAAACATCTACAATTAACAATACATTTTACTTACATACAATACAATACATACAACAATACAATACATAACACTTTCTGCTTGATGATTCAAACTTAATCAAAAAGCAACACAGTTTAACTTGATTAGCCTGTCAGAAACTAGTAATGATATTTTAATTCTTTCAAGTAAATGTGAAATTCCATTTGTTTCAACAAGTTTTTGCCTTTTTTTTTTATTTTTTTATTCCCAGGATTTTGTACCAAAAAAGTTATTAATTTTTTGATATTTTAACATTTAGTTTCTACTCATACTTGAATAATATCTGTCACTTTATTATATTAATTTCCAACGATGTTTTTAATTATTCATATCTTCATGACAATCATTACTTCCTGAAATCATAAACCTATGAGCACAACATCTAACTAAATACTGTTAAGTCAGCATAATTTCCTTTGTTTAATTGTCAAATTTTTCAACTCAGGATCTTGTGTATTTAAACAAGGAATCTCTTTCTATATTTAAATTTGATGAAAGATGATCCAAATTGAAATGTTTCAAAAAAGTAAAAGAATTTTTCACAAAATTTTTTTTCTTGAAATCATCTTAAATATTATTCTAATAGGTTACATTAAACTGTCAGTTAAGTTGAATTTTTAAAATAAAAACCTCTTTTTTAAAATTTTATATTTGCATCATAATTTGTAGAAATTTGAATTAACTCGGATAAGTTATTATCTATACTTGTTTTTCAAATTCCAAAATTTTCAAATCCCAATTAATCTATTTTCTTTGTTTTTCACACACTTCTCAGAATGTCTTAAAATATGCAAAATTAAAAAAGGACTTCTGTATACAAAAATCTATTTTATTCAAATTTGACTCGAAAAGTAACATATATGAATTACAAAAGAAAATTCTGACAGAGAAGTTACAGCTTCTACAAGCATTAAAACAAAGTTCCATTAAAGGTACTTTAAAATATAACATTCATGCTGATTATTAATTCAAAATTCTTCTACAAGAATTACAAGAAAGTGTCAATAGAGGTGCAACATTAATGCTGATTCTTAATACAAAATTCTTCTATATGTGTCTTTTTATTTCTCTAATACATATACATATTGTAATAAGATAATGAGCACATAAAACCACTAAAAAATAACTACACTGATATGAGTCATACATGCATGTCATTTTCTATAAATCATAAAAAGAACAACATCAAATTAAAAATACATTTGATTTTCAAAGATGGGAATAAGGAATTATTTAGTCATTTCTATACAGATAAATTCAAAAAATAATCAGGTAGAGAATATATTAGAAATAATGTTAAAATTTGTTATGTAATGAGAAGGAAAACATTAATAAAAATTGGTAATCATTTTCAGCAGATAACAAAGGTCAAAATTTGATTTCTTTAAAAAATGTTAATTTTATACACATTGTTGAAGATTAAAGCTGAAGTAAACTGATATTGTAAAAGAGATTAGCTGTATTGAGTAACTAAGCACATTATTATATCACACAATTTATAAGTAACAAAAGTAATTTCTTTAAATTTCTAATTATTAATCATAATAAAAACTGCAATAATTCTTTTTCTATAAAATAAATAATAACATAAAAAATCAATTTACTAAAAAAAAAAAACTTATATACCCACGTGAAAACAGTGTACAATCATGGAAATGAATCATACAGGGAAGTTTCAAAAATACAAAAAGCAATTCTGTATAATCATCACCAGACAGATGAAAAAGATTTTTTTGTTTGTTGCTTTTCTTTCTTTCTTTCTTTTTTTTTTCAGGAGGAAAAGGCTGTTCCTTATTTCTTCCATATCTTTGCAAGTCTTTAATCTGAGAAATGTGAAATAAGAATTAATTATATTATAAATAACTAATGAAAAAAATTGCTAATTTAACAATAATACTTACATGACATACTTAAAAATTGATAGTATAAACACAAATATTATAATTTATTTGATTATAATATTAAATATTTTAAATATTATAATATTTGATATAAGATAAAAATTCCATTTTTTGTAACTAAATTTAGAATTCATTTATAAAGTACTTTTTAAAACTTTTTTATATATATAAAAAAAAGACATAAGATATTCTATTCTCAATCACTAGAAATGTGCATTCTAAAATATTTGTAAGTGATTTCAGATAACTTTGGAAAATATTCTACAGAAAGAATATTTTTTTTCCTAATCTTAAAATATTATTTGTTCAACGAAAACATATTTATTATTTAGGTGGTTGTTTCTCAAAAACCCTTCTTGCTTTATTCATACAAAAATCTGCCGTAATCTTTGATATACAGTGGTATAATGATAGGGGTAGAAGAATAAGATTTTTCAATATGGAATAAAGCATAATTAAAATGTTAAGTTTATATTGCAAATAATCTTTAATACTTGAATTCTTTATTATATTTTTACAGATTTACAAAATTGAAAAATAAAAGGAGCAAGGTTAAAATTGATTAACATGCACACTGTCTATGTAAAGAATGGGAAAATTTTCTTATAGCATAACAAATGCAAAAACTGTTACAGATGAATTCTAGTTATAAAAGTAATATTAAAAGTTAATTAAAAATGATTTGAAAAAATATTACATACATACATTATCAATTTTTAATAACTTATATCACCATAATAACATAATTAAAAAAACTATAAGACTACACAAATGATATGAATATGTATAGATATGAAATAACTTATTTTATTAGCAAGTCATTAGATTAACCAGATAGAAAATATGCAATAAAATGTTTTTAATGGAAGTATTTTAAGGAACAAAAAACTGTAAAACAGTATTGACAAAAAACAGTATAATCGTACTAAACTTGATGAGTTTTCTAAAAGGTATTAATAAGTTTAGAAAATTCTTTTAATTATAATTCCTTTGCTTCAAAAATTTGAATGTTCACGGAATTATACAAATGACAGATTCTAATTTTAATTCCAGAAAATAATAATCAAAAATCAACTCGGATATAATAACAATAAAAAGGGATTCCCATATGAACGATGTAAAAGGGATAAATGTAAACATACCTCAAGTCGCTCAGATTCATTATTTGGTAGGTAAATGAATCTTGGCCTCATTTCAGCTATACATCTAGATACTTCATTTATAGCCCGGCAACATGATGACTGGATAGTTTGATTGAAATCACCAATTATTTGTTGATGACTTCCTGAAGCAAAAAAACGTAAGGCAATACACAATTTCTCTTCAGTAGTTACAGCACTGTTTCGTAAAATATTGGTGCTTAATTTCTCCTTCTCAAAGATAAAATGCATTGGAAACAAAATCACATTCATCTAACAAATCCAAATCAGAAACTCTGTCAGTGTAAATTATTCACCTCCTATCTGATATCAACTGCAATAGTTCCAATGTATCTAAATCCTCCATGTTTGTTTGAAAACTAATGTAACAGTTGTCCTTCTTGAGAACTGCGCATGCGGAAAACCGTTGATCAAATTTGATTATCGGAAGTCCGTGAATCAAAAAATGGGGCAAAACAGGGGGAAATCGTCAACCGATTTGGTGTGGTGAATACCGATTTGACTGCTGATCAGCGTTTAATCATCAGCCGATGTTTAACAACGGTTGGTGAATACGGCCGCGGAGTCGTAGTTTAGTTTGAAAGCTAGGACAATAACTGGACGCAGTGAAAGTCGTGTAATGCTAACATGCTCACGTGACTCTTTGCTCAATGTCTCCTCAACCTTTCTATTTGATCTTTTATTTTGCAAATGTAAATGTAGTCGCCATACGTCAATAGGACAGACGAGATTTCACGGCACATTCTGAACTTGTTATATATTTTGCAGCCTAATTTCATAAATTTTAATTGGAAAAATGGACGATAAAGAAAGAGTTTTGTACTGTGGTAATCTTTCTGAAAGAGTTACCGAAGATTTGCTCTATGAACTATTTCTTCAGGTAAGTTTTTATGATTGTTAGAAATTAATTTATAAGTTAAATGTTTCTTTTACTGAAATTATTTAACGTTTGTTTCATAATAATCAGTGTTAGGTTTTTAAACTCTTTATTAATAGAAATTTTATCATTAAAATTTAATTTGAAAATCATATACAATAAATGCGTAATGTTCTCATATCCTGTAATAATGCATATAATGAAATAATATTCAGTTTTAAAAATGTTATTTTTTTTCTATATTTACTGAAATTGCTATTTATTATTTTTCGCATTTTGTGGGCAATTTGTTTTTGGAAGTGTGTTTTGCGTTTAACAATATCCCAACAGTGGAGAGTGCACCATACTTTTACGTAATAAATCCAACTTTCCATATAAATAACACATTACCAAAGAGTGCAAACATATTTTTTATTTTTACATATAGCAAACGTTTTTCTTTAAAGTGAAAAAAAAAAAAAAAACACTTTCTAATATGAAAGTTTCAGAAATACTTTAAATAAACATATTCAAATTTTTACCTTAAAAAAATTGAGAATAAACCAATAAATTTTTGTAATATCTCGCATAGCAAGAAATTATCAATATTTAGTTGCGTGTAATTTGGTTTTAATAATGTCCTCCAAATATTGTGATGCAGATTCGTCCAACTGTTTGGTGGTATCTGAAGATATTTAACCTTTTTGTTATTACAATATTTGTTTGAAATGTTTATATATATATATATAATATATAATTTTGAAACCGCTGTTTCAAGTATAGCCCACATATTTACTTCCCATAACATTGATATCGGGGACAGTGCCAGTGTATGTAACTTTTGTTTATAATGAAAAAGACACAACATTATGATGCCATGTATTTGGAGTCGTTGTAGAGTTGAAATATGGAGTTTCCATCTAAATTTTTCAAATTTTTAGCAAATTTTTAGATTATTTTCAAGTGTATCCAAGTAAGCCATATGATTCATAAGGAAATCTGTCAAAACTAAATTGCTTACCCAGTTGAAACCATCTGTAGGGCATAAATTTTTTTGATAAATTGTGATATTGAGCTTTCTCCATAAAGTGTCAAAAATGTTTAATTTACTTTCATCATTTTATATAACTTTTCTCTAAAAGTTATTGATCTTCAATTGATGAGATTTTGCTAACTTCAAAGGTTTTTTCTGATTTTTCAAGCGGATGAATGTTTTCTTTCTAGTAACTAGTTTTTTATTTCTTGCTGGTCTAATTATATTTCGTACAGTTTCTGCACTTATTTAGCAATTTAACTGCATTTACTTTAGGATCAATCTTGATTTTTTTCAAAAATTTCTCTTTTTACATCACTTGGAATAGTCTTCCTTCCATGATTTTCTGGACATACATGTACCTTCTTCTAACATTTAAAACTATTTCTTGATATTTTTAAATCTCCATGCTAATTTCATTATATCGATACTGGTTTCTCTTCAAGGAGCCATTTTTCACTTAAAAGTTTAGATTTAAGCTCAACTAATAAACTCCATCTCGCAAAAAAATTCTTATATTGATTCTTGAAAAGGTTTAACATTATTCAAAATTAGATTAAAATAGCAGTGAAGTAGAAAATAATATTTAATAATAAATATATTTTTCATAACTGTATTCTCAGTTTGTTGACGATAAAATTTGCCTTATAAAGTTGTATGCATAATATTATTTGAAATGATTTTTTTTTTTTTTTTTTTTGCAGGAGTGTATATATATATATATTCACCATAGAAAGCAATAATTTGTGCAAAGGAAAAAAAAAAAAAAAAAATTGTATTCGTAATTGTTTGAGGCATTGTATGTGGCTAATTTTTTTAAATGGGAAATAAAATTAGCTTCTATTTTAGTTAAAAAAATTTTTTTAATATTTTGATTTTCAACTAAGCATATCAAAAGCCAGTAAAATTCGAAATGACAGTGGATTATTAAGAAAGGAATATGATATTTAAATATTTTTTCACATGTTTTTTTTTTTTGAAAATGTAAGTTAACTTTACTTTTTATATTCCCTATAAAAAGATGTTAGGAGTTGAGTAAAATGTTTTTTTGGGGTGCAGTTCTAGAGTTTTTTTCAGTCTCTATTATTTTGCATTCTATTTTAACTAGCATGTGTTTTCGTAAAAGTTACGAGCTTATATTTAATGCATCTTAAAAGACCTAGTAGAATGAATAAAATTATGATTCTTAGTATTTTTCTTAATGTTTACAATTCCACATTTAAAGTTACATTACACAATTTTTATGCATTGCAAATTTAAAAGTGTCAGCATAGTGCTAATAGTAAGACGAAAATTGGTGGCCCCATTTGTGAAATGTTTAGAGTATCTTTGAATTTGTAGCATTTTATATTATCAATGTAAATAGCATTTTTTTTGTTTAATGGAAAAATTTGTCATTGTTTTTCATAAGAAATGATAATAATATGTAAATTTTAGATTTACAAACAAATCTGGTGATAAGTATGCAATCATCTTACTTTTTTACTGAATTATAACTTCATTCTCTACCTGATTGTTTCTTTCCAGATTTTCCAAGATTGTCTCTTTAATTATAAAGGAGAATGTGCGTTTTAACATTTTACATGGTTGGCCATTTGACATAGAGCCACTGAATTTGCTATAAATATGCTTAGATGGATTAAAAAATGCACATTGGTGTAATTTCTAAAAAAGTTTTTAATTAAAGTTTAAAGCAACATTTTCCTCAAAATACATTCCTGAAATATGACTATGCAGTTATTTTTATATCATTTTAAAATTCTATACTTTCAAAAGTCGCAACAGGATACAAGCTTTATTCAATTTCTGAACTAGATAAAATCAACTAAATCAAGGTTTACTAACTGATTTAATCAATATATTTGCATACATAAATTATTATTGTCATGCTCATTTTGTTTGTTATATGACAAAAAATGTCTTAATTCTTTGCACTCGGATGGTACCTCGTGCTCACCATTTAAGATGGTGCATCATTTTGAAGTTTTATTTATTTATTTTTCAATTTTGATTGTTAAAAATGCCTTCAGAATAATAAAAATGTAGATTAATCTTTTAAAGAAATTTGACTTAAAACAGTTCTGCATATTTATTTTTCAAAGCAATAAACAAATCTGTATTGAGTTAATAATTATGCATCGAATTACTTTTCTGAGTGCAAAGGGTTAATTCTCCTATTCTTGTGTGACTTGCTTTGTTTTGTGCCTCATATTATTGAGATAGTTCAACAAAGCATGGTTGTGACATATGTAATCGATTCCCCCCCCCCCATTTTATTATGCTTCTTCTTTTGTCTCATTTTATTTATTTTTTAAACTTTTTTTCTCTTAACTATATTTGTGTGATGACCATTATTTTGTTTTGACAGCATTTTTAACAGCAATTTAAAAACAGCACAATAGAATTATTACTGACTAAACTTCATAATACAGCAAAATCATCACAATTAATATTAAACATTAAGAAGTTTACAAGACATTAAAAAATTGAATATTACAGAATTTCATATAGTTTTAACATAGCATATGCATTATAGCATTTCTAACTTTGTAATTTTAATGCAAGAACTGTCACATGGTACTATCTACATTTAAATAATAGTGTTACCATTATTGATATTAGATTATCAGACGCCTAACATTTTCCTTTCAGGTCAGAACAAGGATTTCAAAAGCTTTAAAATTTCTCAAAACAGTGCTGATCATTTTGGAAGGGGGGGGGATTGTATATAGATTGGTTCAGTATTTTTTAAATGTATAATGGGCACACATACAAATATTGTCTTTTATATCTATAGATGATACCTCATTTTTCTTTGAAATTTTCCTCCAAATAGCTCTAATTTAACTTAAGAATAGATATTTATCTAAGGTAAGTAAGGCACTTTTTCTATTTTGCTTTCTTATCTTTGGATACATTTGAGACCATGAATTAATTTTTGAATAGATGGTATTGCATGGTAATTTTACAGTCAAAAAATAGGGTTACACTTGGGAAAATTAAAAAAGTACTGTCTTTTTACAAATAAAGTATATATATAGTTTGAATTACATTTATTATTTATTTCTGCCATGATATACATATCTGCACCCATGTTTATGTATATGATCTTCCTACTGTTTTAGGCTGGCCCATTAGAAAGTGTGAAAATTCCTAAAGAGAAAGATGGACGACAACGGAATTATGGTTTTATCACTTTCAAACATGCCATTTCTGTTCCATATTCCATAGCTCTTATGGATGGTCTTTCTTTATTTGGGAAACCTCTTCTTCTAAATGCTAGGAGTGGATCTGAAGCTGCCCCTAATCCATATAAAGAACAACTTAGAAAATATGAGATTTCTCTCAATCAGCAGTCTTACAATCAAAATGATAATTGGAGGCACGATGGCTATTCAAGACGGCATGATTCGAGAAGGTACGAATCAAGATCAGAAAGTGATAATAGATTTGATTCTGGAAATACCCTTATTTTGTATCCTGGATATAATCAATATCCTCAAAATTTTTCATCGAATCAAAACCATGGACATTATTTCCCAAGATCTGACGTGTATCAAAATCAAAGGCATTACAGATGATAAAATGTTCAATGTTTTTATCATTAAAAGTTTAGGAAATTTCATCTTTATAAATAGCATCTGAAAGAATAACTTTATGGAAACTAAATTGCATACAACACTACCCGATACATTTTATTGGAGATTTATCATGCATTAGTTTGATTAATTGGCATTCAAAGTTTTTAAAAACAAAATTTAAATATTCTTTTTTTATTGAACTTGTGAAATTTATTTGAATTTGATTATAGTGACATTTTTTGTTCAATTTTATTAAATTGTCTGCGAAGAAGATTACTTAAAAAATTACATATGATGAAATTTAAAAATATTGCACCTTTTTCCCTTTTCATATTAGCAGGATTTGAAATATAAGCTTTAATATTCTGGGGTGTCAAAAACTAAAATTAATGGAAATGGACAAATATTTTTTAAAAAAAAGGATTTTTTTTTTATTTTACAATATAAAACATTATTTACAATTTTTTTGTGAACTGAATTAAAAATGTTAATTTGTTGAAATTTATGTGTATTGTATAAATTATTTTTCTGCATTTTCATGACTTGTATCATAAAATCATTATAAGACAATTTTTGTGTATTTTTTTTTTTAAACTTGCATCCCCCCTTTTCACCATACATTTGTCATATCAATTTTTCTACAAAAATTTACAATCCCGAAAGCATTTGATTGTTTGAAAGCTTTTTTTCCCTATTTTCAAATTTCTTTTCTTTGTATTTACTTCGTTTATGTTGTAAAGAAAGCTGAAAGCGAGTGATAATGGATTTACTTGTGGGAAAACAATACTTATATCTCCTGTTTATGTCATTCTTTAGAATTATTAATATATGAAACAAAATAGATAGTTAAAAATATTAAGTAAAAAAAAAATATATAGTGCTATCATTTGAAGGATTAAAATAAATAAAGTTCTGTTTGCATATTTGTATTCAATTTAGGATAAAAGGTGTATTCAATTAATGCGTCAATGTTTTTAAATTGTTGTAGCATATTAGTATTTGAGTGCATTCATTTAAGACTAGTTGTATGAGAGCAACAGAATTCTTTGTATTTAAACGAAATGTGCATAAATATTTTTTTAAAAATATTAATAAATAATAGTAATATTTTGTTAGAAACTGATTAATCTGAAGTCATATTTAAAATATAAGATATGAATTTTTTTTTTAAAAATTTTTTCTGAAGATTTGATATTAAAATTGCATTCCATTTAATGAAAAAAAAACATTTTATACATTTTAAGGCGTTTTTTAATATAACTAATTAATAACAGTGTTTTCTTTAATGTGTACCTGTTGTTAGTCACTTCAATTTTCCATTCGATGTTTTCATTGTAATATTATTCAGTTTATTATTATTTTTTATTTTCCTCTTTCTCTTGTTCTAATTGAGCTTATAGTATTTAATTATACATTCTTTGTTATCTATTGATAGAAAAATCTTTTGTTTGACAATTAATGATAATACTTATTTAATGCATATATATTGTATTCATCTTTCTAAGATGTTTTTATTTTACTATTTATGTATCAGTTGCAAAGTCTTATCAGCTTAATATGAATTGAAAGAAAGGAAACTAAAATTTAGCATACTTTATTACTGTAACCATTGATTATTTCATATAACTTCTGTTGAACAGTTTAAAAATTCTTTTATTATAAGAATCTTTTAATTAGTAAATTAGTGAATCAATTAATTTATAATATGCTATAATAGTTAAATTCTAGCACTTGAAGAATTAAAAAGTGCAATTTTTTTTTAGTTTCTTAAAATTCAGTGTTTAAAAAGAAGTCTAGATTATTTTAATCATTATAGATTTATTATACATAGTATTAATATTGTAAAAGCACTTATTATTGTAAAATTAAAGGAACATAAATTAAAAAAAATTTTCTGTGTTTTCATAATATTAATCATGTTTAAGTATAATTTAAGCTTGCCAATTTTATGAACTATTTTGTTAAATTTCTTTAATACAAGCAACATATGTCTTATTTTTGTGTAAATGGATATAGAATGTCTTAAATAAAACTTTTATAACAACAGGTTTCTCCTTGTATTTGAGGTTTCTGCAACTTTTAGGTAAAGATTGTAAAAAGTGCCTCTTGATAGCTGTAATTTACAATTATTTGTTGAAACTATCAGCATTTTTTTATATATTGAATTGATCAATATTTAAAATTAAATTCTTTTAAAATAGTGTTAAAACATTTTGTGAAAAATATACATATATTGTGAATTCAGATAGTTCCTTTTTTTAGAGTTGAGCAGCTTTCCAAGTATGATAAAATGAATGTAATTAATTACAATGTTACTTTTCAATCTTTATGCTACTTTTCAATCATAATGACTCTATCTTATTAAGTTTTTATTCTCAGTAAATGCTGTGTAAATATATATAAGTAAAGATAACAATAATTAAAATTAAAAAATACTATACTAAAATTTTCTTTATTTCCTCTTCTTAGAGTCAAATATTTTGTCAAGTGAATAAGTAATTATTAAATTATTCATTATTTTATTTTAAAGCTATATAATTATTTAATATTGATTTAAGGAAGACAAAATAATTGTTTCTCTTGAAGTGGTTGCCTGTATGAAATAAAATCCATTTTCTAATATGGATCAAATTCATTTCCAACTTTTACATACTTGGCAAAGGAAGTAGAAACAATTTCTATATTCGGTGATAAATTTTAAAATGTAAATCAAAATTAATCATTCTTAAATACATAAAAAAATTAACCAAGTTATGATTATTTTGACTTGCCATTAGGAAAAGATATTATCAACCATATCTGGCTATGTCGCAAAATTATATGGTCCATCCCTAAATTTCGATGTTTCAAGAAGGGCCATTAATTTATCAAAATTAAATTCCTTGTCATTTTCTTTTTAAACTTATACACAGTTAATGTGATAACTTTTAAAAACAAATGATAAAAAAATTGAATTGTAATTAATCTTTTTTACTTTGCAATTTACTTTTTCAAAACTCAGATACTATTTATTAGTAATCATTAGATATTAATAGCTATTTTCATTGCAAATTTTTTATTAATAGTAGCTAATTTTTTTATGGTTATAATTCTTGTCAAAATTGTTTTTGATTAAGGAATTTTTTTTTCCCTTCTGAAAAATTTGAATTGAATTTTTTTTATACTGTTTGTGTTTCTGGATTCATAAAAATGAAGTGAAATCCTAAATTTTTTAATATATTGTAATAGATACAGAAGAGTATAATAAAATGTAACTTGTCATTTATGGTGCCCACTAATTTGTGTTGAAATTAAGTCTAAAATAATTAATTAAAATTTTTAGTTTTAACTAAATTTTTTAAAGTCTTTGTTTATTTGGAAGTCTACTGCAAATCGTTTGATATATTACTGAATTTAAGACTTTTTTTGAGATTAGTAATTCTTTTTTTTTTCCCTGCAAGATATGCTCAGGACTTCTGTAAGGATTAACCATCACATGTTTGTTTTCATAATGCATGCATTGATTTTTTTTAGATAGATATTCCAGATTGGTTTTTTTTTTTTTTTTTTGGTTGATCGTGAAAAATAGCTTTGGCAAGAGAAGAGATTAAGGCTCAAGAGAGACGGAATTCAGTTGAAAAAATAACTTTAAATATATGTAAATGTTTTAGTTGTATTTGCTGTTTTCAGGAAGTGGTATGCTCTTTTTGTTATAAAATTTAAAAGAACCGTTAATAATTTACAAAATGAACTGAATTATGAAAAGAAAGGTGTATTTTACTAGACTGGTGAAGAAAAGCCCTAGAAGAAACGGGATACTATGGAATCTATTCTATATTTCTATCTCTTAGTAAATTGTGTTCATTATCGAACGTCTGTTATCAGTTGAATTAATTTATTTGTAATAAGAAACTTTTTTTTTTCTATTATGAGCGCAATCCTTGGCACTTCTCATTTTTAAGTTCCATAGTATTATCAAATCATTTTTTAAAAAATTCAGAAAAACAGAAATCAGTTTATTCAGAATCTCCTTCTGAAAGCGATCTTACATAAGTAAAAGTTCGCATTATCAATTTTACGTTCTTATCTCTCTAGTTTGTAAAATGTATGCTTAACAACTTTTTCATTTCTTTTGCGGCGGTGCTAATGGATATCAAAGATGCAGTTATACAAATCTCACTAAAAGCTCATTTCTTTGAGGAAGCTGTAATGACACCAGTTGCTTTTTTCTCTTGTAAAATGAACTTCAGATTAAAATAAATAAATGGCATGGCATTCTTGTTATACAAGTTATGTGAACTTGGCGTCATTGAAGAATGTTCGTATATTTTAAGATGTATGAATCATAGGCAGAAGATTGAAATAAAAAAATCGTAGATTTTTTAATGTATTATTTGTACTGCATTAAAATAAAAACTGAATAAATTATGAAATCATTTCTTAACTATTTACTAACGTATTTAAAATAAATTTAAAGTAAAATTCATTGATTATAAAGTCTTTCAAATTATTTCATGTCAAAGACGATTTCAGAAAATTTGCTAATTAATGAGAAATTATTGTAATAAAGAGCTGAGCCATAATCAAGAATTGGGACATTTAAAGCATGAAATTGTTTTAAATATACTAATACTATCAAATTTAAATGTAAGAATAATATACTGCATGTGATAAGTGAAATGTAATTAAACTGAACTATAAAATTCATTTAGAAAAAATTAAAATAAAGACCAACCGTACTATGGAGTCTAGAAGAGTAAAACAGCCGGTTTTTCTCTCCCCCCTTCCTTCTTGTTAATCTCAAGAAAATTTTCTTTAGAATTCAGCTTCTATATCAAAACTGACTTCAGCAGATTGCTTTAAAATTTTGTAAAAAAAACCCTGAGAGACCTTTGTCTGTAAAAAAATATCATGAAGACTATTAGCACTTGCTGTTTTAAAGAAGAATCAAAGTTTGAAACCGATACTTAGGAAACAATAGGAAAAGACGTGGATGAAATTATCCTTTTTAATAAATTAATTCCATCAATAGTCTGAATGTTATTAGGCAGTCTAAATGTTAATGTAAAACGGCTGTTCAAGACTGGCAGCGGATAGTGTGCTTAAAACTTGATTTTATTTAGTTATATACATTGGGCAATTTTCAGAAAATTTTGAAAGTAAGTATCGGTGATTGTTTAGTTTTGAGATATGGTGGGCATGAGTAATTATCAATACCGTCGAGAGTTTAATTATGTTATTAATTGGTTTTTGTTTCTTGGCTGATTTACGCCCAACCTTGAAGCTGGAGACTCTTATGCATTTACATAGATTCTATGCTGGAAGGAAAAACAAAAACATTGGTAGTTATTAAAATGCGTTGACAAGCTATTCCTTCATAAAGCGAAAATGAAAATCGTGACCAATCGCTCCTAGTCCTCGGAAGTCCCAGTTTCTAATTTTGTTTGAATTCCGGATTGTTCCTTTTTGTATATGCTAGTATATTGCCGATAAAGAAAGTGAAAAAAAAATCTAGATATATGATTGATTGATTGAATGAGGAGGTTAAATGATTTTTAGCAACAAAGGCTGTCATCCCACTAGATATATAATATTCCTGAAGAATTCTAACACTAACTAGAATAACTGTGCTGTTGAAATAAAATCTATATTTTTAGCTTCGTTAGTTAACGTTCAGTTTTGAAACTGCTGGAAGGTTATTTTCTGTGTGTTTGGTGAGGGGTGTTTGTGATTTCGATGCGTAATTAGATTATGAAATGGTGTCCGAGTCAATATTCCTTTCTCGAAACTTTCGAATCACACTATGTGCATACATTTGGAGCATTAAGCCTACAAAACCTTTTGGATCTTGACTAATATTAAAATCTGTTGGATACTTATGTTATTGGAGTTGGAAGCTATATAGATACAGGAAAATTACTGCAGAATAGCAGTTAATTCCCGACTGGTTATTCTATTTCTAGCACGAATAAAACACACTAGCTATTTTGGAGATAAAATTTTTAGTTGAAAAGAATACCACAGTTGGAATGTATGAATCAAAACTGCTTGCAATTCCTTTTTGTTGCGAAATCTTTTATGTTCTTTTAAAATTGCTCTCGTTTGTAGCTTTCAAACTTTAAATCTGTTCCGCAATCATACAAGGACTATACATCAGAATTCAAGTTCTTATTCCTAATCATTTTTTTTTCTCTGCCTGGAAATTTATTCTTCTGTACACACTCATGAAAAAGTTCTCATTGTTCAGAGAAATGCATTTTAAGCAAATTAATATTGTTGATTAGGTGTTTCGCCCCCATTCTTTTGTCAGTTTTGTTATAAATTATGTTTGAGCCATGTGTGTTTACCGCTTCCATCGTTAAGTCAGTTTTTGCATTAAGAAAATTTGGCTTAACGTAATTATTTTTGACTTTTGTGTCATTAAACCTTATCTACTTATATTTAATAAGAGATTAATACATACATAATTTTACAGGCAATATGTCTATTTGAAACAAATGAACGAACTTCAACCTCAAGAGAACTGTCGATGGTTGTTAGTACTTTTTGACTGTTGAATTAGCAATACATTTAATCTACTTCGAATTCAACAGCAGTTTTGAAATGATATATAAAGTAAATGTAAACAGGTGATTGCTATTCACGCAGTAAATTCTTAGCATTAAATATTTACATCATTAAACCAAATATTATGTCTCTTCGGCCTGTTTTTTTTTTTTTTTTTTTTTTTTCACTTTTTGGAAGTGAAAAAGCATTTTTCTTTTCTTTTTTTAAATACACGGAAAAGAATTTTCTTAAATGTCTAGTGCCTATCTGCATTTTTTATAAGTTCAAAAAAATTGGAACCATGTTTATGTTTAATATGGTTTATCTGTGCCTTTTTCTTTTTTGCAGTTATCTAATTTCCAAAATAATGGAAACTCCTTGGATAATGACTTAATTTACTTCTAATATGATGTAGGATTTTGAGGCTGATTTAATCCTTTTAAAAATTGATGGATGTTTGGCAATGAGATGGTTGAAAAAAGTATTCTGTATTTTTCCTGTACCAAAAATTGTTCCACTTTTATGGAGTCTTTTATCGGAACCTTTGTGATCCGATGCCGATCACAAAGATGCAATGTCAGAAGTGAGTGTTATTAGATGTGATCGAATTTATTATCATAGGTGTTATTCTTCATTTTCATGTTGACATAAATAGATAAATGAGTGGATTAGAAGAATTGTTTGATAGATTATAAAAATTGAAATTCTTTTTTCTTTTCTGAAACAAATGGTTGACACTTTGTCGATTCATTGGTGATGAGAATATGAAAGATGTACTTTATTATCACATTTGGCTTGTATATAATTGAGTGTTTGTTGATTTGATAAATAGTAGAAAGGGATTCTATTTTTTTCCCCCTAGAGTAATAATTTCAACTCTGTGACAGCTGTTGGAAGAAGAGAGTTGTATATATTGTTTTCTGACGACAACCAATCTGGATCAGTAGTGACAGGACATGAATGGTGTGATTTAAACTTGTTAGTAAATAGACATATCAGTGTTAATAAAGACGTGAATAATTTTGCAATAGAACCCTTTAAAGGACCAATGTTTATTCCATTGAAAATACAAGATTACTTAAGATTATAATCAATCTGCTGTTCATTTCGTCTTTTACGCTCTACTTTGTTGAGGAGGAACACCACGTGTCCTTGAATGAGAAATTTTAAAATGAATAAGCTGACTGTAGCTTCTCCTGGAGATTTAGTAATCATTTGAGGATGAGCTGTCTCCTCTTTGGTGAAGGAACATATTCTTGCGGAAGGGGTTGGACTCTAGCGAGTAATGGTCTTCAGTACTTCATTCTCAGTTCGGAGTTGATGACTGTCATCTTTTGACTTCCGATACTTTGGCAGGTTGGAAAAAAGTTCCTATGTGGCACGGTTGTGTTTTGTGTTAATAAAGGGACCCACTGTTACTCAAGCTATAATTTCTTAAAATATTACAGAATCTTCACTATATTTTATTGTATTGAGAATAAAATATTTGTTGCCTATCTTCGCATACAGAATTGCTGCTGATGTGAAAAACGGAAGTGGGATTTCATAATAAAAAAAAGAAATATTCATTCATTGTTATATTTTACATGTTGTATGCCATTGATGCCAAAGTAGGTGCCATTTTGCATCGCTGTTTGATGCAAAGATAGACTCAATCTGCATATCCTGCTATCAGTTTAAACAGGTTTTGTTGGTGCATATAAAGGTGTTAACCTTTGTTGAAGTAGTAATCTTCTCTTGAGGTGACAAATTTCTAATTTCTGCTGGAAAGTTTTCATGTCTTTGAACAAATGAAATTTTCCCCTTATTTTGTAAATTGAGATGACTTCATAACTGTATCTTTCCATATCCTTAGATTGAGATAAACTGATACTAACAATCTGCTCTTTTTAAAGTTATCGGATTTCATATTTTGCATTAAACTGGACTAGTATATTACGTACGATGATACTAGTTATTATTTAAAGGTGAAGAGAGAGAGGGGAGGGGAAATGATATAAAGGATGCCAAATGATAACAAATGTTCTCGCGTCTGAGATGCTCATCTTGCATAGTAGGAAATAGTGTTCTATTCTATTTCTCTTTCAAAAAGATTTTACTTTTAAGGGAAATTGGAAAAGAGCAGGTTTGTATTACACTTTTTTTTTCCTACACTGATTTTCGAACTTAAGTGATCAAATGGCATAACTGAATGAATGGCCCCTGAGGCATTATATGTCCCCCCCCCCTTCTGTAACTGTCGTCAGTAGCTTAGCAATTGTAATTGGTCGTCGATGCTAGATATTTTTTGTTTTCACCCTTTCACCATATTGAATTTAAAAGGCAACACAAGCGTCCTAATGTTTTATTGCATTAAGGTTAACTTTTGGGGTATTTGTATCCTTTTTGCTCTCTTATTGCTATGTTACTACAATAGTTATTGGAATATGCAGGTATATTGTATCATCATGTTGATTTGTTAGTAAATTGTTTTAGTTGGATGAATGGTAGAGAATGGATTTCTATTCTGCATGTAAAGCAGAAATTGTAGTTATAGCATAATTATTTGGCAGGCTGATTGAACAATGAGAAGTTATATTTTATTTCGGAATAGTTAAAATACAAATGCAGTTGCATTTTGGAGCAACATAATGGAAGGATAGAAAGTAGAAAATACGAGAAAAAAATTTTTACGGTCAGAAAATAAGAAAAAAAAAAAAAAAAAGCTCTATAATCTAAATTAATTTTTAAAAAAAACGAGCTTTGCTACTCCAAGAGCTAAGTTTCCATTATTTTGAAGAACTATGTATGATTTTATTTATTTATTTTTTTGCTTATGATCATATTATGATAGTTAGAATGCTGTTTAAAAACGTAATGAAAGTTATTTATTTGAAAAGTGCTTTCTATGTGAAGATTTTAACACTACATCATCTGGCCCTTGTGCCATAAAACCAAAACTAATATTACATCATATTGGTCAGTACAACCATTGTATGGATGCATTTCTTCTTTGTATTTGAAGTTAAGAAATATGTTTTTTTAATTATCGTTTCTGCATTTCTCTAAAGAAACTTGCAACGGAATTACTTTAGAATGACCTTCGGCAGTTAATGTGCTCTCATTCATCAATATATTGTTTAGAAGTACTCATGTGGTATAAAAACTTATTATTCACATTATGAGGTTTTTAAGCTTAATGAGGTGGTTGCACATTTCATAGATGTTAATAACCATTTTTTATGCAATTTAACCTTTTTTTCTAGCCACGGCCAGAGAGAAAGTTCCCTCTTCGAACACTACAAGTAAACTTTCTACACGAAGAGCCGCCTGCCGCTCACTGGATTGATTGTGATTTCTCTATTCCAGTGCTTCAAGCAGCCGGTGGCTTGGAGAAGTTATTCAAGCAGTGGCATATATTTAGCTGAATTTACGGGCATTCCTGCTATTGTATGTGCATTCCTACTTCTTGGCCTCATTGGGATATGGCTCATGTGCAAATGGTTCCCAATAATTTCAAAATCACAGTTATACAGGATACAGCAAATAAATGTTCGAGTACAATGAAATGTACTGGTAATACAATAAAATGTAGGCTAATATAAATATGTAATGAATTGTATATTAAAATTCAAGTTCTCAAGGAGGTCTGCGGAATATTATTACAGTCTGCACTTTCTGATTATCAGAATGTCAAGTTGTCCATTAAGAGAAAAGGATTGGTAGGTTCGTAAACGATTTGTCTGTATTTTAATACATTAGCTGCCACGTGACTGGTTTTGTGAATCACGCGTAATTACTTCAAACTTATTTTCTAATTGTATGACTTCTGTATTAAAGTCAATAGATAACAAAGGAGGTATCATTTAATTAAATAAATGAAACAAATCACAAGTATAAGCTGTGGCCGCGAACGTGTTAAATGATGATAGATTAATTTCCTTTAACGATTTTATGCACCTCTGCAATTTTAGATTACATTTTTATATTTGCTTTCTGATATTATGCAAATGTAAAGTGTTGATTTAAACTTTATCACTATAACTCAATGGGCAGTTTTTTTTCCATGCTATATTCTATCATACGAAAGTAATGCGCATTTTGAGTTTGATTTGAAATCTTATCAGAAGGTTCAGCTATTGCGTTCATGATTGAAGTAAATGTATACTTGAGATAATTTGGAAGCTTTTATTTCTGATAATTTTTCGATTTTATCGGTGGCAGCTCGTCAACTCAAAATTCAGCAGTGTTTCAAAAAATAATAAATAAATAAATAAAAAGAAACATTCCAAGGGTTGAAATATATCCTCCCTTCAAATAAGAGTTATTAACTGATTAAATCAAAAAAAAAAATGTATTCGACTTGAAGTTAAAATTTGTTAACTTTATTTATTCTTAAATTTGTCTATTTGTATTATTATTATTTTATAAAACCCTTTAATGAAAAAATCATTTAATTTAACATTTTAAAAATTATGTATTTCCCAACCACGATTCCAATTGAGATGCTATTTCTATAAAGGAATGGCCGAAATCTCGCCATTTGAGAAGCAAGGGCTGTCCTGCAGAATCTGCTAGCAAATTGTTTTAAAGGGATGAAAAAGTCAAGCAAGAAAGTTACGTTTGATAATTAATTTACGAATGTTCTCCTTATGGTACAGCTTGTTAACTATTTATTGATGTAATTATAAAAAATGTTAATATAAAATTATATGAGCCGCTTTTGACGACCAGCTGTTCACCCACTATTAACTTAGACTTAATAACCAACTTTAATGGTTATTAAGTCAACTATTTAACCACTACATTTTAAAAAAGAGAGAATACTATTTTAATTATACTTGTATATTTGATTATATTTGTATATTTCTCGAAGCTGGTGCGAGAGCAGATGTTCACTGATGTTACACTTAGGGGTATTGGACTTTCATATAAAGTAAAAATTGTCCAAATCAGAACATCGATAGTAGCTGGAGGAAGGAATCTGTTAAGCTTTTTTTCCTCAGCGAGTGCAAAGTGAAATTGTGTTTTTTTAGATTTCTCTCAGAAATATTTACCAGGCAACATTGTGACGTATCTGAGAGCAATGAGCTATCATATGAAATAGAAATTGATGAAATTTATCAGTTGATTGTGTCTAGGGACTAGTTCTTTGGTGTTATTATTTTAATCAGTTTTTATCAATTATTTTAAATATATAGATAGCAAGCAATTTACCAAATAAAAAAAAGTGGTTTTATTTAATATCTGTATTTATGAAATGAAAGAACACATTTTCAAAATGGATTAATCCTGGAGCAGATGCCAAATTAAATCAATGTTTCCAGTGAGGAGTCACACCAGTGAGTTTTTGTGCCAAAATTATTGTATGAAAAATGTATTGAGAAGATTATTTGATAAGTGTATATATAAAGAGCCATAAAAAGTACTCCAAATTTTAATTTCTTTTATTATGAAAGCAACTTATCTTTAATCGAATGATTAAACGATAACAAGTTGAAGAAAGAGAAATATCTTCATTTTAAATAACCCTGAAATGTTTTCATCATATGAATATTGAATGAAAATTAATAAATGGATAAAACTAAAAAGCAGTTATAAGGTTATGAGATAAGAGAGTCTCATGTTGTATACATAGCAGTATGTAACAAAATCTTTAATAAAAATTTTGTAACTTTACTTTTTACATTCCTAATTCCACAACATTTGCTAAAGCCCGATTGCTAGTTGTTTTATATTGGTGTACTATTTCCAGCAACAAGACTTGAAGATTTTAGATCCCAAAAATAAAAGCTATCGTAGTTTCCTTTGACTTTCTCCATAGATAAAGACTGTTTACCTAACTATGTGCAAATGGAAGTAATTGAGATCCAGTGTAAAATTCAATGATGTATGAATTAACGTATATTTGGCAGGTTATAGAAAACACTCAAAAATTGACATGTGGAATTATTTCTGTGCTAGGATACTTACTGGACAAGAGATTCTCTAGACTTATGAAAAGAAATAAAGTCTTCGATTTAATTCAGAATTATCATTTGGGTTGTGTCAATTTTGAAATGAATCACTGAAATAAGATGTGTTTCAAAACAACAAAAGTAATAGCAGGGAAGAAATGTCAAGTACCTAGAAAAATGTATCTTAACTTTTCTGTATACAAAACATATAAAGAGAAAATATTGTAATTGTCAAATTTCACTTGAGATTGTGAAGCATTTCCACATTTAAGCATCCCTCCCCCTAGACCGAAAGACTCTTTTTTTTTAGAGTTATGTTTGTATATTATAACTTAAAAACGCTTTGAGCTAGAGTGTTTGGAATTGATACGAAGCCTTAACACCAAATTTTAAAAAATCAAAATTTGGATAAAATTTATTAGGGAAGTCTGTTTACAAATGTATGCGAACATGGTAATTAAAAATACAAAGAGCTATACGGATGAAATATGATATTCATGTTAAACAACAGAATTATAAATTGTATTAAATTTTGGCCCAAATCTGTAAAATATCAGACTGTTTGTTGGACTATATATTCGCTTGCATTTGAATGTGATGACTCAAATTCGCGACAAACTTGGAAAAATAAAATTAGCTGTGCGGTTTTGTGGCCAAAATTATGAAGTGTCAAATTTGGGATCCAAGCGGTGAAAAGGAAGGTATTCAAAATGTATGCTTAGTTTTCTTCATTATTATGCTAGTCATATTTCCTCATAGCTTGCTGGAGCCGAAGAGGAATCGCTTTTGCGAACTGCCGTCACCTTCGGAGGCTTGCCCAAACTTCTCCCCTCATTACATTAACCCTCCCCCTTTGCGTTCAGGGGCTGTAGAAAACAGATGAAGTGCAAAATAGAAGGTTTCGATTACCAAGTAATCGAGAAACACCATTCTGGTTTATAATAAAGTTCGAAATAAACCCATGTTTCCGTAAAATCAAAAATTTTTTTCTTATTATTAGGAACTTAGATCTTGCTTACTTAGCTTGTATAGCGTTTGAGGCCGCGGTAGCCTGGCGGGAAGATCTCGTCTTCGAGACCCAAGATTTCCAGATTTGAGATCCGATTCCACTGTCATGTAAGGTGGTCTGATGCATGTTAAATCCGTCGGGACCAAATGTCTTCCCACAGGTGAGGTGCAGAAGTTTTGAAGTGGAGGGAGAGGGGGATGCCAACTCAGATATCGTCCTCCTTATTTGACCGCATTTCAAAATTACGATTTCCATCCCATAATAGCCCTAGTTAGTAAACGGGACATTAATATAATTGAACTAAACCAAACTTGTATTAGATTTGAGTTTGACACATTTATTATGAGAGATTAAAGAGAAAGAGCGAGAGGGGAAAAGAAGTAAGGTAAAAAGAACAAATATCCATTAGTTGACAAATGGAGATCAACTACGGAGTTGTCAATTTAGAAATGCTATTTCTCTTCCATTTAAACAACGACAATTTCTAATGCACACGAATAAATTTCGAGCACAAATTCAGATCACTTAATATTATTGTACAATCCAGCTTTTAATTCTCATAGAAGTGATGATATTTAACGTAAAGGCAATAGGTTTGCTATTATTACTAATTCCAGAAATTAGACCATCTGCATGAATCTAAAATTCTCCACTAAGTTGATGAATAAAATCGGTTCTTTTAAAATGTCTTCTTTAGTAAAACATAAATAATCAAAATGTGAAAGGAGCATGCATGGTCATCTTTACACCAGTGGCATTCCTGAAAAAGGTTCTAACCCTGCTCTTAAGTATGCACTAATAAATCGAAATTTTTACATTTGAATTGCAGCTCAGATTATGACAAATGGTTGAAATGTATATGTATATGATCTTGAATTTTCCGTCATGAAAAGTAGATAAATGTTATCTATACTTATATAAAGCTCAATGTGTGTATGTATGTATGTGTGTGTTGGCGCTCTACAGGCCAGACCGTTCGACCTACAGCTGCCAAATTTGGCACATGCATATCTTGGAGGTCGGGAATGTGCACCTGGGGTACCTTTTTTTAAAATTTTTAATTAGAATTTTAATTATTAATTAAAAACTAACTTTCCCGCCAAAAAAATCTTTTCATTTCCCCACCGCCAAATGAGTATGGCTTCAGTTTTTTTTTCCTACGCTAAAGAGGATATCCTTAAGAAATTTTCAGCAGATTATTTCAAAGGATTCTGTTTATTTTCTTAATGTTTGATGCATTTAAAATTAAACATTGTTAATGAATCGATCTTTCTGATTCATTCTGAAGTACTTTTGAATTAAAATAAAACAGAATAAAGGAAATTAAAAATTTCTAATCTGCATAGCGTTACCCCAACTGAAGTAGAAAATTCACGTATTTGCGTTACCATAATTGGCGTTGAAAATTCACGCATGCACATTGTGTTCTGATTATTGACAACTCTATTTTCAACTGATATGGATTTGGTTTTGAAGGCTTAAAATGTTCCAGACTGATTATTTCAAACGATTCTGTTTGTTTCCTTAGAGTTTCATGTATTTAAAACTAAACATTGTTAATTAATTGATCTGCTCGTGATGAATCTGAGAAAATTTTGTAGAAAACTTTTTGAGATATTACATGAATTAAGAAAGATATTCTTTAGTCCCCATAAGTTTAAATATTCAGCGACTTTGTTTTCAGTACTCATATTTAAAAAAAAAATGCTTCGTTTCAGTAAAAAATGTTCTTCTATTAATTGCAATTTAACCATTTCCACTTTAATTTAAAGCATAAATTCTACGGGAGCTAACAGAAAATTAGAGATACATATTACGTTATGGCTGAAGGCCTTTATAATATTATGAATGCATTATATGACTATCAAAATTTGAAGCTTTAAAGTATTTTGATGAAGAAGCTATTAAAATAGGAATTACATAAAATATTTAATTATTAAAATTTTAACGAGCATTAAGATTGGCGAACAGGCTGGTCGCCGAAGGCGGCTAGTGATTAAATAAGATTTTGATAAAACTGTAGGGATTCTCAGTGGATGAGCTGCGACTGATTATTTTTTGTTTGTTTGTATATGTCAAACAACATTTTTCTTTTTAAATTTTTACTGTATCTTTATTTTTTTATTAATTTTCAAAACGTTAATTGAATTTTTCTATATGTAGCAAAAAATTATACTTGACATTATATGTAGTACGATACAAGAGCTTTATTAGAATTTAGTATGATGATGGAAAATAATATTCGTTTTATAAGGAGAATTTTTTCTATTTTATTTTTTTAATATAAATTTTTTTAATTTATTGGATTTAAAATTTCTATATATATCTTTCCAATTTATTCGTTTCAGTTATATGTTTGGTTAAAACCTGTATTATATTTTAAAAATTTTCTGTATCCTGCATAATTGTTACAATTTTTGTAATAATTAAAATGAAAGACGTTGTCTTTCAGATTGTGAATCTTAAATTAATTTTGCTGTGATATACATAAAAGTTTCTATCTTAAGTATTTATGGTGATATTGTTTTAATTTTAGTTTTATTTACCACTAAATTATGTATTCTTAATATATATGTATTATTATAACTTACAAACATGTGAAATAAAGATTCTTTATCATTTTTAAGCAACAGTTTGATTATTTCTAAAATTATACAGTATCCATTTCAATTCAGATTTCTGTCCAGATATAATATTCCACTTTTGTATGATATAATTTTTTCAACTATTATATTTATATATTAACTATTTTATTTTTACACTCAGTAAAATTAGTAAAACTATTTGTTGAAATAAATAGCTTTTCCATGCAAGTATTTTTTAACATGAGGGTGTTCATAGGGTATGTAATTTGTAACTCGCATGATATAAAAATTATTCAAAACCTTTAGAAGGTGGATCATCAAATCTAGAGCTACCAACGTTGGCACGTACTTAATTTATAGGTAGGAAACATTCATAAGGTAAAGCTTTTAAATTTTTAAAAATTAAAATTCAGTTTAAATTTTAGCGTGTTTACCTTTTTTAAAAGTATAATGAAAATATTGTAATCGTCTACAAATTTGAACTCAAAATTTTAAAGAATCTCCATGTTTTAGATCTCCATGAGTTCGGAAGCACATTTTTGGAATTACTTTTCTATCTTTTTGTGAGCACTCTAACTCAAAAACATAAACTTTTTAATTAAAAAAACAAAGCGCTTCTTCACGTGATGTCACAAAATAGTGCTCCTTCACGTGATGTCACAATCATATAGAAATCATTTATCATTAAAGTAAATAATCTAATATATAACAGCAGATTATCAGTGTTTGCATTAAGTCATTTCCTCTTTTACTCTCTCATATACGAAGCATAGACGAAGTATTGTAATTGTCAAAAAAATTCGAACTCTTGATATTTTGACTATTCTCCATGTTTCAGACGTTCCCGAGTTCGAGAAATATATTTTTGATTTTATGTTTTTCTCTGAACATGATACTCCAAACACATTTTGAGCTGGATAGATGAAATTTGGCTTTTGATCTTTACATCAGATTTTTAAATTTCTATCAAATGTTAAATCTATTCAGTGGAAGTTTGTCCAGCTGCCGATGTAAAACTGAACAGGATAGCTACAAAAGTAAAAGGATCGATGGAGAAAATTTGGTGTTGAGTTTTAGCATCTAAAGTGTAGATATTTATTAAATATGGAATTAAATATGCCAAGGGATTGACCGTTTGTCGGTCTGTATTTTCACAAGCATGTAAGTAGGGCATAGAGGTAGCGCATCTTCCCCGTGATCCGGGCGTCCCGGGTTCGAATCCCGGTTCGGGCATGGTTGTTCTTCATCTGTGTTCTATCTGTGAGGTGTGTGAATGTGCCCCCCTGTAAAAAGGGGATGTGCAAGCGAATGTGTGAGTTTCATCTTCATATGAGCTGGAAGTCAGACTTCTGCCCTCGGGTGCTCAGGGGTCTTTACCCTCAGAAGCTACCTCACCCCCTTTCCGTGGTAACAAGGACACGTCATCATCATCGTCATCACAATCATGTAAGTATGATAACTCAAAAACACAAGGTCCAAATATGATATTTGGTCTGTGATTTTGTGACTACAAGTGTAGTTCTTTTTCATGCTTCGGTTTCAACCGTTTGAAAAAAAACAAAAAACATCTAAACAGAAATACATTTTTCGAGTATTATTAATCGCAATTCAATTATTAATTGCCAAAGAAACAGCCAAGGATCACATTATAAATTCAGTAAAAATGCTTAATTCACACCAATTTCGTATTCAGTATTTTGTATCTATTGTTCACCAAGACCATACAAGATATTTACGACCTTACCCAATGCTCACAAGATTATTCAGGAGAAGGGGGATAACGCCTTTATTAGATAGCATGTGAGAAAGTTTTAATGTGACCACTGCTGCCGATTTACTAAATCAACGAGATTGATTTATGATTAAAAATATTATTAATGGAAATAATGCTTATAAAATATCTATTTTCATTGAAATAAATCTGTGTGTTAAATCATAACAATCATTGCTTAATTTTGTTAAATGCATTTCGGCTTCACATGTTACGAAATGACATACTAAATTCTATCTAGATCATTTGAGTTATTTGAGTTTTAGATTCTCATGTATGGATGGCAAGCTTCCTATAAATGTACACTCATGTCCAACATTAAGGTCACAAACATAAAATCTGCGAAAAATGAAAAACTATTCACTGTGTTGCCATGAAATTTGGCACAGAGGTACACTACAATGGAAGAAAGAATATAGACACATAACAACAGGGAAAAGATTTTAATTGGGAATTAAGAAACAGGATATATCAAAAAGTGTTACATTATGAATCAGAGAAAAAGCATTTATCTCGGGAAAAGCCTGTCTAATATGGAATGTGACCACCGTGCACTACTATACTGGCTTCACAACGAGCTTTCATACTGTTTATGAGGGTGTCAATAAATGCTTGGAGCAAGAGCCCATTCTTCCAAAAACGTGGCTTTTAACTCTTGGAGGGTATTTGGAGGGGGGTTACGCTGTGCAATGGCTCTTTCGAGACCATCCCAAACATGTTCAATAGGATTGAGATCCGGAGTCCTCGAGGGCCAGTCCATACGTTGAATATCCTCTTCCTCAAGAAAATCCTCAACGATCTGGGCTCTATGTGTAAGCGCGTTTTCATCCATAAACATGAAGTCTGGGTCAAAAGCACCCCGGAACAACCTCACATAGGCTTCAAGGATCTCATCCCTATAGTGATGTGCATCGACAGTACCCGCATCGAAGACGTGTATGGTGTACGACTGCCCAACATTATGCCACCCGAGATAAAGATTACTCTGCCACCAAATCTGTCGATTTCTTTTACGTAGGAGGGATGATAGAGAGCTCTTCGCTCTCTCCAGATGAAGATTCAACGAGTTTCACTCTTTGTGGTAAATCTCGATTCATCACTGAAAAGAACAGCCCCCATTCTTGCTGTACCCAAGACTGATATGTTAGGCACCACAACTTTTCTATTGGATGCAGTCAAATCCGACTTTTTTATTGGATGCAGTCAAATCCGACTTTTTTATTGGATGCAGTCAAAGGGACGTACTCAACTGGTTGCCGGGCATAAAGAGCCCTCTCTGCTAGACATCTGTATACTTTTTATCTGGAAATTCTTATTCCAGACGCAGCAGCAAGGTCACGAGCAAGTTAAGGAGCCGTTGTCAGCCTATACCGTCGTGCGCTTAATGCCAAATAGCGATCCTGTGCAGGCGTCTTTGCTCTGTGATGGCCTTGGCCTGCCTTCCTGGTTACAGTACCTCTTGTTTGGAATTGATTCCACGACCTGGATACCACTTTCGGTGCCACTTGTAACCATCGAGCCATCTCCGCTTGAGACTGCCCAGCCTCAAGCCTGCCAACGGCTCTCCATCTCAAGGAATCGTCTAAACGATTATGAGAACTCATTCCCACTTGAAACAGGTTAAATGTTTTGTTTTAATGCAATATTCACAAAATTGCAGGCAAAAGTCCCAGATGCCTAAACGGTCTAATTTCAGTAGTTCCCCAAAAACTAATGCTAAACAACATTTTTTCTCACAAAAAAAGATTAATATCGTGTTAGCGGTCCTTCACAATATATTAAATATAATTTGTTTAAATTTTATTAGTAGCCATTTAGAATTTCTTTGAAAAACATGTTTGTGACCTTAATTTTGGACATGAGTGTATTTTCTCTAAAACTTGATATAGTATACTAAAACTAAAATTGATTGCCTTAATATAGTCTTGATATAATCTTAATACTAAAACTGATTTTTGTATTAAGACAGCATACCAAATCCCATCATTTTATCACGTTTCGTTTTTCGAGTTATGTATTGGACATTATTTTAAAATTTAAGATTCGTAAAACATATTGTTACAAATTTGTAATGTTGCTTCCCAGCACGGTTAGTTCAGTCACTGGAAACACCGTTTTACGATCAGCTCTGTTGGATGCTGATCGGATGCCGAATCAGTAATTTCAGGGCTTGGCGACAAACTTTGATCATTTGGCGACTTGATGACGAATTTGAAAACTTTGGCAACAAAATAGAATATACTGGAATTTTCCAGAATTTTGGTGATAGAACCAATAGGAATCGAGATATGCCTGATTGTTCCAGAACCTTCTCCACCCATCTTCAGAAACTAAAAGGCCGGCAGTCTCAAGCCGAAGACAGTAGTGTATTGAATCATGGAAAGAGTTAACGGTTGTTAGAGAGTTAACGGTATAGTTGGACCAATCCAGAGAAGTGCAAGCATTGTGTGGAGCTCAAACGTTTGCTGAATTGAGCTGTGGGCCGAATCCTGGTGTTTATTGTGGAAGCAGCTCGAGTATTCTGTGGAATAGCCAGTCGTGTAGTAGTGAGTCGGCAGCTGGATACAGCTAAAGCGAAAAGACAGTGGAGAATTGCAGGCGTTTAAAGAGTAGCTACGAAGATTCCCTCACCCTTCTGAATTCTGTCTGGTAGCTTTTTGTGCTGTGGTTGTTATTACTACCGATTACTATTTGTGGTCTACTGTTTGTTGTAGTGTGGTGCTGTGTATTGTGTATGTTCGTCTCGGATGTATATTTGTCATCTGTGTATTCGTTTCTTCATGTTTAATAAAACTTGTCGTTCGTTACTAAATGACTGTTTCTTTACCGACCAACAAATCGCAAAGAACACCGAATCCATAGCAATATAAATTTATCAAAATTTAATGAAAACGACTTTTTTTGTTATATTAAAATATTTATATATGATGAAATGATTATGTGATTCTAATGAGTAAAAATTGAAGCATTAATTATAACTTTCATTGGTATTATTAAAGTTTGTAATTAGTTTTGGATTTCTTGAAAAATAACTAACATTTCACTTTATAACTGCATTACTAAATTTTTAGAACAACTAAACAAACAAAAAAAAAAAAAAGCAAGGACCTAAGTAAATAAAATGGGGTACGCAATGTATTCATAGTATAGCTCTTTGTCAAATTTTGATCCAAATTCTTCAAATGTCTGTCTGTACTTTCACATGCTTGTGAATGCGATAACTCAAAACGTGCAACGACTGAAATAAATTAAATTTGGTAAATGATCTTGTAACTAAAATTGCATTTACGTGTCAAATTTTGGTTTTCATTCAGTTGATAAAAGCTCGGGGGATTTTCTTTACGAAGCACAAAATTCTCATATGCGAAATTTAAAAATGAAAATATTCCTGGATTTCCCATCATTGCTTAAGGTCCACAATTTCATTCGGGGCTGGGGTGGGTGAGAGAAGATAAAAAAGACCTTTTTTAGAAAGCACGAGACAATGTTTTTAAGGGACTACGCCAACTTGTTGATTCAGATTTTCTTAAAAAAATATCAATGTCCTGTTTTTGATTACAATTAAATTAAGAGGATCTCCATGCGAATAGATGCAGTGACTGATTCACATAATTAAGTCGCTTAATCAAACATTTACGTGAAGAAAGAATTTTCTTCTTTCAAATGTTAAAAAAACATTGAAAAAATTATAGTGAGAAATTAAATAAATAAAGGAAATGCAAACTTCTAATTTGAAATATCATAGCATGATCATATTTTGAGTTTGATTTATTAATTTTAATTTTATTTCAAAAAATTCTTCTTAATTATATAACTGTGATAATGCGCGCACAACAGAGACATGCCTGTACGACGAAAATGATTTCAGTTAGAGATTTCCATGGCATACACAAACTTTTATAATGTATGAAATTTTTATTTTTTACGAATTTTTACTTTTTTGTATACGTAGTATAAAGAAAGTATAATAATCATCAAAAAATTCGAACTTCGATAAGTTGACGAATCTCCAAATTTTAGACTTCCCTGAGTTCAAAAAACGCACTTTGAAAAACGTCCATCTGTCTGCGACAAAGATAACTCATAAACGTTTTGAGCTAGACAGCTGAAATTTGGTATACAGTCTTTACATCAAATTTGCAGATTTCTATCAAATTCTGTGTAAAAGCAGTTCAGAAGAAGGACGGCTGTTCGAATAAAAGTTAAGACGATAATTACAAAACGAATTGAGCCAGATAGATAAAATTCGGTGCGCAGATTTAACATCTATAATGTAGACATCTGTCAAATTTTGAGCCAAATCCAACTTCGGGTTGACTGTCTATCGGTCTGTACTTTCAGAAGTATGTAAAGGAATAGGAATAGCCTGGTTTTTAGGGCGTTGGATTCACCTTCCTTGGGTTGTGAGTTCGAACCCCGCCGGCCGAAGACTCTCTGTGTGCGTGGTGGCTGGCGTGAGTATAAATCTGTCGTGGTCACAAAGTCCTCCATGTCGAGAGTAATACCACTGGGGGTATTACTCTCGACAGAGATAATCGTTTTCTGATTCAGGTCTAAATTACGATCTGTGGATGAGTGAATGAAATGCATGAATGAAGACCGTCCCGTAAAAAGGGTTGTGACGCGTGACTAGCTGAAACGTACTTTTGGCCCTAGATGGCGCTAATGAGAAACATGAGACGCTGTTTCGGCTTAAAATCAGCGGGCGTGTCTATCACAAATGCCATTAGAAACAACAACAACAACAGAAGTATGTAAACGCAATAACACAAAAACGAAGTGACTTAATTATATCAAATCAGGGATGAGATTTTGTGACTACAAACGCAGTGATGTGTCAAATTTCTGTTTCAACCGATGGAGAAAAACATGTCTAAAGCAGAACTTCGATTTTCGGATACTATTGATCACATGCTAGAGATCAATTGCCAAAAAAAAAAAATCGCCAAGAATGACACGATAGATTAAGTAAAAATTCTAAATTCACCCAAAAGTTAATATTTTTTTGTAACTATTATATGCCAGTGTCATGCACGGAGTTCTCTGGCGTTACAAGTTTTTTTAAGGAAACCATTTCCACTGGTTCTCTCATTAAATCTGAATTTATTTGTATAGATATAAAAATTAAATTACTGCTGTGAATAGCAAAGTATGAAAAAAACTATTTAAAAAAGTGCCCAATGCTTTTGAAGAAAGTAATCCCATCATGTTGAATTAGAAAAGAATAAAAAAAAAAAAGGAATAATGAATACGAATTTTTTTTGGCGACTTCCATTTTCATCTCATTCAGGAAATTTCTGCCTCATTTAAAGTCTTCTCAAGCTTAATTTAAAAGATAGGAAGCTATCCTTTCCTTCATTTCCTTCTTTTTCTTTTCAATTCGAGCGCGTCGAATGTTCAATAAGGGGGAAAAAAAAGAAGAAAAGAAGACCCGGAAATTCAGTTTTGAAAAAAAAAAAAAAAAAAAAGAATATCGTCTGGAATATTTACAAAGCTTAACCGGAAAGTACCAGAAAAAAAATGATCGGGATTATTTTTACCTCTATTTTTTCAGCATGCATCCACATAAGAATGCCAGTAATCACAATTTGTTATTATAAAATTATTTTATCTATGTATTATTAGGTAAACGATTTAAAATGGCACAGCACAACATTTACCACAAATAAACATGTTAAATATTTTTACTTTCTCGTACTCGTAGCATAGAGAAAGTATAAGTTCAAAAAATTCGAACTCGACCTCACTAAGTTCGAAAAACAGATTTTTGGAAAATGTCCGTTGGTCTGTCTGTAACAAAGATAACTCAAAAACATTTTGAGGTCGATGGATGAAATTGGGTATACGGTCTTTGCACCGAATTTGTAGATTTCTATCAAAATTTGAGCCAATTCCATCAGCAGAACGCTTGTCTATCTGGATGTTCGAATTGAACAAGATAACTACAAAACGGGGAGAGCTATATAAACAAAATTCGGTATACAGATTTAATATAGATAGTGCAGAATTAAAAAAAAATAATTCTATTAAATTTCGAGCCAAATCTAACAAAGTGCTGATAGTTTATTGGTCTGTACCTTCTTAAACATAAAAACGCGATAACTTAAAAATAGAATTACTTTAATATATCAAATTCAGTACGCAATTTTGTCATTACAAGAGTAGCTTTGTGTCAAATTTTTGTTACAATCTGTTGGGAAAAACACGTCTAAACTAAAACACAAATTCGATTTTCGGATACTTTTAACCGCTTTCTAGGGATTAATCTCTAAAAAAATTTGCCAAGAATCACAAGATATATTCAAAAAAAAAAAAAAAATGTTAAATTCCCTCCAAAGATTCGTATTTCGTAGTTATTGTACGCCAATATCAAGCAATGCGTTCTCTGAGATAATACCTTTATTATAGAGTATGCGAGATAGTTTTGAGGAATCACATCAACTGGATTTACTAAAAGAAAGACAATGGCAATTAAATGAATAGAAAAAAGACCTTTTTTTTCAAATGATAAAGTGATAATAATTATTAGTTCATTATTAATTGAACTTGATTATTCAATTATTGACTACCCCGAACATACAAGCAATTGGAGAGAGCAATTTAATATTTAACTAGATTTATTATTTCAAATCACAATCAATTTCAAATGAATCAATTTGAAAACATAGTCTTTATTATTTAAATGAAAACATAAAATTAATGTAATCAGAAAATATTACGAAACAATATATTAAAATTCTCCCAGACAGTTGCCTGCTTTGACTATTTGATACTTTGTACCAGCTTTCTTCTAGTTGTGACTTTATTTTTTTCTGTTCTATTAACTCTAAGACAAAAATATACATGGAATAAATTATTTTATTTGTTAAGGAAAGCATTTAAATATAATATTTTTATAACGCTCACGTTAATATTGCATGTTTCTTTAAATTTAATATTTAATAGAATTCTAGCAAAGTGAATTTCTCTTTAAGAAAGACGTAAACTAATCTAAGCTAAGTGTTGACAACATTTTTTTATAAAAATAATAACTTCTAACTTCCAAATTCTAGAAACAGAAGATGTAACATAAAAATATTCTTTTGCAGAATTAATTGAATTTTCCTTTTCAGCAATTGGGAACTTCAAAAGCTAGAATGCGTTTTAAAATTATTTTTACTTTCAAACGATAAATCAATACCGTAATTTATACTACGCAAATTCTTAAATTTTAAAACGAAGCATTTCAAATAATAAATTGTTGTTTATTTATGCAGCAAGCACGATCCGTTGACTTACTAATTTTATAAATCGTTTGCAACTCTTGTTGTAATTCAAAATGACGCAATAGAAAAAAAATTCCAATTCCCAGTTGCTAAATCTACACTGGAAAATTTTATCGGCGACTATTGAACTACAGGCGGGTAAATAACCACGAGCAACGGAGTTCAGTGAACAAAACGAAATGGCTGGAATTCTTCATTAGAACTAATAAGGATTGATATTATTTGCACAGTTAATGAGTTCCGTTTATCCTCATTTGGGTGAAACAAACAATTGATGGAAAAATTGCTAAAAGATAAATTACGGTAATTGGAAGTTTGGACGTATGAAAATGGGAACACACTAAAATTATTTGCGAGGAAAGAAAAGCAAAAATAGATTTCTGATTGTTTTGGCATGAAATATGCATATTGTCATTTGCGTTTGATTCGATCGAATCATCTTTCTACTGTGTGCATTTAATTTTTAAAAGGTTAAAAAATCGTAGAATGTTTCACTTTTACGATTTTATTAGACTGATTCGATTTTACCGAGATGAACCATACAAACAAAGCTTTTGAAAAAAAATGATGGTTAGTATAGTAAGTGATAACATGCAATGGGTCTTATAACAAAGTATATAAACAGAATATTGTACGATGAGTTTACCGTATACAGGAAGAATTATTAAACCTTCACGGATAGTCAAGTGATATTGGGAGAATTAAAGTTCCAAAATGATGTTCCATTCAGTCGAACCATCACATAATGGCTAGTAAGATAGAAAAAATTGTTGTATTTGCACATTTTTTCGAATATGTCTGGAAGGGTTCGATGCATTTTCTTTGAATTTCGTCATGTATAAAAAATATATCTGAATTTACATTTTACAGTAAAGATTCAGTCTCGAGGTTACTTATAATTGCATTTGTGCCTTATTGTGTTGATTTATATTCGGACAGCTGGTCAGATACATTTTCTCTGAATAAATTTTGTTGAAGAATTACTTGAAGTTTAGAAATTTCAAGTAATGATCATGTACACCAAATTTTATTTATTCATCTCGAAGCGGTTTTGAACAGTTGTGTTCACAGACATATGATTTATCTAAAATCAAATGTAAACAATATTCCCGACAAAATATCTGGCCATCTAAAGTAACTAGTCTATAATATTTAATAATTCATCGGATATTAAAATAATTCTAAATAATATATTCATCGGATATTAAAATAATTCTTCTAAAATAATTCTAGCTTTCTTTGTTCAAGCGTTAATAAAGTTATAAATATGTTTTAAAGTGGATTCCAAACGTATTTGCACGCTTTTAAAAAGTGAAGTAAAAGTATTTTTCATTCATGAAATGAAGATTAAGTATTTTTTATATCATTTCCATGTGACATAAAAAAAAATCGATTTTATTATTTTATTTTTTAAGAATAAAAATGAGAAGGCTAGGAGGTAGAAATAAAATGCATCACAAAAATGATTCACACATCGAAATATTTTTCGATAAATTCATCAAATTATCGTTTGCCACTTTTTTTTCTTTAATTTTTGCAGTTTGGTGACATTTTAAAAATCGTTTGGCTTTAATCTTTGCTTGCTTACTTCACTTTGCCTTATTTAAAATAGCTCATATTTGTAAGAAAATATAAGAAATAGCATTCAGAAAATGATTATTTTACGTCTTAGCAATGATATATCAAGTCGGCATATCGCTAAAATGGTAATTTTATCCTATTATACAGCACAATATACGATGAAGCGCTTTAAAGAAAATAGAATAGGAAACAAGGTAAGAAAAGTTGTCCAACAATGTAAAATATAATAAGAGATTTATATTTAAAACATTTATGTTTAATCAAAATATTTTCTAACTGAGTTTTCCATGAAACTTTTGAAGAGAGCTCAGATTAGTTAGATTATATGAATATTCAGAATATAGAATATTAATATTAATTCAGAATATTAATAGAATTTTTTGTTAATGTAAAAAGAGTTTAAGTTTTCCTTTCCGTGATCCTATCAGTGATAAATATTAATAATTTATTTCCCGATGAAAGCAAATTTAGAATTCTTGTTTTTGACGGGAGTATAACAGAATGGAGAAAAATAAATGGTGAATTCCATTCGAAAAATTTAACCGGATCATTTAAATATGCTGGTGGAGAGGTTCTTGTGTGAATGTGTTTGTGTGTATGCATCAAGAATTATTTATTGATGGAATAATGAATCGTATTCTTTGTTTAAATATTATAAATATAATTTAAAATTATCTCTAAAAATTTGGGTGATAGAAACAACTTATTTTTAAAATCAGAATAAGGATTCTAAATACATTTTTCTCATCATTTGCTTTTGTTGTCTTCATAATTCTTCGAGGAAAAAAATCTAAAAACTCTAATTCAGTTGCCAAGTTTAAATCCAATAAAACACATTTGGAGAGAATTAAAGTACGACGATACAACATTAATACGAAAACCGAACTAAATATAGTAATAATGGAAGAAATCGAGAAACACTGATATAGAAATAACTAGTGCATTCTTTCACCAAATGTTTAAGAGTTGTTATAGATGTTGCAAGACAACTTACTGTTAAATAATCGTATGCTAACATTTTATTAATACGTATAGAGTTCTTTGAAGTATCCGAGTTGAAAAATGCTCTTATTAATTATTAAATAAAAACATTTTTAGATATTCTTAAAATTTTAATGACGTTTTGTTAACAAACAGTTATAGATACTATAAAAAAATTCTTATCTTGAAATAAGAATTTTTAATAATGGATAGAACAACAGTATTATATTAAAATTCGTTAGTGTACGAACACTTTGGAAAACACTGTATATTATTTGCCATAAAACAAAATACATCCTACTAAATAATAAATTATCGTAATGTTAACATTTTATTAATATATATTAGAATTCTTTAAAAAATACGTGTCGCAGAATTGTTTCTCATTGATTTAAAAAACATTTTTGAATATTCTTAAAATTTTAATGAAGTTCTGTTAACAAACAGTTATAGATACTATAAAAAATTCTTATCCTGAAATAAGAATTTTTAATAATGGATAGAACAACAATATTACATTAAAAATTCGTTAGTGTACGAACACTTTGGAAAACCCTGTATATTATTTGCCATAAAGCAAATACATCCTTCTAAATAATAAATTATCGTAATGTTAACATTTTATTAATATATATTAGAATTCTTTAAAAAATACGTGTCGCAGAATTGTTTCTCATTGATTTAAAAAACATTTTTGAATATTCTTAAAATTTTAATGAAGTTCTGTTAACAAACAGTTATAGATACTATAAAAAATTCTTATCCTGAAACAAGAATTTTTAATAAGAGATAGAACCACAGTATTATATTAAAATTCGTTAGTGTACGAACATTTTGGAAAACGCTGTATATTATTTGCCATAAAGCAAATACATCCTTCTAAATAATAAATTATAGTAATGTTAACATTTTTATTAATATATATTAGAATTCTTTAAAAAAATATGTGTGGCAGAATTGTTTCTTATTTTAAAAAATATTTTTGAATATTCTTAAAATTTTAATGAAGTTTTGTTAACATACAGTTATAGATACTATAAAAAAAATTCTTATTCTGAAATAAGAATTTTTAATAATGGATAGAACAACAGTATTATATTGAAATTCGTTAGTGTACGAACACTTTGGAAAACCCTGTATATTATTTGCCATAAAGCAAACACATCCTACTAAATAATAAATTATCTTAATGCTAACAATTTATTAATATATATTGGAATTATTTAAATATACGTGTGGCAGAATTTTTGTCCCTTATTGATTATTGACTTAAAAAACATTTTTGGGATATTCTTGAAACATTTAATGAAGTTTTGTTAAGAAATAGTTATAGATATTAAAAAAAAATCCTTATCCTTAAATATTTATTTCTAATAACAGATACATCAACAATATTACGTTAAAGTTCGTTAGCGATAGGGGAAACACTGTATATAATTTACCATAAACCCAAAGACATCTATTGGAATACGAGTTTGCCTTTTCAGAATTTAAGGCATCCATTAATAAAAGTAAGAGACAACAGAAATTTTCTCCCTGAAATACTGCCTTTATTTTTATCGAGAAAAAGGAGAGACGAAGACAAGGTAAAAATAAATGAAGTCAACTCTCGAACGCGAAAAGAGCGAGAAAAGTATAATCAATCATTGGAAAAATAGTTTAGTCTGTTAGAGGTTTAAGAAATCTTGATACTCATTTTAATGGATGAAAAGCAGGGTGGTGCATAACAATAGAAAAGAAGATGGCTTACCTCTTTTGACTGATAAATGGATTTTTAGAAATTAAAGGAATTTTGCAAATTAACATATTGGTACTATAAACGTATTTAAGTATTGGATTATTTAATTCCATTTTTAGTTATATATGAATAAGAAGCAGTGGCGGATTGGCTCTGAAAATGTTAGTTGCAAAGATACAATAGGGATTTTATCATATCTACAATACTATCATTTAATTTTTATAACGAATCGATGGAAATTTGAAAAATACATGAATTGAAATCGAAAGCTGGAAATATAATTTTTGCAACATTAAATTGTCACATAATAGCTTATACTGTTGCGTTAATGACCTACTTGCCATCGGGCAAGCTAAAAAATTCGCCCCTGATAAGAAGAGCTGGTTAAAAGTTGACATTTATTATTTTTTAAAGAAAAAGATGATATTTGAAAATTTATTAAATATTACACATTATAGAATTAGTTAAACAGAAGATATAACATGAAATTTAATTTAAATTATACCATTTCTGATTAGATAAGGAGGGTGACATCTCAGTTACATTTCCAAATTTCCATGCCCCATGACTGAGAGATTGTTTGATTGTCGTGCTTTTTAAATACATAAAATGAATAAATATTAGAATTTCTAGATCTCACAGCAGATTTATTTAGTTTCATACATAAAAATATCTTCTCGAACAAGATATAGTAAATATTCTTATACTTTTAAAACTGATCTGACAAGTATATATATATGAAATTAAGCATTTTTCAGCTTAACGTATTCATTATTAATATATTATATAGCTGAAACATTAAAAAAAATTAGTAGTAGGCTATGTAATTTTTATTCAGCTGATGTACTATATACAACATTCTTATTGTTATGATCCAATTAATGCATCTGAAAAATAAGATAATTCAAGTAAAAAGTTTTGGGACTAGATGTCTTCTCAGAAATCAAGAAGTTTGGAAAGGCACTGCTGGATCAGATATCCTTGTTATCTGACCACGAATCAGGATTATGTGATCCATCCTAAAGTAAACTTAATATAATGATTAAGCAGAATATTAATCCAACTATGACAAAATATGCGTTCTTTTTACAAAGCATCTCATCATCAAAAAAGAGTTAAAATTGCAATTCGATCTAGTTGTTATTTGAAATTTTCAGAATATTACCATTTGATAATTGACTAAATGTGTTGATCTATCTGTATAAATAGATTCAAGGTGATTCACTATTCTGTAAAAAAAGTATTTGTTTCCGCCAAAAATAAAAGGACAATTGAAAAAAAAGTCAACTGTCCAAGAAATTGACTCGCCAATTTTTTTTGTCTTTGTGGGTGCCGACTTTTGCATTTCTTTACCACCCCAACACCCCTTTATGCCTTCGCCCCTTCTATTTATTCTTTCTTCACCAAGTTTGGTCCATTTGTCTCACCAGACAACAAGCAAACCGAAATAAAGCAACTTTTATAACGGCAGGTGGTGGAAAACTCTGACATTTCATTCCAGCCAGCCCTTTGTGTTGCCCAAATAGATTACATCAAGACTCGTCGCTTCTTAACTGGGATTATCTTGTCTTTTCTTTAAACTGAGAAGAAAGTACTGTCTGTTCTGGGGCAAAATAAAGTTCAACAATTTCCTTTCTGTAGCTTACTAGTCTTGAATAATTCTAAAAATTTTAAGAATACTTCGATATAGTAAATAATGTGGAAATGTTCGCTTCGAGTATGATTTTATGAAATTATTTATAGTGTCGTTTATATAATAGTTTCAAATTATTTAAAATGTTATTTTTAAAGGTATGGTGGACCTCCAAAGGAACAGTAAGTAATAAAAAAGAAAGAATTTCTTTTTCTAACATTTTGTCTACAAGTTATATGCTTGTATGTGAATAAAATAGCATTAAAATATTTCTTTTTAAATAAAAATAATAATTAGTGGGTTATAAAGATTAAGCATACGTTAAATTACTTTTTTCCTTTAAAAGCTATATACTTTTTTATATTTGCATGGCTTGAAATTCTCAGAGTCTGAATTTGAATGGTATTTGAGAAAATGGTATAATAAATATCCCTGAAATACGCTAAAAGTTTGAATTTATATTCAGAAAAAAATTTTAAATTAAAAAACAAATTAATGAACAAATTGTTAATTATTTAAAGAAATAAATTAATTAATTTTAAATTAAAAACAAATTAATTGCACACAGATTATTTGAAATTTAAGTTGAAATAATATTTGTACATATATATTAAAGTGAAATGCATAAATACTTAAAAAACTATTGATTTTTACTAGCCTTCGAATTGCTGCTCAATGTTTAGTCAAAATTTATATTACTAGCCACCTTTGGCGATCGTTTTGTTCGCCTAGATTATTGACTTTTTATATTCTTAAATAATTTACGTAATCCATTAAAAAACATTTCACTTTGTAAACTAGGACGATGGAATTTGGTTTCTTTACAACAAATCTAAGAAATTTTGGATGGAATTCGTTAAAGGAAAAGCTTTCTGCTTTTATCCGTTTCACGTGATAGAATAATTTAGATAAGCAACGAACAAGATGGATGAAATTTGGCATCTGGTTATACTATAAAAGATACATAAAATTTTGGGTCAAATCTTCTACCACTGGGTGTGAGTTTGAGAAACTGCCGATAAATAATAATAAAATAAATAAGTCCAATAAACAAATAGGTCCAATAAAAATAGTTTTTAAAGATGTCTTTAGAACGAAATCACCCAGTCTACCAGGGAGAAAAATTTCCATTCCAAATTGAACATTCGATTATCTTTACTAAATGACGGAGTTAAATATTAGAAATGACGACATATTATGAAAGAACATATTAATTATAGTCAATAAATAATGAAGCAGTGGTTATTTCATAAAATTAATTTAATATCACTTAGAAGTATTATCCACAATTGTTACAAAAGTCGCGCAATACCATACTCGTAAAAGTCCGTTGGCTACAGATTGAACTAGTTGCACACGCATTCATTCACTCATTGTGGTACGCTAATCATATTAGGAGGTGGTTATTTCATATAATTCATTTGATGACACTCGGAAGTATTGACCACAATTGTTTTTGAGCATTTATTCCATCGTTGCAAAAGTCGCGCAGTACCATACGGCTTTGGCTACTGTTTGAACTAATTGCACATGCATTCATTCACGCATCGTATTACGTACGGTCATCATATTAGGCAGTGGTTATTTCATATAATTCATTTAATGACTCTCAGAAGTATTGTTCACAATTGTTTCAAGCATTTATTCCATTGTTACATTACTCGCCCATACCATACTCGTAAAAATCCTTTGGCTACTGTTTGAACTAGTTGGATGCGCATTCATTTACACATCATGTTAGATACAGTAAATAAGTAATGATTATTTTATATAATCCAATTGATGATACTCAGAAGTATTGTCCACAAGAAAATTCGAACTCGAGATTTTGACGAATTTCCCAGTTTCAGACATATTTTTGATACCATAACACATTTTCCGACAACCTCCGAAAAACACATTTTTATCATTACGTGTATCTGTCTGTGAATACGATAATTCAAAAAACACTTTTATCCAGAGGAATGAAATCTGGTATGTGAACTTAAAGCTGTACAAAGCTACAAATTTTGAACGAAATCCATTCACAGAAAATCTATCTGTCTGCCTGTCCGATAAAAATGAATACGTTAGCTACAAAACGTTAAGAGCTAGTCAGATAAAATTCGGTGCACTAATTTAGTCTAAAATATTAATTCTTTATTAACAAGTTTTGTACCAAATATATCAAAAGGTTAACCATTTGTCGGTCTTTACTTTTGCTAACATGTAAGTGTAATAAATCATAAATAAAATGACTTCAATCAATGATATTTGGTACGTTATCTAATGACTAAAATTGTTGTTTCCGTGTCAAATTTTGGTTTCATTCGGCAGGCAGAAAGGTGTCCAAAATTCATATTAGCATATAGATTCAGTGAAAATGCTAGTTTCACATCAAAGATTTATACATTCCTTATTTATTGTTCATCAAAAATACGCAAGACATTCCCAGACTTATCTAATATCCATAATTTTATGCGGAGGAGAGGGATACGATCTTGATTTGGGAGTATGCAAGAAAGTTTTGAGAAGACCACTTCCACTCGTTCTAAATATTATAGTTTTGGTTTAATAACCCATGCATTGTTATTTTTTTAAATTGTGCCGAATGGAAACTTTTTTCAACGAATAATCCGATTATTTATAATAATTTTTCATTAATTCTTTATATACACCAATTTTTGGTTAAATTCCAAGAAGAAATTTTCGATCAAGATAAATTTAAATTGCATAAAAGGAGGTTGATTGATTGCTTAGATCTGTTTGAAGGAACAAGACTTTCTTTAGCTTTTTTTCTGTCTCTATTAAATAAAAAAAATCAACCATATAAAAGGTGACTTTTCCATTTTCTCCGTTGGCACCGTCATTTTGCATTCTATTATCACTCCACATTCCATTCTGCTTTATTTACTTTTTCGTCTCCAAGTTTGGTCCATTTGTCTCCTCGCACAACAAGCAATCCGAAATAAAGCCACTTTTATATCGGCAGGTGGCGCAAAATTCTGACATCTCATTGAGTCGGTCCTTTTGTGCCGCTGAAATAAATTTCATCAAGAGCCGCCGCTTCTTAACTGGGATTATCTTCTCTTTTCTTTTAACTTAGAAGAAAGAGCTGTCTGCTAGAAAAGAGAATAAAGATCCCAGTCTGATTTTCTCTTATTAGTTTTTCTTTATGTTTAGAATAATTCTAAGAATCTTTAGAAGATTTTTAATACTGATTTTGTAAAGTAAAGAACTTTGATTTGTATAATGGAAGGAGTGCTCTATTAATGAACAGTAAGGACTATCAGAAAAATAGGTTAATGAATGATTTTTATGAAAACTTTTAATGCAAGAATATGAAAATAATAAACACCCCACGGGAAAAAAAAGATAAAAGACAACACAACACATGTGTAAGATTTATAAAACTTCACCTTATTACCATCTTTTCTTGTTGCTGCTAATAAAATATGAAATCTTTATAATTGCGTTTTCTGCAGTGATGTAGCAAATGGAAGGCAAGGGATATAGATGCCCCAAGCTCCCGTCTTGGGGCATCTATATCCCTGAGAAGAAAATATTAATGACATATTCTAAGTAGAAATACCACAAGAAGACACAAAAAAGTCACATTACGGCCTTATTTATTTTTGCTAAATCACTGATGATGAGAAGGGGCGAAAAGCTCATAATATGCTCCGGGCTTCCCTTACTCTTGCTCCGCCACTATTTTCTGTATAAATGCTTGTACATTCTTTTCTTAATTTTCATACTAAAAAAGTAGCAAATATTATGGAACCTAAAAGGAGAAGTGACATATTTATTTTAGACTCAGCAAAACATATTAAGAGACAAAAAAGTATCTTTGAGCTATAAAAACCTTTTTATGATTTTTTTGTCTTAAAGAAACAAAGTATCGAAGTTTTTTGCCAATGTTTAGCACATCTGAGTGTGGGCACCATTAATCGTAAGTAATACGTCATGTCGGTGTGACATTTCCAGCCACAATGGATCATCGATTATCTAACACTGGATAATCGATATATCGTCATTCATCTGTCAAGCCATGCATATATAGACAGTCGGTCTTCAACGCATATTTCTATTTATGTAATTTACTCAAATCAAATGAGTAAACTGCAAAAAAAAAAAAATAAATAAATAAAAAAAAAAATAAAAAAAAAATAAAAAAAAATAAAAAAAAATGTGTGCATTGAAAATTTAAAGTTGATAAATCATGTAACAACACGTGTCCATTATCTGCGATGAATCCATATTGAAACGTGAATGACAATATCAGTGATGTGATCGCATTCAGAATTCACTTTATGTGTGATGATTCAATTATCACTATAAAGTGAAAATATAAGACCCAAAGACTTATATTTTAGATGCTAAACATGAGTACAAATTTTATCTACTTACTTAGATTTTGCCAGCATCGAATTTATTTATCCGGAATAACAGGACAAACAAATTCCTCAATATAGATTTCATTCAAAACTTGACAGAAATCTACATATTTGATGTAAAGACTAATCCAATTTCATCTATCTAGTTCAAAACGTTTTGAGTTATCATGTTCACAGGCATACAGGCATAATACCAAAAATGTGTTTTCGGACTGGGAAATCCTGATATGTGAAAATTCGTCAATATTTTGAATTCGAATTTTTGACGATTACAACTCGTTTTTTTTTTGTGCACTTACTTGTAGTTGTTTCTAATGGAACTTGTCATAGACAAACCTAATGACGAAATCAGTGATTTTAAACCAAGGGTGCTTCTCTTGTTTTTCAGTAATGCCAAGAGTACGTCTTAGTTACACACACGTCACAACCCTTTTTGTAGGGGCAGACTTCATTCATGCATTTCATTCATTCATTCATCCACAGATCGTAATGTAGACCTCAATCAGAGAATGATCACCCCTGATCCAGTACCCCCAGTGGTATTACTCTCGACATGGAGGATTTTGTGACCATGGCAGATCTGGTAAGCGCCAGCCACCACACCCAAGGGACGTGAATCCAACGCTCTCCAACCAGGCTATCCCGGCCCGTGCACTTAATATGCAGCAAAATAAAAAAAATAAAAAAAATAAAATAAAATGAAATAAAAAACTTGAGAGAACGAAGACGTACTTTGAAAATGGAAGAAAAAGATTATCAACTGGCCGCGCTCTAAATTAGGTTTGCCTTTCTGCGGCTCTAATACCTCTAAATTTAAAGTGAGAAAGGGTTACGTGTAGCTTCTGTCGCTTTAAATTTACTAAGGGTGATTTATGTGCTATCATAGGATGCTCACACGACAGTTTCGAACTGCTTCCCTTTTTCTTGTTGATCTCTTGATCCATTCTTTTTCTTATGTTCACATTTTATTTGTTTTCCAAATTTTCCTTGTTTATCGAATTCTTAGACAAAAAAAAAAAAAAAAGTAAGCGAAGAGACATCGAACTTTTAGTGAGGAAAAGCAATCAAAGGTAATAAAAAAATCAAACATAGCTTTTAACAATAATTTCAAAGAGTGTTGTAGCTCTGAAGCGTAATGGACGAGCCACAATGGCCCCAGTTATCAAAAAAGCAATATTTGGTTACACATTCACTACTTTTATATATAATCAGTCAATCAATGTATTGAATACAAACTAATATAAATTTTCGCTAATGCAGCAAATCTAAAAAGGATATTAAATAAAATGGTGTTGTAGCACATTACATTTTTGTTAAACTTTGAATCCTTTAATAATAAAATCAAAATTTAGTTTTAGAAATCGTCTTTTTTTAGTCGGAAACATAGCGAAATAAATAACTTTTGATCTATGAAATCTTTATCGACACATTAAACGATTAAATAAATCTCAATAAACTTTTATTACCTTTATCAGTTTCATTTCACATAAAGATTCCAAGGGCATTTAAAATGCAAATGGAAAGCAGCGAGATACACAAAAGAACATTCTAATCTACTAAAGCTGTACATTTAATCTGAAATATTGCCTTCGAAAGCGCAAAGGAAACTAAAGTTTGAAACACGGTGCTGCGAAAAAGTCAGAAAATAAAGAAAGAAACGAACGAATGAATGAAAGAAATTACGTTTCTGGCAAAGCCTTTGGAACCCGGAATTTAATTCACTTCCTGTCTGAGAGATGGCAGCACCTGCGATTATTTATTCTGCGGCACAGAATTCCGGGGCGGTGACGAATGGCGTTTCGTTTCCTCTTCATTCCGGCAACATTCATCACTCGGAATGAAAAGAGAAACGAAATTGACATTCACATTTGTTAGGGGGGCCTTTTTGTTTAGCTTGCCTTCCCCTAGAAAAAAAAAAGAAAGAAAAGGAAAAAAAAATCAATCTCGACGGAAGGTTCGCACTTCCGTCTCATCTATTTAAATTCTTAGGGGCTCACGTTTACAGTTTGATTTGTGGAATTGCAGTTTGCGGGGTGTGATCTAAAAAGTTTTGTCGCTTAGGAAATGAAAGGAGTTTTATTCGTTTTGTCTTATTTTAATACAATTCGGCGTCCGTAGTAACTAGATTACAGTTTTAGATAAAAAACATTCATGAAACCGAAATTTATTTTGATTATTTATGCCAAGTAACATAAGGCTGATGTTAATTAATTCTTATCTGACGTGGGTATCTATCCCGCTGAATGGAATCAAGACTTGATTAATGAAACGAAACTGTTCTTTAGTTTATTCTTTATCACGTTCTTGCAATTATTTTCACCTTTTAAAACATTTTGTTTTTAAATATAATTTTGTTCATTACAGCATTTTTTGGTAAAAAAATATATCTGAATCATTTTAGTGTTTTATATCATGTTAAGAGGTTGTTTCCGTTATATTTACGATATGAAGCAGCATCTACGATAACATTTTATGATACGAAACAAGTCGTGTTAAATAAAAGTGTTTAATTATAATGGGAAACCGCTATTGAGCACACTTTTAGAAGATTTTCTGATGCAGATGGAAAGTTTTTGGTAACATCTTGACATCATAACACATAATTGCATAACATGAAAGCAAAATTATTTCTTATATCTTAATCATAGTTTGGTTTGTTTGGGGGTTTCTGGTGCAAGAGTCATGATGTTGATCATGCTGCACCAAACAATAGGTAAAATTATATCATTCTCAAACAGTCATCAAAGGGAATGTGAGATGAAACTAAAATGTAACCGAGATTTAAATAAATGGATAAAACTTTATGGATTTTAAAATGCAAAGAGTTGGACATGAGGTATCTTATCAAGCAAGAAAGATAAAGGAGTGCAAGACTTTATAAAAAATTGTAAACGCTGGGTATTAAAATTTGGGGAAATCTGACAATATATATTATACCTTGATCATAAATGACTTCCTTGTATGAAAATTTGTGAAAAATAAAATAAAAAGGCTATATATTCTCAATTATTTTAGATCAAATCTAATGTATGCATTTTTTAGGTTAATTACTGTAATTTCACCCTTATCTTAAATTTCAGCCTTGTATTTTTAATGTTAATGATTAATCTATCTATATTTCTTATGCGGCACCTAGGCAGAATTAGAATACGAAAAATCTTCGCAGAAATTTTTAAGTGCTTTTTATAAACATTTAAAAATTATTTTTTTGGAATTCAATACACAAATTAATTTTAAAAAATAACGGCCAAAAATAAATGATCATCACAGTTATTTATTTCAGCTTATAAAAACAAGAGAAAGAGAAAAAAAGTTATTACATTTATTTCATTTGTGAAGATATAGAGGGGCTATAAGAAATACAAATAGCAGTTTGGAGCTGTGTCCATTTGATTAGAATAATACCAAGAATCGGTACTCATTTCATAACTTACCACCAAATTAAAATAAGCACTTTTGGCTCTCGAACATATTTAAACTATTCATTTCCGCAGCGAATAAAAACAGAAATTCCATACTCCTATTTACCATATATTCTTTATATTAAAATTTAGTTTGGCAAAGAATCGTCATGGGTTTAAGCCTAATTAGTTACTAATAACTTAATTACAAAGTAACCATTATATTCTGCCAGAAAGAAAAAGAAATATATCGTAAGGGGTGCTCAACAACGAACGAGTCAGTTGACTTGCAACATAAACAATTTCTTTTTGTCCAAAAGTATTTACTGATATGGTTAAGCTATTCAGTGGAGTTTATCCCAGCTTTTCTAAACCCCATCGAATTATACTAAAATTCATACACGTTTGGGTAGACTGGATTGATTTGGGTTACCTTTCCTAGCGGGATAACATACGAATAAATTAATTTTTTTGTAGTTTCTCTTTCTCTTGAAAATATGACCAGAATTCTGTTGTCTTCAAAGCTTTCTTCCAAACATCGAAGATTTGGAAATCAATAGATGAAAGTTCCGGACTGTATGGAGACTGAAGAAATTCATATAAATAGGTTATGTGTGAACAAATGTTAGCATGAATTAAAATAATGGGAGTGGAAAGTTTTCTTGTTTGTTCCGATACATGTCTGTTACAGCGAGACCACTTTTTTCCCACTCCAGTCTTCCTTTTTTTTTTTTTTTTTCATATTCTGAGGTCTTCAGTTTCTTATTTAAAGGTTAACGAAAGGCAAAAGATTTCTTTGGAAGAGTATTCCTCTTTTACTTGCATCAATTGCATGGAACTATCATCTGGTGTTTCGCCAATTGTGATTATAAATAAATTATAATTTAAAAATTTAGACAGATATTTGTCAGAAAGCAGCAGCGCAGGAAGTCAACGAAAGTGGTCTCGACAAAACCATTTCGCAGTACCCTACCCCATTCGCTTAAAATCGGGGATCACGGATAAGGTAAAAAATGCCTGGAGAATGGCACTGGTGAGCAATAGTTACGAAATATAATTTTTGACGTGAATCTAGCATTTTCACATAATTAATTGTGCGAATATATATTTCAGGCTCTTTTTTTAACAGTTAGAAACCAAAATTGAAACGCAACTATAATTATAATCATAATATCACATACCTAATTTCATTGATTTTAGCCATTGCATTTACATGCATGCAAAAGAATAGACAAAAAAAATTTGGTTCAAAATTTGATACTTTAAATGCTAAATTTGTGTACCAAATTGTATTCACCTGGCTGTTTACATTTTATAGCTCACTGCCGGCATCCTGACCTAGGGATAGTGCTTCTTTCCCGTGATCCAAGCGTCCCGGGTACGAGTCCTGGTTCGGGCATGGCTGTTCTCTACCCTGCATTCTATCTGTAAGGTGCATGAACGAACCCTCTGTAAAAAGGGATTGTGAGAGCGTCTTCATATGAGCTAGAAGTCAGACTTCTGCCGTCGGGTGCTCAGGGATCTTTACCTTCAGAAGATATTGCGCAAAAAGTTAGCTTAAAATAGTCACACGACAACAATATCATCGCGTTCACTTGCACTTGTACAAACAGACAGACAAACAAAATTCCTTAGAATGGGTTTCACTTAATGTTTTATCGAAATCTACAAATTTGGTCCGATGTCCATATACCAAATTTTGCCCGTTTTATTCATTCAAATTGTTTTTGCTACCGTGTTCACAAGTATGCAGATGTAATGCCAAAAAAGTCTTTTTTCCCCCTCAGATTCAGGGTGGCCTGAGAAATAAAGGAGTTTCATCAAAATCTCGATTTTTTTGACTATAACAATATTTTTTTTTAACATTTCGTAGACGAATAAATAAAAAAAGTATCTGATGTGAATTACAAACAGCAATATACATAACATTATAATTTTAATTGAATATTAATTCAGCATGCAAATGTATTAAATTTTGTTAAATGCATTATCAATACAATGTCTTAAAAAATTATTTGAATTGATGCTAATTTAATTCCCACGACGACTATTTTTATATCAAATTTGTTATTATTGTCTCCATTGTTTCATGCCTTGTCATGATTTTATATCGTTTCAAATCCACAAGAGATGTCAAAATTGAATTAATGCGCGAGAGATTTCAAAATTGGCTTATGATGCTCTGTGGCTTCTTGTTTTATATTTTCACTTGTAAGATGTACATTGAGTATTGTTGTGGTAATTAAGAACTGTTAGATATATGTCGTCTACATAGTTTCGTCTATAACTTAAAATAATAGATAATTTAATCTTAACTGTGATAACGTATAATTGTAATAGCGTCTAGTCCATTTGGATTGCATTGCAATAAACCATGAATAGTTTTGAAATTTTCCAAGTTTTATCTTAATTGACTATTTTTCAACATTAAAGAATATGCTGAACAATGAAAATAAAAAAAAGGGTGATAAAAATGAAGAAAGAAGAGATAAAATAAATTAGTAAGTAATAGATAAACAAGTTGGAGCTGCTGACAAGTACCTTTCGAAATGATTACAATTCGCTCACTGCGCACTAGGTAAGCGACGCATCGGAAGGCGTAAATCGATGTTTAATTCCCTTGAATCTGGAAGGGACCTGGGTGCTCAATTTGAAACCCAGGTTTGGAGCACGGCCAATTATGTGGTTTTCTTCCTCCAGTTCAGCTCACCTGATCTGTTTTTCTTTGATTATCCTCGTTGCTATGAGTATTATTCGATTTGGTTTTAGGTTTTTCGTTGCCCATTGGAAACTCAACAGCTTTAATTCAAATTCATTTTCTTTTAATAAAAATCATTCTTTTAATAATAGTTGAAGTAAGAGAAAAGTCAATTATTTTCAAAACACAAAATAAAAAGTTATTAATTTATTTAGATATAAGGTTATTTAAAAAAATGATTTAATTTTATTTCTTTGAGAAATATTTAGTGCAGCATTGCTCTTTTTGAGCTAAAGGGTTGTGTAGGAAAATAATTCTTGTATATGAAAATAATTATTGAATTACTATTATTATTAGGAAAATAATATTATCAATTGTGTAAGAAAATAATTATTGTTTTATTGAAAAATTACTTTGTATTTCGACAAAAGAATATTGACCATTTGTAGTTCATTTTCAAAATTTTTTTTTGTATTTTATAAATACAAACTGGGGGAACATTCTCTTTTCATAATTTTAGTATACGAAGCGATATGGCTTGTTTTACTTTATAAAATTATGTAAAAGAATCATGTATGAATTTTGGTCGCTTCGCTGTAATTGATTAAAACCAAAATATCATGATACATAATTTTTATGTCCAGGCGACAAAACCCTAGATTTATGTAGTGTGTTACACTTTTAAGCTATTGTGTTCGTAAATATGCATTCGGGCATATAATATTTCAAGATATTTGTGTAAAATTTAACAGAAATCTACAATTTTGATTTAAAGACCGTATACAACATTTCCATAGTCTAACTTTTTGCATTTATGAGTTGTCGCCAATGGAAGCTACTTCAAATTCAGGGATTTTTTCCATCGCGTGCTTAGAACTGAAATTGAATGGTCTGTGGTATGCCTTTGAATTTCCCCGAGAATTTAGAGTATATTTTATTCTCGTATTCAATTTATAATACTTAATTACAAACAATTGACTTAATGGCAGAGAAGACTTTATACGCAATGATACAATAGCTATTATCCATGCATTACGGCTGGATGCTTTTTTTTATCATTTTAGTCTACTGGCTGATTGTACACCCTAATAAATAAAGTCTTTGGGTCTTTCCAACATCTTTATAAATTGGCATGTTTAATAGAATAGCCAATCTTATTTTTTCAAAAATATCCTTTTCCGGACAGGGAATTTTAAAGTGTTCAGATTCATCAGAATTTCAAGATCGGACTTTTAGATTGATTACAGTAGACCCTGTCTAATTTGACACATATGATAGGTGAACATCTGCCGGATTACTGAGAGTGTCCGGACTATAGAGAATCATGAAAGTATCACTGAATTATACAATGATATATTTTTCTATCTGTCAATAACGTACCAACAATATGTTAAGGATAAAAATACTCTGTTAAAGTATTGAGTAGCAGCATGCTGAGCAGACATATCAGAACTGAAATGGCGAAGGCTTCGTATTTTAACATGAAATAATAACTCATCCCCAAATAACATGTTCTCACAGGCGCGTTGAACAGAACGAGTATTCGAGGAACGAGTGTCGGATTAGAGTCGAATCTGAAGTATTATAATATTATGTTTATTGGTAGAGAAATTCGCATCTGAGAAAATAATAAAAACTAATTTTACAGTAAAATTTTAAATTTCATTCCAATTTCCTATGAATTTATGTCTGGGAATACTGAATTCATTAGAAAACCCCCGTAATTCGAAACTATTATATTTTGACTTGTTTGAAATCATGCAACTAATTTAGATTTGAAATCTGATAAACACCGAATAATTATTTTTAGGATTATATTCCCAAATTTCCTTAGTTTCTAAAAGATCTATTAAACTATTTCACGAAATAAAACAAACACGAATAAAACATTCTAAAGGCAGGTATTCAACTTATGCTTCGGCGGAAACGCGAGAGCTGGCAATATTTCCATTTTGCTGTGTAACTGGAGCTAGGCTGCTAATTATTTAAAATTCTCATTAATATTTATAAACTTCATTCTGCGAATCAAAATAATCTTACTTAAAGGAATTAATCAATTTTAATTAAGATGGGGTTTATTCTAACGAAAGAATACGGTTACAGTTGCACAGAATGGGGTTAAATAAATCACTTCCGAGACATTTCCAAGAATATCATTCGGAGCGTTTTAACATTCTCTTGCAAGAATAAACATTTCCAAAATATTTACCCACTTCAGAGATCTCAGTAGGTAAATACAGAGCATAAAAGTCAACACTTTGGCAAAGGTCGTGTTTAAAGCTTGACGCAAAGATCCTGTTTCACTTTAAACTTGGCGTGATTAGAGATAAAAGGCGACCCAAGTGCAATTCGAAACTCACCTTTTGTACTTTTCTAAAAGCCTTAGAATCACTTAAAGCAGCTTTTGGCGCCAACCAAATTATGCTGTCTCTGCCATATTTGTTATTCCTGCTTTCAAAAGGGTTTCACTCTCTATTTATATTCTGAATGATATAACTAGAAGGCGCACGTAAAACGCTTTCATCCCTCTAATGTTATTCCCATTTATCTTCCAACAAAGTTATCTGAAACTGTTATTTCAACACCTGCATCCCATTAAATACCTCATACGGCTAATTCTCATTTGTTGAACATCTGCTTTTAACAATGGTCACGTGATAATTGGTAGTTTGGTGAACAATAGTCACGTGATACTTGGCAGCATTTGTTCTGCGGTTAAACGTTACTCGGAAGTTGGTATCTTCGGGAAAAGGGACGTTATTTTAATGTTCAGGGTAATTAATCCTTGATGAAGGTGGTTTGACCTATTGTTAAAAGAGGATGAATTTGAAAGGATTGTGAAAATTTTATGAACTCATTTATTTCTCCGAATATTCTCAGTGAGTTTGGAAACAGGTAGTGAGCCCATTTATGTCGTGTTTTAATCAAGATTATGGCCGCTTGCCATTTAAAATGGAGAAAAATGTTTGTTTGGAAAATAATAAAAACAGTTTTTATTATCGCATTGAAATGAACTGGCTGAATGTTTGTCATTTTTCAAAGATCAATAAATGCAATTGGGAAAAAGTTATCGCCAAGTTAATAAAATGGTTAATATTTGGAAAATAAAATGGTATATAGATTCTTCTCTTATAAATATCGCAAAATGACCGTAAAAATCTTGAGTTAGGTAACGGCTTCAAATAAGTTAAAGGAAAACTAATCGTAAAGTTAGGAGTTAGGCGATGAAATTCGTTGTTTAATTTATTTTTCTGTCGAATAAAATGATTAATCCGCAGTTCTAGCGTTTATTGTTTTATTTCGAACGCTACTTGCAAGCTATTCCTTTTATTCATATATTGCCTCTTTTATAATAGAGGAAAAAATCTTTTTTTTAAAAACTAAAAACGCAATTTCTGAATTTCTGAGTAGTTTTATCTTTTATTACTGTTCTTAAAGCTTTAATGACAAATGCTAATGTGGCGTGTAAAAATGCATTACCTTAAATATAGTGGAAATCCCATATATCGAACTTACATAAATCGAAAATCTTTCTGTATAGGATTTTTTTTTGAAGAATCTTAGATTTTCAATAGAAAGGCAATTTCTGTATATCGAATATTATGTATACTAGTTTCATTGAAAAGTGGCAATTGATTTCGGTTATATATAAAATATATATATATATATATAATTGAAATTGTCGTTAAAGAAAAAAAAAACCTAGTGGGATTAGCTCCCCCGAAATGTTCTCGCATATTCTTTAATCGTTGCATATGTGTATTGACGGCATATCATTGGTGAACAGCGGTTAGGAAAGGGTCGTCTGTTAGAGCGCGGTATTTGGCGGATTTTTTGGCTATTACTTGCAGCGATGCGGATAAGGAAAACTGAATGCGTATTTCAGGAGGCTTTTTTCCAACGGATAACGATCAAAATTTGACACAGAATCACAGATGTAATCCCAAATTCATATACTCCATTTTACAAATTAAAAGTCTTTATGTTAAATAGATACTTTAGATGATAAATCTGTGCTCTAAATCGTATTCATTTAGATCTCTTCACCTTGTATTTATCATTTTAACATATATTCAGCCAGACGGATAGATAAACTTCACCTAAATAGATTTTGTTCAAAATTTGAAAGAAAACTACAAATTTGTTGTAGATATCATGCAGCACTAGACATAAATTTCATTCGCCCATCTCAAACGTTTTTGCTGTGTACCATGTACATATACACACATAATTGCAAAAATGTGTTTTTTTGGACTTAAAAAAGTCTTAAATGTAGATATTCGTAAAAATTTAGAAGAATTTGGATTTTTTTTTGACGATTACAATATTTTCTGTTTGTGTGCTTCGTTTTCTAAAAAGGAAAAAGCAACAAATGCAGGTCTGTCCTATTTTATTTTTTATTTCTATTCATAAATTTTTTTCTCATATTGGAATGACATTTTTACTTTAAATTTGATTTTATCTTGAATTCTTATACTGGGTATAATCTCTAACAGGAAAATCTTTAGTACGAAAGATGATTTATAATTATTACATATTTTAATTTAATTATTATATATTTATAAATTATATTTCTTTTGAATAATAAATTATAATTCAAGTATTTGGAGAGTAAACAATTAATTTTGCTTAAAAAATGAAAAAAATTATTAATTAAAATTATTTGTAAACTGCTAGTTTTATTTGAATAATTAAAAAAAAATCAAAATGGAAAAGGAGAAGAAAGATGCATCCCAAACCGAAATTTAATCTTCCGTTCACAAATAAATTACTTTGTTACCTGCGCTATTGGGCTGGCAAACGTGGCAGACAAGTTACAAGCATATAATCTATAAAACTATATCAAAAGTTTGAAGGCTATTAGAAAATGACTGGTTACTGCGTTTTAATATTTTAATGAATGATTATCTTGAAGACATACTAATATTATATCATAATGGAATCCAGACATAATTTTCAACTTTTATTTACCTTTTTAAAAAAGGACTTAAAATATCCAAAAACCATATGTAAAATACAGTGATTACGTCATGTTCCTACAGCCTGTCACATGTCATATCGTATGAAATGAACTATTAATCACATCCAGTAAGGTGCAAATAGTTTTTATAAAACCATTTCACATTTTTCTGAAGCTGCCCATTTCTTACTGATATATAGTTTTCCCTTCAGGAAACTCTGTGTCGACCAATCTTTGTATATAAATTTGTATACTAAAACAGAACTTTTCATAAAGTAAATAATGTTTGGTACCGTTCAAAAACATTTTTCGCTATCAAGTTACAATAAAATAATATAATAAATTTTTGGTCAGCAAACTTTTTAAGTCATTGCAATGAAACATGCTTGTTGAGAGCTAGTATTTAGTTAAATTTATTAAAAACAGTATTTAGTAATTTATTACTAAACTATTACTAGAACTAGTATTTAGTAATTTATTAAAAACAGAGGCACTAGATTTAACGTTTGGACATTATCTTACTTTCTCATTAATAGTAACAACTTTTTAAAATTTTGAATTCAATAATAACAAAATTTGAATTAGTGGTTTTTATATTAAGTAAAGATGAAGAACACTTTTGAATTTCAATACAAGTAACAAATATTGCAGACAAAATCTTTATTTTTTTCACAACAAAATTAATAAGCCAGATTTGGAAAGAGATGGAGATCTCAGCTTTGAGGTTGAAGTGCAGATTACAGTAACATTTTTTTTTTAGACAACAGGAGGGCTGTTTTGAGACGGAGATCATGCTTTTGAACCACAGTCAGATGAAGAGGACAATACTTGAACTGTATCTTTCTCTCCAAGTTTCCGCATCACATGGATTTCGCATGTATTAGACGTACTTATACATCGATTGTACTCTGGAATTGAGATTTGATAGCCTAACTCTCGAGCCCCGAAACTAAATATTACCATCAGGCCTCAGTGGCTCTAGTTAGGAGCAGAAGGTTGGGTTAATCAGCTTATTAAATATTTGACCACTGATACATAGATAATTAAACCACATATTTGATTAGTTAAGAATTGTTTTTTATTTTGGAAAAGGATTTGATGTTATTAATAAAAACTAAATTAATGATGCATTGGACGATTTTTTGGGGAGAAATCTTGATTTATGAATTTGAATTAAAAAATATTCAATTATAAGTGATATTTTTTTTTAGAAATTTAATTAATGAAAAACTTATATTGTATTTTCTATATACAAATACAATATATAGTATTTTTATACTATATATTGTATTTTCATTCTGATATTTTTAAAAGATATTTTTTACATTTTTTTTCTTGTATGAATTATAAAATGATGATAAAAATTGATCACTTTATAATTTTAAAATTTATCCATTTAGTAGTTTTTTTTGAGGTTTTAATATTTTGCTAGATAGTAACTGAATTTTCAACTACTATATTTTGTGTTACAGCATTCTTTTACTTTTGTGATGAAGAATCTTTAGTTCATACAAAATAATGAATGTAATAAGTCATTTTAAGTTACCATAATCAAAATGTTAAAAACTTTCTAAAAATATAGCTTCTTAATTCTGTACAATTTATTTCTTAAAATTCTTAACTATCATATTTTCACATTCAGTAATAAGTTATTTTGAGAATAATGAAATATCCTATACATTCTTTGATGTTTCCCCATTTCAGTTCTAAAAATTTTAGTGAACCATTAAAAAAATCTAATTTTTCGGATCTTTTGTTTCAACATTTAATATCGTCAGATGAAGATCCCTTTTTCTGTCTGTGAACTTTCCTTGTATTGCAAAATCCAATTTAGAATATCATCAAAAATCCCATTATTTCAGAAACCTGATTATTCTCATCTCAATATTCAATATCATAAATTGATCGCCAATTTCTTTCAGCCTTCATAAAATGCACGTTCTACATTTCTTTTATGCAGCATTTCGACATTTCTGTTATTGCTTTTTTTCTTCTACTTTCTGACTTTCTTTGGTGTTTTTGTGCAATTTTTAAAATAATTCTTTTATATATTAATTACTTTATTTCTGTGCACACTGAAATTTTACTTTATTAATTTCATATAATTCATGTATGAAATAAACTGTTGGTGAAATTTGGAATTAAGTTGTTTGAGAAAAGTAATTTGAACCTTTTTTTGCACATAAAACTTTTAAAGGCGTTTCTTGCTCTCAGTGCAAGCTCTTTTTAACAAAATAGTATTTATATATTGGTGTACTATTTGTAAATTTTGATATGAGTGATGCCATATGCATGATTAAAAATCGAACAAAACATTCGATAGGATAGATTGAGTATTGGACCTTTATTTATCAAATTTGATTGTTAAGTATTTCTGGGGTATAATATTGAAGAAGAATTAAGGAAAAGTAATACTTTTCCTCTAGACTTTAATGAAATTTTAATTCAAAATTAATAAAAATTTGTAATATTTTCCCAAGTAAATTTAAAAGTATATTCTCTTAAAATAATTATTTTTGCACTAATTTAAAACATGTTTTTGAAATATAATTTTTAATTATGTACATACATTCTCTAATTTTTAATAAAAGTAAAAAAAAAAAATTAATATTTTTATACAATACAGATCATTATTATAATTATTGAATTTACATGCGTGTGCTCTCTCACGTTATCGTCTCTCACGTTATCGATATTAACTATCGTTGCTAATATGGAGAATAAGATTTAAAAAAAAAACTATCGTTACTGAAAATCATCAAAAATCCGAAATTAGCGAACCGATATAGTAGACTTCATGTGAAACAGTGCAACAGGCTCAAAAATGAATAAAGAAGTTTTATTTTGTACGAAGATATGAATAAACACAAAACAAAATTAGCTGAAACAAAAATCGGAAGTAAATAATCATAAAAACACAAAATTCTTATCGAAAACTCCGTAGGAGAAGGACGTCGCGCGACTATTTATACCTCTCGAGAGTTTGTTTCTCACAATTGATTATTCGTATGAGCTGAACTCAACTCATACTGCCGATTCCCAACCGACTCAATACTGACTGACTTCTGATCTATGCACCGGCTTTTTATATTTTCATGAAAAGATTAAAAATCTAAAAAGATCACCGAGAATTCATCAATTTATTGTCAAAATTCTTGCTGTTCCTGGAATCTTCGATTTTGTCATCAAAGTCTCCACGTTTGGACCTGAGGACGTAAGTCACTAATCCGTCATCTATTTAGCATTCATCAGAACTGTCTGTAAAATCGTCTTCCTTAATATAGTGGAGTTTTGAGCCGGAAAACAACATTACAATTTTGTAACAATATGGTAGAGAGGAATTTTGAGCCGGAAAACAACATTACAATTTTGTAACAATATGGTAGAGAGGAATTTTGAGCCGGAAAACAACATTACAATTTTGTAACAATATGGAAATAGAAGAATCATCTCTAAGGCGTTACCAGTTTATAGTGATTCTGGATGGTATTTTGAATCGCCTTTAGTTTATTTGCTATCAGGTGTTTCCATGCAAAACTTGATTTTTATTTTACATAGAGATTTCGTGTAAAAATTTTGGTGGCATCATTCAAAATGATAAAATAAATTTCAAATTGATGAGTAAAATAAATCATTAAAAATATTTGAGTTTAAAATTATCCTTTAAAAGCCTTTTGCATTACATTACATTCATTGATGACTAGAGCAGAATATAGAAATAATAGATTTTATAACTGTATTTCTAGGATATGTTTAATGTTGGTGGATATAAACTTATTACAATTGCAAAATAAAAAGATGAAAGAAACAAATTAATTAATAAATTCAAGATATAATAAAATCAAATATAAATAACAGTGAAAGTAGTTTGTATACCATTAGAAACGAACTATTCAATAGATTTTCTTCAAACGTGATCAGTAATATCTTGAAGCATAAAGAATGCTTTATTAAGTAGTTAATTTTGTATTAATTGAAAATTATAATTCCATATGATTTTCAATTAATACAAAAGCAATAAAACAGAGGATTATTTTATTGCTCATTTTCTATTTTTAATGAATGAAATATTAAAAGCACTAATTTATTTCCTACATTTCATTCCTAATTGACATTTACAATGTTTATTCAAATTTTATAATTCTCTAAAAAACTATGTGTAATTTAAAGTAAAAAAATAAATAAATAAAACGGACTTTTAAAAATTACTTGGCACATTTTTACACGTTGAGATCCCTTTGATTTCTAATATTAAATATATTTTCTCTTTTCTCGCATATGACATTCATATTACGTAACCATCAACAATTGGTTTGAAATGGATAAATGCAGCATTTACTTTGTCAAAGCATTTTAAATTTTGTTTACAAATGCTGAGAGTTCTGTAATAATTAATTAAACAGTTAAATTTTATTAATAAAAGATATGAAAATGTTTTAATTTTGAGCATCGCCAGGTATATCAGTTAGTTGCTAATAATTAAATGCTGTAATTTTCAAATTAATGCACCATTTGGTAAGTAAACGATAGGGTACTGTGTTCTATTTGCAATGAAAAAAATTCTTTTCTAATTTTATCTTACAAAAAGCATGGCCTTTGTAAAGTTTTGATTTCGGACCTGCCGGTGAAACACATTCAAAAGCATGTGTCCAATATCTTGGAGCGAATTAAGAGGAGAGTTATAGTTTGGTGGATGACCAAGGTAATTATAATTTGGCTATGACATTTTTTTCTAACAATTCTTCAACTGCAGCTAAAAGGAAACATTGCCTTTCTTTTCAATGCTCAGTTAATTTCAAAATCTACAGTGTGTGAGTGTTTAAAATTTCAGATAAATTCTTAGTTTTCTAAATTTGATTCTTAACAGCTATTAACAGTTAACATTAATCTATTCTTTGTAAAGTTAACTTTTTTGTATAATAATCGATTATGACAAAATTCTATTTTGTAATAAAGATGTGTTATAAAATTTCTGCAGGAAAGCTGCTCTAAATGGTTGTATTTCATAGATGCAGACCTTTAAATTGAAAAAAAAAGTATCCTGAAACAAGTTGCAAAAGAAGATAAATTAAAAAAAATATCTATGATATTTTTTGAAAAAATAATTGCTAAACAATTTAAAGAAAATATGAATCTCTAGTTCAAAACATAATAATATGGCAATAGTTTAGGCTTGATTCGTCTATCTTTTATTTTATTTATAAAATTTGCTTTTAATTATGTTGCTGCTGTTAGTTATGGCACTTTACAAGTCCGCTGCCAGATCTTTAAACCCAGTGAGCGTCTCTTGCTTTTTTCAGTAGCGCCAACTAGGGCCAAGAGTACGACTTAGCTACTTAATGTATCACATTCGCTTGCACAACCTTCTTTTACAGGGGGGCAAATTCACACACCTCACAGAGAGACACAGAAGAAGAACAACCATTTCCGAACTGGGACTCGAACCTGGGATGCTTGTAATTAATTATACAGCAATGATAATGTGCACACAGAAAAATGTCTTATGTCAACGCAGTGTGCTTGTGTATATAAATTTAATAATCAAAACAGTGAAAAGTATTGTTGTAAAATGTATTTAAATGCATTTTTTAAAATGTACTAAAATTAGTGAAAAATAACTACAATAATAAAACTGGTATCACTGAAAAGCTTATTTTTTAAATTTTAGAATTGTATAAAAAGTTAGTAATCACGGTTTAATATTAAAATTGCTAGTTTTTTTTTAATTAAGAACATTTTGGAAAGCTCTTTCTTTGTGAGCATCTCTTACTCAACGAAGCAACTACCTGCAAAGTTTTGTAAATGTTGATCCAATACTCTGTTTTGCAAAACGCTTTGGACGATTTTTTCGATCATGCAAGTTACGAGTTACAAGCAACATGATAGCCTAAAAATATAATCAAATTGAAAAACAAACAAACAATTAAGTGATTAACGAAATTGAAAAAGTTTGTTGAAGCATTGTTCCCAAATTCAATCTCATTTTAATTTATTTAATCAATTTTTGGAGTTTGCCCAAACTTCCTCCTATAGCACGCTTCCCAGACAAAAGCTCAGAAAATCTGGTCGCAAGTTAATCACACGGAGATTATCTTGAAAAGAGCCCAGCCGACCGCGGGAAATCTAACCTAAGTAACAACTCAAGCAATATAACACTCACCCACTCAGAATGAGGTGAAACGAGAGAGATCACCCCGATTTCATTAGACAACCCAACACTTTTAGCACCGTCGTAAAATGCCACGGATTTACACCCGAAATCCCCCTCAAAACTGCCCGATAATCGACTCCACCGACATCACCTGCACAGCCTCAGAGACCGAACAGACTCAATATCCTCTGCAGATGCTTTCTGCAGAACAATCATTCGGCGGCTCGTAAACGCGGGAAAACGTGTCCAAACATTTCCACATCCAGTAACCGTTCTTTTGTCTTTTCATTATCACGATAAGGCATCGAACAGATTTTCCCGCTGCTGCGAATTTGGAATTTAATTAAAGTGTAATGACTCATAAATGAAGGACCGGTAGTCGAAATAATAAGAGGGGGGAGGTGTTGATACAGTTCAGCCGTGCGTTCTGAATACCAACCCCCCACTTGTCAATCTTCAACCGCGGAAATCTGCAGGTGGTATTTACTGCCGGGGACCACCCTTCGAATGCATTATTCAAATATATGAGAAGGGTGTCGGTCGAAAAGTTGTTGCACGCCATGCAAAACCGAAGAACTGACACTCTTCTACTAGACTGATTTTTTTTTCGTTGAATATGTCTTGCTGTTCGTTCTTCTCCAAATTGCGTGCGGATGAAGTGAGTTGGGAATCATTTTTCTTACGTGGATTTTTTGATTATTATTTTTTACTTTTTTTTTTGTATTTTGAGTGAAATTAGGTAGGATACCGCCCATCTGCAGTGATTATTTTAAACCACGTAAGAGAGGACACAGAAAATAGTTGCAAGATTTTTTATTTTTGATCAATGGGGAATATGAGTTGTAAACATGTCAAAACTGGGCAGTGTAATGCGTGTGTCTACTTCGTTAAATTACTTGATATTTTAGAAGTTATTCGCCACGTCATTGTTCTTTTTCTGGATAAATGGATATACTTTGGTGTATTAATTTTAGAATTCAAGATTGGATACATTGTATAAAAAGCATGTTTTAAAAATGAAAAGTGAAGAAAAGTATGAAGCATGAATTCATTTAACTAAGTTTCTTGTTAACATCAAAATAATTTACCATCAAGACCGAATATGCATTCAGGATAATCCCCCCCCCCAAAAATCATTTCGAGATCATTTTAAAATAAGATTTAATAATCAAGTCTAGATGATAACAGTAGGATTGAACTAATCATACCAAATACAATTTAACCCTTTCAGGGGCATAATCAATTTATATCACTTCATACAAATGATATAAATTGGCGTATTAATCCGAAAGAAAAAAACAACAACAACATTAGAATTAAGGTCGCCATCTATTGTCTTTACTGAATATTAAAAGCAATTTTTCCTAATAAATCATCAGACAACTACTCCTGTCTAAGGAAAAAAATCCTTTACAAAGACAATTAAGAAAATAATTATCATTAGTAAAAGTTCTCACAATTTTACACTTCCAAGAAATTTTTAAATATAATAAATATTTTCATTTCTATACTTTTATTTTCTCATTTTGCTTTCTCATATGCGATACAGACAAAGAAAGAAAATATTACAATTTCTACTAATAATAAACATGAATATGTGTATGCATGTGAGTGTGTCTCTATATGCTATTTTACCTAGAATTAATTAGTACATATATACTTTGGAGGATGGAACGGCGCACTTAAGAGAAACTTTTATGAAATTTTAATTAGACTTTTAAATAATTAAAATTTAAGTCATGTTGTGGCATTTTTCTGCGATAACTTCCTAAAATATTTTTATACAAAATTAAATTTCAGAATTTCAAAAATTGTCTTTTTAATTTTACCAATGTTATTTATTACCTTGTAAACTTTTACTGAATTTTCGTATTTTCTAATTTTTTATAACAGATTACATTGCTGCCCTGAATTTCAAAACGTTTTCATTGTTTCATCAAATATTTAATCATATTATTTTCTGCAATTGTTGAAAATAAAGAAGGATTCTGTTTACATATGCGTAGTTTTCATGACAACTAAAAAGTGGAGCTACAATATCGCAAAATTTAAAACATAAATGAATAGGATATTTGCGTTTTTAATAGCCTATTATGAGACTATTACCTTCATACTTACCTAGCTATATGATGTCATGGGACTTGTACCCATTAGAAAGCCCTATGTGCAGAATGAACAGATCAAAAACAATAAATAAAACATGGTTTTAACATCTAACAATTTAAAAGAATTACAAATATGAAATTATATCTAACCGATTTAATTGAAATAAAATATAACCGATATCCCCAAACGAACCATCTGATCGCTAACGGAGACTAATAAGGGAAATAAAATAATTTTTCCCTGCATACTTTTTAAAGATTCCATAAAAAAATTGCATAAAATCAGGAAAAATTTCGATATAAAAAAGACAGCAATCAAGAAAAATTTTGATGAATCAGCATCTCGTCAATATTTTGGCATATTTCAGATTCTAGTGATTTCGAACAAATCGTCTTTGAAATTAAGTCTGTGAAAAAGACCATATAAGTAATCGCATCGAGCTGACTTTATAAAATGTGGTATGTGGTCTTCACATTATGTAGTATGTGTGCAGATTTCTTTCAATTCAAGGAAACCCGACTGTCAATAAGATGCCTGTGACAGAATCATGAATATCAAGCTAAGTATAAAGGATTTAATTGAAATTAAGCACAACCAATATTCCCAGCAAAAGCTGGTAGCTAAAAACGGATTAAAGAAAAAAAGGTCTTAGACAGCCAAAGGTTCAAGAATCACATTTGCCATTTATTTTACTAGTTTTACTTAAGGGTGATTCATTCAAAGTGACTTCATTTTATATATATAAGTTGAAAATTCAAACAAAATGAATTTCACGATACCAGCCGAATCACCTGAAAAAATGGCTGCCGCGAATAGTAAAAATAGTACTAAGCCAACTACAAAATAATTGTTACCAACCTATACACCAACCTTCATGTAAGAAGCACGATCCATCATTTGGCGATTGTGATCGTTACACTGTCCGAGAAAGTGAGAATATGCTTATTTATCCAGAAACTTCTTAATCACATTCTTGTAGTGCTCCCCTCGGAGGAACAATATAAATTGAAAAGGAGAATCTGGCACTTTATAGATAGTGTGTGATGATTTCGAAATGATGAAAATATACTTTTTAAAGAGATTTAATTAACTTTTTTATTTGAACTTTTATTGATAAGCAAAAATTGGGATGTTCAAAACATTTGTGGTATATCTGATTCTAAGAATCAAAATTCAAAGATATTTAATCACTTTGAATTAAATTAAACCGACGAGCAACTCGTTTCCAATGCTTCAAACTTCGTATAAATTTTTAAAATAACAAAATTTCAGAAACCAAAGGATTGTCAAATGGACGAATAAAATTGAAGTATAATAATCAGGAATTACACTTTACACGATGCTCTAAGATAGAAACTTTATCTAAATAGTTTGTTGCAATTATTAACATTTATCTTAAGCATCACTTGCTATCATTTCATCGCTTGCATTCCAAACCGTAGGTAAATATTGCAGCCATTTGACTAATTTATGACATTCAATTACTCGAGAATTATTCCGCTACTAGACAGTTACAGTGAGACTTTGAATCACGTTTAGATGTTTCGTGTGCTGAATATTGAAATAATTTAGCATCTCTCCATTAATCTTTCGTTCCAGCTCTTAAAGGAAATTCTGCAATATCTGGAATTAAATCACTTTGATTTCCAGTAATGTTCTGTTGCTTGAAATATTTAGAGGGAAATCTTGGAAACAATGGTATGTTGATATTATGGCAGAATGAATCATTCTTGAATTTAAAATTTAAATAAGCTAGACGTTAAATTTCTGATATCTTTTAATGTATGTATAGTATGAATTTCAAATGTCTTGTGGGCGTTAATTTTTGCGTCTGAAATTTTAGATTAATTATAATGCATTGAAGCAAATGTTAATGTTTTCAGAAGAAATTTAGTAAAACGGTAAACCCATTCAAATTGCATTCATCTGACAATAACAACAACAAAAATAATAAAATATTTAGAATGAATCATTCTTTTCGCAAACGATTTTTGATTTCGAAGCGCTTATTGTGAAAATAATTTTTTGTCCAATATGGTTAAATAATTAATATTTTTTATTCGCTTTATTTAAATTAAAGCTAATAATATATTTTATTATTTACTAGTTATTACACCCACGATACTTCAGGTAAAAATATTTTCTTTTTACTGATATCATTGACGAATTCTGAGTTATCTATATACTTATAATAAAGCTCAATGTGTGTGTGTGTGTGTGTGTTGGCACTCTACAGGCCAGGTCATTTGACCTACAGCTACCAAATTTGGTACATGTATACCTTAGAGGTCGGGAATGTGCACCTGGGGTTCCTTTTTTTGAATTTTTAATTAGAATTTTAATTATTAAAAACAATCTTCCATTTTCCCCACCGCCAAATGAGTAAGACTTCAGTTTTTCCCCCCAACAGTAATGAGGCTAGGGTTAACATTTTTCGGCCGATTATTTCAAACGATTCTGTTTATTTTCTTAATGTTTTATATATTTAAAATTAATCATTGTTAATTAATCGATCTTTAAGATTCATTCTGAAGTACTTTTGAATTAAAATAACGCAGAATAAAGGAAATTAAAAATGTTTAATCTGCATAGCATTACCCCAACTGGCGTAGAAAAATTCACGCATTTGCGTTACCGTAACTGGCGTTGAAAATTCACGCATGCGCATTGTGTTCTGATTGTTGTCATGACAACCATTATCAACGGATGCGGATTTGATTTAAATTATTTTTAAGTTAGTTGCATGCTTTTGTAATTAAATTGTATTTATGTTAGTTATATATTTTTTGTATATGCTTATAGTTTTAAGTACATTATTTTTTAAGTAGTTTTTTTAAACTTGTTTTCGACCGATTATTTTAAACGATTCATTTCATTTTCTTAGTGATTGATGCATTTAAAATTAAACATTGTTAATTAATCGATCTGTTCATGATGAATCTGAGAAAATTTTGTTGACAAATTCTTGAGATATTACATAAATTAAGAAAGTTTAGCGCCCATAAAGTTTAAACGCTCAGTGACTCGGTTATCAGTAATCATATTATAAAAAATGCTTTGTTTCAGTAAAAAATATTATTATATTAATTGCAGATTAATTATTTCCACTTTAATTTAAAGCATAAATTCTACGGGAGCTAACAGAAAATGAGAGAGATACATATTACGTTATGACTGAAGGCCTTTATAATATTATGAGTGATTTATATGACTATCAAAATTTGAAGGTTTAAAATATTTTGATGAAGAATCTATTAAAGTAGGAATTGTTTAAAATATTTAATTATTGAAATTTAAACAACATTGAGATTGGCGAACCAGCTGGTCGCCAAAGAAAGCTAGCAATGAATAAAATCCTCTTATCGTTTGAAACTTTTATTGTTTATTAAAGCGAGAAAAGTTCTTCAAAATAATTTTTAATATCTTTTCTGTTCAAATAATATTAGTTCGTTCCAAATAATTTTTAAAAATAACTGAAACCTGGTTTCCCATTTAATCATTTAAAAAAAATGATACAAAATGTAGGTAACATTACGATTAACAATTCACAATGAAATAATCAAAATAATTTAAAGTATTTTTAACGTTTTCATTAAATAAAAGTGGCAACACAAAAAAAAATTATGTTTATTTTATAATTTTTTCTTTATTTAGAAACATAGATTTATTTTAAAAATAAGATGTTTAATTATTTGAGCAAAATTTAAAGAAAATGTATTGAGCTTGTTTGGGTTTCAATAGAGTAAAATTTCCAGTACATTTATATTTTTACTTTTATTTATGTATTTTAAATAAAAGTCATCTAAAAATAAAAATGATTAAATTTTATTAAATGAAAAAAATTTAATAGCAGGAAAAAGATTTTTTTTTATTTTCAAAAGAATTTAACTTAATTAATTTAATAACTGAATTAATTAGGCAATAATTAAGTAATTTAATAATTAAGTAATTTCTTTAATAACCTGTAATATTAGCTACACGGTTCCATTGTATGAGTGAAACATTAAAAAGCAAAATTAATCTGAAATATGAAAAAACCTAATTTGTAATATAAAATTTTAAAAATAAAAAATGAATACAAAAATTGACTATAATGAAAAATTAACTTTTCTTAAAAAGAAATTTTTCCGAACTTATTTGGTGTATGAAGAAAACGATGACAAACTGCTGCTCTATTTGAATATAATTTTTCATAATTTTTTTTGCTTCAAACTTCAAAAAAACACTTTAAGGTTATGAGATTAAAAGCATAATATAAAATCTGAAATCAAGTCTTGGAATTGTACTTTTTGCTTTTCCGCATGTAATAAAATTTTGATCATAATAAATTACAATTATAAAATTTTTGATTGCAAGTATTTCGTAGATAAATAAATACCAACTGTATTATTAAACCATTTCAGAAAAATATCGAAAAAATAGTTAAAACACAAGTAAGCTCAAAGATTGAATATCCAAAATTTTAAATTCAACAGGATTTAGAAGAATTGATATTTAATATAAAAAAAAATTTCTTCAAAGATAAATAATCTAATTATTAATCAGTTACAAATAAAAGATATAATACTTAATTTCTATTAAATTACAACGGACTGCAAGAATAAATATGAATTTTATATATATATATATATATATAACTTTTGAATATTTAATTAAAGAATGATTCTTTCAAAAAAGAAATTATTTTGTTTACATAATATATGCCTAAGAATTAATTTTTTTATTATTACATTTATTTATACAGAAATAAAAATGTGTTCTTCATAGGTTTAAGTCTTCTATCTTTTCAGATATACAGGGAAAAAAATCCATCGTCATTACAGAGGTATACTTTAATATCAGTTTTCAAAAATTATGAAAATCTTCATAAAAGAAGCGAAACAAAACAACACATTTTTATTTGTTTAACTGAAATGAGAAGAAACTTATGCATTTTGGTTTATCTAGCAGTATTCCTAATAATATTATTTAATAATAGAAATAATATGATAAAATTCGTAATATAACTAAATTCGATGCATTCCAAAGATAAGTGTAGTGTCATTACAATTGCATTTTAAAGATATTACGATTAACTTTATTTTGATAGTTATTAATTTATAAATTAAATATTCAAGTGAATTATTTCCTTAATTTTTTTTGGAATATAATCTCAATAGCAAACTCAAGTTAACTTTTATTTTATTGAGACAGAATAAATTAAAAAAATATATATTATTATAATTCACTTGATATCAATTCAGCTATAAATATAACCATGTTTTTTAAAATTTTATAGTAAGGAATGTGTATGTTGTCCTAAAGCATAAGAAATAAAAGGACAATTGAATATTTAGAAAATATTATCTTGATACTTAACATCTGAATGTAAGTGAATAAATACTTTGAAAAACTATATTCAGAAATTTGTATATAGTTTTTCAATGAATGTAGTTTGAATATAGTTTTCTAAAGTGAATTCTTATTTGAAAAAATAAATGTTTCAGATAAAAAGAATCGGAGAATTTTCGGCTTTTCATCACCCTAAGAAGACACTTATTAGCACCGTCTTTATTTAAAAGCTGCCCTTTAAAATGCCCATCGTAAATTAATAAACAATCTTAAATACAATTTAAAACTTACATAAATTCTTAACGTGCTGTCAAAAGAGCTACAAATAAAATTCAAATATACAATTTTCTCACATTATTACTAAATTCTCGTTGCCAACGTCATAACTCTAAAATTTGACTTAAATTCATTCAATACAAACTCAAATATTCCGGAAAGCCAGTTTACTTCTACTCCAGTTTTATTTATTGGAAATTATCGGAGAAAACTAGGCTTCCGCGCTAAGCAAGCAAAAGTACTTTATATTCCAGTTTTAACTATATTTAGCTTTCTGCATCTTATTAATGCTATGCGACACGAATAACCAAAACCGCAAAAGGCATTTTCCGTAAAGAATGCTAATGATTCACGCCAGTTTACTAACTGTATATATTAAGAGGAGAAAAGCCCATTACCGGTTCCTCCTCTTTTTAGTTAAAGCGAAAAACTTTCAAGTATATTATTTCCATCACTAGAGGAAGAAGTACCATGCCGAAGACTTAAACATTCTGGTTATTAATGACTTTAGATTCTAACAAAACACTTCATTAAATCGCACGAGAGGATTTTAAAAGCCAAAGTCAGTTTCTTTTCTTCGGAATGTATAGAAATCTGTTAAAGCCTCGACGAATAATATTTCAAAGTAGTCTCTCATTTAAGAGCCTGCTTTTCTGTTGTATTTTTCTGGGAGATTTTTTTCCCTTCTTCTTCCGTTTAAAAAGTAAAACAACAAACTCCCGCTTTCAGCTATCACAACAAGAAAGTAACCGAACATCGGTTTAAGGAGTTCATTTAGCAGGATAAATCTATTGTTGTGGAGCTATAAATCTCAAGAAAATAGGAATCGTGCTTTCTTTTTAGGGCTTCTTCATTTATTAAGTGGCTTGACATCGCCTTTTGCATGATTAAGTATTCATTCATCAAACCCGGGAAATAGTTGGATATATCTTTAATTCTCAGCAAGATCTAATCTCCAATCTTAACTTTTTTTTTATATTTTTTTTGTTCATTAACTTTATAGAGTCACAGATATCTTGTATTATGAAGGAATGTTATCATGGATGGTGATTAAACGGAAACTGACCGTTCCAATGCATTTTCTATTTCTTTCAATCACTTTTATCTGTTCTACTTGCATTTTTTACTCTCTCGTTTACGAAATATACTTAGAAAAAGATATTGTAGATTTGCATTAAAATTTGAATTAAATCTATTCAGAGAAAGTCTCATCTGTCTGGCTGTTCCGAATACATTTCAACAAGATAACGACATTATGAAGAGAGCTAGATGATTAAAATTTGATACACAGATTTAATATTTAAAAGGTGATACGTATCAAATTTCAAATCAAATTCGCCAAGGAATCGATTTTCTATTGGTTTGTAATTTCATAAACATATAAATGTAATAACTCAAAAACGCTATAATTTAATTATATGGAATTTGGTATGTGATTTTGTGCTACAGTTATAGTTTTGTATCAGATTTTTGTACAAATTGGTTGGATAAAGGTGTCCAAAATTCTGATTCGATTTCTGTTACTTGTACATTAACTGCATTACAGCCAATTAATAAAAAAAATCACCAAAGACCGGCCGCTAATAGGCTCTTTCATAACTATTGTTCGCCAAAGACACGAGCTTAGTAATGCAAAAGTAGAAAGTTACGGGGAGAGCATTTCCAACTGGTCAAGACTTATAAGTTTGATTCAAAACTAGGGGGAGAATTCTCCCTTGAATTTCTTTGTATACTTCAACAGAACAGAACGATAGCTTTGGTAGACATCATTCTCTGAATATATAGTTGGGGGCTGGGATTGAGAGATGGCAAATTCTCGAATGTCATATCTAGAGACCGAAGTACATTCTCCTCTTTAAATTCTGTGTATACACATAAAAAATGCTACGTTTTTTATTTCGTAGAATGAAAAAGCACCGATTATGAAATTTGGATTTCGTTCTATAGAATTCTTCCAAATTTAATATCCTATGTTTTGTCCACAATATTGTATACCAAATTTCATTTCGCTAAGTAGCTGCATTTTCTAAATTAAAGTGTTCACTTCTATGCAGATGTAAAGACCAACAGATGCTTTACCTTTCGACGGATATGATTCTCATTTTAATATTAATCCACAGACCACAAGACCCAATTTCATTTGTCTAAATCGTTGCCTTTTCTGAGTTACCCCGTTCACATATGTGAAGATGTACAGACTGACAGATGCTTCCCCCTTTCGATAATTTGGTGCAAAGTTTACTACACATCTGCAATTTTGCTGATAAATTAGATATCAAATTTCATCCACCTAGTTATTAGCATTTTTTAAGTATTATGCTCAGATGCACTTGAAAAGGCAAGCAAACTTCTCCTAGAGTGATTTCGTCGAAATGTAAGTAAAAATCTACATATTTAATGCTAGGGTCCACATATAAAATTCATTTCTTTGTGTACGAGGAACTAAAATTATTTATTATATTTTCATTCAATTTGAATGGCAACGCCTGTTTTAAGAGATTTTGATCTAAAGTTTTTTGTTAAACTTCATAGTACAGTTTTAAAACATTTTTGGAAAATTATTTTATTTTCTTCACGGATTTGATCTAAAATTATATATATATATATATATATATATATATATATATATATATATATATATATATATATATATATATATATATATATATATATATATATATATATATATTGGAATTTTTTGAGAATACATTACATTTTCTATGTTTCTTCCACACCCTTGAAAATAAAATCAAATACAAATACAAAAGGGAACTATGAATTTAGACCTGGTACATTGTACTTTATGCTCATGGTTATGATACATTGTTTGAGGATAGATCTACGGTATTCCTATTGTTATTTATTAGAGACTGTCATGACTGGGTCATGAAATGTCAGTCATGCCAACGTGCGTTGCATGTATACAAAAAATTAATTGCTCTGTAACGGATATCCGCCCATTACCATGTCCGTCTATGTGAAAGCCAATCACTTGGGGGGAAATTCTGCTGCTGTCATATATTTCTCTTTTCTAATATATCTTTTGTTGCAAAGCAATGGAGGTTTTGAATTTTCTCCTACCGATGCAAGAAACGCTGACTAAATATTCCAGAAGGCAAAAGAATCTGACGACGAGATTTTGTATGAAATTTGATCAGGGTCTAAAGAGAAATGAAATTGGAATTATGTTTGTTTTAGAGTATATGATACACTAAAACTGTTGATCTGAATCAAATTTTGGATTAAACCGACAAATGAAAGCGACGCTCTTCTAGAATACATGCTCCATTTTCTTTATTATTGTTATGAAGTTACAGAAAAAAAAGCCACAGTTACAAAGGTTATTTTTATATTTATAAATGAAATAAATATATATGATACAGATAAATTTAGAATTTGATTTAGACATTTTCAAAAATTGTGGGCATTTTATCATTATGTACAAGTAATTATCGTTACAATTATACAACTGTAGTTCTCTGTAAAATTTCAGTTTCAATCGATCGAAATAAAACACCGACGCCGGCGTCCTGGTCGAGGTGTAGCACGTCTTCCCCGTGATCTGGATGGCCCGGGTTCGGGCATGGTTGTTCTTATCTTGTGTTCTATCTGTGAGGTGTGTAAAAGTACTCTCCCCCCCCCCTCCTGTTAAAAGATATTGTGCAAGCGAGTGTGTAAGTGTCATCTTCACATGAGCTAGAAGTCAGACTTCTGCTTTCTGGTGCTCAGGGGTCTTTACCCTCAGAAGCTACTGCTCAAACTCGGCTGAAATAGCAGACTTTGTCAGCGGGCTTGTCTATGACAAAAGTCGTAAGTAACAACAACATAAAATACTGACAAAGAACATTCGACTTTTTAATACTTGTGTATTAGCCGCATGTCAGTGATTGATCGCCAAAATCGCATTCTGGATTTATGCCAAAGATAGTAATTATTATTTACTGATGACATAGAATAAAAACGCGAGTTCCGATTTCCTTTTTTGCATATATTACGAAGCATGCTCTCTCTGTGAAGAACTCTCATCTGTGAAAATAAAAATCTGAGCATTTGAGGCTTTGACGGCCTAAGGTCCACAATTTTATACGGGGGTGGACAGGGAGATAAAACCTATTTAGATAGTATGCAAATATCAGAGACATCCTTTTTGCTTGTTTCCTTTCTTTGAATGTATGAAATTTTCTCCCCTTATGTATGCTTGATGAAAATACCCTATTTTAATATTTTTGGAGCTAAGTTATTAAACAATCAGTAAGAGAGGTTGGAACCATCATTGCTGCCTATGATAAATTAGCTATTTTCAATGTGTCTTGTCTCAAAATCTGTTATAGCTATATGTCTGAAATTTTTACTGAAATAAAATAAACCTTCCTCATTAGACTAAAATGAGCTTTTGGTAAATTTTAATTTTTTTTTGTAAAATTATAAAATATTTAGATAAAAATGAATTTTTATACTTTGTCAGAAAATTGACAGAAAAAAAAGTAAAAATTAATTTGTAAGTTTTTTTTTTTTTTTTTTTTTTTTTTTTTTTTGGAAAAGTTCATTTCAGTATATACTAAGACATAAAATAAACATGTCACAAAAATTACAAATTTATGGGACATACTTTTAATAAAAAGTACATAGATCATGAAAAACAAGCATTTTGAGAAAAATACATTGAAAGTGAAAACAATTATCAGTCAGAATATTCCTGCGTCATACTCTAGTTTATGTACATTATATTTAATGTTTTCATTCTCTCTAATTCTTTAGAGATGGCGTACCTTACTATATATTAGCCGTATTTCTCCCGTATTATTTAGACTTTATTTCTTTATATTCCCCAGCATATATTTGCACATATACTTTTATATGTTTTGTATTTGTATTTTGATTATTTTATTTTTAATGATCATGGTTTCTCCAATTGTATTATATAATTTATTGTATTTTTCCGTTAGTATGTGAGCAATTTTTTAAATTTGTATTTGAGTATTGTCTTGTTTTTCCCCATTTTTCTTTGCATTTGTGCCTGCGTTCTTTCTATTTGAAATTTCTAAATATATATTTCGATTTATATATATTTTGCTTATTTATCCTACAATTCTGCCACATTCTTATAAGTGAATATATGATTTTAATTAGATATGTAAAAAGCACGTACATAGATAAATTTTCTCACAGATTTAAGCATGAAAACTATAAATATTACTCAAAAACTTTTCTTTGTTTCTTTCTTAAGATAACTCAATCATTAATTTTGTGAGAAACAAAATCAGACAGCATTTGAAATTAAAGCAATATAATTTATAGTCAGTTGTATCGTTCTATTCGTGGTCATTTTCTGAATTAAAACTTAATGTGCCTTATTTTAGCATACTTCTTTGGTATTTTTATTTATGAGTCTTTCGAAAAAAAAAAAAACAACTTATCTCCGCAATTTCAAAAGCTACAGTTACAAATTTACTCTAACGCGAATTTCACTTTACAAAGCAAAGAAACTGTTTTTAAATTAAAGATATTTTTTTTTTCAGATCTAACTCTCAGAAATGAACGCGCGAAACAAAATAAAGAGTAACTATACCATGAATGCACATCTCGTTAGAGAAAATTACACAGTACAAGAAAATGATGATTTCCAAGAGTTATTCTCGTTTCTTTTCTTTTTTCATTTGTTACTTATTCTCCAATTACCTCCCAAGAAGAAAATGGAACAGGAAAAAACTTCTAGAATATTCCATTACTTTTCTTCTAGTTAGGTATTCTTCCTATCTCAAATAAACTCTGAAAGGATAAAAAGGAAAAAAAGAAATTTCTTCAATAGATTCCATAAACAAGCAACATCGTTTTTTAAGACCAAGCTGAGAAAAATGATAAAAAGTTATATCACTGCATTAGGTTTTTATTGCCACTTTTCACAGAGCAATTGGTTTAGGTTAAAACTCCAAGCACAAATTTAAATAAATCTTAAATTCCACATCTAAAAAGGAAGACGAAAAAAAATTTTTTTTTTTCTTCCCAGAAAGTGTAATTCTTATATAGCTGTCCCTTCATAAATGGCATTTGCTTGCACGTTATTGTCTACTTAACATAAGAAAAGAATTTATAGGGGTTCCTCATCAACATTTGTCTCGGCGTGGAATTTTATTTCTTTTAAGCGCGCCTTAGTGCGTCTTTTTCCGGAAGACTTGAATTGCTTCTTTCCATTGAAATGTACATACAAGTTCTTAGGATGGGTTTAAGAAAAGGTTACAATGGATTTTGGGAAATAGCTTTCTTTTCTGTAAAACATTTACATTTGTAATGAAATGATATTTGCTTTCTTGGAGTCGAAGGGTAGCTTTTCTTAAAGTAATGAGAAGGAGATGCTTCCGTTTGAGTAAATCCTTTTTCGAGTAGACTATTTGCATTGCAAAGTATTTATTATTTCGATTCATGGGCGAAGTAATGCATGGGTGTCTGGTTAAGTAAACATATCCAAGAAGCTGGAATTGCTTTTCTCTTATTCAGAAAACTTGAATAATTTTAAGTGTGGAACGATTAGATGTATTGAAAAAGCTGGGACTTCAGATTTTGCTTTTGGATTGACACTAGTGTTTGTTTAGTTGAAAGCTGAGACATGCATAACTTTAATTCTTTGGTTGAGTTACGCTTATCCTTGCATTATATGTATGATTAAAAAGAAGGCATTTTAAAATAATCTGACTAATTATGTATAAAGGTTATTTCTATGGTAAATATTTCTACATTAGATCGATGGAGATGTAAAAAACCAAATTTAATGTTTTAAATATTCCTATTTCTTAAAATTATTTCAGAAATCATACTAATTTAAGCTGGTACTGAAAATTATACAACAAATGGGACTTGCAGTTTAATAATAAATTTCACTATGCTAAACTAATTATTAAAAATTAGCTTAGTAATATTCATGAGTGAACTTAACATTGTTATTCAGTTGAGAATTGGTTTGTAAATTTCATTAAATTTAATACTGTAGTTCAATGATGTTTTCAGTTTAATAACAAACTTCCCTCTGCTAAATTATTGCTGAAAGTTGACTTAATATGTTTTATAAACCAGTGGGAGTTGTCCCTTCAAAACATTTCCACATATTTTATAGTAAAAGTGTTTTTTTTTTCAGATAACGCCTTGCATGACAATAGTATGAATAGTTATTATGATATATTAACTTTTGACGTAAATTTAGCATTTTTGAATTTATTATATGATATTTGTTGAATTTTTTGGCAATTTATCCTTGGCTTGAGGGTTAATAATATCCAAAATTCCAATTTATGTTTTAGAACACATTTTGTCCTAACTGATTGAAACAAAAATTTTACACAGCCCTATATTTGTAGTCACAAAATCACATAACAAATTTCATATTTTTAAGTCATAGCGTTTTTTAATTATCCCATTAATATGTTTCTGAAAGCATAGACCGACAGATTGTCCACTCCTTGTTGGATTTGGCTCAAAATTTGATAGGTGTCTCAATACTATAGACGCTGATTCTGTATATTGCATTTTATCTGTCTTGATTTCCTCCTTTTCTATCGTGTTATCTTCTATTCAAACAGCTCGACGGAGAACTTCCTCTGAACAGATTTTACTCAAAATTCAACAGAAATCTGAAAAATTGGTGTAAAGACCATATATAAAATTTCAATGGTCTAGCTTAGATCGTTTTTGAGTTATCATTGTCAGATGAACATTTTTCAAAAGCGTGAAAATTCGTCAAATTCTAAAGTTCGAAATTTTTACGATTACAATATTTTCTGCATACTTCGTATATGTGAAATTAAAAATGTTAAAGTTTGGACTGAGTTTTAATGAAAAATTTACATGAAAGTTTGGAAAAACTTTCATTCTCAGAACTGGACAACGAATTTTAATGCTCATGGTAATTTAACTTGTCTTCAAAATGTTAGGAACTAATAGGATTTCTACTCTAATTGTAAGTTTCACTATGTTAAACTATTTATTGACAGTAGACCTAATATACTCCATAGAAAAGTTTAGATTCATTACTCCATTGGTATGAGAATCTGCCATAAAGATTGATGCTGATTTGTAGACATTTGTCTGTAGATATACGAACTTAATTAGAAATGTCCGAAAAACATGTGCCAGCTATCTACCACGTTTTTGACAAATGCCATCACATTATGCGTTAATGGATTTATTATTTTCATAGACATAGTCAGATATTCTTTCTCTCAGTCTATCTTGAAGCTCCAGTAAGCATTATTGATTTTCAATATCAATTTCCAGCGTATAGCTTGATTTGACGTTCTTATTATTTATAATTCAATTCCTACTATTAGTTAACATTCTCCGTATATATATGTATATATTTTGTTCAAATTTTCAATCGTTAATAAAATATTTTTTATTCGTCCACTCAAGTTCAAATACATTTTTTAAAACTTGTAATGGATGACACTTGATATTAATACAGTTTTTTTCAAATATTAATTAATTAATCAAATTTGACCAGTAAATTCTATTTGGTCGCCAAAGGTGCCAAATCTATCGCCATGTTGCCAAATGGTCGTTAAGTTTGTCGCCAAACTCTGAGATTACTGACGTGACACCCGATCAAAAATCTAATATATAAAAATCTCATGTCACGGTGTTTGTGTTCGAACTCCTTCGAAACGGCTCGACCGATTTTCATGAAATTTTTTATGTGTATTTGGTAGGTATGAGAATAGGTCGTAAAGTATATTTCACAACGCTAGGTAATTAGGGTATTCCTATCCACGTTCATCGTACGGTGAGGAGATCAACGCTTGCTTGAAATCATCGCCACTGTGACGTAATGTTTTTGTTCACTAATTTCTGCACTATCGTTGCTTCGTAAAATGCTATCTTCGACCGCATATTTCCAGATGTACGCACATAATACATTAATCATGCGTGGAATTTTGGCAGCAAAAAATGTGGACGTCGACGATTTAAACTTTAAAATACAGCAGACTTTGCCAGGCGACTTGGTATCATACAAATTGATCGATACAGTTTGCGATGCTAACGAAGCTGTAAATTATCCAACAAAATTTTTGAACTGACTGGATTTCCCAGGCATGTCACCACACCTTCTACGACTGAATGTTGGATCTCCGGTTATTTTATTTCGGAATTTGAACTCACCATGGCTGTGCCACGCGGTTGATCATTAAAAAATTGATGAAAAACTTTATCGAATCCACCATTTTGAATGGTAAATTCCGAGTCGAAAATGTTTTGCTGCCACGAATTCCAATGATTCTGAATGAATTGAATTCAAACGCGTTCAATTTCCTATTAGAGTGGCATTCGCAATGACAATCAATAAGTCGCAAGGCCAAACGATGTCTGTTTGCGGTTTAGATTTGGGCACACCATGTTTTTCACACGTGGCGTGTTCTCTCGTGGGCAAACTATCGAGCTTATTTGTGTTGGCTAAAGACGGACTGAGAAAAAATATCGTACACTCAATTGCTGTTCGAAAGGAATATCGATTTTCTTTATTTCATTTTTATACTTTAGGACAAAAAATATATTACTTTTTTCACTTTACGTTTAACTTAAGAGATCAAACAATGTATTTGTTCGTTACGTTAATGAAATATATTGTATTAAGAAAATGAATGGTTTGTGTTTTTTAGTTTTTATCGGCGATTATCGTCTACAGTGCTCCATTTCTCCTTCTGTCATAGATCCCATCCCTGCGCACTTACAATACATTCGTTAACAACCAAAATATTCAAATATTCAATAGAAATAATTTATAAGGCAGAACAACGTTTGCCGAATCAGCAAGTAATATATATATATATATATATATATATATATATATATATATATATATATATATATATATATATATATATATATATATATATATATATATATATATATATATATATATATATATATATAATAAGAAAATAAGTAGAAATTCAATTAAAAAATTTTTGCCACTTAATATTGTAATTCTGTCATATGTATATACATATTTATATTAATTGTAATTATTTAATAAAAAGTAACTAAAAAATAAAATTTGTTGACCAAAGTAGGAATTGACTTAAATTATTTTTTCTGCATTACTTGTTTTCAGTATAGTATTTTAAGTAAATTGTAAACACTGATTCTCAATTAAAAGTTTTTTTGAAAATTCACTTTAGTCACTTAAATTTTTAAATGAATCTTATCAATTATTTTTCACGCTTATATTTGTGAAATTTATGAACTCATATGAAAATTTTGATTTATTAAATCTTTTTAGGAAATATTTGAATTATTTCTTATTTTACTATTATCTTCTTACAATTTATGAAATGCTTTTGCATTTTTAAAGAAAGTATGAAAATACAGAATTATTTGAATATGTTATATATATATATATTTAAGCATTATAAGTATTAAGTAAGGAATCTGTAATATGAAAAATACTATTTAGGCAAAGTATGAAATGGAAGTCATGATAAGTCTTTTACCATGACAGATAATTTGCAGATACACTGATACGAAAAAAAAATGTTTTAAAAATCCTTTGTTTTTTTAAAAAACTAAGTAAAAGTTGTAAAATAAAATGTATTCTTTTTTCATTCAATAAAATCAATTAAATATGTACTTACTTGTTACATCAAGAAACTGAATTTCATTTTGAATTTTGTTTAATTCTTTTTATAAAGAGTAAATACCGATGTTTACGTATTTTGCCAATTTGCCATTTGTCATTGTGTAAAAAGTCCAGGAATTGTATGAAATATTAATTAAACACCAAAATGGCCAGGCTGTCAGTAGAATGCCAGAAACCCACTTAACCAGTAAAACAGTAAAAAAATTGAATGTAATATACTGGCATAAATTTTAGATAATGCAACAGAAATTATATATACCCAATTTTTACTTAAACTAGATGATATTCAACATTGAAATACTTAGAAACAACGAAAAGAAAATATTTATGCCTAATTATTTAAACCAGTGGAAATAGCCTCCCCAAAATTTTCTCGCATACTCTCTAATAAACGCCTTACATGTCCTTGGCGTGCAATAGTGACGAAATATAAACTTTTGGCGTGAATTCAGAATTTTTACTGATTCTATCATGTTTCCTTGGTGAGTTATTTGCTGACTCGTATCTGGTATGCAATTAATAGTATTCAAAAATCGAATTTGTGTTTTAGACACTTTTTTCGCAACCAATTGAAATAAAAATTAGACATGAAATTGCACTTGTAGTCACAAATCCGATACGAAATTTGATATATATTTAAGTCATTGCATTTTTGAGTTATCGTGTTTAAATGTTTCTGAAAATACAAACAGAAAAGCGGTCAACCACTCTTTGGATTTCGCTCAAAATTTGACAGATATCTTCAATATAAATATAGATTCAATAATGTGTACCGAATTATATTTATCTTGCTCTCTTCTTTTTATAATTATCGTATTAACTTATTTTTGAATAGCCGGACAGACGGATTTCCTCGGAACAGATTTTACTCGAAATTTGGCAGAAATCATTAAATTTGGTGTAAAGGTCGTATACTAAATTTCAACCGTCTAGCTCAAAGAGTTTTTGAGTTACCTTTGTTACTGATAGGCAAACGGACATTTTATAAAATTAGGGGGGGGGGATCTAAAATATGGAGATTCGTCGAAATCTCGAATTCAATTTTTTTAATTATTACTATACTTTCTCCAAACTACGCATACGAGAAAGGAAAAAATACGCAATAAATTTCTACGAGATCATAGCAGCATCAACGTTGTGTTTGATGTGTTAATTGCTGCAACCTAATTTCCAATATATTTTAAATTTTTTCCTCAGTTATGATTTATTTATGTCAAAACATTTTACGCACCACATCTGCAATCTGCTTGATGTAATAATCGAAATTTATTGAAAGTTTTTTCCCTGCGTCGTTTAGAAGCCATAAATTTTGCCTCACAATAGATTTAATGATTTGCAATTGATACTTTCCATATTTGTTTTCTGACAATTAATCGAATGACTAATGCTATTGCAAAGCAATCTGGTAAATTTCAATGAATTCTTTATGGAAATAGTCGCGTATTCTAAATTCGGCTCTTTAGTAAATCAGCCTTAATTATCGTTTCATAAATAACAAAACTAATTGCCTCGGACTATATAATAGACATAATATACAATGGATTGCATTTTAAATTATACACAGATTCAAGTAAAATAATATTAGGTAAGAAAAGAATGGCATAAAATTGATGAAAGAATTAGAAGCCTCGTATTAAAATGCTTTATATTTCAAATGAAGAGTTTTCAGCTTAATTTTGGAATTCTCTGGGTATCAAGAGCGAAAAATAAGTGATATCCTCCACTGAAACGTAAGCAATGATATGTTTATTATTTTGGTCGTATGATGATGTATTGTTTCCTTTGTTATTTTAGGTAAGGTTATCTATGTTTAAAAGGCAATTTTTGGTCAAAATTCACATTTTTTTCATTGTTTTATTCAAAAACCCATTTATTTGTGTTTCCAAATCTGTGTTTGTTTTAATTCTACGATAAATAGAAATCGATATATGTGATTTTTTTTATAAACCACTGTAGCTGAAAATGAAACCGGAAGTACTAATCAGGAAGTATAACCAGAAGTTGAATGTTTTCTAACATTTTGTCAAATACACGCTTAAGTTATAATTTATTTTATAATATGCTCTATTAGCAAGCCACGCGTATTAGAATACGTTTTGAGTAATTTTTATGCCGAAAGGATAGCAATTACATCTGCTTTTGAACATTGTTTATGTTTACAAAGCATTTTTAGTACAAGACAAATGAAAACTTTAAATGAATTGTTTTTTGAAAAACTTGAATTTCGTAAAAAAATTACATACACAAAACATGATAGCTTAAAAACTTATTAATATATTACCTTGAAATTTTGCATATATGTTACCTTAGGTGTTCCAAAGGCAACGAACTAGGGATATAACTTTGAACAGAGTAGTTTTTGTTTTAGAGCTGCCTAATGTAATTTTCAACAACGAATTTTGTGCAATTTTCAATACAGAAATATTAGATTGGCTATAACATTTTTGAAAATGTATATATTTCTTAGATTCTAGTTCATTCCCTTTACCACAAGTGTAAGTATGTTGTGTATAAAAATAACTGGAATATGTGCATAAAAATAACTGCAATATTTTTTGCAGAGTGTTTTGCTTTTTATTGCAATTTTCACTATTTCTTTTTCCAAATTGACACAGTTTACAGAATCTCAATTAGCACAGAATTTTCTGATCAATATTTTTCATTGTTTGCAATCACATTAATCCAGAAAATGAATTGAAATAGCTCATTAGAAAGATTTTCAAAAATTTTTCTCCGTAGGTAGACAGATTTGATAAATGTTTTTAAATTGCTGAATAGATGCATTTAAAATTTTCAAAATAAATACAAAAAAATTCCAAATTTTAAGCATATTTCAACAGCGATGTTTTTTTTTTTTTAAGCATAAAAATTTATATTTAGAATACTTCGGGTTAACATCATACCTACTACGGCTCTTCCACGGGAATTTAATCAATATCGTAAATATCATAATCGATATTTAATTACCAACTACTTCCCGAATACCGCAAGAAATTTCCTTATCTGCAAAAAATTTTGGTTAAAAAAAAAGAAAATTATCAATTAAATTCCTTATCTTTAAATTTTTTTAATTTATTCCTCCAAAATCAAACTATATATAGTTTAAAATTTCGATCCAAAGTATTAATTGATGTTAAATTACAATAGTGTAAACTGCGAAATATTTGAGTTCAAATTTTTCAAAATATTGTTCTGTTAAGTCATAAAATAGTTTTGATAGAAGAAATATTTTATTATTGCTTTCTTACTAATTTAGCTACACGAAATTACTTTTGCAATTTATTCTGGAAATTCTGATTAAAAACATTTCATACATATATGAGAAATGACAAGAAATGTATTACATTACTTAATTAAACTTTATATTTTCTTAAATTTTAGGAGAAATAAAGAAACTCCTAAAACAATTCCTACTCAGTATAAGATACACTTGTGTCACAAAATGAAACTTTAAATAACTAGAATTTGTTATATTTGGTAATTTGAAATGTAAACAAACTATTCAAGGGAAAATACTACATAATTTTAGTAAGCTTACTTACAAAAATTAAAAAATGCAAAAGGAATTCTGCAAGATTAGCATTACTCATGAATTTGAGTTTCTATCTATAAAATTAAGTAACTTCTATTTAATGAAAGGGAAGAAATTATTTTCTCATATATTGGTTCAATTAAAAAACTTATATTCTAAATAATTACATATATAAAGAGAATTACTTTCTGTGAAGTAAATAGCACAGTCAAAATATCATATTTATAGTATTATTTATTATTTAATTTCAAATTTCATGTTATAAAATATCATGCGTAAAATATGAAAATATTTATTATTGAACAAATATTTTATAAAATATTTAGATGCTTTCAATTAAAAAAATATTATGTGAATAAAATATTTATATCTCTTAAAATTATCGCCTGTTTAAAACATTTATGTCTGTTGCAAAGATCGTCTGCAAATATTTATCAGTTTCTGTCTGGCAATATTTTATTAACGTTTGGCATTATTTTTATTCTTATCAAAATAATTTAGAATTTTGATGTCAATCAGACGTATTCAATATAAAGTTGAAGAATGATAGTATGCATTTGTTAAACTTTGTTTGTTTATATTTTCTTTTATTAATATAAGTGAAAATATTAATATTGCCTTAATTTTGTTATTTAAAGTTTGAATTTTCACTAAATGTTCTGAAAATTTTTAGCAAACGGTAAGTTGCAAATTTATTTATTTTCAACGAGTAAAAAATATTGCAGCTATTTTTCTTTTGATATTTTGCAAGTGTTAATATTTTCAATCGGTAAAAAACAATTTAAATCCAGAACAATTTGTGCTAAAAATTAATTTCTTTTCAATTATATATATAAAATTTTAATTTTAATTAAAAAATCAATTATTTTTAAACCCGATTTTTATTCAGATAAAGGGAAACATTATACTTTTAATTAAATCATATAAGAATACTGAAAACAAAATTTTATATACGTTGTAATTAAAACAGACAAATAAAGGAATCGATTCTTATTTAAATCAGACTTAGCAAATAAGCTGTAATATCTGAATTTTGAAATTCAGCATGTGGCATGACAGCAGAGAGTAAGAAAATTTGCAGTTAGATAATATACACAATGTTATTTGATTTCTCCATCTCAATTGATAATATAATGCTAAATGAGTATTGTATGAAATAGGAAATTTTATCTCATTTTGATTAAAGTTTTAATACATCAAAGGTATAATATATCAATATTCTTGAAGGTATAAGACAATGTGTAACGTTTCTGACCATGAAAGAGTAAAAAGCTAATTAAATAAGATACAGAATTATTAAATACGTGTGAATACTTCTAAATCTTCTTCTGTACTTATAATAAGAACTCCACCAAAGTATTCGCAAAACAAACGTAATTCTATTAAAATTCAGGGTCATGGTTTTGCCTGAATTATTTGCCATAGAGTTGTCTTCCATCAGTGTCTGATCATTTCGATATCAGAAGACAATATATTTTATTGGCTTCTGATATTATATATATTCAGAATATATATATATCTATATCAGTATATATATATATATATATATATATATATATATATATATATATATATATATATATATTCTGATAAAAATCTATAATTTTCTTATTTCACGGAATTACAAAGTGATATTTAAACTCTTAATTTCTTTCTAATAGTAAAAATTTGCTGAGAAATCACTGCATGTGGGCAAATACCCACCATTTCTTCATTCGTTGTTTATCTTTGACTTATATATATCTAAGAATAGATTTTCTTTAATGCCTCAATGAAAATTACACTGAAAACTATAAAAAGATTTAGCAGTTTTCAAATAAAAATAATTTAAGAGTAATGGAAGTGAAAGGATAAGTCACTAAAGTCACCCACTTTAAATAGACCGCTAAAATTCAAAGTACGTAACAATTATATACAATCTATCGTTTGAAGTGTTTATAAAAATTCAGATTTTGTCAAAATTCAAGTTCTAGTAAATATTTACAAATTTTATTTTAATACATTAAAATAGAAAATTTTCAAAATCTACCTACTTTTTCCTATAAAAGAAATTTTTTAGTTGACATTTTTTCTTCAAATGATTATGCCATATGCATCAAATGCATTGGGATCAAATTTTCTCTTTTTTATGTACGCTATTAGGCTTTTCAAGGAGCGATGCTTGTTCAGGCAACGTCCACAATATCTGATAACCATTCAGAATTACGTATTGCATCACGAAATTTCCCTTGTTTAGATTTAAAACCGGACTTTAACTATTAAATTAATATTGTTCCTACAGTTGAAGAGAAATTAAAATATTTATATTTCTTTAATAATCGTTTCCATTCTGATAAGAACAAATAATTCACTTTCACAAAAAGAATTCTAAATTGAACTATAATTCTATAAGAAAACATTTATACTTTTTAAAAATAAGTTTTTGTTCTGTTAGGAAAAATATTGTAAATACTGCTAAAGCTTATTGTTAAATAATGCGTTTTTGAGAGTAGCACAAGAAAATCCTAATCATTTATATCGATTGTAGATTCTTGAAATTCTTATGCAACCGAATTCATTAACTTGCTATAGTATAATTTATTATTTAGAGAAAAATTCTTCTGTTTAATTACAATTTTTTAATTATTTATAATCTTATCCATAGCCTTCCATATTATGGAAATTACAATAGAATAAAATACCCAATAATGACTGCGTATATGCAATAACCAAATTGTGTCCGAAACTGCTTTTAATATACAGGGTGTTTATAAAGTCCCGGACCCATTTTGATGTTTAATAACTCATAAAATAATAAAGATATAAACACACTTATGACATTTATTGATGGAATAATCATATATTTTCCTTTTCAAGTTTGAATATTTTTACTTTTGTAAATATCGTCTGCGCGTGTGGTTAATTTCAGATAATTTCATTTTCCAGTATAAATATCTGTACTTTTCTAAATATTGTCTGCTTATTAATTGCATTTTTCTCTCTTTTGTTTTTGTCAACTATTGCAATGTTATGTTTACTTTTGATGTGTTTGTTCTATGTAGTACTTTTGTATGTGATGTTTTATTCGAGCGAATATTAAGGAGAATGCATACACCACAAGAGAAAGCACAGATTTTATGGTGGTTCATAGAAATGAAATCGATAGTGCAAGCACAGAGAAATTTCAGAAGAATTTACCAAAAAGATCCTCCATCCAAAAACAGCACCTTGCGGTGGAAAAAGAATTTTCTAGAAATTGGAAGTATCGAAGATAAGAAACGTTCCAGACGTCTTTGCACAAGTGATTTTGATGTTGAGCGTGTCAGAGAGACATTTTTACACAATCCTAGAATATCTGTGAGATCAGCGGCGACAGAATTGGATATGCCAATTTCGATGGTGTACAAGGTTATTAAGAAAAAATTAAGACTGCATGCATACAAAGTTCAAATTGTTCAAGTTTTGGAACCGAACGATAGATCTAGGAGGATGGCCTTTGCAACAGATATGCTGAGGAGGATAGAAGATGCTGCTGATTTTCTGAAGAGCATAATGTTCTCCGATGAAGCATCCTTTCATGTTTCTGGCATTGTTAATCGCCATAAAGTGCGCAAATGGCTCTGTGGATGCCGACATGCTTGTCGCTACCTGGCGTGAAATTGACTATCGACTTGATATTCTCCGTGCGACGAAGGAGGCACACGTGGAAGTTCATTGACAAGGGTCATGAAAATTTTTGAGTCTATTTAACCATTTATGTTATTAATTTAAATCTATCTTTATTATTTTATGAGTTATTAAACATCAAAATGGGTCCGGGACTTTATAAACACCCTGTATATTCATCTAGAATTCGTAAGAGTATTCTTCAAGAATTTGTTCTCGTAAAAGTGCAAATTTGTATTCTTGCATATATGCTGGCAACATATTGTCGCAAAATTAATATTTTGTCACATGAAACGATACGAGCTTTTCTTTAAGTATATCCAATACATAATATTTTATAACATCTTGTTTATTGAAATTAAAATTTAAGAAACAACGTCTTAGGAAAAGTGATAAAAAAACTAAATGAATAAAGGAAAACTATCCACTGTAAGAACAATTCTGATTCAAGAATTAATATTTCTGATTGGATTCTCATTCTACAAGTCTTCCAAAAGTAGAGTCCGTCCAATGCCTTTAACCTCCAGAACTTTTATCTCAATTCCTCACACTTCAATACATCTGCAGCGAACCATTATTCTTCATCCTTAAACCTTGTTGGTACTTTCTAACAAAATCATGTCTTACAAGCAAGAGAAAGAAATTCTTTTTTCCTCCCTTTGCGCAAGAAGAATGTTCGAATGCTGTAAAGAAGAGTAATGTCCGGTCATTAAGTTACTGGAGAGTATCCAAATAGGTTGGGAGATAGGCGATTCTGGCAGCGCGATTAATTTCCAAGGAAGAAAATGGCTGGCCTTCACATGTTGGAGCCCAGCAACAAGGAGACGAAGGGTTATTGTATTAAATGCCGCGTGATGCCATCGTATTTGCCTAATTAGGCGTCCCACTTTTTTTTCAATGAATCTTAGATGAGAGAAGCTATGTCTTAGGGTTCTTTGGAGGATCTTTACAAGCTGGAGATAAGAGAATGTAGTATTATTTCTCATTCATTCTGTACAGTGAATGTTTCTAACTTCAGTAAATCCTTTCAAATGCAAAAGAATTTGTATTTGGACATAAAATTTTATTTTATACCAGCTTAAACAAAAAGGCTTTTCTTGTTTTTTTTAAATAGGAAGTTGGAGATTTGTTTTGGATGATGCAATCGACATTAAAAGGACATTTTGGAGAGGAGTTTTTCGAATTATTAGGTTTTCACATAAAATAATTCTTTTACTTTTATTCGGACACAAATTACAGTTAAATTCGGATAATCTGAAAATTCTTAGGCTAATTTCTCTGGTGAATTTAATTTTATCTGTTAGCGAATTAGTGTAAATTGAATTCGAATTTTTTTATCTGGTTTCTTGAATTTGCTATTAACTCAATATCAAGAATTTGAATTGAAAAATTAATTCGAAGTCGAAATTAAAAACAATGTACAGTACAGTGTTTTTATTTCTGTATTGTTTTTTACTCGTTAAAAGCGTCCGTATTTTATACTCTAAATATCTCTTTTATCTTATTGCATTCGATAAAAGAAATCTAAGTTAAGAAATTTTTAAAATATCAAATTGTACAATTTATTTATTTTACCGAACTGTACTTTTATTATTGAACTGTAACCGTTACAACATTTACCGAGCATTTCATCATTATAAACTGCACTTATGAAAAGTACCTCTACTAATAATGAATGAATGTATGCCTGTGTGTATTGGCAGTCTACAGGACAGATTGTTTGAACTACATCTATCAAATTTTGTACATATATACCGTAGAAAGTAGGAATGCAAACTTCAGAAAGTTTAATTAGGATTTTAATTAAAAATTATACTGAATTTTGTGATTTTTTTCCTCGATAGTATTCGAAAATATAATCGCACAAAAATGATTTTTATATTATTTCAAGATTCCAATAATTATTTTTTAATGATATCAATTTAATAATGATGCAAATTTTTCTTGATTTTTGACAAATTTTAAAAAAAATGTTTTTTTTGTCTAATTTTAAACAATAGATTGTATTGTTCCCCTGAAATTCAAGCTGTTTTCACTGTTTCATCAAACATTTGATCACAATATTTTTTTTTCCATCATCGAAAGTAAAAAAGTAAGTTTTTTATTTAATATATGCGCAGTTTGTAAAATAAATAAAAAATAAAATTACGATACCACGTAGCAAAGTAGGTGAATTGAACATTTATATTTTTTATAACACTATGATGTTATGGCACTAATTTGCATAATAAAAATATGTATAGTATAGTATCTTCATAATAGAAATTTTCATATGAGCAACGAACAGAACATACGTAAGACAATTAAAACAATACTTTTAATATGACAATTGGAGATACCATGGACATGAAATTATATATCAATTTCACCAAAATTAAATCTAACCAGTACCTCCGGCGAACAAAGGCAATTTGCTAAAGGAAATTAATATATAACACACAGAATTTATATTATAGAAAAGATTCGATGGATACGAAAAGTAATATGTTATAGAATTAATTATTTTTCCCATAAAAAAAGTGCAAATAGTTTTTCACATCTTCTTCAACACTCAACTCTTACCCTAGAAGTGAATAAAAGATTTTTTGAAGCTTATTTTGAATTTCTTATTTAAAAATTTATTCCTTTATTTATCTTAATAGAGCATATAAAATTTATTGTGGATTACGTCTAAATATTCTGTTTACGCAAAAAACATATATCATAAACAAATATACATAACATGCAAAAGAAAGAATGTTAGAAAAGATATATCGGAAAAAATCATTATGTTTCAAAGAAAAGAAAAGAGCAGAATGTATGTGTCTGATAAGTAAAATAAAACTTTACCTGTTTCTTGAACATCAAGTAACTTACTAATTTATCTCTTTAGCCACAATTATTTAACAAAATATATTTTGACGATATATAATGGAAATAAATTTATTTATATTTGTAGTTTGTATTCAAAATTCAAACTCTTAGATCTAACTATTTCACAATAATATTTATAAAAAAAATCCATGAAATTTCTACCGTTTTTTATTTCTTCAGTCTTATACAGTGTTTCAGCAAATACTTTTATGTTTTCCTAGATTATTCTGGTTCGGATTACCTTAAGTCTATATAAAACAGAGCACAACGGACAGAATTGCAAAAGGATGTCGTATTTGTGGGAACAAAAAAATTGGACCCTTAGCCGAAAAATCATCAGATTCAATCCCTCAAATGCATTGTTGATCAGAAACTTTTTGAATCGATTGGGAGATGGATGGAAACGTGACTTTTCCCCCTTCACTGCAGAGTAGATCTTCACGTGGATCGAATGCAAATAAATACTGATCTTGTTTCCTATCCGCCATTTTTGTCCTTAATATTTCTTGTTGCAAAAATTTTTGATTTTAGAAATTATTCCTAGAAGAAAACGAATGAAAACGTGATTTAAGCAAATAAAACGATAGCTTTAACAAAAATTTAACACCCTTTTTTTTAAATAACTTCTTAACTTTTTTAGAATGTCTGTTGGACGTTTAAAATCTTTCACCATACTTGGTGGCTGGTGACCCGATTGGGTATTTTACATATAACTTTTTCTAAATTGTAGAATATTGTTATCATAGATGCACGATAACTAAAAATAGTTAATTTTTATCCTTAGAAACATAAATATATGAACGTATAGAAGAAAATGGCACCAGAGCTGCACACATACTTACATGACAAAAGAGAAAATAACTACAAAAAATAACGATAACTCTGGAGAATTTTGAACATATTTTTTTGTAGATTTTGGTTTCTTGGGTGACTTTAAGTAAAGCATGAATGCTGATTTTGAAAATTCTATAACTTTTCTTTAATTATGTCACTTTTATTTTTTTCTCTCCCAATAGTATGTATAAAGTATCTGTGGGAAGAAGAAGTAAGCGAAGTTTCTTCCTATTATGTATATAGATAGGATATCTGTGATTTGGAAAGAGCTATTGAATAATGTAATGTTGGAAACAGGATAGTAAAACAAGGAAAAAACGTTAGATTATACTCTCCGATTCTATCATCTTTGCTAATAATAAGGGAGAATATGTAATCCACTTTACAGATCAGATCGTTTGAAATTAGGAAAACTTAGATTTGCTCAAATATATTTTGGAGAGGAAAATGTACATCTGGAAGAGATTTAAAAAAAAAAAATTAATTTCAATTTTAGTTGCATAAAAATTAAGCGATAATTTGGCATTTTTTCCTGTGAAAACTATCTTTTTATACAAAAGAAATTTTTACACCCTATAATTTTTTAATTAAAAAATATAATCCTTTTATGAATATTAGTTTAGTGGTTATGAAAATTATTATTGACTTTCTATATTAAAATTTTTTTTCATAATTTTTAAATGTAGTTTTGTTGCAAGTTTCATTGTTGCAAAGAAATTCAAAATCTATCCATTGTTACATCAAATTTAATCTCGAGATTTTCTTCCATTATTGAAAACTAAAGGAGAAAATTTTTACTCATTATCTGTTCAGTTCATGTTAAGAACCAGGAAGCAAAATTGTATTATCGCGTAAAATAATTTGCATTATAACATTTATTACCTAGGTACTAAAGATATTAATTCTAATATGATGCTATGGGACTCGCCTCCATTAAGAATGTTCATGTTCACAGTTAACAGAACAGGGGTAAAAGAGTTAAAATGACATTGGTTTCAAAAAATACTTTAGGGGGGATTATGAATATTAAGTTGAAATTAAATTGATATTCAAGAATCGAGTTGAAACTAATTGAAAAAATATAAGATTAAATGTAAGATTTCTGAAGAACCAACTAGTTGCCAAAAGATCATTTATATTTCTACAACTTCATTCAAATGAAATCCCAGTGTCAGTTTTCGCTATACTTCTCTTTCTTGAAATACATCATTATGGTGATGAGGTGTAGACAACAACGGCACCGAAAGTTTGTAATTGAAGATTATTTCTATTCGTAAGATATTTCCTCAGTATGGTTGCATGCTTCTCTAGTAGCATGAAGATTATCCTTATCAAACGAAGAGAATGTGACAGAAAGAAAAAAGGGACTGAAATAATATTTGAATTTTAAATTATTAAAATTTAATTTCCAATTTAAAAAAACAAAGGTTTTTTATGTTTAATATTGTATTTTTAGCTTAGCAAACTCTTTAATAAAGATCTTATACCCTCTCCCAGTATAATAATGTGGATGCTGAGTAAGAACACGAATTTCTAGCAAACAATAACTACGAAATATAGAATTTTGGAATAAATCTAGCATTTTTACTGAATCTATCGTGCGAATACGTATTTTGTACACCTTTTTTGCGAAACCAAAATTTGACTACAGAAGAGAACAGTCCAAAATTTGTAGTCAGAAGAGAACATACCAAATTTCATTGATTTAAGACATTATGCTTATTAGTTAATGCACTCACATGCATGCGAAAAGAAATGGCTTGAAAACAGTCAACTCATTAAAAGATTGGGTTCAAAATTGATAAGAATCTATATTGTAGGCTCTAAACCTTTGTACCAAATATTATCTACTCTAGCTTTTTGCCTTTTGTAGCAATGGAGTTCACTTGCACTCAAACAGCCAGTCAGCCAGATTTTGTGCAAATGGATTTCGTTCAAATTTTGATAGAAATCTACAAATTCGTCTAAAGATCACATACCAAATTTTACTCGTCTAGCTGAAAGCGTGTTTGAGTTATCATGTTCACAAAGAGACAGACATAGTGCCACAAATGTATTTTTCGAACTCAGGAATGTATAAAACGCGGAGACTTGTCAAAATCTCAGGAGTTCGAATTTTTTGACGATTATAATACTTCCTCTATATTTCGCACACTAGAAAAGAGGAAGAGTCGTTCTGCAATAACGTCAGACAATGTACTTACAAATATTAAATAATTTACGTTGATGATAAATGTTTTCGACATTAATGATTACATTAAATGTTTTTAATTAGAAACGGTGGCTGATATTTTTTATTAACTTTTGAGTACCTTGAGTTATAAATATAATACTTCTTGGCTGATAAGTGGCTACTGCTTTTCGCGTTAGGTTATTAGAGAAATGTGACAAACTGAGCTTCAACAGAAAAAAAAACAACAGTATACTCATTGCAGTACATTAGTCTTATAAATAACTGATGATAACAATCTGATAAAGTACTCTGATAAGGGAAAGAAATTGTCCTTAAGGGATTTTAATTTTCTGAGGGGCAATCTAACATATTATCAGGTTAAGCTGCTATGAATCTGATAGAATAGAATCCCATGATCAGGATTCTATCATATGTTCAACCATAGGGAATTAACTCTTGGCACTTAATCACCTTTGAATTAATTGTTGCAGGCAATTTGTATTATTCTTTGTAAGGGATATTTTTCTGATTTTGAGTATTTTTACATGGATGCAACGTTATTTGTTTCCAAAAGAATCACTGCGAATAGAAAGAAAGATCTGAGATCGTTTCTGTGCTTGTTCAACATGCTATTTGATTAGTATTAGGATTTGATTAGTATTAAAGTACGTATACAATCTCCTTTGAGCTTTACCGAATCTAAATATTCCCTCCATGATAGAACAATATCAGAATCAAAATACCTTATATTCATAATCGTTTTTTATTAAACTAACCATTAATTTTAAAATTCTGTTAAATACATACACATCAAAATTTTAAATAAATTTTTTAATTTAAAATTCTAATTTTTTTCTTTATTAAAAATTTTTATGATGCATTTGAAGCTAAAAATGTTAAACATTGAAGTATTTAATGAGATTGTTTCTATGTTTAATATTTTTCATTATTAACATAACTCACGATTATATAAGAGATTTGTAAGTAGTTGAAGGCTTCTTAAGTTTTGATTCATTAGTCTCAATAGATTACCAGTTGACATTCTTTGCAAATTCCGAATTTAAAAATTGTATAAAACTGTAGAAAACGATAAATTAATTCAAAATTCATTTTATGAAATTTTTCATAATTTGCAGTCATTGAACATCAGTGATATTGAGTTTTCTGTATATTTGACAATATGGAACCATTTGTGTCCAACTTCGTTGTTTCGTTTAGAATTTCGAAAACATTTTAAAGTACTTACCCTGCGACCTGTTACGTATAAAATTTGATACAGATTCAAAACTACGATGCCATTATAAAATATTAATTACCATTTAACTAGGTCATATTCTTTTTGAATTATCAAGTTCTCATAATACAGACAGAAAGGACACAAACCGATAACTCCTTAGACGAATTTCTTCAAAAATTTCTTTCTACGATTTTGGTGTTCAAATCACATTCTAAAATTCATCTATTTAGCCTGTTATGTTTTTGAATTATCGTATTCACATATTTGTTGATTGTTTATCAATCAACGTGGGGATTTGATCCTAAATATAGCGCACATTTAGAGTTCTGCTAGTAAAACTCCATACCAATTATTTTTTGTGCTTTTTTATTATGTATCTTAATTATTGTATTAATTTTCAAGTTGGAGAATTGATTAGACTTCTAAATGACTTATTTCACTCCAAATCTTACAGAAATCTATAAATATGATATAAAAAAACCCACTTATCAAATTCAGTTCATCATTTAACATGTTATGATAGTGTAATACATTATTCATAAAATTTATCTTTTTGACTCTGATAAATTAAAAACGTGGAAATTAATAAGCATCCTGCGGTCAAATTTTTGGAAAACTCCTATTCCATTTCTCTCTATGCTATGCCACCGAGGAAATAACAATTAATTAATTCAGCTTAGTATTAATTAGGTATTAATTCAGCTTATATAAGAAATTATTATTAGGCATTAATTCAGCCTACATAAGAAACCTGTCTTGGATTTTGACTTACATGATATTTTATAAAAGAGAATAAAGTTATAAAAAACATTTAAGCTGAAACTCAAAAATAAAGTTTATTTTTTCAGTCGGAAAGATTTCTATGTTCTTTGGATGGGAAGACCGACGTGAGTCCTAAAAAAAATGGAATTCGGTGACGGTTGACTTCATTGAAGTGATAGTTTTTTGAGACTTAAAAATAATCAGGAAAATGAATATTTCTTAAAGATATTAAATTATTTTATTTTTGTTCATATCATGCATATCACAAGTGTAAGTCAATTTAATTTTGTAGTTTCCATTTCATTTTGCGAGAAATTCCGATTTAGCTTGTTAATTAATGAATCGATTCAAGTAACTGAAAATACAGTTAGGATTATGTTAAACACGAAAATAAATATTGGATGGGATTTAAAGATTTTGTTTAAAAATACTAATCAATAGGAAAGATATAATTTTCTGTTATTCAATGATTTGAATTTAAAGTTGCCCCGGGATGCAGCACTATTGATTTTGTAAGGAGTTAAAATTACATTTCAAATAGATGCATTCATTCTTTTGCTGATAATTTTTTGTAGCAAGTTTTTATCGTCTATTTTTCAACATTATTGTATTTTCAAATGGAATAATTTCCAATCTTTAAAAAATTATTAATTATTCAGTACTTGATAAAAATTATCACACTTTTTATTTTCAGAAAATTCAGCATTTGTTTCAGCAATGCTTTTTTTTTGTAAATTTAAGAATACAATTTTATTAAAAATCTATATAATTTAATAAATAGCTCTTCATTAAAATTCAGCATTTATTCGTTTGGATATGCCAATGGTTGACGAGTTTTATTTTTAGGCTTAGATAAAATATTATCACGGAATCTGTTTTATTACTTTCACTGCATTACTTGTATAACGCACATATCTATAACACTTTTGGCAGCATTTAAAATTACAGTCTAGCACAGGTTTAGATTGCTCTGTTTTATTCTGAATATTGCATAAAATATGATTACTTCGAAGGACTTCTAAGATTTTGAAAAAAAGAATAAGTTCACGCATAGGTGCAATATTGGAAATTATAGATTTACTGAATCAGTTTTTTTTGTATCTTTTGTCATAGAAGAAAAACAGCTAATGCAGATTAAAGTTATCATCCCCCCCCCCTACCCACTTCAATCCCTTTCAAAGGCATCGAAATCAAGCTAGATTCGGATAATTGTTTTTTCTTGGGCAAAATTAAACTGAAATATTCAAATATTAATTATCTTTCCATTAAAATAAAGTATCATTAATTATAAACTTTTTTAAGTTCTCTATCTGTTAATTACCGGTACAATTACACAGTAAATTTTCATACATGGTTTTAATTAATTAGTTTATATTATATAAACTGTTAGAGTTTTGACTCCCTCCGATGGAGAAAAGGGGAAATTCTGTTCCCCTAACCAGTTGTATTCGAGACGCCGACGCGGCGACATGTACATACTCTCTCTCTCGTCTTTTGTGTTGTGATGTGTTTGTGTGGTAGCTTAGAAATGTCCGTGTCCATATATGTGTGAAAATAAAACCTATGAAAGTTTCAACTCTTGATTCGTCATTAATGGAATTGTCATGCATTGACTGATCATAAACTAATATCTTTATTGTCACGGATCTTATTTATTCTCTTAGGTAAATTAAATGCAGTTTTTTAAATGATTTATTCACAAAAATATAAAGCATTGCTACAAATTGATTTTAAAATTAATTTAAAAATTATTCTAAAATTAGAGAAAAGTGGTATGGAAATAAATTTAATATCTATAACAAGATAATCTTTAAAATTTTAAAGAGATTTAAAAGTTGTTTTTATGCTTTTACACACTTCGAAATTACTTACCGGTAATGTAAGATTTTGCTTAATTTTTAATAAATTAAAAAAACTTATAAACATTTTGGAACCTTTATTTTTAGAGATAACTTATTATCCAAGAAGAATTACATATCAAACTTGGAAACTTCAGATCGTCTTAATGAGTGTCATATTTTGTGTGTTACGCATTATGTTGCATCTATTTCTGCGATTTTGTGTAGCATGATTCACAGAAAATATGTCAATCTAAAAAGATAATCATGTAAAAATAAAAATTAACAAAGTTAAGTTTTCTTCCAAAAAACATTCTGAAAGTTCCTAAGAATATAATCTAAAGTTATGAAATGTTTAATGCATTAAATAAATCCTATTCAATTAAAAGTAATGTGTTAGTTATTTTATTCAATTTAATCAGGAAATAATTTGATAAAAATTAAAAACAAATTAGAAATTTCTTATTTTACAAAATTATCGCTATAACATTTTCGAAATGAATCATTATATTTCGCAATCCCTAAAAAAAAAAAAAAAAAACTGAACTCTCAAAAGTAACTCAATTCTTCAAGTGTTATCTACACTCATGCATTCGGCAAATTAATATCTTGTGAGTGATATTAATTTTAAACAAACGATCACGTGGCAGCTGCTGAAAAGTAGCGGCCTTTATTTAATTTGAAGAGAGAATGATAGATCTCGTAAGTCATGACATTAAATCTTTAATTAAATACCGAGAAGACCTTTGATATTTAATTAAGAAATAACGCATCAACAAATCTAATTCATCACCAAACCAATGTGATGTGTTGCCCGAAGCAATACTTTGCCAATGCAGGTTTTATATTTGATAAGAATATATTTAAATCAAAATTATAAAGCTCGACAAGCATGAAAATTTTAAACTAAATTGATTTTAACACATTCTAATTTTAGTTAGTAGAATATGAACATTGATAATGATAGAAATTTGCTAGAAGTGAAATCAACTTGTATTCGCTTGTCAAACGCCAATGCGGTCACTCCTCTTTGATTTGAAATCTTTATTGCATTTTGCAGAAATAAAAAATGAGGCAGCGAATGGTTTTATTTTAGATAGCTCAGTTAATTGTACTATGTGGCTCTTAAGTCATGTAAATTAACTTCATTGCAAATATTAAACTAACTCGACAATTATAATAATGTACAAATTTACATTCATTTAAAGTTAGAATCAGAAAAAGTTTGAAAAGGCACTTCCTTATAGTTTACAAGCTTTAAATAATTAAAGGCAGTTTTTCATATACTTTAAACTATTTGAAGAAATATATTTTGTTCAAGCTATCAATATGTGCTCGAGTAGAATGCGCCACATTTATTTCATTTTGGAATCTTTTACAAATTTTGTAAAAAGATAAAATACAGAACTTCATCTGCTTAAGCATCTGTTTATTCTATCTTATTGTAAGATCCGCTGAAACTTATAGGTAATGACGATTATAAAAATATATTATTGAATATAACAAAACCAAACATGACTACTTCGTCCAATCCATAGGCACATAGGAAATTGATAGATCGGAGTGCCGCGATAGCATAGGTTGATACTATAGTTGAATGTTAGGTGTCATCACCAGCTACGGTATAATCCTTCCCACAGAAGGTACATTCCATCAGTGGAAGAGAGTAACCAACCAGAAACCCTTTTCTATTATTTACTTAGATGGCAAGAATCAACTACCCCATCGGAAGCTTCTCATCTTCGTACCTGAGGTGTCTCTCGATGGGAGACTGTATTTAAATATATAAAAAAAAGAACTAAATGAATTGAATCATATTATAAAACACTTTATGCTATTGTTGAATGTTTTATGAGTTAATTACAATTTTCATGGTAAAAAAAAGTTTATCTGAACTTTTTGCTAATATCTTCGCATTGTTGGCTTTTTTTTCTTTAGATGTTCCTAGCTTTTCAATTAGAAAATGGCAGATTCAAGATCCAAATTAAAAAAAAAAAAGAAAGAAAGAAACTCTAGCATGATCTAACGCAAGTTCGACCTGTCATCTTGGATCAAGTCTTCTTCCACAGATGTAGCACGGATGTTTATATAGATTGAAGGTCAGCGGGCTTCAAGTCTCCTGTTTGACATCGGACCGAGGCTTACATTTACAAGGTCAGAACGTTTTTCAAAATTTAAGGATCTTTTTTATGTAACTTTTAATATCGCGCATCTTCTCTGCCGACTTACAGATGCCATACACCTCGTTCGATATGTGGAGTTAGTGAGAGTCAAATAAATAAATATAATTATTAGGTCTCTTCCAGTATAGATTTTGTTAATCTTAAAAATTGGACGTTCATTAACTAAGTTAGACTAGAAAGCTTCATGACTAAGAAATGATTGAAAAATTTTTGAAGATAAATTAGCACCTTTACATACATGATATTTAACATATATTGGTTTTCTTAACAACATATTACCACTAATGCAAAATTTATAAAAAATAAAAATTCTTTTGGAAAAAAAGCCGTATTTTAGAATCAATTCCTTTCAAAAGAAAAAAAAACCCTGTTAAATGCAACATTGGAAATTCGGAATAATCATGCCTATATTCGTTATATGGGATGATGTATTCTCATTAAGAAATTTAAAGATAGAACATTTAAGTACTGAGAATACTTTGAGCTATCATTTGTTCATTCTCATAGGTTTTCAGTTCATTTTTTTTAACTGATAAAGTAAAAATTATTCAGTATATTTTAAGAAATTTTCTCTCATTTCATAGATAAAACAATGAAATTTAAGTTTCAATTTTCGAATCTTTTTTCAAGGAAATTGTTTGACTGTTTATGAAGCTTTTTTTATAGTCTCTTCTTCCGTTCATTTAATTGCTTACCTCGAAAATGTATATATTATGAAAATAAAATTAATGCATTTGGGAAAATTTTCGTTTTTTATCCAATTTCACCTAGTTATAGTATGTTCAGATTAAAATTCCTATTATTTTCAAAAGTTTTAAGAACTGAAATAAAATAATATCTATTAAACTGAACAGTTTGTAATCGTTATTTAATTTTTTTGTGTGGAAAAGTTGGCAACATTTCAAACTTTTCTTTTCAATAAAGAGATAGTTAATGTAATTTTGCTTTGATTAATACAAATATTTTATAATGTAAAAATATTGTTAAAGTTCGAATTTTCAAGCTAGTTTTTATTATTAGGAATGAAAGCTTTTCTCGTCTGAAAATAATCTTCTACTGCCATTGTAACTTATTTATGGATTATGTTGACTAATTATATATAATTAAATGATTCACTACGATGACAGGCATTCGGAGACAAACATTGCACTGTACTACCAAAATTGCGTCTATTGCTCCGAAAATCGCTTGTAAGGTGCAAAATGTTCAATTATCTTGGTAACAGATAATGAAACTTTATTTCACGAAAAATATGAAACACAAGTAGCAAAAATCACAACAGAGGCATACATAAAATTTTATAGAAAATTCACAATACAAGCAGAAAGCAAATTATTAATTCGACAGTAGTAATAGCACTGTTAGAGCTCACGCCGCTCGTACAACTCCAGAAAGAAAATTAACTCTACATGCTTCACTCTTCCTTCACTTTTTATAGTCCAAATTATCCTTAGTTTAGTCCTTATATAGAATTTTCCAAAATGTTCCTAAAATTTCCAGTCTCTTCATTTTCGTTGCCAAATTCGACGCTTGAGTTTGGGTTCAATGAACTGACATTCATAAGTATTCATTTCACTTTTCAATGAAGATACTAACATTGCAGAAAAGTTGAACAGAATAAAAACTGACAGTGAAAGTTATGTTTTTTCACGCCCGAATAACAACGAATCTAAGCAAATAACTTTCTTCATTAAAAATCTATCTAAGAGGTCCTAAGAGTTTTTAATTTACATATTAAAAGAAATAAATGTTTGAAAGTAAACCGAAATTTGTTTGAAATTTCTAAATGAAAGTAAGCAGTTAAGTATGCTTTTATTTTTCACGTTAAATTCAAGAAATATTTTTGAAATTTTCTAATATGTTAATGAAATGGAACAAAAATTGCATTGTTTTAAGTTCTTTGATTCCCTTTAAACAGTATCGTAGAATATTGAAAATTTAAATTCTTTAATGGAAAATACTAAATTGCATACAATATAGTGAGATACAGAATACAGAAATAATATGTGGCATTCCCAATTTAATTTTATAAGTTATTAAAATTTTAGAAGAAAATATTTTTATACTATTATTAAAATAGAAGCTAAAATTTATAAAATTATTTAGTTCCAAAAAATACTTTTCCGTTTCTTTAATTATTATAAAAATATAACGTTTCTTTAACTATTATTATAAATAAGTAACTATATCTACAAAGTCGGAGAAAAGCTGCTTTATATTTATTTTTTATTTATGTTCTTAAAATTTATATCTTAACGGGGGTAAATAGAATTTCAATTGATTTCAAAAAATCATTTCGAAATTTATCTTAAGGTACTCACTTTTATTTCACTTGTAATATTATTAAATTTTAAATCACAAGGAAATGAAAGTAATAGCGAAGCATTTCGATATTAAAGAATTAATCATCTAAGCCTCATAGAGCGAAATAAAAAATAGTATGAAAATAAAAAGAAAGAGAAAATCTACTAAACTACTTTTTTTAAAAAAATTCTACTTTTCTCAAATAAAGTACAAATCAACACCTTATTCGATCTCATTTTTTACCTACAGCTTTATGACACGGAGCTCGACGTGAATCCAATTTCTTCCATTGTCCCGTCGCGTCTTAATCGGCAGAAAGAATACGGAAAAAAAAATTCCTAAGAATCAAAATCATCCAATCCGAACATGGACAAACTTTTTCAAAATGGCGAATGCATTTTCACCACAGGATACTTTACAGTCCAAATCGTCAATTTCGTTTTTCTTTGATTCTTGATCGAAACCCACGGGAAGAAAAATCTTCCTTCACCCTTTTCCACCAGCTCACGCATCGAAAAATATGATTTTTCGGTGCCTCACGGAGCTCACTCATAATCCACTTACACAACTCCCTGCCCGAGATCTAACGAAAATTGAAACATGAATAATAGAAGGTCTCAAAGTCTTACCGAGGACTTTTATGATGGCTTTTATTGCGTTTCTTTTGCAGTTTTATTGTTATTATTGTGCCCTATTTTCCGAGCCGGAATGCGGTAAGTTCTATAAGACAAATCGTTAAGGAGAACTCCTGTTGATGAAGGATGGATTCCTTTTTTGTTGTTTTATTCGCCAGGCCGAAGCAATACACCGTTCTTTTATCGTCTTTTTAGCTTGCCGAGGTATTAGAAGCTTTTCTGTGTATGTTTTGCTCTCATCTTGTTATGGGTTTCAACGCGAGATTCTTTCAGTTGTTTTTGCTATTGCTTTTTTTTTGTTGAATTGTATGGGAATTTTTGAATGCTTACTTCACAAAATTGTATGAAATGATGCCGCCTTAAGTGGTAAATGGTCGCAATTTTAATGAAGCCTGCGCTAACTTGTTTGTTGATAAAAAAGTTTCTGTTCTACTTTTTGAAATAGTTTATGATGATTAGTATACAACTGGAGATGATGATCAAGATGCTTAAATTTGGAAGAATGGTTGGTTTTCATTTGGTACAAGATTCTTTCGGTTTCTTGCTGTTACTATTTTTATTGAATTGTAAGAGAATTTTAATGTGCTTACATCTCAAAATAGAATCAAATATTTCTTGCAGCTTTGTTAAGTCTCTTGTCCTAATTTGTTTGTCATTTTGTTTTTTTGCTCTTCTTTTTAAAATGACGCATGGTGATTAATACAAGAATTACAATTATGATCATGATGTTTAAATTTTTCATGAGGGGATATCACATAACCATATATTCCATAGCTATGTTGTTTTGCCGTTTGCTCATATCTTCATTAAGTTTTTGTAGTCCATTAAAAATAATTGCATAATTAAATATAAGCAATATACAGAGACTATCATGATGTCTAAAGTGGTGAAATATCTTTCGTTTGTTTGCATTTGTCTTGTTAAGTCTTAAAATAAACGTATGTATAAATTTCAATGCTTTATAGATATTCCTTCTTCAGTTTTTACTAAACATTTGTTAGTTTAATATTTTTTTTTTATTTTAAATGAAACATCTTATAATTGAGTTATACAAGGATAAACATTAGTTAAATTTACATTTAAATTTTGTACATATTGGAGTGAAACAAAATTGTCATTTAGAAAACACAGTCACAATTGTTAAAATAAAAAATATTTACGCCTTTTAGAATATATTATTAAATTTTTTCGTTTTTCACCTGCTTTTTCGTTAAACTTGCATCATACTGTCTAATTTCCGATAAACAATAAATATGCTTTACAACTTTTTAATTCTATGAATAATTTATTGATAATTTCAATAATTTATCGATTTATCATATAATAAAGATATTTGCATTTTGGAAATTTCTTTAATTTTCCGACCGTATTAGTGTTTCTTCATGATCACTAAACTGCGCTATAAATTATTGTTTTGTGCGACATATTCTTTTTTTTTTATTGCCAACCCGTGTTGAGTAAAATTTTTTTTTTTTTAATTCGCCAAATTTTAAATTGGTAATGAAATAGTGTTTGAAAATTTCTCATTGATTCTCGAATTATTTATATGGGACTCAATGCAATGTTCAGAGATATCTGTCCTATAAAAATTTATTACTTTTATATTAAGTATCTATAATAAAATAAATGTTTGATAATGGTCTTGTTCTAAATATGACTGGGAACCTTATTCAACTATCAGCACATTGTGTAGAACATATTGTTACGGGTTCACTTCTTCCATCGCGGGGGTTCTTTTAAGATTTGATGCTCGATGTAGAAATAAACAGTCCTTCAGTAAAAAAAAAAAAAAAAAAAAAAACGACGACGTTTATTTAACAGGAAGACACATTTACGCAGAGACGACGAATACACAGTCGACAAATATATTCAACCGAGACGAACACAGGACAGCACACAGCAGCAAACAGTAGCTTACAAGTCGTGAACGGTAGTAATAACAGCCACAGCACACAAAGTGGCCAGACAAAATTCAGCAGGAGAGGGAATCTTCGTAGATTCACTCTAGGCTCACGTAGGTCTCTCCAAACGGCTGAAATTCTCCCTTGTCTCCTCGCTTTAGCTGTATCCAGCTGCTGACACACTACTACATGACTGGCTATTCCTCAGACGACACAATGCTGCTTCCACAATAAACACAAGGACTCGGGACACAGCTCAGTTCACAACTAGCTTGAGCTACACATAACGCTGGCACTTCTTACGATCTATACCGCTGTTGCTTCGTTTCCTCTCGACGACTCGTTTCTTGTCTTCTACTGCAACTCCGATTCTTTGTCACGATTCCAATTCATTCTGGCTTGAGACTGCCGACCTTTTATAGTTCCCGGGGGAAGACGAGAAGGTTTTCGGACTAGTCAGGCGTATCTCAGCTCCTACTGAATGGATCGATAAAATTCTGGAAGTTTCCAGCAATATTTATTTTGTCGCCAATGTCACCAAATTCATCACCAAGTTGCCAATTGGTTGCCAAGTTTGTCGCCAAGCTCCAAGACCACAAGACGCGGCACCCGATCAGTACCTACAGGGTTGATCATAAAACGGCCTTTCTTACAATGACACTATTCGTGCTGGTAAGCAAAACTGCAGGTTTGTAACAATATTCTGTCTACGAATAGGTCATCTGTTATTAAGAAACAACATAAAAATTCGCATTAGCATTTAATTTATTTTATGGTATTATTATTTATCTATTACCGACAGTTTAAAACATCTGGAGGTGGAGATTTTTAAAAAATAATTTTGCTTGCCGTATTAGCAAAAGAATGTTTATTGTGAAAGAAAGAGAGCAATTTATCAGATGCATTTAGAAGCAGATAGAATGTAAAAGCAATATTCACAGCAGCCCAATATTTAACATTATTTGAGTCAGCAGAAATTTAGAATGATCACATGTTTACTTCATGTTCTTTATTAAATTTACCATTTATTATTTTTTCTAATTGGTAGTTCTCATGT